>NC_036455.1:21544710-22161810 GCF_002775205.1 Xiphophorus maculatus | reverse complement strand
GAGATGACAGTTGAGGACTAACCTTTCCAGAGCAATGGTAGCCTAAATCTGCACCAGCGCCCCCTCGTGGCATGACTCTCCTCTGTAGCAGCAACCGTGACAGGGCCACCACCACGAGCCCACACAGCACCGTCAGGGCGCACACACACAGGAACGTTCCCACCAGCCGCCCGCTGCTGACTCGCTCTGTGGAGGGACACGCCAGCACATTAACATTCAAATGGCTTCACTGTAAAGATCTAGCACTAGCAAAAAGATGGAAATGAAATGCATTCCTCATTGGCCTATAAATGCTTACAGTATAGACATACTTACAATTTCTGGAAATGAATCTCACTGAGTTTGATCTTTTAATAGTGTACTTTTTTTCCATGATTATTTGATGAACTTTACAACCAAGAATAGTGTGCACATGGTTAAATTACTGCTGGATTTTTTCACTGATCCAAAAAGGATTGGATTAACACCCCAACTAATACTTGGTTAAATGTCCCTTTCCAAGTTGAAGAGAAAACAAACACTTTTTGTACCCACCAACAAGTATCTGAAATCATTCTGGAATAATTCTGGATATTTTTATCCAGAATATTCCAGTTTATGATAGGTTTGAGCCTTAGTGACTTCTGGGCTGTTGCCAAACCTCCGGTCAACTTTAACACGGTGTTCAGCTGGAAAACGATCCCAAATACACACCAAAGCTAGTTTTTGAATAGAAAAAGCAAAATGCAACTCTAAGTAACAGTACTGGAATAGTTCAGACCTAACTGCTTTTCCAAATGTATGGACAATGAGAAATGGTGAGGGGTTTTTCCAAAACTTTCTTGGGGGGGCATTTATCCAAATATTAGAGGCATACATTTGAGCCTGCACATATACTTTTAAACTTGTTTGGATAAAGAAAGACCTCTGAAATTTAAACTTGTAAAGGACTAGTTGCTTTTAAAACTCATTGAAACTGAACCCCAAACCAATATGACATTCAAACTATTGAGACTTCAGACAGCATTGTGCTTTGTGGCTACATAACTTGTTTGATTCATAATATCTATAAGGTTAGAAATTCCTCATCATACTTCTGAGAAAAGCTGTATTTGAAAATAGCTTCAGTTCTCTAATGCTTTACAACCTCTTTGCTCCATAACAACTACAAGTGATTAATCCAAGAGTGATTAAACATCAAGTTGTTAAATTTTCCTCTTCCTCTTCACTGCTTTTAAAAAGTTCATGCCTTTTATCCCAAAGAAGACACTATTTCTGAACCACTTTCTATTCCAGACTTTTCCATAAAACCTTTTAAATGCTTAGCTCAGCAGACCCAAAGCATCATCTACCACCACCATACTAGACAGCTGGTTCAGTGTTCTTAGCTGTGAAAGTCTAACAAATAAGGAACACAAAAGGCCTTGTATTCCACTGTTTCTGATTATCTAGAGCAGAAGTTAAAACTGAGTCTGCTAGGCAAAAGCATAATTTTTATAAGCCAGTGTGAAAAAGTATCAGGAGAATTGCATTATATTGATCTTATCCTGATAAGATGCAACATAAATATCCCAGAGCACATCTATTCATACATATGTGCATCTGGATCATACATTTTATGAAGACAAATTAATAATTTGCATTTAAATTAGTACATTTTTGTGAGCTTTCAAATAACTGAAATAAATCCTAAAGGGATACACTAAACACACCCATATACAACTAAAACCACACACACACACATGCGCGCCCACGCCCACACACACATAGTGCTCAGTCAGAGGCAGCTGTGCCAGTGGTGTTTTGCTGAACATTTAGCTGGCCGTGTGTCTGCTGGGGAGCATGTGCGGATGACGAGCTGATCGCTCCAAACAAAGAGTCCAAAGAGCGCTCTGACATTTTGTAACTGTGTTTCCATAGAGACCTGGTTCCTGCTGCACCCGGGGAGCAGTGGGTGTGAACGGGAAGAAAGTGTCCCGTCGGGCTGGGGAAAAAGAGGGGGACGGGGAGGGGGCGCACAATGAACAGTCCTGTTCCAAAAATTTGGAAGGCGGGGATGAACTGTAACACTTGGATGTGCAACATCGTGTGAGCGCGCACACCGGCACAGATTAGGTGAGTGTTTGTGCATGAGAAACTAACAAAGTGAGCTGGAAACTGAAAGAAAATGTAAAATACAGCTGTAGCACTGACAGCCGGCCTGCTGACTCCAATCCACCAGGGTGTACTGAAGCAGCCGTGGTAGCAACGGAAGTGACCTCGCAGGAAAGCATGTGTGTGTGTGTTTACATTGTTCTGGTCTTTTGCTAATGTGAAGCTGAGCCTGACCGGAGTGCGAGTTGATCTGAAACCGACACTGACAGCTGTCATTACCGAGCAAATTCAAATCTCAGACATGTTAAAGATTCAGACCAAGAACAAGCCTGAAGTCAATTTGAAAGTCTTGGTATATAAAAATGCTGCTAGTAACTTAGAAAAAGACAACAGTTGTGAAAAACTAAATAAACAATAGATTTCACTATCTTGAAAATACTGGAGATACTGGTAATAGCTCCTCTTTAGCAAATGTAGCTTAACTTAGCATTCTTTCATTTTAAAATTTCAGTGCCTCGTGTTACATGAGGTACTAAATAAAGATAGTTGGGATACATTAAAGTGTCCCAAAGAGATATTTTAATGATCCCTTAAAGAAGATGATTTTAAGGCAAGAATGATTAATTCTTAATGAAACGAAAAACCATGCCAATGGAAATTATTGAGCTTGTTTTAATTTATCATTAATTGATTTACTGATTATTGTGACAAGCCTTTGCATGATAAATGGAGTCATGATTGGTGATGATCTTTAATTATCACCTTGGGATCATTAACATATTTTTGAATTGAATTGAATCCAAATGTAATTCAGAGTTGCAAATGGTAAATCTGAAATTATCTAGGTCACGCTGCACCAAAGCGAGCCCCAAATTATCATTCTTCCACCACCGTGCTTGGCAGCTGACGTCACACATTTGTGCTGAGATGATGCGATGTGTTTAGGCTAAACTTAGCACTCTGTGTTGAGGAGAAACATCTCTAATTTGGTGTTGTCCATGTAAAGAACTGGTGTAAAAGCAAATGGAAAACCTAAACTGTGTGGCTGGTTGTTTTCTTCTGTAAAACCTCTCAAACATCTGTACAGTTTTGGATTTCATGCTCCGACACGCAGCTCTTTTGTAACGTCTATTTCCATTCCACTGTTCGACTTCTGGATGAACTCGTATGGCTATCCACCTCTGGAAAGACTGGCAGCTGCCTTGAATGTTTTTCACTTGGGAGAGATATTTTTCATTGTAGAAAGATAGATTCTACATTATTTTCCAAATTGCGATAAAATCCTTCCGAGTGTGAAGGGCAGCCAGAGTTGCTCCAGTAAGACTGCGCCTAGATTGCCTCTAGGATTGCGCTGCTCATGGTGGGAGGATGTCGGAGTGGCTCTGTGACGTTAGTTTTGATTCGTTCTCTTCATAAACTTTTGTTCGTAAATTTTTTTGTCCCGAGGCATTGTGTTTTGAAGAGCTATTCCCTCCGGATTTGGGTCATGTTGCTGGAAGGATGTTTGCTCTCGCTTTTTCTATTTTAGGGAAAGTTGGTATAACGAATAACCGTGGCAACAAGGTATTGTTGCCACAGTTACGCCTATAAAAACCTTACTTATTAAATCTGCAGCAGAACTCTTTCTTCTGTGTCCAAATAAACAATGATTGATTTTGGTTTGGTTTGGGAAATCGATACAAAGAATTATACTTTTTCTCACCAGCATTATCTTCAATTCAATTCCAGCATGATAGCTTATTCTTAATCACAGATTTTTTTTTGTTTATGGTCCATGTATGTCCAGAAGCTTTGTGCAAATTTTGTGACTATCTTTCAATAGCTCTAGATGCACTACCGTATCTGTTGTTGTTTCTAATATCAAGAGGAAGGTCAGTTAGATAGGAAATCTTTTGAAATGTGTGCACACAAAACAATGCTGCTCTATCCAGGTCAAACCCAGAACATCGTCCCACTGAGCTGTGTGTTCAGAAAAGCCAATAAGCACAACAACACGTGAGGTGAACACTAAATAGCTTGAAGTCCATGAAGTCCTCAGAGTTTTAGGATTGTTCTGCTGACACTGTAACTTGAAACTGCAGTGCTCTAGCTTAAAAACAAACTACAAAAAAAAACATGTCCTAATGTGTACAGAGTAACAACTACCCAATCCACATGTATCTGAGTTTTGTCATAACTTTGCAATACAATTATTGTGTGGCACTAACTTCTTCTTTTAGCCCATCTTAGGTTATTGTAGCTATTTATAGAAATATGAGGGGAAATTATAAGTTCTTTGCTGTGCTGAGCTGCACCTTTAAATAAAACCATGGGTACTGATCTCAACTTAAAATATGTTCATTTTTGTTAGCATGTAGGCATTAAACATTTCTTCACAATCCAAGTTTCTACTTGTTGTACCTGAAAAATCTGCTTTGGAGCCGATATGAAGAGAGCAGGTGGTGTTGCATAGCTCTGCCTCTTTTTGGGAGAGACCTTGAGAATGATGGCAGTCCACATTCTTACTAAGAGAAAGAAAAACAAACAACAGACAAAACAAATGACCAAGTCAATGCTAAAACTGTTTGAAAAAAAAATGCTACAAGAGTTTATTTTGTGCATTTAGGATTTAAGTAGTAATTGACTAAATACCAGGAGGATTTTCGGATGACTTGGCAGGTAGGACATCTCTCACAGAAGTCTCCAGATCGTTGGGGATCAGTACACACACACTTGCCACACGCACACTCTCCACAGCCACTGCAAAGCATGCCGTCTGCAGATTGACAGCTGGTTTTGGAGGTGGGACAGCTGCAACTGTCACCTGTCCAGCCGACCTCGCACACACACTCGCCTGACACACACACACCTCGGCCTGAAATTGAAAAAAAAAAAAAGAGTCTCAATAAGAACTCAGAGGCATTAAAGGAGGAGTGCCTCGTCTTAAAGTATTTGTGATTCAACTGGAAATGAAATGTTTTTCAACCTTACCTCCACACAGCTGTCCCTTCTCATATGGGCAGGAGAAGTCATCCATTTCACAGTATTTCCCGTATACCGTCCCAAGCCTGCTTTGCTCACACACACATTTTCCGCACTCGCACACTCCCCTGCCGCTGCAGTTCACATTTGACCCATCTGCTTTGCAATTTCTATTTGGATCTGAGCTCGAGTCTTTCATATGTCCGTGATCTGGCCTCTGCTCTTGACTGACACCGTGGTGGCTTCCCCTGCAGGGTGACTGGTCGTTGCCATCACAATGACCTGTTGGTCCGCATTTGCACTGACATTTAGAGCGGATACTGACGACAGTGGACTCATTGTAGCCCACCGGATGCACCAACATTCTCACATCTTCATCTTCACCATCATCAGTACAGGAGTGTTGGCCAACGGTGATGTTAAAGTAGACCTGCAGGAAAAAGTAACATCCCTCAATTTACTATTTGCTGGCTCAACACCTTCTGAATGACGTTTAAGTGTCTGATTGCTCACTAATGGAGTTATGTATGTTTTTCAATATTCTAAAAGGCAGAAGCAATATAGAGCTTGGCAGTACTTTAAGAGAGGCATCATAAACAAAGGTCTGTGCGCCCTGTCAGTTTACTTACAAACCGCAGAACAGGAGAAGAAGCATAGATTGATCTGGGGGCTGCTGATGATTCAGAGGATACATGAAAAATGACTAAGGGTTTCTAAAGGTTGAAAGCTCACACAAACCAAATCTATAAACAACACGCAGACAGGACTGCGTCAGCAAAATGAGAAGAATAGCATGTGCAACAAATAAACTAAATTGTGAATGCTGCTTCTGCACCTAATTTTAGCATGTCTGAAAAGCAGGTGCAAACTGGCAAGCAAAAATATCTGTGCTCACTGTGGCAAGAGAGAGGCTGAAATGCAATGACAGGGGGCTTTACTTGTCAATTATTTGGAACATTAAAAGAACAGTATATTAAAATAATAAAATATAGATTTAAAATATCCTTTAGAAAAGCAGACATTGAGCTGTGGGGTCATACCAAATAATTTAACTTTTATGGCAGCACACTCTTTTATGTCTTGATGCTCTGAAGGAGCAGAAAAGCTGATGCAGATTATATTTTATAAGCTGCGTGTTCCACAAATAGTGTGGGCAAAAGATGTCTGCATGGGACAGATTAATGCTGCTGGATATTCTTTAGGCAATACATCAGTGCTAACACCTGCACCACTGTGCAGCCCACACTAGATACAACACAAGTGATAAAACTGTGACATATAAAAATATGACGATATGATGCTATATGCTATGATATGATGTGACACCATATTATATCGGTGTAATACAACACAATTCTGGACAACATAACAACATATAATACATAACGAGGCATTTGGGGACTTATAACTTTAATATCTTTGTGAATAAAGTTGTTTTGTTGAATGATATATTGGTTAAACATCTTAGCACTCCGATTGTGAACATGTTCACCTATACACCAATTCAGTTTCACTGTAAGCCTGGAATAATTATGTAATGAAACGGAAATTCTCAAATTATTTTGTTTTTTAAAGTCTACAATCAGGTATAATGTTCAGTTAACAAATAAGCTAATATAAAAGCTGATTCGGGACAGCACAAAACTTTCCCTTGCTGATTTTGGCTGAAGACAATTCTGAATACAGGATGTTTAGCACAGTGTACAACTAATGCTTCACTGACTGGAAGTCTTTAATAAAATCCAACTACAGTAACAGTAAGACTCAGAATAATTATACTGCTGTTGACTATACATAAAGATTTGAATCTACAGTCAACCTCTCTTGATTTTCATCAACCTTCTGGTAAATGTCGGTACTTTCCATAATACAGTGTAATCCGCCCATGGATGAAAATGCAGGGCATTAATTTGTGCACAAAGGAGTAATTATGTGGCAGTGAGTAAGCACCTCAGTGTTAGACAGAGAACACCAAATCTTTTGGTGGGAACAAATCTTAGGGAGCAAGTAGAAGAACAGAAGATTTCTCAGTGGATATAAAAAAAATGTATTTTTTCTTCTGACAGTAGCATTCAAAACTACTGCAGCAAGAAGCTACTGTAGTAGAGTACTGAAAGGAGCTTTCTGAGTTGGAACTGGTAACCAGAGGAGTCTGTTTCTAAATAAATAAATGCTCTACCTGCCAACATTAATGCTCTCATATTGAGCAAGGTAAGGGTTATGAAAAGTAAAGGTCATGGAATCACATGGGAATGTTTTCCTGTTAAATACATACTATAATCCGCTCAATTCGGATTATTTACCAAATCTCTTCTGTCGCGTAAAGCTCTCAGTGATGTGTTTGTATGTGCCAAAGTAATCCGATATGTCTCCTGCACTCTCCGGATGCCTCTTTTTAGAATTTTTTTCTTTAATTACACAATAATGGCTTGTTTTTTTGTGTTTACCGTCTGGCCTGGCTGCACCCCTGAGCAGCTCTGGTCCTTGGCGGTGGATCCGCGGGGACAAAGAGGAGAAACAGACACCCAGTACCTGCTGACTGCCTTGTCCTCCACTGACACTGACACCGCCACCTCAGACAACAGTTTCTGTGGAGAACAAAAAACAGATGAACCGGCAGCATTAGGTTAAGGTCCTAAGTTCAACAATCAAAGTTAATTTGATGATTTAAATCAAGGTTAAGATAGAAGAAACAAACTGTGAAAGCTTCCTTATTTCTTTTTATTTTTTCCTTCCTTGCTTTCCGTCTCATTAAAAGACTTCTGAGGACAAGAAGGTGGGGCTAAAAATAGCATCTTTGTGTCTGTCCGAGATTAGGACACATGGTTTCTGTAGGGATCTGATAGCTTTTATAATGGAAGCTTCTGTTCAGGCATCGCTGCTTGTGTGTGTGTGTGTGGGTGCGTGTAGGTGTGTGTGTGTGCCTGAATGCATCACAGAACACCCAGATCTGTGGATTCGACAGATTCTCGGAGCAAACAATGCCCTGCTTTGCCGCAGGCGAGCTTATAGCCCGGAGGCTACTGGCAGTTGAACCTCCTAGTCTCACACACACAAATAGACTCTCACTCACACACACGCACACCCCATCAACCATGTTTTAACCATGTTTTAACCATGTCTTCTTCTTATGTCTTTTTATTTTTTATTTTATTTTCTGTTTCATCTGCCCAGACAAAACCACAAACTTCTCCCTTTATCGGATTTCCCAAGTTCTGAAATGTGAATAGATGAAAAAAATACAGGCATTACAAAAGCTTTTCTAATGTGAAGCTCTTGCTCTTCTCGATGGCACTTGCATCTTCCTTTGATGAATGAAAGAAGAAAGGGATTTTTAAAGAGAAACCACAGGTGGATGATTTTACCTTGTATGCATCTACCACCAGATCTATAAGGTTCGGTGCCTGAAAGAGGCCCAACTTTCCCAGGATTGCTCCAGGCAGCAGCTTCACCAACTCCTAAAGAAGGAAACATAGCTGGATGTCATTTCTTATCCAAATGAGAAAAGGTGCTTCATTATGCACACATGCATTTTTTTCTTAAGTTTCTGTTTCAAAATAAAAACAAGTAAATGGTATTGATTCATTAATTACCTCATACCACTGGTACTGCATCTTCTCCACAGCAAAGATGGGGTAGATATGGTTTTCAAGCAGCTTGTCAGACAGTAGACCTAAACTGGGATGGTCCTGTGAAGGAGATGTTTGCATGGAGTTTACCCGTGATCCTGGTGAAGCAAAGCGTAATCAAATATTCAGATTTACAGATTTGCAGATTTAAAAAAATGACGTTCCCACCATCTTTGTGCTTCCAGTGTAAACGTTGTTGTCCAGGTGACACCGGCCGTCGTGCGGAGTTACGATCCCCGCCAGCTTGCTGTCCAGGGCGAGGTGGGACGGCTGATCTGTCATCAGGAGCAAGAGGCGCTTTGCCTCTGGCCGCCAACCAACAGCACGCTGCCATAGAACAAGAAAAAGAGGTCCTATTTAGTCACATCACCAGAATTAAAGAACTCTTTGGAGGAAATCTCTGCATTGGATGTGAGATAACTCATATACATGATTGTATGGGGGCTATGACACACTGCACCACAACTTTTTTTGTTGGAAATGTGATTGCTTTATGACAAATACCACCACAAATCTACGTCAACTCTGTTTCTGGAAAGCCGTTTCAAAATTTCCCCCATTGTTAAAAACTCTTAAATCACTCCTTATCGATACAGTCACAGCAACTGATGTGGAAAACTCTGCAGGCTTCTTATTTTAAGGATTTACAAGTGCGGTCGAGGAAAAAAATGCATATTGAAGCAGTTTATTCATCTGAACTGCATTAGTTTCCTCGATGATCGGGCCTCGCTGCAATGCCAAATTTAAGCAAAAGCAGCAGAAATTCCCCCCTTTATCAGTCAGAGTGGCTCCTTCTTCATGTCTGTGAATCATCAGAGACAGTGTGAGAAAATGGGACCATGTGTGCACGTTTGTGTATTTAGGGAAACTCACTGAGTTTATAGTATGCATGATGTAATGGAGAGTCTATTTCTGAACGTGACCACCACCGAGGTGACTGAAATCTTGCCTTCTGCTGCCCCTATTCACATGATGTGACTCAAAGCCCCCCTGCAGTCGTTTTGTGAGCCTCGGTGACTGTGTGCAGTGGTGTCATTACTTAAACGGGATTCCTGCAGCAACACGCAGCGCTGAGTCAGAATGCTCCCAATTGTTCCAGCACAAATGCCATTCTCAGCGTCAGACGGGTGGCTCAATGCGTCATTCACCTGGCAGACAGCGGCCTGCAGCATGGCGTCCAGTCCTCCCTCCGGCGTGTCCACGTTCGCGGAGATGCGCTGGCGCTTCATCACTCGCGTGAACTCGCTGATGTTGCCGGTCATGCTGAGGACGTGGTGGAAACCGTGGGCTGGACGACAGCGGATGTGGTAATCACTGGCAAAAAAAAAAACAAAAACAACAAAAAAAACCCCAATGAGACAAGTTTTTATTTACAACTTTTAGGAACGCAGTGTCCATCAATAAAACCTAATCAGTGAATTAAAACAGGGACATTGGATCTAACATCTATATGATTTGATTTGGTTAGTTTGAATATGATTTTGTTAAGATTATCAGTAAAACTATTCATAACTTGGAGGTTTCTTTTCTAGTAAAGTGCCTTGACATGACATTTTTAATTTGACATTTACTTGTGAACATAATAAAATATTTAATTTATTTGAACTCAATCAAAGAATTGAGTTCATTAGGAGAATTTGGCCTCTTTCACAAACACTTTATGCTTTTCCCACTGAACAAATGTACTCAAATTAAGACGTGCTTTTTCAAAATATTTCAGAGAGAGATTACGCTACTGTAATAAAAAAATATTTATCTATATTTTGAGCACCTCTAGATTTGGTGCAAGGAATTAATAGCTGGATACCTTGCATGACTCTCCTTTTATCATGAAAATATGATTGCTATGTGGGATAATGAGGTAAATTTTGAAGTGAGACATTACTATATAAGACAAATGACACATTCTCCTCTGTACCTGCACGGGTTGTCGATTTTGGAGGGATGGACACTCATGAAAGGGGAGACAGGTTTGTCGACGAATGAGCCAAAACCTAGCCAAAGGTCTGAGGTGTGTTGCGTCATCCGGAGGGACAGTGCGACGCCCACTGTCTTGAGCTGCAGGTCAGAAAAGATGAAGGAAAAGAGCGTAAGCGAATAAGGAAGGAGATATTATTGGATCAAAAAGAACAATAGAGAAAAATGAAGTAGACAAAGAGGAAGGAAAAGCTTGAACAAGAAGTAGAACAATATTTTTTTCCCCTAGTTCCTCTTTTTTATTTTTCAGGGAATTTGTGTAAACTCAGTTTTGAAATCAAATTTTAGTGATGAATCATTTTTTTCCCACCCAAGGGCAGCGATAAAACAACGACTGACAGTCAGCCAAGCCTACATGATCAAGGTTTTCCTGCATGGAGGCTGATACATCCACCAGATAGTAGAGATCTACAGGATAGCGCTCCAGTTGTTTCACGGCGACAACAAAACTGGCCTCTGAACCTGGACACACACAGACACAGCAACAAATGGTGAGAAAACCGTGAAGTGACTTCGGTTTAAATGAGACACAAAATCCCGAGTTTCAGCTTGTGCACCTGGCCGGAGGGTGATGCTGATTTCCCGTGGGGACACTTGTGTGCTGTTCAGCGTGGCATCGACCTCCACTTTGACGTCCGACCGCTCCATGAACTCAGGCCTGCAACCTCTCCTGCGAAGGTTGTCCGGCAGATCGCAGCGACGGCTCTGCTCAGCCCCGTGCAGATAGTCCTAGGTGTCAAATGTGTGAAAAGATTTTTAAAAGTTTCAGTTTTTATCCAGTATGACTATTCAATGTGTAAATATTACATTTGCTGATGGAGAACAAGCTAAGCCAAAAAGCAAAGATCTTTCAGAACAAAGAACGCCTTGTTATCTCTTTTAATGAGCAGGAGCGAGTTGCTGCAGAAATTTATGTTTGGGTTTTCCTAGTGGATCTAACATAATCCATGACAATGGATACATACAAAGATGGAAGACTGGACTGACAGAACCACGTCCAGTATTAGTGGGGCTAATCTGACTAAGCGGGAGTAAAAGCTGTCATAGTGAGGTGGAACAGTTTTCATTTTCTTTGTCAGTCTTTCCTCAGTTTCACTCCTCGCCCATTCATAGCAGTAGTGGCACAGGAACACACCGTTAACAGGATGTGGTTTCACTTCACCTTTGGTGTTTGCAAGGTGCGTTGGTGATGGAAAACTGAAACCACTTTTACTATCACTTACCTTAGTTTCATTTTCTATTTTGAGCCGTTTCATTCTGTTTGTATTGATTTGAGACAGAGAGACTAGACATGAAAACCACAGACCATGCATTATTTAAGCCCTTAAATTTCCCCTCTTGAAGTACTGCCAGTTAATATGTAATCTCTCATGTCTCCATAAAGATATAACAATTATTTAAGCTTTTGAAAAAAAAAATAAGGTGAGAGACCACCTAAACACTGAGTAAAAAGGTTAATTGTTAGTTGTCTTGACTGCACAGTCCAACAGTGTCACGACTCGTAGCTTTGGAACGAGTTACTAATATTTCGTACTTGTTGACTGAGGCATGGAAATGCAGTACAGTGGCAGCACAGTTGTAAAACCTCACTGCTGTGTGTGTGTGTGTGTTCCCAGTGAGTTATTAACCTCCCATGGGTCTGATTTCAAGCGTGTGACGAGACCAACAAGATTGTGCAGGCGTGTAGTGGAGCAGCTTAATTACTGGGGGATTTCTACTAATGCAAGACAGAAAAAACCACCGGAGCGAAGCGTCTGCCAGTCTACAACAGGAGTTGAGACTCTTTCTAGCTTCATGGCCATGAGCTGAACCTGAAAGCCAGACTCGCTTCTGTTTATTTTTAGCTATCACTGACCAGCTCTTTAACACCTAGACGTTTCTGACGGACTTCCTGGGACTTTCCTCTCTGGGCTAGGGTTGTAACTGCCTACGTAAACACAAATTTGGATTTACATAAAAGCCGCTAACGCTTTGTTTTTAGTGCTTGTCTGAGCGTGGCTGTGTGAGCTTGTAGGAGGTTTTGGAGATGATGTTTGAAGGCACTCGGCCCAACAACATGCATTCAGAAGAAATTTGGCATGGGAGCGTCCAAACACACACTTGCTGACATTATACTTCTACTGTGATGTCACTGCACGTGTGTGTGTGTGTGTGTGTGTGTGTGTGTGTGTGTGTGTGTGTGTGTGTGTGTGTGTGTGTGTGTGGCAACTGGTGTGGCACTGAGAGGGTTTGGAATTTCTCAAAGCTGATCCAGGGGTGGGCTCTTTACAAGAAAGACAAGACAGGGAGGCAGAAAAAGACAGATAGAGACAAACAGAGGGGGAGATGCGGCGATATGCGTGAGCACGGAGACTAAACACACGGACAGAGTGTGGCTCCGTCTCGGAGAAAATGTTCACACAGAGGCTGACGCGCTCACACAGGTCACACAACGCAGACCGCTTTGGGCTCAAACATACACATTATATTCTCATTTGCGAATGCCACGAAAGCTTTGGTGCGTGTCATCTGAAGGAATGCTGCTGAAAGGCTGCCACGTTCCCACTGTTTGCTTTATTTCTGTTTTGTCTGTTACGGACAAGAGCACACACACACACTTGTGTACACATTCCCACCTCCTGGAAACACCAAGAACATTGTGGTCCACGTTGTAGGCAATCTGCGCAAGAGGTGATGCTGGGCGACCAACACGCTCTGGCTCCTGCGGATAGACGGAAACAAAAAGGAGCAGGGAAGAATGTGCGATTAGCATATGAAGGAAACGTGCGAGTCAATACTCATTAGTCATGCGGCGAAATCTGTGCAGACGTGAAGGATCTCATATCCACTCATGATGAGGGAAGAACCACTCGGCATCTCGCGCCGAGCCATTCAGCACAAATTAGCAAGTGTACAGCAGTGTGGGAACAGGTGCCGGAGTTGTTGGAGTGGTTCCCACACACTCACACAAAGTAACTTTAGACAGTAGTTTTAAGAAAACAAGAAAGAAAGGAAAAAGAAAGAAAACAGGCATGTTGGAATAGAAAGTGATGAAAGGCCCATCATTCACCTCGTCATTCCTGTAGTGGGGTTAATGATTTATTAGAGTAATTTACCGACTAAAATCCAATTTCCCAGAGCCATTTATGTTAGTTACAGAGCCGTAATGTGGGACAGAGAAAGAATGTTGGTTCCAAGCATCACTAGCAGACCCATTAACAGGCTCTGACCCAATTAGGCACTTTGACCGCAATTAAACCCCCCTCAATGATTTAACTGTTCATCCAAAATGATGGATGGCGAAGCGAAGCAGATCAGGCTTTTCCTGGCTGATACATTTCTTTAAAATCTAATCTGAAAGGTGCTTTTCTTTTATTTTAACAACTATAACGACCTAAATTTCTGGCAGACTTTTGTTTGTGCACCTCAAGCCGATGTGATTGTTGCAGCTGAGAGTTTGGGGATTTCCGCTCAGGTGCCCGTGAGCAGGTGAAATAAGTCTATTGAGGCCAAGCGATTTTGTCTCATAACAGTCCATTTTTTGTAACACAAATCTGACCCACCCATTTTTTTTTCTACGTATGTCCAGGTGTTTTTTTGTTCCTATTAGGGTGTGGATTTTGACCTGGTCAGCTCCCACAGTCAGAACTGAAATAAACTGTACTAAACTTTGACAAGACACTGTCCCTGTTCAGTTTGAGCATCCAGCAGTGTACCTGTCACCTATTTCGAAGTATTTTTGACACTTAAACCAGTACATTTAATTTATTTAGACAGACTTGGCCCACTCCATTCAGAAATGAACAGTAATTGCTGGAGTTTCTCATCCTATTTGCTGCCATTATCTTTATGTCCTCTCGCAGTTGTTTTTCTTTTCACAGAAGATTTTCTCTTATCACATCTCTGTAGAGTCACTGAAGGGGCAAAAGCTTCCATTAACTATGTTGACCATATATAGTACTTCTGCCTCAGCTTTACTCTGTTTATCTGTGTTTTCTCCAGTATATAAAGCTTCTGATGGAACTAATGTGAACGCGTCTATGTCCTCTCTTTCTGTTCAACATAGACACAACACAGAATTGGTACTGCTGAGCGTTTGTCTTTTACTGTGTCTGTTGTCTCCACTCAACACCCAGTCACTCAGTCACTCAGTCAGGGCAGAAGGCTGCTGATTTTGAGTCTGACTCTGCAGCATGTTTCTTCCCTTTAAAAGGAGCTTCTTCCTTTCCACTGTCACCACATGCTTGCTCAGCAGTAAAGGAGTCCAGTGGAGACTCGGTTGGGTTTTTACTTAGATTCAACTTGATTGTGATTGCAGCAGCTTAATTTTTGCTAACTTGCACTCCTTTACACATTTTAAGGGTTCTCTGTTTAATTCTGATTTTTTTTTTCTATTTCATATTTTTGCTATATTTCAGTATTAAGTTTGTATGTTCTGTTTCAGATTTCCGTGGACAACTTTTCACCAAATGACATTATTTAAGCAACTGAATCTGATTATACTGGACAATATTTAAGATCACATAGCCCTGTATGTAACTGGAAATGAACTTGACTCTGAGATTGCACTATCTGTATTGGTAAACTTAGGCTACCTAGAAAAGAGAAATAGTGTAAAGCACCTTTAGCTTGTATCTGTTGACATACAAAATTGAATGGAATTGAATTAAAATGTGTTTAATTCACATCTTTAAGAAATGTGAACGTTTTATCACTCCCCTACAGAGATGACAGACGGCGTCCAGACTTGATGCTGTGCAGTGACTGTTTGAGACGGCAGCACTAATTGCTGTGATATTATGTAATTGGCTCTTAATGAGCCTCGACTCACCGCCGCTGGAGGCTTCTGCGCAGACGACGAACGCCACGCAGCAGAGCAGGAGGACACGCAGAGGACGGCTGCGTTGCCAGGAAGTCATCCTTCACACTCCGGGACGCCCGAGACGCGAGAGCCTGAACTGCTACTGGAGGTGGAGGTGGGGGCGGACCGGGTGACACTGAGCTCTGTGCGTCCGCCGCCGCGCCAACAATAGCCGG
Organism: Xiphophorus maculatus; assembly: GCF_002775205.1. Lineage (NCBI taxonomy): Eukaryota > Metazoa > Chordata > Actinopteri > Cyprinodontiformes > Poeciliidae > Xiphophorus > Xiphophorus maculatus. The sequence continues at coordinate 22,146,154 of NC_036455.1, read as the reverse complement.
GACTGCCAGAGCGAGCTGCGGGACATTGTCTTTCACACACTAACCTTCTAATCCCGGAAAGGTATTCCCAAACCCCGACTCAAATGAGCTTACAAGCGCCCTCCCCCCTCGGACCACGGGAGAAAGGTGGACTGCGGCGACAGCTGCGGCTCAGGTCCCTCCATCTATTTTCCAGGTGTTGCTGTCGCGTCTGTCTCTCGGCTGCCCGGTGGAAGTCTCAGTCCGCAGCGGGGGTGCAGGAGCGGGGGCCCCCGGGGGACAAGCACAACGAAGGAGCCGCTTCGTTCAGCTCAGCCCGCGCACTCCGACGCTGCTGACTGAACACATCACGCACTAAAATCCAGGAGAACGAGCGCGTTTTAACCACTGCACTGACTGCCGATGGCATGGCAACGCGTTTATTCCGAGAGGGGAGGGAGCAGAGAGAGAGGGGAGGGAGAGATAGGCGATAAAGTGGTTTCTACGAGGAGTTGTGATGTGGTGCATTCCAGAGTGAACCGTGGCCTTGGACTGAACGGTGGTGTTTATGCTACTTCTTAGGGGAGCCATTTAGCAGCACTGAGAGCTCCTGTGTTGGAGGGGAGAGCCTAAAGCCTGGTGGGTGGATGAATGATGGAGGATGTAGCCAGAGCTCTTGCAGTGGGGTTCACAACCTGGAGTTCCAGGCAGAAGAGGTGGGGGTCTGTGTCTATTGTGCGGGGATTCCAATGACTCTGAGTAACCTCTCCTCTTCAGCTCAGCTCCAGCCAAATACTCACTGAAACAACACAGCATTTGGAGGCAGAGCAAAACAGACAAGAGGACAATAGCTTGTCCGCCTCGTGGTATTATCGTGCTCCACTCTTTTATAAGTATGCCCAACAAAACAGGCACAGCCAGCCCTAGACATAAGCAAGCTAATCATTACCTTAGCCACCCTGTCCCAAAACCAGTAGGGGTCTCCTGAGAGCACAAGAAATGACTCAGGTGTCAGGTCTACAAATGTACATTTTCACAAAAGTGATGCAATAAGCGATTGTGCGTTTATATTTAAAATGTCATGCATGCAAGCAGGATGTGAAGACTTTTTTTTTTTCTGAGTAAAACATTTGCAAGGCGTCTGGTTCCAGACCACAATCTCCACTGGAAACATATATTCACCACCAAGGGAAATTTGTCCTGTTGTTGTATTTTCTTGTTTTTCCTGCAATTCTTGTTATTGTCTGGGAGTCACAACTCACCAGTTGTCTAAATAACTGGGAAAAAGCACAAAACTTTAAATACCACAGAATTTGTTCATAACTCATGCAGTCTGGAAGAGTTGGGCATTGTTTTAGACATGGAAAGCCCTAATGACAAATTTAAGCAACGATTTTTCAAAACTGAGGTCTTAAAAAATAGCAAAGACTAGGAAAAGTTGTTCACATGTTTTGAAGTAAAACATTGTACAAATTAAAGTTGGGAAAATAAACAGGAACAGCCCACTGAAGTCAGAATTGAAGATGGAAAAGGGTTGTTTCTCACCAACCCCAATCTCCAAATTCAATATGGCTGACAGCAGCAGTGGCAAACCCTGAGTTTGCACTCATGGGAGTTTGTATCTCGTTCATGTGGCTGACAACCTGTCCAGGAAATACCTCTGCTCCTACCACATGACCCCTGGAAATAGAAACGAGACCCTCCCAATAATACAAGCACAAGTGTGTATATACAATTGTCCCTAAGTGTATAGATGCTTTCACTATCGGGTTGTAAAATGCAATTAGCTTGTATGGCTAATTGCAAATATTATGTCCATTGAGTACAAATAAAGGCAAAGACTAGAACATAGTTACTGTAAGTTGTGTCTGATGGTGTTCACACATCTAATTTTTTTGATTTCATTCTATACTGGTGAATTCTTGAAATATTCTATACTGCCAAACAACTTTGAATAGTATCTCTTAGAAGCAAGTATCAGTGGGCTTGATCTCCTCTGTTTTTTGGCTATTTGGGATCATTTCTCTTGGGTAGAGCTACTTAATTTGCTTCACATTTACCCCTCAGCCTTTATCTACCATGTTTGACCCCATCTGCCCCTCAGGAGTCTGGAGCAGAGCCTAATACGCCTCTCCTCTCAATTATTCATTTGGCAAATGAGGATTACTTGGTTGGGGGAGAGCTGAACACCTCCCAGTCCACGGTCCTACCAGTCACTCTCAATTATGATAATGAAGAAAACACACAGCACACTGTTTTCCGAGTGTGTGAAAGATCCCTGTGAAATCCACAGACTGTCTTTATCCGGATTCCAGACCAGGTTTTGTCCTCTTCTGGATGACGGGGGAGGCAGGGGGTGGAGGGCGCTGGAGGGCAAAATATGGATGAATTCTCTGCTGTGCAAACTTGATAATGGACTCTAGTGTAAACAGATCCCTACCTCTGTCAATGCTGGTCAGTATCAGCATCCTAATGACAGCCGATGTAAACCTGACACAAAACACTCCTCCATTGTAATCACTCCTCTCCCCCTCATCCTCACCTCTTTTCACTCTGCCCTCCTTGTGTTTGTCTTAGCTGTTGGCCTGACTTTCCATCACGCTGGTCTGGTTTCATCGCTTTCCAACCACACATTCAAATATACACCCATACAAAAATATACATATCCACCACAGTAGTTCTTACCCACTTTTCAACCAAACACCTGCCCGATTTTCCTGCTCTCCCTCCCCCAAACCTCTCCTCAAAGTTCCCTCTTCTCAGTGGTTTTCAAGAGTCTCAACCTCTCTTTGGATTCCCATTCTTTGGCTAAACTGATGTGGGGACAAAGCAGGGGTCAGAGGTGAAACATGACCTTAATGGGGATTCCCAAACACAGATGCAATCTAAGAGCTGCAAGCACACACAGTGACTTTAACATTTAACAATTGTTTTGTATAAATATAATTTTAAAGACGGGCATTTTCACTGTGATTCCGTTACAGACGCAGCAATCTCAGTTCCCCTGCTGTGGCAAATGTCAATATGTGTTATAAAGTACCGGTAGTTTGAAATCCCCTTTGAAAATCAAAATATCATCTCCCTCCCACTCTTTACCACGAAGCCTATTTTTTTCAGTCTAGGTTTGTGTCACCTGAGGGGGAGAACCTCAAATGGCATTCTTCTGCATGTCAGAGATTTCCGTCGGTGGAAACCGAACGCAGAACTGAAATCTTTAAACGTAACAAGTCAGCCCCATTAGCTCATCTGAGCCTTTTTTTTTTTTTTTTTACTGAGTCCACCGTTTTTCTTAACATGAGTGAATAATTACATAAGCTTGATCTTGGATACTTAACTCATTTCAACATATCCAACAGGATTCAGTCCTTTTTTCCTACTTTGAATCAAAGCCAATATGATGTGCTTTTAATGTCAACAAAGGTTGTTTGTTATCCAGTCAAAGCAGATAGATTAGGATAAAGAAATGTGCTTTATATCGTTACTTTGTGTCATTTATCAACATTTTGTCATTTCCATCATTGTGGAGATTGGAGAATTTGGAAAATGGTTGAATTTGCCATTTCATTTCTTTAGTCGACTAACATCAAGAAAAGCCAAAAACAGATTTCATGCATTTAAATACACAATGTACATGCTCTCAAATAGATATGTTCCATAGCTATGTATGTAGGTAGATACCAACCAAATCAAATCCTAAAAATAGGTTGTAGCTGCAACTTTGATTTAGTTTCATGCGGCAAAGTTTCCAGTAGAAATTCAGACTTCATATACGTTCCTGCCAAGTTTCAGATAGGAGGCTTAGAAAATCAGATTGATCTGATAAATGATTTTCAGCACCCAAGCCAAAAGTGCCTATTTAATAATCACATAATGAATGTGCTATGCACTTTTGGTTCATTTCAATTTCACTTCAGTTTATTTATTCATAGCCAATTCACAACAAATATGGTCTCAAGGCACTTCATACAAACTATCTTTTTAATTCTACCATACGTACAATCTAACGGATGTCAAGCATTATAGTAAGCGCAGTTAATTATTCAAAGTAGTTTCAATAGTTTACGTCTAAGTAAATTCTTAATCTTAAAACAAAAATGTGCTTATAAGCTGCAAAATTTTAAGTTTCATCATTTATTTTCAATAGTAAAATGTTTGATGGGGAAGTTAACAAAATGCAAGTTGAGGTGCCCGTATTTTTCTAAATGAAAGCAACTAATGTGCAACCATTTGGCAATTTGCTGAAGTCACTACATTGCTGCAATAACTCAGTGTCCTTGTATTTGCCTGCGTGGCTTGCTGCCCTGCAGTACCTGCTGCTTTCCTCAAAGCACAATTGCTTTGTTTCTATGTTTTGGTTTGAAGAATATTTTTAGTTCATTCTTCACTCGTCATGTGGTGCCCTCGTCATCACTATGTCTGTTTTGGGATCATGCAGCTGCAACAATTTCCATATAAAATTTATAATATCTGCTGACCCTTCCTTTTGGATGCTGCATCTGCAAAACATAAACACGATTCGACCAAATGTTCTCACTGAAACATGATGCATTATAAACAACATCTCAGAGAGTATACACAATAGCCTTTACATTAACTGACAGGTCTGGTAAAGATGTAGAAATATACACCTAAACTGAGCTAATCATATACAAAAAAAATTTATGTCAAAAGTGTGTTTGTTGCACTGAGAAGTAGAATCAAGTTGAAAATGTCCCACAGTTGTAAATTGTGTATTGAAATTTCCGATAAACGTCAGTTCAAAAAGTATTAATACAAGCTGACGCTCTGATAAAGAACAGAAAATACAAAAATAAAAAAATCCCCCTGTGAACTCAGCGGTAGCGTTTGCATGAGAATTTATTTTTACTTGAACTATTGAAAGCAACCACAACCACAGTGACTTGTGACTGCTGTTTTAGCGACAATAGATAAAACCAGTTCCTGTCCCTTTTTTTCACTTTCATCAATAGTTTATGGCATGTTGATTTTTTTTGACAGCAACATGAGGTTTCAATTACAAGAATTCGAACATACGACGAGTCGCCAGGGAATTAACCTACTATTATTGTCAGCTGAAGTCTAAAAATAAACTCTGAAACACAACTGAGTCAACTTCTCTTCCTCATTTTTTAATGTTATTAGCAAATCACTATTGAATATGAATTACCCTAACAGAGATTTGATTTGAAGTTCAATTTTGTAATTCCACAAGGTCACAATTTAAAAAAAAAACTTCTCTTTTTTTGTTGATAAAGTCAGGAATGCTTGTCGTTTCAACATCAAAAATTTCCTTTGAGGTCTGATGCCTGAAATCACACGCTTAAGAAAACATTGTTTTGCTGTTTCCTGGACATAACCTAGGAAACCCCGCGGTTCAGACAATGACAACGTTGCAGTTAAGATGACCATCCGTGGCAGTGTGGTGGAAAGAAATATGCACAGCAGTTTAAACACACCTACCCTTATCCCAACCACCAGCATGACTGCCAGCACATAAGTTACCCTCTAAGACCACAGTGAGCCATGTTTTTTTATCTCTTTCCCTCATAAAATGTAGCTCCAGTCATCAGTAACACACAATCTCCAGACTGAACGCTTTGAGGATTTTTATTGTTAGGTGTCACATGCATTTTATTATAACCTTTTACATTGATTATACATAGAAATGTCATATCGTCTCGAGACAAATATTGCTTACATAGTTTTGTGCAATTGGTTTTGTCCTTTTCCTATGAGAATACAATAAATATTTCACTAACTAAATAAATACCTTCATTCCTATCCTACACCAAAGAGGGCAATGGCTTGAGGCCAGACACACCTTTAAAGACTTTGTTGCTAAGTCACTGTTCGCTAAATTACATTTCAGCCAACTTAAATAACCCTAAATCAGATAAATATGATAGAGATTAGAAGCGTTACAGGAGTTTCGTTGTGTATAATTTGGTCTGCAAGGTGGCACGGTTGTTTTCATTATTCTCACAGAACATGAGTGTGTTTTCTCCTGGTACTATGACTTCCTCGTCATGCTGTATGCATCAAACATAGCTTTAATGAGAAATTTGACTTTGCAATTTGACAGCTTGAAATTGGCCTCTGGCTCTTTAAGAAGCTCCTATTTTGTCAGCGCATCATCACAACAATGCGTTTCCCTGATGTCGTTTTCTTAGGACTGGGAAGCAGTTTATATGATGAGCTCAGCAGATGCACAGTTCCACCAGATGTTTGCTAATTGCTGCTGCCGCTAGTCTGGAGGAGCTCTACGAGGAAGGTGATTGGGAGGGGAGCTCTGTGAGGAGGAAGCTCGGCTTAGAGACTGCAGCTAAAAGGAGGAGTTGCGTGATTTATGTTCGAGTAAGCGTCTAGGCACCTCCCACTGGAGATCAAAGGATTTCTCAAAAATGCATGAAAGAATCAAAGCAACAGTCCAGGTATGATTTTGATGAAGGAATAACATTATAGCATTACATAAAGCTCATAAAAGTCAATGTGAACCCTCCTGTTATATTGCAAGTCAAATTGATCTGTTTTAAAGTTTAATTTATTTTTTTAAAATAGTTGGTAGTATTTTTTTTTGCATGAAACATTTTCTATTTGTCTTAATATGTGCACTATACATATTAATTGAAAATGGCTCATTTTACACATTTGCAACACCCCCTTGTGTCTACATTTTACATAGATACTCTTCGGGTCAATTTGACCCAGCAGTCAAGTTAAAGGGTAAAGAAGACAAAAAAAAAATGTCCAATTCTACATGTTTCCTTTCAGCTATGAACCATATTTCAACACACACACCCCAACACACACACCACACACCTACATACCTACACGCCTGCACACATGTACACACACAAGCCCACTTTCTCACTATTCTCTTGACTTCACTAGAAAACTGCGAGAAAGCAGGTGTTCATACAACTTTTGACGTTCCTGTGGACCAACTCCACCCACACTGAGTGGACACTCAGCAGAAGTGGGGGAAAACATAAATACTCTCTGCATGACTCATTTGTCTTGATTTTAATCAGCGAGTCAATTTGACCCTGAACAGTATGTGTGTCTCAAGGTCAATTATAAAGATCACCCCTTAAAAAAAATTTGAAAATGTAATATAAAAGTTTTTTTTTGTTTGTTTTTTTTTTTTTTTTTTACAAAAGATCAATTTCAAGGAAATTATAGATTTTTTTTGTTTGTAGGTTTTTTTTAGTGGACATAAAAAATGGAATTTACATTTTTTATGTCCACTAAAAAAATGAGTAAATGAGTAAGTTGTCGTTTTTGATCCTTTATATGTGAAAAATAAATAAACATCATTGCACAAATATTGATTGAAATGGTTAGCATTGGAGTTAGCAATCATATACAAAAATGTTTTGGAGGAATTTTTTTGATTTCTGACACTATTGCATGATTAAACACTCCTCAGGTCAAATTGACCCACAAACATTATTGCTGTACATCAGAAACAAACATAACAGGAGGGTTAAATAACTCCCCCATGTACCCTTTAAAAATATCCCTTTAAACAACTTCAAACTGTTGTTTTATTTTTGGTGAGTAACGTAGGAGCATCTGCCACTGACTGCTCCTGTTATCTTTTGAAATGACCTAATTGTTTGCCCTTGGCAAACATAGTGAAAGTGAAAGCGGAAAGCTGTGATATATATCTGTTGTCCTCATTGTTCTGTTTCCCCCCCCTGGAGATGGAGAGTCCCTGATTTTCTCTTTTTTTTCCTTCCGTCCTTCTTCATCCGCTGTGCACTGTATCGTATTGCTGTTATTCTGTGTAGGGCATCAGAGCAGATGCCTGGCTCAACTCCAAGCTTCACTTTGAGAAAGAAAAGGAGAGTAAAGGAGTGAGGTCACCAGTCTCAAGGACTCTTAGTCATCGTGTCTATGTATACCCAGGGGAATAACACAGCCTGGATTCCAGGGCTGCGGCAGGGGAAGGTAGAAATGATGTGCCATCCTGCGGTTGTGTGTGCCGTGCAGACCACACTGAAGCACCATAACTCAAAGGTTCCTCCGAATTTCTTTCCAGGTTATATTTCCCTGATGCAACTGTGTACTCGTACAGTCCCTGAGCTGACCATGTAGTCATAGGGAAACTGGACCCTTTTTCTAGGTAATACCCCAGCTGACTCACTGAAGTAGATCACCAGCTAGAAAGGTAGCAGGTGACTTTTGGCACAAAGAACTATTAAAGACAAGTGCAAAATTAAGGAAACTTTCAATTTTTGATTGAAACTGAAACGAAAGAATGACCATTCAAAGGCTTCTCGTCCCTTATGCTTCTCCTTGTTAAAATCACAAATGCAAAGTAATATATAAATGAAAAGGGGAAGAAAAGTGAAAGTGTATTAATCTACCCTATATCAATACTTTTTACCACTTTTTGATGTAAATACTGCTATTTTTGAGGTAAGTTTCTACCAGATTTGCTCACAGAGATTCAAATATCTGCCATTTTTTTCTTAGCGACAAAGCTCTTGCTAGCAGTTGTAAATATCTTCCAAGGCACTTAAGCTTAGATTCACATGGATGTGTCGAATGCTCTACTTTTGCTTTCCATAACCTACAAATCTTAAAGAATTTGTGCAAAAAAACACTTTGAGCACAAAACAAAAAGCTGCTGCTGTTATTTAAATGGAATAGAGTTAAGCATAGAAGATTATTAACCAAACTGTACAGAAATGTAACTTAAAAGAGAAGATTACGTCCCTTGAATAGCAGAGAAGATGAAAAGAAAGTTGGAGATAAAGGGAAAATTCCAACAAATTATCATTTTCTGCATCACTTTGCTGCAGGTTCCCTCCCTCCTTCTTGGTAAGAAATAAGAGATAAGACCTGTGGTCGCTGACCGGTACCAAGGACACTCAGTGCTGTAAACAATGAGCAGAAAATTTGGAAAGATAAGAAAAGTCATGCAATGCTTAAAAGGAGCAAGGCAAAGATAAACAGGCTGAAACATTGTTAAACTGTACACTGATGAAGATATTTAAGAGCCTGACTTGATAGCTGAAAAATATCAGTCTGAACATAGGTTTGTGATTCTGATGTATGCTCCAAAATCATACATAGAAAAAAAAAAATAAAAATAAAACAAGATACCACTTTGTGATCAAGAAATGGCATTTGGCTCCTTTTCATGGTAACTTTATTGATTTATTTGATCCAAGATATTCAAAACAGCTTTCCGTTTTTCATCCAAACCTAAAGTCTGTTACTGATACTCTCATTGGAAAGTTTGGTAGTTTTACTTTATACGTTGAAACATAAATTATGCTCTGCAGGATGCGGTGCAAACAAATGGGGGCAAAAATGAGCCTCAGAAAACTGGCCTGGTCAGTTTTTGAGTAGAAATGGATTCCGGGAAAAGGTGAGTTTTCACAAACAGAAACTAAATCTAAGCTTACGAGGGAAAACGCTGAGTAAATGATTCACTTATTTACTGAAACAGCAGCCAGTGGCAGACGTCCCACAGAAATGATACAATGATATAATACTGAATGGTTGGACGGTCTAGTTGATACTTTATTTTTTTGTCGAGGGATGATAAGAAAAACATAACAAATCATACATTATATTATATTATATTACATTACATTATGTTCCCTAAATGTATGAAAGACTGATTAAATACGTAAGAATACACACAATATTTTTAAGAAATAGTCATACAATTGTGGAAAAAAGGAAAGTTTCAAATAATTGAAAATACATGACTGAAATAAATGGAGAAAATCGTATGGAAAGGCTGGAAATTCACCTCGTGATGCAACAGCTTGTGAAACTACATTAGCAGCAGTAAAGTTCATCGGTTGCTTTCTGTAGGTCTTTATGAACCTCTCATGTTGTGGTGGAATGTTAGCCCACTCTTCTTTCCAGAGTTGCTTCATCCCATTGATGATTTTCAGACAGTCATCTCCGTAAAGGTCTCTTGAAATCCAACTCTAGCATTTCAATCAGGCTGAGGTCTAGACTGAGTTGCTGGAATCGGCAACTTCAAAACCAGCACACTGTCATATCCTCTGTTTAATATGGGTGGTTACTCTGGCTAACCACCCATATAAAACCACCCCAAATTTGTTGTGTGTGTACTGTTCACACACACACAAATCTGACCTGTCACACAGATTTAACTGCCTTGAATAAGACCCCTCAAATGCCCACAACCCACAGCCTCTTATGTTGCGCTGTTGGAGTGCTTCGTTCAAAGGAAGTGTTGTCTGAAGGCCTGCATATGCATGTCATAGTATTCCTTAAGCAAACAACACAATGTTCATTTACAAACTAAGACAACATTTTAATATACTTTGAGACCAGTTAGCTTCCAATGTTTTTAATGTGTTTAACTCTGAATGTGACTTAAATTTTTTTATTCAATAGAATGCTTGCACATTTTAAACCATGAATATGAAATAGTTTCAGTCAGATGCTTCTGATTAGCCGATCAGGCCCTCATGACGTCTCCTTCTCCAAAAGGCTCCTGAGTTCACGTGTGTGTGAAACTCACACAAAGAGAAACAGAGCAAAACAGCCAACAAAAACGTGACCTCTTTGGTACAGAGCAAGCCTGATCAACTAATCAGACCTGGTTAAAAATAAATGCTTTGCTTGCATCGTACACTTTGCTGTATTCATCTAATTTTTGTTAAAAGCTCTTTTTTGTGTTTTCTCCTCACCTTCAATATTGTCAGAATCCCTCAGTGACTTTTTTTGAGTGTTTTTGTCTTCATCTGCCACTCAGTCCACATTAGAGTAACCAGATTACGTCCAACAAACATTACTGGAAACAGCAGGCTTTCCAATATGGCTGACCTTTTCTGTTAAAATAACAGCAGACATGTTGAGATCGATCCATCCATCCATCCATCCATCCATCCATCCATCCATCCATCCATCCATCCATCCATCCATCCATCCATCCATCCATCCATCCATCCATCCATCCATCCATCCATCCATCCATCCATCCATCCATCCATCCTGCACCTACTTATTTTTATAGGGTTGTGTTTTATAAGTCCTTATTTCCTCCAATCCCCCATGAAAGAAGTGGATGACATTTCGTTTTGTTTAAAAAAAAGTTGTGATTTTTTTTATTTGTTTTATTAAAAAATATATATATTTTAGAAAATAAAAAAATGGTAATAGATAAAAAGAAACAAACAAATAGATTCATCATTAGGAATAATTTTATATTACTATGTGTCCAGCGACTATAAAAACTTCCCAACTGGCCTCTGAGCTGCTGTAAAACTGCAACTTTGTTTGATTTTGGTTCCAACTTGCAGTGAAACCGGGAACACAAGGCTTCTGTTCTTGCGCAAACACATCAGAGGAAGACCAAAAAAAACAATAAAAACTTTGATCCATCCTTCTAAAAACAATGAAGAAAAAATGTGGGGAACGAATTCAGTTCCTTTGTTTTCATTTTTCTTTTTTAAATCTATGACTCATAATTTTGTAAGCCATCAAGGTGGCGTGAATCAAAAAGGTGAATCTTATGACTGGAAGCGCTGGGATTGAGAAGGGAGTGTGATGCTTCTTGTATGTGATCGAATAACAAACCTGCTTTGAGTTGCATTTCCCAGTTGCCTGACTTCGCTGAATCCCAGTGAAAGTGAGTTGCTCTAAGAATTTCAGAGGGAGTGTTGTTCAATAAACAGAGTGGTAGGCCTGCAGTGTCAGTATGAAACTCAGCCTTTGATGCTGCATGGCTGGACCTGAGGAAATCATCTTCTGTATGTGTCTGTTGACACAGCCTCTCTCAGAATCACAGACACACATGCACACCCCCACACACCCCTACACACACACAGCTGTTATGGTAGACTTTGGACTCAGGTCTTCTGAGAAAACAGGGAGTTTCCTTCCTGGGTGAAGCAGTTTTCAGTCATTCAGTGACCCGCTCTTGTGGTAGGTACTCAGCCCGGAGATTGGGGTGGAGAATGGAAACATCAAAGTCAACTATTCACCCTTATAATGGACATGCAGAATCTCAGGTTGACCAAAAAGAGCTTCCTCTCAACTTTCTCTGCCCCATAAAAATGAAAAAAATAAAAAAAATAAAAACTTGGACTTACTTTTCAGCTTTAGCATTCAAAACCAAAAAAGGATTTTAAAGTTTGTACAGAGCGCTTGCCTGTATGCATAAATCACTACAAAAAAAAGAAATAAAAAGAAAAACAGAGAAATTCCTGATGCACTGAAATGAACATTTTGATGTGTGTCAGTCCTGCAGAAAGTCTAACAAGAGATAAGCAACTTGTACTTATAACTAATCATATTTTTGAGTTCAAATGTCTTAAATTTGAGGAGTTACTGCTTTTCTGTTTCACATTTAATATAACGCTTTGTTTTGACGTAAAGACATGAGAGATTGCCGTAAAGTTTCCAGAGTTCTTCTAATCCAGAGACCAGCAAAAAGAGCTTAATGCATTTTGGCTTGAACGTGAAGATTTTTCCAACTGGTGTGCTTAAATAGAATAGAAATAATTTCACTGAACAGGAACATTAACACGATAATCATTTAAACGTAGCTACGATGAAATTGTACTTTTAATGACTGATTGTTTTAAACAAACTGTCATACACATTTTGTTCCAGGATCCCAATTAAACTGCTAAAAGCCAGGTTGTAAATGCTGCTAGATGACTCATCAAAGTGCTTCCTGAAGCATGGCGTCATGGTCTCTGAATACTTCATTCAAAAAGGGAAGCAAGAATAAATGTACAAGAAAAAGTACATGTTTCAACTGCGGTTTATCTTTCAGAAAACTTTGTGGGCAAACTATGACTATGTAGTAATTCAATTCAAGTGAACTGAACCTAGAACTAGTGCTTATCTCTGGAGGGTTAGCGCCACATCTTTCCTTGTAAATGGGAACATGTGGGTTTGTTGAATAAAAAAAAAACCCCACAATACTTTGTCCTATATTTATTAATCTAACACAAACAATGACGTAATAAAAAGTCACAGGCAATGTTTATATTTACGTTTCCTGATAATTTGGCTTCTTAATTTGTGTGAAATTTCCACTGAAAAGGCCAGCTTGTCTTAGTAGACAAAGTTACAGTGAACTGTGTAACAGCGCCGTCTAGTGGTGGCGTTCTGCAAAACATCACCTGAAGTGTGAGGCGGGGAAGGAAAACAGTGAGAGCAACTTAGATTTTTCCTGCTTGCGTCTATTTCATGTTTTTGAGAGTTTTCTCAGTTTCGACAGGTTTACCAGAAAATTCGGTAGCTCTTTTCTTATTTCTGCTGAGTAGAAGTAAATTTGTTCAACTTTATTTGTGGGTGTTGAAGGTGTTCCAAAGCTTCGCCGCACACCCCATCTTTTACTGACTAAACTAAATGTGCCTCAGGTGTCTAGAATAGTAATTGTGTGTATAATATAGAGTGCAGTCCAATTTGCTGCTCTTAGTCACTCATCAGTGGAAGCCAAGTGGAAGACAGGCAGCCTGAGGTTTCAGGGTACAGCCTCCTTCCAAAGGGGGAACGAGGAGGAAGATCCAATTTCACTGTGGCTGAAGAAAAAAAAAGAGGTCACCAACTCTGCAGTGGGACTCTCACTTACCCCTCAGGCGTACTGTACTTGCATTTGTGCATCTTTTGCTTTTTAATGCATGCATGCAGTGTGTGCGGTCCCCGCTGTGAAGTGTTTAATAGTTTATAAGAGCGTTGTTTACTTGGCAGGGCTCCTGCCTGCACAGCAGTTACTGCTCAAATGCTGAGAGACACAAGTTAGGAATAACAGGAAATAGATCCAGAGAATAGTTTTGCCACCGGTCGACTCAAAGGCTGACATTAGAAGAGCTTTTTTTCTTTATCTTTTAGTTTGGAAGAGATATGTGAAAAAAAATCTTGCTGTGTTTATCAGATATAGGTATTTCTGTGATCTGCTTAGAAAACAGAACTTTGTCATAGTTGATTATATTCATAGTAAATAACATCGCAGTCATTTGTCAACTTTGCCAGAAATCTTTGAAACCAGACATTTACATAAATTACCTTTTGTCTTGCTGCTTGACATTAAATTAAACAAAATATTTTCTGTTTTCAAAAAAAAAAATCATGAATATTAGTTCTATTACTAAATATGTGACATGATGTTTTAGTTTTTTGGGGTTTTTTTAAAGTAGTTTACATACTTTCAAACCTGATGTAAGTGAATTAGGTTTGTAGGTCAAGTCCCTTTTTAAACTCTGTCCACATTTGTTTTTGTGTTTTTTTACTGAACCAAGATCAGAACGTCACAAAGGCATCTCCAAAACATTGACATTGTCATCATTAAGTCACTTGATAGGTTATTTGATGATATAATTCTGATTCATTTCCATTTGGAACACCCATTTCTGCCCAATTTTTAATTTTCCAGTTGATATATCGAGTGGTTGCATCAATATTTCCACATAATGTTCTTTCCTCTTAATTTCATCTATTCGGACAACCCAAGGTATGATGCTGCCAACTCCGCACTCTACAGTTGAGATGACTTTCCAAGTCATTGTGACCAAACATCTTCATTTTAGTTTAGTCCACAGGACATGTTTTTAGATCTTTGTCCATGAGTGGACTCTACCTTTTTATTATAAAGCTTTAGATTAGTGGCTTCTTCTTTGCTGACTGGTCCACAATTCTCCTCCTGGTATCCTGATATTACACCTGGTAACTTTAGAGGTTTCCATGATGTCACTAAAAGAAGCATTGTCTGTGGATCTTCTGAAACTGGAGAAAGAAATGAAAAATGGATCTCAAAATTGTCTTTTTTCTAGAGATAAATGTGTTAATTTGGTAGTTAGAAAGGATAAATAATTTGTTAATCCTAACTGACCTAAGCAGTTCAGTCTTTTATGCGGTCTATGCAAATATCTGGATTCATCTCCATAAGTTCGCACTCCAAAAACAGGCTCTATCTTTAATATCTTCAAAATGATCTCCCTGAGAGATGAGATATTTTTGTGAAGAGCTTCAGTCTGCCAGCCTCCCGGTGTGGACATGCGGGACGAGGTGGGAGACGTGGCCTCGCTGCACCCTGGGTGGATGGATGTTTGCGTATGTTCTCCGTAGTGATGGATAATGCACGAATGACTGCTGCGAAATTCAGACGCGATGATGTAACTGTGACAAAACAATCACCTCCCTGACAGGTGCGCGTGGTCACTTGAGGACAAGAAACAGAAACAAAGAGTTGATGATGAAAATGATGCAAACGGGATGTTTGAAATACCCAGGAGATGCAGCATGAACTGCAACATAAATAAATAGTGAAGTCACACTACATGCACAAATCACTTAGTAGGAGATTATATCTGCATAAAACTCTCAACCTTGTGCAGCAATGGCTGGTAGTTTGCAACCAAGTGACAGCTGATGAGACTTTCTAGCTGCTATTTCTGGCTATATTATGTTTCTCTGTGCAGCTGGAGGGAATCTTTCTGTGTAAATAATGTCTCCATGGGTCATGTTGGAGGAAACACTTCCCAAGTTGTTTGTGGATTTCCACAACACTCCCAAGACGACTGATTACAAGAAACAGAGCAAAACAACACGGACCTGTAAACACGTAGAACATTTCAATTTTATTAAAGAATTATCACCCATGTTTCTGAGTACTATTTACCACTTTGTAAATAGTACAAAGCCATTCATTAAAGCTAAGCTCTCAATTTATTTCCATAGACAGACATGTTTCACTTCGATTTCTGTGAGAAAACAACTTCAGACGTTCTAGTGATGCTGGGAGTGTAGCATTTCACTCAGCTCATGAGATGAGACGAGATGACGCGGCAGGGAACGCAGAAGAAGACAAAGCGAGAATCAAGCAATATTTCTTGTGAAACCTTTGGCAAATTTTTGGGATTCTCACAAGTGTTACATATCAAAAGCTGTGGATAAAACAAACCATAGTAAATATGAAACCTTGAATTACAGGCAAATTTTGATCTTGCAACTGGTTAGCCACTTGCTGCATTGTCACGGTGCTAACATGTTGCACGTAGTTTTTTTGTCTGTCTACTAAAGTATTTATTGTTTTCCAACTAACTCTAAATCAGGGATGCCAAACTCCAGTCCTCAAGGGCTGGTGATGCAAACGGCCCAGTCCTGCAACTCTGCTGCACCACACCTGAATAAAATAATTAGGTCATTAGCAAGGCTCTGGAGAACTGATCTACACAAGAAGGAGGTAATTAAGCCATTTCATTCCGGTGTTTTGTACCTGTGGCACATTTAAAAACTGTAGGACAGCGGCCCTTGAGGACTGGAGTTTGAGACCCCTGCTTGAAAGTGAGTTTACAGCAAAATCACTTTGTACTTTTCCTTTTATCTATTCCATCTTTACCTGTAGCACATTGTACCTCCAGCTGTATAATATTTTTTCTTGTCTTACAGTCAAACCTGGAGAAATATGAAAAGAGACAATAATGATAAAATACAAGTCTACTTTAAAGACAGCCTTTTATTATCATGCTTTACATTCTCATGATTCATAAGCGATTCAAAGCATCCTCCTGTTGACTTTTAATGCTTCCGCACCTCAACTTATTAGCCAGGAACACTGCTCTTCAGGACAGAACACCTACAAAGTGTAGCTGCATCATTATTCTCCACCTTTGACTCACGTCTGACTGCTAACAAGCACCATTTCTCTCTGACTCATGAGCTAATTAGCAAGAGTTGGTGATGAAAGACGCAGTCAGGAACTGCTGGAATTGACTCAGCGGTCAGTCGGCGCTGCGACCACCCACAGATATATAAATACATTTGCTGCTGTAATCCTTTGGGATCTAAGCCTTTTGATGCACGCCTGACATTTGAATGAAAGAAAAAAATCTCTTCTTTAGTTTTCTCCTTTAAAGCGCTCCAATTTTCAGCACTGTTTAAAAGCAACTTCATAAAAATCCCCAAAGTGCTAAGTAGTATTCTCCTCTTATTGCTTGACATAAAGCAAATAACCTCATATATTTTTGACCGAATCCATCATATTCATCCAATAAATGTAGAAGTTTTATACTGGGTACTTCCTACCCACTAACAGGTAGGCCACTGCTTAAGATAGGCCCTTAAATTCTTGTCAGACTTTGACTCATCCATCTCCTCTGTCCTGGTTTTCCTGGTGTAATGTGAGCGATGCAGCATCTTTGGTGATGCAGCAGAAGAAACTTTATACTGTTGAAATGTCTGAATATGGTCCCCAAAGACTAATCCACAGCAGCTGAATGAGGAGAAAGAAACAGAGTTGGGAAAATTCACCATGCTTTCAGAGCTTCTGTAAATAAACCCCTTTATTTCCAAAATGTTTGGGTTATAAGTATATCTTCCAAAAAGCAAGGAAATCCATAGAACTGCAGTAATAAACAGGCAGGTAAATAGAAGGTGTAATGTCTAAAGAAGGTCTGTGTTTTGATTCTTTTTTTGTATTTCTAAATTGAGGTAATCTTACCCATAATTACCTCCTGCTGAAAAGCAGAGTGCCTGTGGGATGCCTTTCATGCTCCTTTTCACTGACTGAGAAACGGTTTCTTTTTGGGAGACTGGGGATGAAGCCAGTACCCATGTGTAGAAATGGTTGACGTAGGTGTTGTTTCCATCCCAAGTCCAAGTGCATAACTCATCTCATGTCCTGGCACTAACGACGTCTCCTTCAGGTGGAAGAACTACACGTTCTAATGCCCCACCTCAGTGTTTCTGCACCAGCACACAGACATGTCAGGCGGAATGAGAAACTGCTTCGCTTGCACCCTGTAACAGGAAATGACTGCTATACCCAATGCTTTGCGACAAAGTGTGACAGGTGATTTAAAACTTGTGGCACACCATGGACTAAGTGAAGGGTTTCTAAAGACCAACGGTCTGCCCACATTTTCACTTAGAGACACAAAAACTCACTAATTAGAGACTTTACAGAGACAGTGGCTTCACCTTTTCGCAGGAAAGACTCAGTCCTTCGACCCGCCTCACCACTAAGGCATTAATTAAGGGATTCCTGAGCATGATCTTTGAATGACACCATCCCGTTGCCTGGAAGTGCTGTCAGCAGCTGACAGAGCTGCAGAGATGCATGGACTCTGCCTTCAGAGAGGAGGTGAAAGGATAGCAGGGCTGAGACACGATGACAGCTGGTGTATGTTGGAACACAGAGAAGGCAGTCTGCGATGGGAAAATGCATTTTTCATATGAAACATTTGCATTTCATTTCATGTTTGTTGAACTCAGAGCGAATAGTCTTCCTGTGGACAGACTCTTGCACCTGAACTGAGCATCTGTGCAGCTCCTCTAGAGCCGCTTTTCTACTGCTCTGATTGAAGGGCTAGTTTTGTGTACTTTCCGATTTATAGCACAATCAAGTAACTATCTTTCCATTAGTTGTTTTTTTTTTTTTAAAAAAGTACATGCTTGTATAAATCAAACATATTTTTAAAAATATTTTTAGGCGACTTTGTTTAAGCTAGCACAACAAAAGCAGAGCTGCAGCTTCAAATTGAAGAACGTCGTCCCAAACAGTAATCATGGTGGTGGCAGCATCATGCTATAGATCTGTTTAGCTGCCAGTAGTGCTAGTGCATTGCACAAGGTGAGTACAAAAACTAAGAAGGGCTGTTTCCAACTTCTCCAACTTCGTCTCAAAAAAATTGAAAAGAAAGTAAGAAGTTGTTAATATTTTCTCTCTTCTCTCTCCAGGATCCGGAGGACGTAACGCCTTACAAAGGTTCCACAGGAGGCCGTGTTGGTCTTCTGGTTTAATGGTAAAATGTATTTTTTCAGTTGTATGACATTGTTTAATTTTGTTCTATTCATATTTAATTAATATGTGCAGTTTTTGAATATTTAGCATGTGGCCGACCCCTGAAACTCAGTCCTTCTGGAGCAGAGATGAGTGAAGGCTGCCTGTTTGCCTGTTGATGGTGACTGTGGCTGACAGCTGCTGATGGAAGGCTGGACATGCCTTCCTTGTTCCTCAGGGATGTGGCATGAGGGGGTAAATGAAGTACTTTGTGTTTTCACCAACCTCAGCCTAAGTTGCCACCTGCCTTTCAGAGGAACATATCCACCACAGGCCGCCTTGTCCCATCTAATTAAATTGATGATTTATGTTCAAAAGCCATCCTTTGCCAGGATTCCGCCAGGATCCATATTGTATCAAAGTTGTAAATCTGTGGACAGACTTTACAAACAGTCCAAAAATTCTCCAGACTTTGCATCTTTAGATTTAAGACTCCCGTCAAAACTTCTCGTCTATTTTTGGGCTCGTTTTTTTTTTTTATGTCACAAAGAAGCAAGATTCTCATTTTTTACTTTGTACTGCAGAATGAGGTGGTGATTTTCACACATGATTTTACACCTGCTTTTTTGCATCTCGTGGAAACTCCAGGCAAATACTGCATGTTTGCAAAGCACCATAGAAACACGGTGTGAAGATGAAACAAAACTGAATAAAAGGTAGCTCTTCCTTTTGAGCCCCTGAGAAGGAATTGAATTTAGGACCGGGCAATTTTGCAAGAGCCCACAAAGCAGACATGTATTGATTGATTGCGTAACCTTTTTTTCTCATCTCCTGCTTCTCTTTCTTCTCTTCAGCCTCTTATTCTTCCTCAGCATTGTCCTCAGTAGTTCACTCATTCATTCAAAAGGGCCTTTTCTTTGCTTGGTGCCGGCACTAAGTGTCATGTTCAAGTTAAATTCAAGTTTCTTGTACGTTTTGATGAAAAAGTGCAAGGCGACGTAAGTTCTGATCAGTTGTGCCTGTTTGCTACGTGATTATTGCTGAATGTGCATTCTGTGTGCTGACAGCTGGAGCGGCTGACTGCATCCACTCGAGCCATCTGGTGCTGGACAGAAAAAGGTGTTCATCCATAATATGGAGTTTATGCCATCAGGACATTCAAATTATTATTTGATCATTTGGTCTCCAGACACACACATTTGACCAGTGCCGTGCTCATTATGAGCCTGCAGTCGTGCATGTCTGTATAAATTGTGACTCACATGAAAAGTGTATAGAAGATGACATCGCTGAGGGGCATATATCGGCCTCTGGAGATATCGTCAGCCCCGGCATCTCCTGATATCTCTTCTTTCAACTCACTTAGCTGATTAGGAGCTTATAAAGCTTATCTATCTCAACGCTGCTGCTGCTGCTGCTGCTGCTGCTGCTGCTTTGGGCCAACACGAAAGATCAGATTGAAGAGGCAGAGGTTGTTCTGGGAACGATGAGAGCATCAGACCTGGCAGGGTCACAGTGTCTCTGAAGAAAGCATCCGGCTTTCTTGCTGAACCTGCTCATAAAGCTTCTTCCTCTCATAAGTATTTAAAACCAATTCCCAAAGACAAATTGGTCAACTCATTTTTGTTTCTTGTTTCTTTTTTATTTTTTGTAATTTATTTGTTTTGCTAAACAAATGTTGGGAATTTCTGCAAAATTAAGTGTTTAAAATGACCAATCCTTGTTTTACAATCTACAAAAATGCCTTTATCTATGAGGCTAAGACTGTTCTGACCAATGGGACGTCCCACTGTCGGACCAAGTAATCCAGAAATCCTCACATAGGGGGATACTCCTAATCTGTATAGGTCAGATTACAATCTGACAGAAAATAGTTTCAGAGTAGCAGAAAGAGTAATCTGAATCTCATCTAGTACAATTTTCCTCTTATGTATTTGCAGTGTTTTCATCTCTAATCCTTGTGTATGAACAACGTTTAATAATTCCATCTTTTTAGGCACAATTTCCTCACAAATCTTTGTCTTAATAGCTCAGGGTTATTAAAACAACTTTGCAGAAAGTTCACAGGAACATAATGTCCCTACATTTTTCTCACATGATCCATGCGATTGTAATGTAACCCAAGAACTGCAGGCGGCTCCGCTTCTCTCCGCTGCTGACTGGGCAGAGTGGCAGCCGAGGCAGATGTGACTGCAGCAGGAGGGAGGATGTTGTTCCTTCATCAAAACTCAGCCAAGTTGGCAGCGTCGAAAGAACACTGCATTCTGCATTAAAAGTAAAGAGTTACTTTTAAATTTATATCCTATAAAGTAGTTTTTGTCCTCAACAATATTATTTTTAGATTTATAAAAACATTAGAAATACAGTGTCTGATTTGGGAGCGTTTTGTATAAATTGATGCATAATTTGAAGGGTTTTCTTTCCTGTACCTACTCCATGTGGGGCATGACTTTGAGTCATCTGTTATAAAACGTATGTGTGTCTTTTTTCAGTACCTGTTAACTACTTTAACAATTAACTTTAACCTTCAGAAGTTTTCCCAGCCAACTAAATTTACTCCAAGAGACAATTGACGACTCAGAAAAGAATCCAGAACAAAATCAGGACTCACAATCACTCAATTAAATTCACTTTCACTTGTTCTTATTCTCTCCATAAGAGAATTATGAGCTAAATAGCCAGTGTTGATCAAAACTCTGAAACCTGTTGGCAGGTTTCTGATTTGTTTTACTTCTTTGTGACAACTTGTTGTAAATAATAAAACCATTAATTTTGCTCTCTACAGATTTCAGAAGGAGAATATCCAACCATGGGGTTGATTCCTTAACTTTAAGCACACTTTGGCTTTGCATTAGGATCAAGATTCAAAATTCACCAACAGTATACCTCAAAGTGGCTTAAGGTTAAGGTTTGGGAGTGGCCTAGTCAAAGTAGTGACTTAAATCAAGTTGAAATGACATGTGTCATAAGCCGATATTAATTTTCAAAAACCTTCCACTGCGGCTGAATTAAAATTATTTCGCAAACAGGAGTGTGCCATAATATCAACACAACTCATGGAAAAGACTCTTTGCCAGTTCATGCAAATCTTAGAAGATAGTTGTTGCTGTCAGTGATTGCATAATCATTTAAAAAGACTGGAGCCAAATTACTCATACAGTACATAAAGTGTGTCACAGTGTTGGCTTTTTCTTTCTAATAAAATAAATCATTATTTAATAACTGCATTTTGTATTTACTGTATTTACTTTCTTTCGAAGTTGAAACGTGAGGATCAGAAATGTTTAAGTATGAAAAAGAAAATAAAAAGATGACGAAGGAGAAGAAATATAAAATGTAACAAATAGTCATGCATAGTTACAAAGTTTTTCCCGTAACTGTGTTCAAAAGAGCAAGAGTGTTCCCTCCATCGTATTATAAACAGCCAAGCATTACTTCTACATGCTATCATCTGAAATCTCTCTTTCTCTGCAAAACAGTCAATTTTGTTTACATCAAAGCTTCTCCTTTTGTCAGAAAAGTGCTTTCGCAAACACTA
Source organism: Xiphophorus maculatus (assembly GCF_002775205.1). Lineage (NCBI taxonomy): Eukaryota > Metazoa > Chordata > Actinopteri > Cyprinodontiformes > Poeciliidae > Xiphophorus > Xiphophorus maculatus. The sequence goes on along the minus strand of NC_036455.1, from coordinate 22,123,925 downwards.
ATCTGCTTTGAAAATCAGTGCTGAGGTCAATTGGAATTTATTTTTGCTAGTGCTGTCAAGGGTTGTGTATTATATTTCTCCAAAGAAAAACAAAATATGAAATACGGCTCTGAAATCATTCACTTCCTTTATTTAACTAAATACAACCCCAAACAAACAAGGACATCTGGATGTGCATGAAAGGCAAAATGGCTAAGAGAAACATTGGGATATTTATGACTTCATAAGCAGATGAAGATCTGAATGAGCTCATGGATTAGGTCACCCACGCAAAAAGATTAACACTGACGGCCTCAACACAACAGCCCATAACAGGAAATACAGCTAAGATCAGGATCTATTACTTTTTACAACAAATCACAGATGAGAGGGTAGAGATGGAACAATGAATGGATTGATGGAAGCAAAGAGAAAACTCTAGAGATTCTGCAAGTCTGCAATTGATTTGAAGCTTCACGTCACAGGCGGCATCTTATTCCAGCTAGCAGCAAGTTACTGTGGGAGCTGCTGCAATAAATCAAACTCTTGACAAACAAGACAGAATGTTTATGCCAAATTTAGGACTTCACAAAATGACTTATTTTAATTTATGATTGATTTGTATTCCTTAGGCAACCATGGGAACATCTGCACACAGGAACTCCAACAAAAGACATTTAATCAACTTAGACATGAGCTCCTAATCATTTAGTTAAAATGACTAGTCATTTTAAAATGACTAGTCAAAACTTGTTTGTTTTTTTTATGTTCTTTTTTTACATCATAATCTGTCTTTAAGATTTTTGTGGATTAAAGGGAACTTAGTCCCACAACCATTTCCTTAAAATGTTCCATAAGAATAAATCATATTTAAACAACCTCTGTGGTACTTTTCTTCAAAGGAAAACAAAAGAACTTGTGTAAACTGCTGAGCTGTGCACAAGTCACCTTAAAGTGAAGCTTATTCACCAGTGATATAACGTGTTTTATGTTTTGCTATGCTCTTTTATATTCACCTTAGGTAACTCCTGCAGCACTAAAATAAACATATAAAAAAAACAAGGCAGACAACATGACAACAGTTTTCATTTGAAAGAATTAACTGAAAAGTTTAAGTGTTTTAACAAAGAACTCTACTGTTTTAATTCCCTTCTGCATGGGGAAACTTTCCATCTTTCCTCATCTTAAAAATCAACGCTGCTTAGTTAATCCCCTGCAGTAGTTTACCAGTAGTTTCTGAAAGCTGAATACACCTGATTATATACCTGATTTGGACTCCTTGTTATCCCTCTGCGCTTATCTAAGAAATACAGGCATCCCATTTGTGTTTGGTTATGGAGAGACAGGATGCACAGTGCTGATACAGGGTGGTGCAGTGGTCACTTTCCTCAGCACACTATAACTCACCTTGATCATAAAAGATCAGTGTGAGTCGATCTTTTGTTGTTCCACTGTTTGTTGTCCTACAGTGAAAAACATGCATTTTTTTTTACACACAAATCTAAAATGTAGCTCATGTTAAATATAAAAAAGCCACAACTCAGAAGCAATATTCTTACAATAAAGTAAGACTGTATTATGATAGCTTTTTCCTGTGTGTTATCAATGTATTATCATTGATTGGTTTGCACACTCCCTTGAACACACACAATCAGTTGCTTTATTCACAAGTTTCACGGTTTATTACCAGGGTCTGAACTTTGAGGAAAAGAAGATGTGCTTATTGCGAGTTTAAATGAACATAAAAATGTTAGATGAAATAAGGCAATATTTGGACTTTTATGAAACATGTGAGGAGCTATAGTATGTTCAAACCAATTCATCAAGAGAAAATAAAAAAATATGTTTCTAAACAAAACCCTACAAACATTCATTTCCTGAAATCTAAAAATATTGACTAACTACGAGTTAAATGCGATCATACCTTTTCGGTGAACAGAAAATTCTGTTTTAAACCACAAAATCACGTCACTTGTTCATGACACGACAATAGAGTTAAAAAATTTATTTAACTTGAATAGTTTCTCTGTGAAGTTTCCAAAAAGAATATGAAAAAAATAAAATAAAATTATTGGTTTGGTTCTCAATGAGCCAGAGACTGAGATCTTTTAAATTTTGTTTGCGGTCCTGCTTTGTGTTCACCTGTGAAAACAGAAATAGTCCATGTCTCGTGTGTCGATGTCCGTGCGCGCGCGCGTTCTGGTGCGCGCGTGCTTGCGGCGGCTCTTTGGTACCTTGGACAGCGCTCGGCGCCACAGACACATCTGTGAAAAGGGAGGGGGGCGCTTCCACCGACCGTCTGGTATTTGCGCGCACATTTTACTCAGACGATGTATCTTCTTTTTTTTTTTTGAATAGTTTTTGAGAGTTCAACCACTTCTCCTTCACAAGTTCCTTTTATGACTTTTCGGACCGATATTAGCGGCTAAGCCATCGCCTTCCCGCTGGATACGCAACGAGCGGAGCCACGCCGCCTTTGGAACGCCGAGAAGCGGGATCCCCTCTCGCCGTGTGCTCGCCTCCTCCCGTCGGAGCTGGAGAGATGCCCGGGGGAGGATGTGCTCCAGCCGCAAGATCCTGTGGAGTCTGCTCCTGCTCTCCTTGGTGGAAGTGGGCCTGGGTGTGGCGAGCATCGTCTTGGGAGCGGTGGGCATCATTTGGGTGCGTGGGGAGCACCCGCCTCAGCAGGGCGACGCGTCTCCGGTGTGGAGTGGACTCTGCGTACGTGAACTGCTGCCTTCACTTTTTTTCTGTTGTTTACTTCCAGAGTGGATAAGTGCACGCGCCCGCGGGAAGCGTGGAGGGTTGAGAGTTCCAACTATTTGCCTTTCTAGAAAAAGACATATTAACATAACATTTTTTTTGCTCAAATTTGAAAGCAAATTTAAAAATGTGGCATCTAACTGTTTAAACAGAAAGGCTTTTAATAGCTCACTGGCTTTATTGTAAATATTATAGATGCTGCCTGGATATGGTTAAATGCTAAAACTTTAAACTTGCAAACACTAAAATGAAACAGAAAGAAGCAGAAAAAAAATTATAAACTTATATAAATAAATAAAAGGATTAATTAAAACAACTAATATACTTGCAAATGTTAAAAATGTAGAAATTTTAAACTTTCTATTGGTATGTAATAATGCTGTTCTTAGCGTTATTTTAAAAAGAGAAAGAAATGTATGTGCTATTTGACCATACTGTCAAAGATGCATTCCCTCAACCATTTAGCCTCCTTCTCTGAAGCTAAAGATTGGTTTTATTAATTCATGCTTGACTTGGTCCTCAGCGCTTCAGAGGGTCAAAGCTTTTACAGCCAATCATGCTCCCAGGCTTCTGGGAACGTCTCCTCTTGTTACTCGCATTACCCTCAGCATCACTGCTTTGATGCCACTGCTGGTCTGTAAAAAGTTTGGTTTCAGACAAACTCCCAGAAGTTTACAGACAGACAGTTTACAGACAACACTGCTCCAGCTAAGGAAACATCGCCTATCTATCAATTGCTAAGCCTGGCAGTTAAAATGAGTGTGTTTGTTTTATCAGGACAACTCAGGCTGGAGATTCTAATAGTCTACTAAGGCATAATTTGTTGTTATGAATCAGAAAAGTAAGAAGAAAAATATAACTAATGATTGAATGCTTGCAGGCAGGGCCGCCAGTGTGCATACCTCTGCAACACTTTGCATGATGGACATGTTGTGCAATGTGACACATGTGTTCAAGAGCTACCGCTGTCTGGTGAGTCAGTCATCCTGGAGATTGATTGACTGATTGATTTGACTGAAAAAAATGGTTGATTATCCAGGATTTTAGGGGATGATTCTTGCTGAAACCCCATCATTCTCCACCTGAACAGGCCTCCCTGGTAAACATGTGTATAAAATCCTTAAAATAAATGGTTGTTATGGAGACTGGATTGCCCAAAGATGTCACTCTTTGCTGTACCTCTCTAACGGTGAGCCTTTGGAGATTTTCTTTACCCCCTTTTACCATAATTTCTCTCATTGTGCATGGTGGCAGGATAAACTTGGAGTCCCATCAAGCTTTGTTTGGCAACGTTCCATGAGTTTCTAATTACTGCGCTGACCGTAGCTTTTGGTGAGCAGACACTTTCTTTTAATTGTTTTCCAGCTAATGTAGATCAGCGCACATTTGCTTTATATTTGAAGGTTGGTGTTTCTTTTTGTTCTTGTTGTACCCATTTTGGAGAGCAGGCCAAAATGTCAAGTCATATCTATTCTCCAGAACAACAGGAGATTACTGATTACAAAATTAGTATCCTAGACATTGTTGACAAAGTTAAGTTGCAGAGATGAATCTGTTGAATTCATTTTATAGAAATAGTTTAAAATGCCAGATGGTGTGGCACCATTTGATTAGTGGATGTGTATTTTCCTTATAAAATAGTTGTTCTCCTTTTACAGACTGGTTTTACGTATTATGGTATTGAAGCACTCCACCCATACAGTTATTGTTGTCCATTTAAGGCCTCAAGGTTCTGGAGCGAAACACAGAGACATCCATCTCCTTGGCAACACTCCCCAGCTCATTGTATGGTTTAGATGTTCCCTAGGCAGAAGGAATCCAATGGGATAAACTCTTCCTGCACATTTTTGGGACTGAAAATGAAGGGTGGACTTTACTTTGGAAAACCTCCAAAGGGAGGCCCCCATGAGGGATGCTGAGCAGATACCAGAACCACCTCAGCTTACTTCCACCTGGATGATGATCCAACTTCACCTCTATTCATCTGCTTGTGTTCAAGATCTTGCTCTTTTGGCCGTAGATAGGGCAGTGAATAAAGAGCTTATTGCTCTGATGTTTTTTTCATTACAATAACTCGGAGCAGGGCTCAACTTACTGCAGGAAAATCACTAATCTCTGTATCCATCTCCTGCACCATCCTGCCACCGCTTGGGAGAAAGACACTAAGATACTTGACCTCTTCAGCATCCACTCACCAGGCTCCTGCTGGGGGGCTTTCCATCAGGTCTCTAAATGTTTCCATTCTTTGAAGAGCAAACTAAATCCGAAAATATTCCTCAGAAGAATACCAGTTTTGCAATGTACAGACCCCAGATCTATAGGAGGAAATTTCATGTATTTATTTCTATGTTTGCAAAGATACTTGCGGAACAAAGGAATAGTCAGGCTACTTTGGAGAAATACAGCATGTGAGAAACTCATAAAGTGACTTGGGATTATTACAAAAAGTTGCATGACACACACAGAAAGACCCTAATAAAGAAAACAAACAACAAAATAAGATTGCTTTGTAGATATTCTTTTACAAAACAGTAAATTCCAGAGGAAGTAAAAGAAGAGGGTATGACTATCGGAAATACTGAAGTTTAATGACAAATCTTCAGAGTTAGCTGAAAGTAGGGCAATTCTTTTGAGTTTGCATATTTTCAATAAAATCTTTTAAACAGGGACTCCAACCGAACTTGATACAGAAAATAATAGTTGACAAAGGAGAGAGCTCACATATTCTCACTACTCCTTCCAGCAAAACAAATACAGCACACAGCTTGCTGAGCTGTCTCTTTGTGAGCTTGTTCTGCCAGCATAATGCACCCTGCAGTTTACTCTAAATTTCTTACATCCAAGACAAATGTGGCTTTCTGCCATGGCACATTGTTTTAGGAGAAACAAAATACATGCGAGTAAAGAGAGGGATCTCCTTTCCTGTTTTCAGGATTTGGGGGAAAGGAGTAAAAACCACAAAATGTCACAAAGAGTAATTTTACACATGCAGAGCTTGATACAAGTTTTAGTGGTGTTAATTAAGATTTTGCTTCTTCTTTTTTTTTCCCAGTTTCTGCTCTGTGGGATGTGCGGAGTGCTGTGTGCTTGGAAGAGGACAGGTCTTATTGTAAGTGCTGTAAAGTTGTCCCACAAAGACCCATTAACTTCTTTGTCTTTTTTTTTTCTGCCCTCTAGATTGTGACCTAAATATGACAAAAGCTTTTCTTGTTCCAACACAAGACAAACCTCATCAAAAGGCCACGCAAGCTGTAGGTTATGCACAATGTGCATGTGCAGCAGAAACCAGTCAGTTTGAGTAGCTCTTCTTCAAAACTTATTTCAAAACCCACAATTATTATTTGTGGAATGCCGCTGATTTAATTTGCACAACAGGCCACGTGGATGTGTGATTTCTGAAGGGATTCCTGGCGTCAACCAGGTTTGACCCCTGAGACCTCAATGTCGGGTGAAATCCCGTCCAGTAAAATAAACACTGGGATCTCTGGCAATTCTGACTCGCACACACTGAATTGTTCGGATCCCCAACATGTCAACTCATTTCTCATTCTGATGGACAGCTCCTGAAAATAGCCCGCTGAACATGTGCCAGGGATGCACATGTTTCTTTTCCTCTGGGAACAGAAAACCCTCTTCCTTCAATGTTGAAAAACTTGTCATATGAATCTGAAAAACTCACAAATCCGGACAAGACATGCACTCAGAAGGTTTTCAGTTGGTTTAAGATGGAGGCCTTTTGAAGCTCTGTGGGGAAGGATTTATAGATTCATTGCACTCATAAAATAGTTCTCTTAATTTTAAGATGCATCTCCCTCTTCATAATTAGATAAGGCTCATATATATTAATATATGCATTCAATAAATTTAAAAGTTATTGAAAAGCTAAATTGAGTAACTAAATTCACTGACATATTGATAAAATACACACAAACTGATGCTGTCAAGTCATTATTTCTGTTAATTATGATAGAATAATAAGAACAATAATTAAAAACAAAACGTTTTTACTGCAGAAGTCTGGGTGCTAAATGAAAAGTATATTTGATACCAGCTTAACGGTTGTTATCTACAAAAATGTGTGTTTAATTTGACAAACAAAGCTCATCAAAACAAATTTTAAAATTTATTGAATTTATTTTGTATATACCTGCATTTAAAGCACACAGAATGTTACCAAAGAGACTTTAAAAAACACACACAGAGAGTGTTCTGATATCTGAGGAAATCAGAGGAGGCAAGCAGTCACCTCTCTTCTCTTCCTGTCACTCTTTCAACCTTTTTTTTTTTTTTTACAGCCAGTGTGTCTCCAAGTCCTTGTGCTCCTCTTTGACTCCGTCTCCTGCAGGCAATGCAATAATGATGGATCAATGTCAATCCGATCTGCTGTAACTGAGACATCCCCTGTCTGTCCTGAGCTTTTGTCTTTCTCTTCATATCTCTCCTGTTCCTCGCTCCAATATGTCTTTCTGCCTCCCCTATTATGTCACATCGTTGCTGTCAATTCAGTGTCCCCGCTCCCTCTGTCTTCCCCTTTTCATCTTCCTCCATTACTCCCTCCCTCCCTTTCCCTGGCTGTGGGGTGATGATTGCATTAGCTCGGTTTGGCTCCGGACCCCTGCCAGCCGATTTCCACACTTCTCCGGGTAATGACTGAAATCCGAGATGCCCTTTTGCATGCTGTTAAAGGCACTAACGGCATCTGTACCGGGAGCAATGAGACAATACCTGCAGTGCAGAAGCAAAACACAAACACATACACACGCACACATGCATTCTAAATCAATGGAAAGTATGATTGCATGAGTGTGTTGTTCTGAAAGCGGAGTAATGGAGATGCAATCATTTCCCAGTTGGAGTCTTTTGGGAAAATATTAATCTCAAATGGGATTGAAGTTTTGCTTTGGCCTATCAAAGTTCAAACTGGGTTCTTCCATATGAAGTGATTGATATGACAATACTCAAAATGAAATCCAACCAACAAACATCAAGCCCCCTCATCCACAAACACATCTAGCAAGTGATGTAAGCATATTCACAAGCTATGAAATATGTCTGCAAGATACAATCTGCTGTGATAGAAATCCAATTTTCCAATGAGAAATGGCATTTATTTTGTCTGATTTGCATCACTCATCACCATAGCCATTGTCTAATATGGGAAAATAATTCAGATCAAAGCTCCTTTAGTGATCGTACTGCTCATATGATATCAATTAATTGACATGAAAATGAATCATTATGTGTCTCTGCGTTTTCCAGATGATCCTCTTCTCAGCATGCTGCATCTGTGGCCTGATCGCCGGGATTCTCAACTTCCAGTTTGTTCGGGCGCTGAACAAACGGCCAAACTCATTGCAGTCGATCCACCTGGCTGCCATGACACTGGCTTGTCTGGGTAAATAAACAGAAACCGCAAGACACAACATGCCATGATGCAATGGAAGGCAATTGGCAAAGAGTTGTTAAAGTCTGCAACAATAGACGTGTGCATGACTGTAAACTGGTGGGGGGTATCGCACAAGAAAATGAAGTGCCCTCATTTATTGGAATCTGTGGTTCCTAGCATCATACTGTAGCTCGTATTGTGTACAGCACTCAAAGACACACCGAAGTCTCTTAGAAAGAAATGGTTGAAGCTGTCAGACGAGTGGTGAAACTTCGGAGCAAGTTGTTTATTTCCTCCTTTCGTCCATGGAGAGAAAATGACTGAAGAAGTGAGGAGGAGAAGGAAGAAGGGGAAAGAAAGAAGGCCAAATTAAATGTGACGACTTAGTTCAAGCTGCAGCCCTCCCAGATAATCCATTCTGCAGACGTCTTCAGGGAGAAAAGCAGCGGCATCACAGAGACCCCTCTGTGATTTACAAAGTTTACAAAGTTTTGTAAACGGACTTAAGTGAAGTCATCTCTTTATTGCAGTAACCTTAATATCAACTGCTATTTTTAACAAATTTATGTTGTGATGATTGTAGAGCACTTTAGGAAATAACTGCTGGCTGTCAAAATATTGTGGAATCCCCTGTTTCTAAGAAGTCAAATGCGTATATTTTTTCTGTAGCATTTCACAAGAGTGGAGCTTTAACGTTTCCAGAGTCCTCAGTGGTCTCTGATGCACTCTTTTCTTCAGATGTCTATCAACATCCCACATCTTGACTTGGTCATATTTGTCCACTCTACCATGCAAACACTCTCAAATCTCTCAGATTGTGAGGACATCTCCTATCCACAGCACGCCTTGTGTGACCCTAGAGATTTCATTGTGGCTTTTGTGCACTCTTCTCCTGACTGGTACCTTTCTAAAGGTATTAGTTTAAGATTGTCCGATCAATCAATCAAGTTTATTTGTATGTGACATTTCAGCAATAAGGCAGTTCAAAGTGTTTTACATCATAATCCAGGTAGAAGGTTATCTGATGACCTTCTACCTGCAGACAATGAATATCTGGGTGTCATTAGCAAAATCATAAAAGAAGAGTCCATAGCACCAGAGGATGTGAGAATATGGTTGATAAAAATGAGTGGACCAGAACACCATGGTACAGGTGGCATCAAAATACTCAAAGTGTAATGACCTTTAAATTGTGTCATAAAAATAGGCCCACAGCATCATTGAGCCTCTACTGCAATAATAAGTATATAATTATACTTATACTTATACCAGACCCACTTATAGTGTTTCAAGACAAAAAGTCTAAAAAACTTTTTTGTAGATTGTAACATTAAGTTAAAGTCCACAAATTTCCCTGGCATCTGTCTACTTGTGTCGTCTTAACTAGACTAGTTCTGCATCTTAAATTCTGACTAACACTCTGGATCCTGAGCAAATATGGAAAGTGTATTCACACTTGCAAGTCCAGGAAATCACATACCCACTCTGAACTTAGGATTAACTTTAAAAAAGACACAGTGGTGCATTGTCGCAGACATGTTTCACCTCATTATGTGTGACTTCCATACAATGTATTGTTGAATATATTCTCATTTCTTATTTTCCTTCAAGAGGAAAAGTAAAAATACAGGGGTTATCAGAGCTTGAAGAAATGTTCCACTGGGAATTATGAATTTATTCTAGAAACATCCTGTCTTTTCCAGGGATCTCAACCTGTACCTTATCCACATGGCTTACCTGTCGACTGGCCAGCTCTGAGCAGCAGAGGATGTTCATGGAGAGGGAGCACTCGCTGCACCATTCTCATGAGATGACCGAGAAGGTAAGACTAGACTACTGAAGGAAGACAAACATAATGCCTTTAAAGGGTAAGACAAAACATCTTTGGGATAAGTGTCAAATTTGCCTATGTATGTCCTTTTCAGGAGGTCCTTGACAACTCCAGTAATGGCATTCCTCAGGTCTCCTACAACGGACACACTTCAGCGTCACCTTGACGATTTCACACACACCAAAACAAAGACGGTTACTGCAATATCATCTGTGGGACAGAAGGTTCAGCTTGCGGCTCACTCAACATATCCCACTGTCCTGTCCTGAATGCACAAAGCGGACCAGGACTCTCCCCTTGGAAACCCTTACTACTGTCAGAGAGAGAAACGGAGCATTGGGACAGCTGTCGTGCTTCTGAATTATTATGCAGACACTGGTTCAAAAATCCTCAGCTCAAACCAAAACAAGGATGCTGAACTTGTGTTTGGATGACAGCTCAGGTGAACATCTTTGTGACCTCTCTCTTAACGTTAATGAGCAGGCAGGGTGGATTTTTCCCTTGAAACAATGAGCACAAAGTTAGCATGCGGCTGATCTATATGTATCGAAGAACTATTGCAATTTCAGTCTCACTGTCTTAACTCAATCTCTCTGTCTAGTAACCAGTTTAATGAATGCAGTCTGAGATAGTCAACAGTAAACTGTATTTTTGTCTGATGATGGAATGCTTTGACATGATAACACAGCAACTGTACTGTACTATATAACAATGCTTGTATAATAAATTGTTATTTTTATAATGCTTCTTATAAAGTTACATTAAATAAAGTATGGCTAGCCTATGATGAAGGATGACTTTGATCATTTTCGTTGTTATTTATTATTGCAACAGTGTTGGAATGACTAATCCAGTTGTTTTGACTATGTAGATTTTCTCTTTTTACATTTTTGGTTTTCGCCTTTTAAAACTTTTATGGATGCAGTTTTTGCCTACTTTTTTTTCCTTTTGTTTGAGTCATAAACACTGACCTAAACTGAGAAGAGTGAGGCCTGCAGTGCATTGCATTTTCTTGTGGATTATTTTGAAACCTGCTGATGACTTTGTTTCTGACCAGTTCCTGAAAACCTTTAGGTTGGATGAGGAAGTGTTGTTGTCTCACAGACATCTGGATATCTTTTGGATATCTTTTTCCTCCTTTATTGTACTTAGTAAATCAAATACCTTTAGTAAGGTATTTGTTTTATTTTATACTTTGAATTCAATTTTTGAATGTGACAAAGAGAAAATCTGTATATGCTCAAATTACTTAACAAGGGTATCTAGTTTCTGGAGTTACTATGTTGATTTTACAGAGTCGGCTCGTAGCACAAAAGCAGTGCAGAAACCTAAACTACTCTGCATTTTCTGTGACTGACAGCTTATAAGCACTGTGGGGATATTGCAACTGGATAAATTGTTGATGCCAATGACGTCTAAGTTGGCATCTGATTCACAGCTTCGCATTGATGCTTAGTTAAATGGTTATTTGAAACTTCATTGAGTCTGGACTGTATTTGATCATCTGTAGCTCAATAACTAGACTAATAATACTTTAACTGAATTATGGAACTGATCAGATTTTGTTTAACATAAAGTTGAGCTTGATGAAAACTTTAATATCTCAGTGAAAATACAAAAGAGAACCTTTCTGACGCCTTTTAGAAATTTGGACCAACTTAGAGTTAGATATAAATGGAAACCAGGATAGAGTGTAATATTCTAGACTTGTTACTGATTCTTCAAAATGCAGTTGAGGGTTGAAACACAACTATTCTATTTTAAAAACAAAGGATTAAGGTACTTTTTCAATAAGAATTTTTCAATAAAATCATGTCTCACTCTTGTAAACCCAGTACTGTTTCATCTATGAAGCTAAATATTTTCCCACACATGTAACTGTTGATATCTTGGAAGATTCTGAATCTTTTCATATTTTATCATGCTGCAATCAACATTAAAGTATATTTTTGGGAAGGAATAGTGACTATTCACAAAAAACAGTTGTCAACTTTTGAGGGGCGAAAATAAAAAAATCTGAAAAGTGTGGAAAGCATTTATCTTCCCTTGTCCTTCCCCCAGAGGCGTCTCCAAATGAAACCTAGTGCATACAGTTGAGTGAATGATTGCAAAATTCTGAAAGGTGAAAAAGTTAAAAGCTCACAAATGGTTTCTTAAACAACTTCACAGCAAATAATGTAAGTATTTATTTTTCATGAAAATTGCTGTAACTACCAAAGACCCAGTTGAAAAAGTAACCTTCCTGCATGTCTGGCTTTGGCACGGTTCGTGCCTTGCACAGCAGATATAAACTCAACAAATAAAGTAAATTTGGTTTACAGCTGCTGTAAAACCTGCCTTGAGGAAATGCTTCACAAAGCAAGATGGGAAACAGCAGCACACACACACACACCACTTCAACCTGTTGTGAAGACATTGAATTGCTCTAACAACATCATGCTGCTCAGTACTTAATTATGAATCTTTGAAGGTGTGTGTCAAGTGTGTGTGTGTGTGTGTGTGTGTGGTTGTGTGTGCACAGCTGCTTGTGTTAACCGCTTCCTCCAGAAGCTGCTGGGGCCTCTTGCTGTTTCGGAAATCACGTCACCATTCGTCACTGTGACAACAGACAGGAGCTGGGCCCCTAACAGCACCAGATCTGCAGTCAGTATGTGTGACAAAGAGAGAGAAACGCTGAATCATGCGACCTCCTGCGGTGCTGCCCTGTCAGAAAACCGTAACACTAGATCTGTGTGCGCCCAAGTGTCAGGATATTTTTCAACCCATGAGTCTGCATGGGTCTCAGAGTAAGTAAGCATGCAAGGGTGCACTAGTTGCACTATCTGACACCTCAGGTCACCCTAATGATCTTATTGTGAAGGTGATATGGAATCAATGAGCATCCAATCTGCTAGCACAAGTTGAGGATTACATAATGAAGGGCATGGTGTAGCTGCAACTAAATGAACAATGATACTTTTGGTTTGGTAGCCTGTTTAGTTTCTTTAGATGTTGCTACAAAATAATCCATTGGACCTTATAAATGACTTCATTTACAAAACTGATTAAAAATAAAAAAATAAAAAAACATGTTAATGCCTTATTGCATCAGAAGTGAGGTGTTTTCCAAGCTTCAAATTGAGCCGATTGCATCGCAAGATTTATTTATTTTTTGCAAATTTTTCCAACAATATCCTTAGACAAAATCCTAACTACGTAAATTTATGGTGTGCATATGAGTTAATACTTTGTAGAACCACCTTTTGATGGAAATCTTTTAGGGTATGTCCTTGCTCAGCACTAGCAACACCTATTTGTTTGTGTTTTTTAATTTTTAATCCAGTTTCTAACAGGATTAAAAATGTTGCAATTCTTTCCAAAATAACAAATATTTTTGATTTATCTTGAATGCATTTCAGTTGTATCAGATAGAAAAGCTGGTTGCCATCAAATGTCAGACCTGTTTTGCTGTACAAAAAGGTTGCATGATTGATTTTATTAAATCAAGACTGGATCTGGCATCAAACACAGGCCACTTCACTGGAATGGGAGCCAGTGTTTGTATTTAGCCATTTGGATTATGTGAAAGTTTTAAAATCATGTTTCATTTCCCTTCGACTTTAAAATGATCTGCTACTTTCCTAGTCTATAACATAAAAATCCCAATTAAATACTTTGAAATTGTTGCCATGCAGAAAATCCTCAGGGCGAGAATACTTTTGCATGGCACTGAACAGTTCTGCTGCTTTATTTTATTCCAAAGTTACTGTATTAGATTAACTGGGGCAGCATGTAGCTATTTCCATATGTTAGTTGAAAGCTTGAGTAGAAATACAAAAATAAATTAAATCAATAGCAGATGACAGTCATTCAAGAGACCAGATTTGTGCATTTATTAAATGTATTGTTTTGTGTTGACATGCATGTTTGACTGATCGATTTATTGTCATCTATGACAATAAATGTCTGATTTACTTCCTCTTTTGATTTCCCGTTATCCCGAGCTGTCATTCCACATCCTGGCCAACAGGGGGAAACCGCAAATTAAATAACTATTTTATTGACGAAACATTCTTAGCGGAAGTTCGTACTTGTTTGTCTTCCGGTTTACAAGAGGCATGGCGAACTTGAACCATGCCGAAGACGACCGAAACCACGTGAAAATGCCCGGCGAACTACCCGCTGCTGGCTCGCCGGTCAACCCGAATCAAGGGTCCCGTGCTCCGGGTGGGACTGCGGGCACCATCCCCTCATTCGCCGCCGCCTCGGAGCTGCTGTCTGCTCCGTACTCCTGCCTGGTGCTGAACACGCACCGCAGGCACGTAGCGCTGCCTCCCGTCTATCTGAACAAGAAAAGGACGGGGATACAGGAGGAGCTGGACGCCGAGCTGCTCAAGTTTTCCCAGAGGTAGGATGGTTCCTGCTGCCTGTGGATTTTGTTCATTTTATTTATTTATTTTTGGGTGAATATCAGACCGGAGGTTCGCTGTCAAAGTTGGGGAAGGAATTTTCAAGGATGCAAATGAAGGAAAGTAAAGCACATTTTTATGTATAAAAACTTGAGATCACTCATCCAGATGGATATTTATAGGCATTTATATCTGAAATAGTTTGATATTCTTATTTGATTAGGAAGTTCCCATTTTCTAATATTACATGACGTAATTTAATATCTTACAAAGATGTTTTCTTTCTCAGATCTTTATTTGCACGACTAGACTTTTGTGCAAGTTCACAATGAAGGAAGGCCAATAAAGAGTTGGTTTTTCAGAGTTCTGTATAATTCAAGAACACGAAAGGAAAGTTGAGTGGAAGGAAAATGTGCAATAGGAAACGGTTTACAAGCAACAGAGTGTCACATTTTCTCAGGCTGACTTTTTATTAGCTGTGAGTCACTTCCATAAATATTGTGTAACATATTCTGTACATAATAAATCTATAGATTAGTTTCCTGATATTTTCTATGACGTTGTAAATAAATGAGCTGGACCTGATGCTATTGTATCTTAGCATAAAGTGCTGTCCTTGAGTATGATGTAACTTTCTTAAATGTATCAGAATTGAATATGTGGTATAGCGCAGCAAACTGTTTATATTCTGCTCGATGATTAAACTATTACACAGCGTCACGAACACAGTTTGTCATCACACATATCTCTTCCAGTCTCCATGGAGTTCCTTTAGCATATGACAACATCCGGATCGTGACCCAACATGGAGACATTTACGACGACAGCGGCTACATCCACATGAACATTGAGGCCAACTTTATTGTGTTCCAGCCCAAAAAAGGACAGAAACTCTTGGTAAGGCAGATGCTATTTTCAGAGAACCTTTTATTCAGCTAACAATGTCTTTTTGCATTTTCACATAACGCAGTGTGTCGTAGTTTTGAGAAATTGAACTAACCGGCTTTAAGTTGGTAAATAGCACCAGCGACATGTTGGAAAAACAACAGTTTGTTTACCTCTAACTGATATTAAAAGCACTTCGTTCCAACAGGAACACAATTGCTTTGCCTATGTCTCTCTAAATAATGTCTAGCTAATATGCACCAAGTTTAGCTAAATGGTTCACTAACTCCATGACAATTAATATTTTCTCTTCCTTCGCAGGGAAAGGTGAATAAACTTGGAGTAAGTCACGTGGGCTGCCTCGTACACGGCTGCTTCAACGCCAGCATCCCCAAACCAAATCTAGTCTCCGTGGAAACCTGGAGGGATAGCGGGCCGAGGATCGGGACGGAGCTGGAGTTCAAGGTGACGACGCTGGATGCCGACACCGCAGGGGTGCTGCTGATCAGGGGACAGCTGGACAGAACCAGGTATGGGAGGGAGCGTCTGCGCCGATCGGGTTTTAACCTGAGTTGATGTTTTTGGCCCAGTTCTGACCCTGGAACGACGCAACGCTCAAATTTATTTATATATATATATATATATATATATATATATATATATATATATATATATATATATATATATATATAAACATGTAGTAAATGTAAATGTTACTTTCACTGAAAATTAGAGGATATGTGTTACTAATGTTGACCTTTTTAGTTATAAAATATCCGATCACTCTTTACTGAAAAAGTAAAGAGAATAAATAAATTCTGCAAGAAATTTAATACTGAAAATAAATGTTAGTTATTGCATATGGAAGGTTTATATGGACTTATATTTTCTCACCTTATTTTTTGGAATTTATCGTAGTAATAAAATTGACACTAAAAGTACTTAAGAGTTTTTTTTTTTTTTCTTTTAATCAGTAAATCTAAGCAGTGTTTATGCTGGGTCTTATATGCATTCTTAAATATGCCATATTTTGCAAATATGCCTTAGACTGCGTGTATGCCATTTCACTACAAATCTTTTGAACATTTCATACCCGTATGAGAGCTATAGTACAAAAACAGCAAACTCACAACCATAGTGTCTGTATTTGTTGTTTTTGGTGCCAATCCCTATTGTATGTATGTGATCAAATAAAAAAATATAGGTACATCCTTTAAAATATTTTTAAGAAATAATGTTTGTCAAGTAATATTTATCAAACTATTCTGCGGTTTAACTGCGGTATCTGCCTGTAGTGCAGCAGCACAGCCATGGTGAAAAGTAGAAAATCCTGCGATTAAAGCACTCAAGCAACAAGTAAAAGTTATTCTGCAGGTTTGGCCCTCCATTGTGTTGTTACACTCTCTTTTGTGCACCACAGGGTGCAGGAGCTGATGGCTATGAGCGAGAACGTGGAGTCAAGCGTTCCTGCTGGCCAGGAAGAGCCGCAGGAAGCAGAGCCGGCCCCGGAACCGCAGGAAGCAGAGCCGGCCCCGGAACCACAGGAAGCAGAGCCGGAGCCGACCCACGACGGCACGCCCAAGAAGAAGAAGAAAAAGAAGAAGGAGAAGGAAAAAATCAAAGAGGAGGAGACAGAGGAACAGATAACAAAAACACCACACTGTCTTAACGGATCCACGGAGCAGACAAACAGTTCGGACACTCCAGAAAAGAAAAAGAAAAAGGAGAAACACATGAAAGAAGAGGAGGAGCAGATGGCGGTTTCAGCCATGGAGAACCATCGTGGCTTCGGTGTCAAACTGAGCAAGAAAAGGAAGCTTGAAAGTGGGACAGATGCACCATCAGGGGACGATGTAACCCCGAAAAAATCCAAGAAGAAGAAGAAAAAGAGTGACGTTTAGTAGTAAATTGCAGACTCCAGAGGTGACTTTAACATGAACTCTATTTTTAAACGTTTAAATTAAGTCCTGCAGAAAAAAAAAGACCAATGGTGTCTCTTCTCAGTGATTTGTAGTTCCACTACATTGCCTGATGGTGGAGCAAAACCACCATAGATGAACACACTGGCAGGCAACAATCGGGGTGAAAACTTCTCAATTCTGACATGAAAGTCAACTCATTTTCCTCCTGTGCCTTTTTAAGACTTCTTCCTTACAGACAGACTGCTTTGACGAAAGCTCCACTAAAAATGAGTGCTTTTTAAGGATCATGCTTACAATCCATGCAGCACAGTCACAATGAAGCCAGAGAATGCTTTTCTCTAGAGTGTGTTTTTATCTTGAGAGAGAACTGCAGAAATTTAAAATAAATATCTGATTCTCATACCACATGTCTCCTGTATTCTTGCTTTTAGCCGGATTATGGACAGGTTTGGGTTAAAATGAAATAATTTCCAGTCATGTCTGTTTTGATCTGGCACCTCAAATTTAGAAACCTACATTTATGCATAAATACTTCCTTTCCTGTGTTTTTTGTAGCTTAAGCTGCTTTTTTTTTTTTTTTTTTTTTTTGCTAAGCTGCCGGTGTTGGTTGATGAAGCGTCGACAGAAAGATCCCTGTGTTTTCTTTACCCTGCCTCCACACACTCGGATCTCCCTGCCTTTCAGTGGGAAGCCTAATTAGCTGTGAGGTGCTAAGAGTTAGGGAGCTTATCGGAAGCTGCCTAAAAGAGGAAAGATAAGGAGCTTCAAATAAGTCGGCTCATCTTCTCTTATCACACGTGACGGTAGATTTCTGTGAAGAACTTCAGGTTGGAGGTTTTCATTAACATTTAGGTCTATTTTTTAATTCCAGAGATGAGAGATTAGATATATTTGCATGAAATAATCTAAAGTTGTAAGTTTTTTTTTCCTTCTGTCACACATAATTCTTAAACCAAGTAAGTAGCAATGGCTGCTTTGCAAAATCACATTTTATAAGGTACCAATGAACAGGTTGTGTTTATATATTGACATTTTGTGGAAAATATACAAGGTGGGGCGAACTCTTCCCAGGTTCACCCCAGTCAAAATATCTTCCCATTTAAATATTTAGTGCATGATAGCCGGCTAATGTTTTAAGCTGATGATTGCACCTGTAAAAACTTTCTGTACCCCCTGAATTTTCTCACATTAAAGCCACGAGATTTATTGTTTGTTGCTGGGATTTTATATGATGGAAGGTGGAATAAAGTGGTACATAATTGTGACGTGGAAGGCAAATGATACCTAGGTTGCAACATTTTCTTTTCAAATACAACTCTGAAAAGAGTTTCTCCGGTGATATTTGGTGTGTGAGAAATTTATTCCCACACAACACATTTTTTACAACTTGCCACGTGTTCAGATGTAGGTCAGGACTTTGACTGGGCCATTCAAACACAAGAATGTGTTTTAATCTCTGTTTAACGTTGATCTACTGGAGGACGAGTCTCCACCCTAGTTTTGGGTCGATTTGCAGAATCGAACAAGTTTTCCATCATCCGCCTAACAATCTTTTCTGAGCTGCAAAAATATTGGGATGTCAACCTCACATGCAGTCACCTGTAGGCGTATTGCTGTATTCATCGTGCATGGACATTCAATTTTTACAATGAGAAGTATTTAAAGTGTTTTCTGCATTTACTCAGACCAAAAGCTACAAGATTATCATTAACCACACTGTTTTGTTCTTGCTGTGTTTTTCACTTCAGTCACTGTTTGTGAGGGGTGGAGGAGTTGTAGAAGTAGTCAGATTTTCTGTTTCTGGAGTCATCCAGATGACATTTTCCACTGCCTGCAACTTGACACGGAACTGAGTACCTGCCTTTTCCTTTCCCTCAGAGTCATCTCTCAGAAGACGGGGAATAATTGAAGACATAAGATCTGTGTGTCATGGGAAATACACTATCGTTCTTATGCAGTTTTTTTTCTCTCTCTCTTTCAGCGCTTCAAATAGTAGCTGGTGACTTTCTCTGCAGGAACCAAAGCAAATGTGGTGAGAAACTGACATTCCCTAAAACCCCCATCATCCCTGGTTTGACCCTCACCTCTGAATCTAAAGTCCATTTTAATAGATTGAGGTTAAATTTAAGAGTGGTAAAGTTTATCACCTGCACACACTAAAATTATGGTTTTATAAGGTATTTCTAATGCTGCAAAATGTCAAAAACGGTTAAATCCCTAAGGGGTAAAACAGAAGTTTTGGGAAATACTGAACGGTTGTTATTTGTTTTGTAAAGGTTCCCAAGAGAAAGCCTTTACTCTGAAACGTCTGCATGTCACAAGATTTCTACAGCTATGCACTTTGAAGATGTGAGAACAAATTTCGGGATGTTTGGCCAGAATACACATGACTACGTTCTGTGAGCACGACCCAGCATTTAAGCCCCAAAACATAAAAACTGTCAAACTGTCAAGCAAGGTGACAGAGCTCTGATGGCATGGGATCGTTTTTCCACCGCAGTACCAGGGTACGTTACAGTCTTTGAGTCAATCAGAAATTCATCAGTATGCCACGCTGACATGGAAGTTAAATTCGAGGGTCTGACAGCTGAGGCTTGGGTCATGGAAATGGATATTGATCGAGAGCAGAATGACTAAAGTGGAAAGAATTAAAGCACTGTAGTTGCCTAAAGTCAAGAGCGCTATCCGATGAAACTGATGTGAAGAAGAGAGGGCCAAAACGTCTGCCGGAATAATCTGAAAGAATGGAGAGATCACAGAAGAGACAATCTTTCACTAAAGTTGGCTGACAAGTCCCTGGTTATGTTTGTTTTTTTCTTCGATTTTCCCGCAGACTGCTTCTGCACTTTGGTTAAGTTTGTTGTTTAATTCATTAAAACACAAATAATTCACATTATGTGCTCTTTAGTAAAACCTTTTTTAAAGAGGGTGTGTTTTCCCAATACTCAGTCTTTTCTTTTTACCGTCTAAGTTGGTAAGAAGCAGTGTTAAACATGCACTATTTTAACAAAACAAAGTAGAAAGGAACATCTTGATGTTTTGATCTCAGACATTTACCTTCACTAAATAAAATATGTACAGTGTCCAAAGTCTATGGGTCAAATGTCTCATGTTGTTTTGGAATAGAAAATGTGTTTTAATCTTGTTCCTAGCAACAAGAATACAGACCTCTGTCAAAACCCTTGTGGTATTTATCAAAGTGTAATGTTGGGAAGAAGTTTTTGAGGATAAGAAATGATCACTACATATTTGTGGCCCTACTTAACAACAAAATATACATGAAAGCAAAGACACATGGCTAATGAAAGACAACGCAAAACCGTGCGTTATACCTAACATCCTCCATTTAAGAAGATATCATTTTGTCATTGAAAATATCCTAAAAATTACGAAAAGTGTCCGTCTGTATTTGTATTTATTAGTCAAAGTCCAGACCTAAGTCTAATTGTGGCAAGATCTGAAAACTGCTGTTCACAGATGCTCTCAGTCCAGTTCTGTTGAGCTAAAGGTATTTTGTACAAAACATTTCAAGAGTTTCAATCCGTATCCATCCATGTGTCATTTACTTCCACTTTACAGCTATGCAAATTTTTTTTTATTGTTCTATTATACAAAATCCAAATATGAAATGTTAACGTTTGTGGCTGTAATGTCAGAAACATGAAAAGTTAGTGCTGAATGAGTCATTTTGTAAGGGAAATAAAGAGTTGTTGGGCTTTATTTCTCATTTTCTGCCGTATTTTGAGCAGCTAATCTAACTAGCGGAAAGTAGATGATCAGCTAATCAGGTTCTGTCTATTAAAACATCAACACACTCTCTCAGCAGTCACCCAATAGCAGTGTGTTTGCCAAAAGTTTACATTCACTTGAGCCAGACCTTTTTCATGCTGTCCTCTTTTTATTGCTTCCCAACCAGTCCAGACCATGAGTTAATAGGAATGTACTTGTTGAGTTTGGCACCAATTTAACTGCTTCAGCAAAGGCTGGAAATGAGCACAAATCAAAAGTTAATGAAGATTTATTACCATCTGAAAAAGACATCAGTTACAAGTCATAAAGCTGTTTTAAGGGAGACTTATTGAGGGAGTGGTGTATGTTCCAGTTAAGGCCCTTTTGATGATTCATAGATCATCTGATTGTCAGAAACTGTTATCGGTGTGTCCTGACTGCCTTCACACCGGGCAAAACAAAATAAAATTTCAACCTATAGACCTTAACGAATGTCTTTTTTAATTTTTTTTTTTTATTGTAACATTAAAATGATCTTTAACTCTAATTTGTCCCTTCATGACCTCCCTCTGGTGTTATCACTCATTCATCCAACCAGAACTTGCAGCCTGCACCTTTCTTGCACCTGTACCTCCTCCCTCATTGCTCTCCCATTCATCTTGTCGTCCCTCCTATCACTCCCTCATGCTCACTGGCCGCCTTCTCTCCTGCCCTGCTTTCTCTCTCCCTCTTTGTCTCCTCCTCCCGCTTGTCTCCCTGATTTATAGGAGGCAGTGTGCAGTTCACACACATTCCACGTCTGACACCCAATTCGCCCCGCCACTCCCCCGCCCCTCTCTCATATCTGTGCGTGGCCATTTATCTTTGCGATTCTCTGATGAAGAGAAGAAGAAGAAGAAGAAGAAGGAGGGTCAGAGAAATGAGACGATAGCAGGAGTGTTTGGTTGAGCCCCGATATGAGCAGTATCTGGTGTGTGTCTGTGTGTGAGCTGTAGTGTGTGTGTGTGTGTCTTGGTTGGCTGTGGGTCTCTATCTCCCGTGTCAAAGTTTCCAGGCCTGGCGGCAGCTTCTACATGAAAGGGTCGGTGGAGTCTTTATGGAGAACAAACGACGGCCTGACGCAATTCTCCTGGTCCAGTACTCACACGTTCAACAGCCCACGGCACACATTTACTGGCTCACTAGCTTATTCACTCATGCAGACACATCCACAACCCGCAGTCTACAAATCCCCAACCTTACACACCCGTGATGGCCAAGCCTAATTAGTTATGTGGTCGGTGCGCCGCTCTGTCCCAGAGCCCCAAATGGCAGCAGGTCATAAAACCTTAAGTGTTCCACCAGTCAGAGTGGTGCAACCGTTGCCACATTCACTCTCAACATGACTCGAGTAGAGCACTTTTCTGTCAGAGTCCGTCCTTTGAAGATCGACAGTCAGCTGTGAAATCCTCAGAAAGGTTCTGCTTTGCATTTCTGCTTTTTTTTCATTAAAGGTGGGCAGACTCACAGAGCCACAGAGACCATTGTCTGTAAATGCAGCTTTATGTTTGGTTTAATGGGTGGATAGCATTTAACAGTCCCGCTCCTGCGAGTCCTAGCAAAAAAAAACAAAACAGATCTTGTATTATCCAGGGAACAACTTGAGTTACTTCATTTCAGTGTTTCATATCCCTTCAACTTCACTTTTTGTCATGTTGCAACCCACGAACTCCAGCAGACTGCATTTGGGATTTCATTTTTAGACAAGACAAAGTGGTGCAAAATTGTTAAGCGGATGGAAAATGAAACAAATATGTCTCAACTTTCTTTTTTGGCTGGGGGGGGGGGGGGTTGCAAATAAAAATTTGAAAGGTGTTCAAATCCATGCTGCTTCTGTGAGTCGTTAGGGGTTAGTGTCTGTCAGATTTACACATCTAGATACTGGTGGTGCAAAATATCTCAAGTTCAGATTTCAAGTCAGTTTTCAAATTTTCCCACAAAATCTTGGACATTTCAGGGCTGAACGTGTGCTTACGGCTGTGATGATGAACCTCTGTTGCAGTCTCGGATTTTCTGCAGCCACCAATAGATTCCAGGGTTGCTAACCGTCACGTCACACTAGTCGTTCTCTCATCCAAGTCACCTGAGTTGTCAATCTCTGGACGTAGCAGGTGGCCTCGTCTTGGTAGGTTATGCCATGTGCTTAATAATTGGATGATTTAACAGTAGTGCCTTGTTAGGTGCTTAAACTCTAGGATTTTGCTTAATAATAACCCTGATTTAAACGTCTCCACAACTTTAAACCCTCCGTTGGTCTTCATGAGGCTGTTCACCTTCACAAATGTTCTCTAACAAATTGCAACTGTAGAGTACTAATGTTAAATTACACAGAAGTGGCTTTTACTTACTTTAGGATTATTTTCACTGAATTTTATTTAGCAAAAACTCCAGCAAAGCAGTGTGTCAACAATAAGTCGACTAAGGTGGCAGAAGAAGAAAAAAGATGGAAAGATGGTGGAAGAAAGATGTTTTTGGGGGACAGATCTGATAATAATATTTGGTACCAACTCGCACACAACATACAGTATTTCTGGATTTTCAACCATAATGCGTTGTTGCTGCGCTCTATCTGTTTCCTAGTGGTTTCCATGGCAACCCCACAACATTAGTCAACGACTAGTGACATGGAGTCTTTTCAGCAGAATATGCAGCTGAGTGGTGATCTAAACCGAGAGGAGATGAGGGGGAAGAAAATACTACTGAACAGAAAAATGAGTACGGGAAAAAGATGCGGAAGAAAATAAATGACAGTGTAACAAGTGACTTTAAATCAAATGAGGATCTAAACTCATTAAAATGCTTAAAGAGCTGCACACATATCCAGGAGTGTAAAAACTAAAGGAAAAAAAACTAATATCTAACTCCAAAAGAAACCTAGAAATAATCACAACACAAATAAATCAAAATGCAAAAAAAAGATTATGAATCATAATAGAGGCAACCAATAATATAAAAAAACAGGTAAATAAATGAAATAAGACAAGAAGAACTGCAGGTGACAAATTAAGTCAAATTGTGTTTTTCAAAAGACAAAGTACACCTTAAAATTAGAAATAAGTATAAAGTTTGCGGTAGCACTGAATGTAAGAGTACATTCTTTTTATTATGTCTGTCTGTGAGATTGTTTGGCTGTGCCTGCCCTGCCTGGCCAGGCGTGTTAGATTAATAAACCTCAGTATAATGAGGAGGTAGACTGTCTAGACTGCGTTCAAAATAAACTATAACTCCTACACCCAAACAATGTGGAAATATGCCAAAGAAAAGACAGAGGTTTAAAAAAAAAAAAAACAGAAACATTCATCCTTTTAATCTTAATTATTTGTATCTTATTAACATCAACAGAGAAAAAGCCTAACGATTAAAGTGTTAATCTAAGGAGCATGGAAACTGGAGGATAACTGCATTGATTTATTCTGGAACAACAACCTAATGTAAAAATATATTTTTTTTGTCACTCCCTAAACCGTTTGCCTTTAAATTAAGTGCAAAGCAGAAAGAATGCAGAGCAAATATGAGGTTAGAGGGGTTAAAAAGAAGAACACACACATTTTGTCATCAGACCTGCTGCTACAACCTCCCAAAACCACAGGAAAATAAATAAGCCAAAAGGGAGGAATGAAAACTTCTGGGACTGGAAAAAGTTAGCTCACATCCAGTCACGTAACTTTGCAGAACAATACCCGGGACGCAGTTGAATATTTTACTCTAATATTTTTCTGAAGACCTTGTCAAACCACAGGGCAGAGCTGAAGGCACCTAAAGGCGCAGGAGAAAGATGAAAGGAAATGTGGGTGGCCAGTTCTGCCGCTGATGATGTGTAACCTACATTAGAGCTGAAATCTGGAAAAGAACTTATTAAGCAATAGACATGAAAATGAAATAAGCGCCCTAAGTCACTGAATGATTCACTGACTTTGCAGAAATCCCACTTTGATTTACTACAAGCCACAAGCAGTAAAATTTAAAATGAACAGGAAAAACTCAGATCTGTCTTCAGTGAATTTAACACTGCTTTCACTGAGGACAAAAGTGAGCTCTCGTAACAAGTTGACTCTATCACATTATATTTAGAGTCTAGTCCAAAATAAAAAATAAATATGTTGTATTTTTCTTACATGGCCAAAACTGAGGTACAGTATTAATTATCAACCCATCTCTGGATTTGCATCAAAGTATCCATCCAATCTGCTGGTAACTGGAAACTTGCACAACTATTTTAGCTGCTGTTACATGATAAATCTGTTCATACCAATGTGCAGATTCAGTTATTAATATGTCCGGTCTTTTTACCCTTTTTCTGTGGGTCAGTTGGCTGATTGTTTACTCGAGTGGTTGGTTGGTTTTCGTGTCATTATGTCGTTTTTAACGAGTGAATTTCAAGATCTTGAGTGCAAACAAAAAAGTTTAAAAGAACAAATCTGAATACATTTTGTAAAACACATAAAAATGATTAACAAAATCACCCAATCAGATATTTTCTATGCAAATTTCTGGCAAATGTATTGCTGTGCAGAGTATTGTACATCCTTGCTGCATAGGTTGACTCCTTAAAGCTAAATATCAGCGCAGGATCAGATAGATGAGTCTGATTTGCAAAAGCATTTTGGTTTGTTTTTGATGAACTCCTGAATATCCTATCAGGCCTCGTTCTGTTATTTACATAAGAGATGTACTGTTAAAATGGAAACAAGTTCATTTCATATCACAGCAGGCCTCAAAAGGACCAATACTCCTTGTCAACAGTCATTTACAGCTCCTTTAACCTGAGATATTTCAGCCATTTTGGATTAACTGGAAGCAATAAACTCAGCTGCCAGTCTCCGATGTGAAAAGAAAATAAATAAATCCCCTCTGTCCTTGCTGTATGGTACACTCTAAAACTTTATAAACAGATAAAAAAATAACCACCTTTCTAACTGTTATCGCCACATCACATAAACAACGAAATTTGCTCGGAAAACCTCACACCCACTCGCAAACATAAAGTGCACATTTATTTAACATGGATCTGGTGCTTTGGTTCGTCAAGCTGTAAAAAACATCAGAAATCCCACTGAGAAGGTAAACACTCTGCTGTTTACGCAAGAACTGTTAATGCTTCTTCTTTATGCGCTCCATATTTCAGAGCTTGTTTGTTTTTAAGTGCTACCAGTGTCATGTTGAGCAAAGAAAATCCCTGTCCATGTGGAAAACATGTGGTATCTAAGTTATATCTCTGCAAAGGGGAAAATAACCATAAAAAATAACAGACTGTCACTTAGATACTTATGCGCAGAATAAAAGGACCAAAACACAGTAAAAAGTGATGAAGGCGTGCTCATATTGCCTTTATCGCCGTCGTAAGTCTCCAGCCGAATTCAGAGACTGACGGAGAATGTAACTCCCTGCAAATATTGAATTTTTCACTTTGGAAGTAAAGATAGTAAGTAGAGGTGGAAGAAACCCAGTTTTTTGGGGAGGGTTTTTTTCCTTCAAAACAAACCCGGGGATTACTCAGACCAAAGGAAGGCCAGAGGTGGGTGTAAAGTGGGTGGGGGCGTCTGCTTAGAGTCAACGAAAAAGGTGCTGACACCATTATGGTTGGGTAAAGGAGCCAAGTGGTGACATTTCAAGTGACACTGGGCTGAAAGAAATGTTTATTTAAAAAATGGAGAACCGAAGGCATGCAGCGGTTTTGCGAACGGGTGGGTGTATCTGTGCATGTGGTGGGGCGGGAGAATCTCAAAGAGGGGGTTAAGAAGATATATGATGTGGTATTGGAGTGTGTCCAAGTCATGAGTCCTATGTTTCACATGGCCACCCAGCTGTGTAAACATCCAATAACAGGCCATTGGCAAAAGAGTCCCACCAATCAGAGACAGAGAGAGAGACAGAGAAATGTAGCATTGGACAAGAGGGACCATGAGTCAGCTTTGGGGTCCAGAAAAAGCAAGAAGGATAGAGGAGTAATTCAGAGTGACACAATGAAGGAGAAGCAGACAGGTCAGGAGTTAAACACATCTTCTCCACTCCCTTTGTCCAACTTTGACTTCTTTCTCTTTAGATTCCAGATCTAAGTCAGCCTTAATGTTACGAAAGGGTCGCCAACTTGTTTCTAAGTTCGAATGTAAGTACCGTGCACGTGTAAACACTTGCAAATAACTGTGTACTTACAGTACCAAGTGTGGTCTTGTGTTCCTAATTTGAAGGTGTGGAGAACGTGCAGAGAGCAAGTAATCAAAATGAGATGAGGAAAAGTTTGGAAGCATGGCGAGAGAGGCAGAGAGAGAGAGCGATTAGGATTCGGGATCAAGCACAAGGAAAAAAGGAAGAAGCAACCAGAGGGGAGCATCTCCAGTGTGATTTACGTTGGAGGTGGTCGACACAATTTGGCAGTACTCTGACAGGAAACTGAGCGTAGAGCCAGAGGAGGAGTAGAGCGAGACAGATTTACATTGTGAGAACAGCTCTGGCTGCTCTGCAGCAGCTCATCGGACACGCACTGCTCTCTGGTGATCTCTATATTCAAAACCTTCAGTTTCTTCTGGGCAAAACGAGTGCACTTTATGTAACAAGCATTTAGGATTTTTTGGGGGGGGGGGTTCTGCCTCAGTTGTGTGTTAAGATTTAGATTTCCTAAATACCACAAAATATCTTATTTTGTAGGCCGAAAACTCATGTTTGCCGGATACTGGTTGTTTTTTGGGGTGTTTTTTGTTTTGTTTTGTGTTTGTTTTTCAAACTGAGCTCAAGCTTTTGTGTTCACATTGTTTTCCTCTGATATCGCTGAAATATAATCCTTTACAACCAGTTGCCTAGATGGTAAATGCACTCCAATCCTGTGTGTAATTTAATCTCATTTTACATCCAGCTGTTCTATAAAACCCTCTGCTGTTTGTTGGATAACATAAGCGAACCAACAGCGTCAAGTTGAGCCAGGAACACATGAAACAGGTCAGGGATGACATTTTTCATTTTTCTCCCACTTCACAATTTTGGCCTACATTGTGCTGGTCGCTTACATTAAATCACTAAAAAAAACCTAAAATACACAGTAGATTGTGGCTGTAATGTGATAAAATACGAAAACGTTCAAGCCCAAGAAGAAAGAACACTTTGTTTTGCAAGGCGCTGTGCAGCCTTTAAAAAAATTACAAATTAATATCCAGACTGTTTTACCTGTGTTGTCAGCATATTTGGATGGTTTCCTCAACTTATTGTAAAAACATAAGATAATGAATTCCATGAATTAAAACCTCTTAAGGGCATTCTGTTTATAATGAATTTGTACATATCACATGCACAGGGTTTTCTTTCAACACTGTCACAAGACAACCATCATTAATTTTAATCTGTACTGCCACTAAGTAGTAGGAGAGCAGAGCAGGAAATGAACCATTCTGAGTGTCTGTGTTTAGGTATGTCCTGACTAAAACTGGGATAAACCCCGGTAGGTATGTGCGTGTGTGTATGTGTGTGTGTGTCCCTGTGACTCTGTTTGCATGCCTCTTTTGGGGTTTTACTCCCTATTTAAGACCAATATTTGCTAAGCAGCCCCAGGGTGAGATTACCTCATATTCTACGGGCCAGCTGTGCTTTCACAGCGTCTCCACAACAACCGACGGAATGTCCCGTCATGAGTATCTGTCTGCCAGGAAAATACACAAAACGAAAGTGAGACGAAGGCATAAAGTCAGAGCGACGTGGAGGAGATGCGCGTTCAAAATCAAAAGAAACCGCAAATCATAAAATGATGCAGACTCGAGTTCTTTTTTTAATTATTTTTCTGTATGTGGATATCTGCTGTGTGCAAGTGGAGAACTGTCACAACGTTACACCACATTTCAGTGCAATATTTTGGTTCCGGTTGGCAGTAAAATGAAGAAGAAAAAAAGCTGGTTGCTCGGATACAGTTGAAGAAAACAAGTGCAGTTCCTGAACAGCCGTCTTATTTGTTGTTTATTAATAAAGTGCAAAGTGTGTTTTCTGTCTCAGTGGAGTAAAACACACCATGAAATCATCAACAAAAGGGCAACAAAAGTTTTTATTAACTGTAACGTTAGGTTGAGGTTTGCCAAATAACTAAATGGTTGTTTTCTCACACAAACATCGATCTTACCTTACAAATCAGCACATATTCCCCTGTTTTTGCGCACCTGCGGTATCAAGGTGATGTGATGCTGCACATCACCTTGAACACATCGTCCTCTCTGTGAAACAAGGTGGCGGCTTCATCATGCTGTGGGATTATTTGCTTCAGAACGAAGCTGATCAGAGTCGATAGGACGATGGATGGAGACTGCAAACAAACCGGATGAAAACGAGTTGGTAGGTAAAATGTGGCAAACTGAAAAAAGTTTAAGCGGTGTGACTCTTTTGTGAGACCCATCCCCAAAATCATACTGAAAAGCAGTTGGCCATTCATGAATCAGCAACTAGAGTTTTGTAGCTTTTAATAGCCATCTCCCTGATTAGGAGACATTGAATTGAAAGAAACGTAACTATGATCCCTACTCAAAAAATAGTCACTTTAAACATGTGGACAATTTGTCTGTACTTGAACATGTGAAACACAGCAAGTGGAAAGTAAATAAACTCATTGCCCAAACTGATTGTTTGAGTGTGACAAAATTAAGACAAAGAGGAATTTCTTTGCCGTATTGAAGCTCCCAGTGATTCTCTCAGCAGTTCCTGCAGTGTGGACTCTTTCTTGCCATGGGAACGGGCAGCTATTTGCTTTGATTTGCAACAGAAAAGCTTTTGACTGTCAGAGAATGCTCTGTTTGGTCTTCTCCTGGCCAGTTTAAGTGTTAAAAGTGTCATTATTTAGCAGCCGAGGCCCAGAGAAGAGAGCAAACAAGAGTCTGTGACCTTCTGTCAAGAGCCTCCGTTCTTCAGAAGCTCATTTAGGGCCTCTGGGGTGGGGAGGACACCGCATCAATTGGGGGAACCCTCCAGCTTTCCTCTAAAAGGCCTTACTAAGAGGAGAAATACAGTCCATTGAGAAGCAGAGGTGGCATGAAAGATGTAGCGCTGTGAAGAGGTGTGGGTGACTTATTAAAACCACAGGAAAAAGGTACTTGGACTTCAGCCAAAGAGGATCTAACCCCGTGGAGAGCTGACAGGATATGTAGAAACTTGGATGCACTTGTCGTGGTTTGGCGATCGCTTGGAGTCTGACTTTTTTTTTTGTCCTCTTAACTGAACAGGAGACAAACAAAAGAGACATCCCTTTCGCTCTGCCAGCTGCATGCAGACTTGATCATGGACATTCACGACTCCGTGTTAATAAACTTTGTCAGTGACATCAACCTGATCGGGTTCACCCAGAAGTGCGCTTTAGGATCAGAGGAGGTGGACATCTCGCCGTACTGTCCGAACAACCAGACGCGGCTGAGCGGCTCTTCCTGCAGCAGTTCTCCGCCTGGCGAAGGGCGCACGGAGCTTACGGCGAGCTTTTCACCGAGATGCTGCAGCCGCGGGCACAGCAGGTCCAAACGGAGGAGGATCATCACCGGAGTCCAGCGGCAGGCGGCCAACGTGCGGGAGAGAAAGAGGATGTTCAGCCTGAACGAGGCGTTTGATGAGCTGAGGAGAAAAGTTCCCACCTTTGCGTACGAGAAGAGGCTGTCTCGGATCGAAACGCTGCGTCTGGCCATCGTCTACATCTCCTTCATGATGGACCTGCTGGAGAACACCTGAGACAGAGTTATGTGTTTTCCCCCTCCGTATAGACTAAATATAAGTTGCTACTGGAAAAAAAAAGGAATAAACAGCTGCACAGTTAAGTAATAGGAAACGTATGTGTTTTTCTTTTGCGATAAGAGCTTTATTATTATTATTATTATTATTAGATAACCATAATTGGATTTGGGGTTGTTCATTATCTACACCACCACCAACCACAGCACTCAATGTGTGAGTGTTGTATCAGGCCTGAAAGGGGATTTAGTCACTCGTGTTTTACTTGACCCTTCAGTTATTCGCTTAATGAATCGAAGAATTGAAAGGAAATAACAGAAGCAGTGAAAATTTTGGTTTTATTTGAGTACTGTCTTTCAATATAATCTGGAAGGAATGGTTGATTTAATTGGTTGTACTTTTTATTGATAGTTATAAATGAAGGCAAATTAATTTATAACTCACAAGATTACCATGGACGTCCAAGAATCTACACCAAAGAATGTACTTTTATTATTATTATTATTATTATTATTATTATTATTATTATTATTATTATTATTATTATTATTATTATTATTATTATTATTATTATTATTATTTACTGATTAAGCCTCGGATATGTGGACTCCATAGGATAAATTAATGGCGAGCCATATTAAATTGTGAATATTAAAATAAAACTTTAGTATTACGTTTTAACCCATATTTGTTAATTCGTTTAAAACCGAAACCATTCGAAAAGGTCTGAAAGCATTTTACATTATTTTAAACTCTGTAAAACTTTGGAGAAAATTTTGAAATACCAGTTAAAAGTCCTGCACTCATGAGAGCCCCCTGCTGGCCTGGAGGCACTACGCATGGTCTCCACGATTAATCCTTGCAGTGTCGCCATTGGCTACGAAGCAGGGTCAACTTTGATTGATTTCCTGTCCATCACAGGGCAACAAAGAGACACATAACCACGCAAACACAGAGTAATCTAGAGAAACACCACTCAACCTACAGTAAATCAACCTATAATCGTCATGTTTTTCTTTTCCTTTTCCTTTTATTACTTTTGGGAGAAAGCCGGAGTACCCAAAGAGAACCGAGCACCATCCTCTCTCTTCCCACCTCCCACCCTCCAAAATGATGTTCCTTACAAAATTCTACCTTTTTGTTTGTTCCTTGAAAAAAAAAAAACAAGCAAACAAACTCCCCTCCTTTGCTTACAATGAGATGAACAGCTCAATGTTTGCTTGTGAAAACTCCTGATCAGAACTTCCAAAGGGTTGACGCTAAAAATCGTAATGCTTGTTTCAGCACCTTGGAGAGTTACGCAACCAGACGTCTCACCTGGCCTCTGCAGAGCAGGTGAGCTACTGGCGTTTTTTTTACTGACGATGTGGTGATTAATTTGACGATTTGGTTTTGTAAAGGGAAGAGATTAATCATTTTTAACCCAATCAAGAGATAAGCAGCAAGTCTAATCGCAAAGGCCTCAATCGGAGCCTGTCTCTGTCAATTTACACCTCCGAGACACCAAGATGATCACCCAGCTTCACACAGTGAATCTTGGATTTGGCTTTCAAATCTTTTGCATTTTCAAGATTATTTACTGATAAGATTCACAAGCAACTAACACCCCCCCCCCCCCCCCTCCAGCCAGCAAAAGAAAAAGTAACTAATGCGTCTTTATTCATTCTAATTTTTTTTTAATTATTATTATTTTATCCATAAATAACATTGTTCTATTAGTAGAGACTTTTGCTCACTGGTCAAGTACGTTCACGACCGCTCTTGTCCTCCCTCCCATTCCACCTTTACCACATATTTGCGTTTCGCTCCAGTCCCATATACGCGCCCCGCTGCGCGCAGCGTTCCGCCCCTAGGAGCACCCTTGGACAGGACGGATCTTCCTTTAAACCTGAGCTGCTGTGCCGCGATTCCCTGCGGGGAAGTCGGGCCCATTTAAGTGCATACCTCAACGCGGGGCAGCTGACGGGAAAATAAACACGTCGGTCTGCTTATAGGAGCAAAGACCTCCTGCTGGGACAACCTCCTGTGTTTCAGTGGCCTGATGTTTTTTAACCACCGCTGTTCCCTTCTGAGGCGTCTAAACCTGGCAGCTCACCGAGACTTTTGGCTGTTTTCTGTTTGTTTTGAATGGGAAAGAAGAAAAGGGGATGACACTTTCAACGTCAGGATCTCTGGATCTCTATTTGGAAAATAGAAGCTCTGAGAGAGTCCGTATTGCCATGAATGAAGTGAAAACTCACATGTGTGTTAACTTAAAGAAAACCAAAACACAATGACTAATAAATAATATTTTAGTTCATTTACATCTGTAAATTTATTAAATGCACAATGTGTAAACCAATAAGTAAAAACAGAATTCTTTATATATCAAAATTATTTGTAAATATTTTAGTTATTTATTTCATAATTAGAATTTTATAATAATAATAATATTATGATAGCCAATAATAGGTCATTATTATTATTATTATTATTATTATTATTATTATTATTATTATTATTATTATTATTATTATTATTATTATTATTATTATTATTATTATTTCTTTTAGTATGCTATTTCAGTATCACTACGTCTTGTGAACCAGACCGTGCACCTGAATTGCAGACCAATCACCTTGTTTATAGAAGTTAGCCCCGCCCACTGACCTTACAGGGTGAAGCGAAAAGAAATTAATTCAGAATGTGCTACAAAGCGGGGATACGAAATAAGTAAATAAATACGGATTATTTACACATTCTTCTAAGATGCAGCCAGTAAATATTCTAGTTAAATATTTCTACATTTCATTATGTACAATTTAGACAATGCTGAAATTTAGATAATTAAATAAATATCAAATGAATTTATTTCCTTTTGTTATTTAGAACTTATTTAGTAAACTAATTGTTTTGAACTGGGGCACTTTTGCTCCTAAATGTCATTTCAAAATATTTTGATATGATCAACTACTTCATTCATTAGAATTTAAAAAGTGAAATATGTAGTCTTATCACACTAATATACTTTAAGTCTTTATTTCTGGTTAATTTTGATAATTGCAGCTTGAAGCTTATTAAAACACATAACACAATTCAGTTTATAACAAAATCAGAATACATAAGGCCAAGAAAGCAAACAGATTCTGTTATAAGGTAAAGGTCTGTTTTCAAGTAAATTGCTGGAAAGCTTAGTGGAAGGAAAATGTGTCCAAAGGCGATAGGGACAACTGCAGCCTTGAAACGAATGTGAATCCAAGTCCATTAAAGAGATTTGGGAAGATTCACAGGGCATACGCTGCAATGGGAACTTATATAGCATTTCATGCTTCCCTTTGTATGGAGATACAGATTTCCTTTTCCAGCAGCAATCGCCAGCAATGTGCTCACAAAAGTGTACGTGCTTTTAATGGCAATGGTACCAGTGTGCTTCATTACAGCAAAATGGCCTCTCCTAAACCCCGTAAAGAATCTGTGGGATATTGCGAAGAGGAAGATGAGAGAAGCCAGACCCAACAACGCAGACCTGCTAAAGGCCGCTGCTAAAGCAACCTGTGGATGAAAAATGAACAATATGGATGGGTGGGGGCCTTCTAACTCAAAGGAATTCCACTTATTTTGTTAGCTTTGTGCAACAGTGAAAGAAAAAAAGAAGAAGAAATGATCTCCACATAGCTAGTGTTTGCACAAGATGCATGCTTTAATAACGTTGCCCCACCACATCCTCCCACTTCTGTGTGGAGAAGCTTTCGTGTTTTAAGGAGTTTTCCCTAAGTCTCCTTGTCCCGCAGTATTATATTACACCCCTCCTCTCCCAATCAGAGAGTCCTCCCCAAAATCCTCCTGCCCTCTCCTTGCTATAAGAGCCTGGGGTCGTCCCGGCCTGGCAGATACCTCTCCCTCTTTGTGGCGCACCGCATTTCATAATTCAGATCTAAAACCATTGCAGGCCAAACGCCTTAGTATAGCTGTCCTGTTTGTTGATATTTGTGACAGGTACTTGGGTCAGGGGTCAAAACTGTACCATATCCGAAAAAGGAATAATACTTAAAAAAAAAAAAAAAAAGTCTGTCTGAAAAGACGATGCGGGAAGACGACTCCTCCCCGATGGACAGCGCTGGGAACAGCGAGGAGGAGAGTGACCGTCAGTTGCCACGGAGAGGGGCGAGAAAGCGGCGGGCAGCGCGCCGGAGCACGGACGAGGAGGAGGATGAGGAGGGAGGCGTAGAGAGCTCCATCCGTGGCAAGAAAAAGTGCAGGAAGATCTGCGACGACGGAGGAAGCGGCGGCAGCGAGGCCAGTAGCAGCAGCCCCGCGCGCTCCTTCGACGACCTGCAGACGCAGCGTGTGATGGCCAACATCCGCGAGCGACAACGGACGCAGTCGTTGAACGAAGCGTTCACGTCGTTACGTAAAATTATCCCCACCCTCCCGTCTGACAAGCTCAGCAAGATCCAGACGCTGAAGCTGGCGGCCCGCTATATTGACTTTCTGTGCCAGGTTCTCCAGAGTGACGAGCTGGACGCGCGAGGGACCAATTGCAGCTACGTGGCGCACGAGCGCTTGAGCTACGCATTCTCAGTTTGGAGGATGGGGGGCGCATGGTCCTTGTCGACCACTTCCCACTAACTGGACCTGGGATGTCTGTGATGAGGCATCAGGGTAAGCTGGGACACTTTAGCATTCCATACTGCTGGGTCACAATGTGTCAAATGGAACCTGGTCTTATTTCCAGTCCGATGTCTGTATGGCACCTACTTAAACACGTATGGGGTTGCATAACGTCGAAGTCTGCGAAACGGCCAACTGGCAGCTAGTGCTGAAGCCTCATTTGAACAGCAAAATACGATGTTACGTGCATTTTATTGAAAACCAGTGAAAATAAATGTATATTTACCTGCAAAAAGGCTTTAGAGACTTATTGCTAAACTATATGCAAATCTTACATAATGTCATCTGTTCAATTTATTTGAATGCATCACATACCAGGTTTTATAGTTTAATGACTACTGAAAGTCTTGGATCAGTTACTGCAAAGCATTGCCCTTCCAATAATGTTTTGCAAAGACCTCATTGCAAATGTCCATTTGCTGACATGGATTATCAGTGCAATAAGTGCAAGTCACTTTTTAAAAAAGACAATGCAGAGCTTTTCTCAGTAAAAAAAAAAACCTAAATTTTATCCCTAAAGCATTCTATATCAATAAATATAGCAATAAAATCCTTAGGAATACGTTACTCACCAGGTTTCGTTCTTTAAAGACTGAACAGAAACCACATTTGGCTTAAAATCTCAAGATGTCATCCACGTACCATGTAAAATCAATGTTTGATTACAGATATTGTGTTTTCCTGATACACAATTCATATTTCTTTCTTTTACAGACTGAAGAACGAGTGACTCAGGCCGGAAACAGCCAAGGCCAGGATCTGTTGCTTTGCTTCAGGCCTCTGAGGAAAGCAGCCCCTTTTACTTTTCCCTTTGCGTGGATTGTAATGTTTGCAAGGGGAGCACTTGGACTGCCAGGACGGATATGAAGAAAGAGAGAGACCACTGCGACTATGAATGTTGTACAAACAAAACAAGCCCCTGACGAACTGCTCTGTTTTGAAACATGAGAGAAAAAAAAAATGACTCCACATTCCGTGACAGTTTTTTAAGAAAAAAAAAAGAAGTATTTTGTATTTATTTTTGTACGCAGGTATGAAATTCCTTTTATCCCCTTTCTCCAATAAAGCTTATTTATTTTCAGGTTATCAAACAGTGTTGAATGGATAACCCATTTTCCCCCCTGTTGTAAATATTTGATGATACGTCAAATAAAGATAATAATAGGCAATCTTTCATCTCTTTTGGCTGTCTTGTTAGTTCGTTCAAGCGTTTGTGAGCCTAAATAAACTGAACAATGGCAGGGCTTTCACTTCAAGGTCTTCTGGAATGGTTTTAAGGTTTATGTCAACATTATTTTCATTGGTTGTTGATGAAACCCAAGGGAACTAAAGCAGAGTGGAGGGGGCAAAAGAAAACATCTCACACTGCTGGCATATTCAGCAGTGATTTCGTGAGCTCGGGGATCTGGGAAAGCCATAATTATCTAGTGGTCTGTTTGAACGTGGTGAATTCAGAACCGTGGAAGGCATACATGATATTCCCAGATGTCCTCCAAGCCAGCATTGGGGGAGGTAGCTGCAGGTGCTACAGCAGCTAGCTCTCAAGATTTTTGCCCCCCCCCAAAAAACATGCTCTGGTTAATAAAGCAAATTGAAAATGTCTTTGTAAATGTACTCATGAGCAATTTCCACTAAAATAAACTAGAATTTAACAGCCTATAAAGAATGGGGTAGAATCTTTAAAAATGAGATGGTAAAACAGTTTGCAGAGGTGTTATAAAATCTTTGTAATCCTTCATGGAATTTTATAAAATTTTGTTGAACTAAGACAAACTACAGCACAAAATGGGGTAAATGTAATGATTCTCATAAAAAAACTAAACAAAACAAAATCATCTGCTCATGTAGCAAGTATATGAAATTGTAAGATATATACAGTATATATATACATCCAACAAGAAAAGGCTTTAAAAAGTACATATTGTATTTAGGTTGTATTTACAGTTTTTTATCCTTTGACTTTTCCCCAAAAGAATCCTCAAGGTAGTTACTTCACATAAAAACTTCAAGTAGGATTAGGCAAGAGGGCTACAGTAACTCTGATGTGAATGCTGTGAAAATCTACTTCTCTACATGGTTGTTAGGAGATGATTATCGAAGCGTTATTGTGTTTTTGCGCCACAGCTTGCGTGCAGAAGGTAAAGCCATCAGCTCTGACCCTGAAGCCCCCGCTGACCGATAGGGGGGAATCGATTCCCACCCTTAGATTACCGTGGCTGTGTTATCTTAAACTTGAGGCTGTTGCTCTGACACAGAGGAATGTCACCTCTAAGGCTTCCAAACACGCACACAAACACATACAGGTTATAAACACAAAGAGGGAGATTTCTCACGCCTATGAAATGGGGAAATACATTCCACGCCGAGAAGGAGAGACAGCAAAAAGAGGGGGTCCGGCAACCCGGCTCCTGCCCTCTTTGATGTTTGAAAGTAATGGCTTGACCGCTTGTTATCAGTGTGAAGGCATCTGGCTCTCCAGTTTTAAGTGTGCTATGATTTATATACTCTTTGATGACTGACACAAACTCACACACACTCTCTCCCACTCATTAATCACTGCTTTATATCGCCTCACGTTTGGATTTGCAGTCCCCAAACTGATTCAAACCAAAGGCACAGGCCTCTGTGTGTGACACACTGGCCGAAAGATGAATTACACTCTAAAAACAGGCCTGGGTTCAAGTGTGTTTGGCGGTTTAAACACTCCAGCAGAAGTCTACCTGTCTCTCTTTGCTTTTACCAGTGCCACTTCTCTCCAGTGTCTCTGTGAAGGTCCCCATTATGGAACAACAAGCCCTGGTTTACATTAACCCTCAACACCACAAAACGACCAAGGGGGGAAGGAAGTCAGATTGAGACGGACAGAGGGAGAAACAGAGTTGATTTGGAAGTCTGGTTTCCATTAGAGCTAATTATCTGTGTTTCATCTCAACCTAAAGAGTTAGCGTGTGCATATACATGAACATGTTTATGTGTGTACTGCATATAGTTTTCACGTACAGCTGAAGCAGAGGTACTCGTGTGCCCAGCCAGTCTTTGGGGCACATTGCTTAACTCCTCTATTAATGTGAGTAGCTGTGGAATAAATCGGTGAAAAATGGTTGGAAG
The DNA here is from genome assembly GCF_002775205.1 of Xiphophorus maculatus. Lineage (NCBI taxonomy): Eukaryota > Metazoa > Chordata > Actinopteri > Cyprinodontiformes > Poeciliidae > Xiphophorus > Xiphophorus maculatus. The sequence goes on along the minus strand of NC_036455.1, from coordinate 22,085,564 downwards.
AGCACAGAATGTCTTTGCTTCAGAGCCAGACATTCAGATTCATTACTGATCATTTCCACAGTCTTTATCTTGAAATTTTGTATGAACGTTTTTGAATAACGACGTTTATTTTTACATTTACTTGCCTCATGTAATGTGATTTGGAACAGTGCCCTGCAAAGGTGTACATGCCAGTGATAACTGTGGAGGAGCCAGAGAGATCCACTGTTCAGATGGGATGTGCAATCAGCAAATCTGACCTTCATAGAGCAGGAAGAAGAAAGCCATAAAAGCCAGGTTTACCGATTGCCAGAAATTGCAGATGTGAAAGACAGTGCCCCTGATAGATGTGACCAAAGCTGAACCATTTCCTTTCAAACCACTATTTGTGGGAAAAAAAATAACCCTGGACATACCATCTGAACAGTGACACAGTGGTGGCAGCATCACAATGTGGTAGCAGTCAGAACTGCATTTGGATTAGGGAAACTTTGCAAATAACCCAAAGTAAATTGTAGTGTTCCTGTGACCCTTATGAACCAAGACATGTCGATGGATATTCATAGACACTTTCACACTAGTCCCATTCAATAAATAAGAATATTATTGAGAAGTTAATTTATTTCAGAAACTTTATCACTAAGTGAAACATAGTGATAGATAATTACAGACAAACTGGTGTTTTAAAGCCTCTATTTCTGTTAATTATGGTAATTTTCTGCTAGCAGTTAATGAAAACATGACATTTAAAACCAATAAAAAATGTGTTTTTTTAATACAGAAACATAGCCTCAATGAAAAGTATGTTTAAAATGTTCAAAGCATACTTTTCATCTGACAAATGAGCCTCATTGGAATGAATATTCTAATTGATTGAATATGACTAGAGTTAAAGTCAGAATTACTGGTAGTCTGGGGTTATAGTGATTTAGTAGTGTTGTTGCAAAAGCATGAGTGGGAGTGAGGAAAAAACAACTTGGCTGCTGAAATTATTATTGAGCAAAACTACCATAGGGCTAGAGGTTCATACCACCCAAGTGTGATGATGGATTGAGGATTTTCATAACTGTCAAAAGCAGCAAAGGGGAAAAAAATACTAAGAATACCTCTACTTCTTTCTGTGAAGAATAGCAGCATCCAGTTTAAAGGACCTGATTAAAGGACAAGTGGGAAGTGTCACTCTAGAAAAGCACATTTTACAACACACTATCCAGGGAAAGGTCTGTGTTAAAACAATGCCAGAATGGAAAGACTATAGCAATGATATTACTCAAGCAACTGTCATCCAACAAGAGTCATAAAATCACTTCTAAAGAATTTAAAGTTATTTTGCTGTGAGAATGCTTAGGCATAAGTGTAAAATATTAAAGACAATTGCCAAGCTTGAAGCTTTCCAATCTTCACAAGAAAATATCAATACAAGGTCCTCAAAGATACTGGAATGAAGGACAGAGTTCAATCTGACTCTACAGAACTCAATCAGCAGGTTAAATGGCAGGCTGCTTGTTGGTGCCAATAGCACCCACCAGTCTTGACACTAGATATGGCTGGTGTGGAAGGTATTCATGACACAACATCATAAGTATGCAACTCTGCATCACCATTGGAAACAACAAAACCTCAGTGTCCTTTCAACAGGTTGGATGAAACTACATCATGCAGTGCTCGGTGAAAACAAAATGCTGTGCATGGCAGAAACAGATGGTCTCCACTATCTGTCAAGCACGTTGGGGAAGGGATAGTTTTGGGCTTGTTTTGCATATACAGTACTGGATCTTGTGGTTATAAAGTTGACCATAAAATCCTCTATCAACCACAGAACTATGAAATCAAATATCAGGTCATCAATCCTGACTTTTCTTGCTGTGTCTTTATGACACAGCAATAAGTCCACACCAGAATGACTGGCAGGAAGTAAGGCTTGACCAAGTCAAAGTCCAGATCTCAATCTAACTAAAACACTGCTGTGGAAATTGTCTCCAAAAGGCGCGGCAGTCTGAACCATCAAGTAAAGCATCAAGTTGTTGTTGCTGCAAGCTACTAAAAATGGGGCGTACTTTCTTTTTCCTAACTCTAAGTAAATTATTTCTAAATTGCCTAAATCGCCAATCAACACAATTGTCAAACAAGCAGTGCCAGAGACTGATCTGTGGTAATAATTCATCAATGAATTTTTTTTGCCTGAGGTTTAAAATGTAGTTTTTGGGTTTTTTGTAATTAACAATTCCATGATTTTTTTCTCAGTATAACTTGTTTAAATTTGTTTTTGCAACCTATTTGTAATTAAGACCAAAATGCATCTAAAAATGGTCAGAATGAATAATGGGGCTATTGCCGACAAAGGAAGTGAGGGTAACCTCCCAGTTGGCCCAGCTGTCTATCAATCTGAGGAGTAGCGGCTCACACACATACCCTAAGGTCGGTGCCAACAGCACCCATCAGTCTTGACCTGTGACCTTTCAAACTCCCCTGCATGGAATGAAGTGACCCCCAGCTGGACCACAAGCCTTTATGCTCACTCCCAGAAAATTCACACTCAGTCTGCTGAAACTCAACAATCCACAGGCAAAGCGTCAGGAGAACAGACAAAACTGGCAAAGACGATGGAAAGGACCGGGCCAGCGAAGCGATGAGAAAAAGAAGAGAATCTAAGAAAGATGGGAACAAACTCATAAGAATCCTTTGAGCTTCTCCTGCCCACGGCTGTTTATCTTGCAGATTGAGTTAAACAGAAGACCTTTATGACTCTCCACATACCAGACAATATCGCAGCAGCCTCGCTTTACAAACATAAACATGGAGCGCTCTATCAAAGACCAGCACGGCTCAATCAAACACATGGGCTCTTTCTCCTAACTTAATTTACTGCTCCCCTCACAAAGTGCCCTTATTGAATTTAAGCTTTCAGAACGTTTAATTTCGGGACCTTTTAGGAGGTCTGTTGATTAAGGTTAAAGAGGTTTTTCTGTGTTTATCTTGTAAAACCACAGTGGCTTCTTATCATGGACAGATCTACAGACTATTGCTATGAAAAAGACCTCAGGTCACACACAGAATGACATCTGAGAGAGGACATTGTTCGCCTCAACGTAGGCTGTAGGATAGGGTGAGGAATGTGTGGGGAAATTCATGCTTCCTCGTGTGAAAGATTGCTAAGAGCAGCTTTGATTCGTCCGATACAGGCTCTCACACACACACGTACAGTTGCATCATTCTGGGATTATATAAGTGTTTTCGAGCCTCTTTCTGTTGAAAGCAATAAGAAGAGCGCAGCCGTAGTTTATTGGCGTTCCGGGGGCCCCTGTCATGCGTGAGTATGCACGAACACACACATCAGGGCGGAGAGAGGGACGTCTTGGCAGCAGAGAGACTCCAGCCTCGGTGTTGGTCCAAGGGGAGCTGAGCTGGAAGAGAAAATAGACATTAAAAATGTACAGTCTTCACTCTGGTGTTAAATGTGGGGTGGTCTCTTTCTCTCTCTCCTTTTCCGTCTCCACCTTCTTTCCCTCTATCTCCTTGCTCCCTCTCTCTTTACTTTGAGGTGGTCTTTCTACCTCTCCCTTGATCCAGCGTTCCCATCTTAAATCAACCCCCTTTCTCTGTCTTCTCTCATTTTATCACATAATCTTCCAAGCTCACTTCCTTCTCTGCTTCAAACTCCATTTTTTCCCCCCTTCTTTAGCTTTTCCAAAATGCTCTTTGTGTCTTTTACGTACCTTGCGCCGCTCTTGAAAAGTTTGTGCAAGCACACATAACAGGGGGAAAACCATAGCGAGACAAAGAGAACGATGTCGGGACTGTAAGAAAACAAAGTCTTGCTGATGCGGTGGTAATTGCCAGGCAGCATTTTTCTAGCCAGTTGTGCTCTGAATCAGTGTGTGGGTGTTTTCTTTCTTTCTTTTTTTCTTGGTTTTCTTTTTGACTTTGCAAAAGGTTTAATATTAGAACATGATATGTGCTGCTCTGGCTGGTGTTTTTCTGTCTGCGTGGCTCTCTAAAGGTGTTGGTTGTGTGATTTTATAGGGCCGGTGTTTGGTGTCATTTGAACCTTTCGTGTGTTTTTTCAGCTCTTGTAAAACTGGCCTAAATGCCCCATAATTCTCCTCTCCCTCTGGGTGCCTGGTTAAGATTAGTGCCAACTTCCCAAGTTTCTCATACAAACATGCACACACACTTGCACACATGTAAACAGTGATTTGAGCCGTTGTCTTGGCATTCTTACAGCAAATGTAAAGTAGAACTACCTTGTAAAAAAAAAAAAAAAAAAAAAAAAGGCAAAAGGTCCTGGGACCAAAAGAACATATTGTAAAAAAAAAAAAAAAAAAAAAAGATGCGTGGTAGAAACAGGAAACTCTTTCAAAACCAAAGTTCAGACTGAGCCTGGATTATGAACTTTTGTTGATAACAGAGTAAATGGTCCTTTTGGTCTTTGGTTCCAAGCACACATCATTCATTTTGCGTAATAAAAAGAAACTCGACTCCTTACAATATTTATACATCCATGCAAAAGTATCTAGAACTTTTTGACAATTTGACACTTTACAACAGAAAACCTTTTCTTTTTCATTGGTTTTAAGGTTAGAGAAAATTAGAATATTGGCAAATATTGATATACTGTAGACATAGAAAATTGAGTGGAAGAAAAAAAACAATTTATTTGGAAATAAATAGCTTTGAGTCTGCAGGAAGACTATAGAAGCACAGAATCCACATTGCATAAAGACCAGTATGATGTGTCCACAGTCAGTGATGATTTGGGGTGTCATGTTATCTGCTAGTCCTTGTCCACTGTATTTTCTGAAGTCCACATACAACACAGCCATCTACCAGGAACATTTGCTTCCTTCAATCTTTGATGATCTGAGCAGATGAGACATACATGTTGCAATCCTGTTATTATTTAACAGGAAAGTTTATTCTTCCTCTGTGGGCCCATAAACCTACTCTATGCCACTAAAGCTACAGGAGCACCCCTAGCGGCTGGACATGGAATAGCGCAGAAAACCTGACATAAAACTATAGGATTCATTAAGCAGGAAAAATAATGTTAGGGTGCCTATTTTCTCTCTTTGTACATTTTCGGTGTTTTAATTTGCTTCTAACTTAACTTGTTTTCCACTCTTCTAGATTTTGTTGATAGGCTTCATGGACATACTGATTTCATTTTCCAGCAGGACTTGGCACTTCTCCACACTGCTGAATGTACCAAAAAGCTGCTTGATGCAGTGATGCCAAGGAAGGCCCAACAAAGTATTAAGTATAGAAATATATAGTCAAATTTTCTGAAGCACTGAATTATGGGTTTTGTCTGTAAGCTATGATACTTAAAATTACAAAACATAAAGGCTTGGGAATGTGTGCGCTAATGGATGAATGTAGTATGGCAGTGGTTCCCAAAGTGTGGGGTGCACCCCCTAGGGGGGGCACAGTGCCATTGCAGGGGAGCCGCAGAAGCGGTATGGATGAATGAAAAAAAAAAATCAGTTACACAAAAATGTTTCACTATAAAGATGGTTTGTAGTTTGTTTTGTTGCAACCTGAAGTGTGAAATTAACTTCAGTGGAGTTTGAAAACAAAATATGTTTATGTCTGGTTTAACCGTAGGTGTGCCCAGTTGCTTTTTTTTTTTCTTTTTTGGGGGGGATTTTATTGTAATAGGGGGCCCAAAAAATCTTTGGGAACCATTGTGATATGGGGTCCTCAGGACTTGGTAAAGTACTATACAAGTACAGAGTATTTACAATGCTTTTCCAGCTAGTATTTAAACCTTCAAATGTTTATAAGGCTTTTTTTTATTTATTTAAAGTTCACACATGCATTCCGACTTCTTCAGAACCCAGATTGTATGTCTGCAAGTGTTTGTTTCTTTCTAAACAGCCTCCAGGAGTGATGGCATAGTAAAAAAGGCAGGCGCCAGGATTACATCAAGCCAAGAGAGTGTGCAGTGTGTGTTCTTGTTATAAAGGGGGAGAAAGAGAGAGAGAGAGAGAGACAGAGAGAGAGAGAGAGAGAGAGAGAGAGAGAGAGAGAGAGAGAGAGAAAACATGCATCCAAGAGAGTTATAAATAGTGGATCATCTGGAGTACATTAGAGGTACAGTTTTTTAAGTGAACAGGTCCGCTACCTGCAGCCACAGAAACCTCAGAACAGACACCACAGAGCCCCAAGCTGGACACACACACATGCACACGCTCACCCCCACACACACTCCCACCCCCACACACACGCAGACACAAAGCAATGTTCAAGAAATAAAGCATTACAAATCAAAGCAAAGCACAAAACATATGTGGACTAAAATCAGAGGAGGGAAGCTTTACTCAACATCAAAACTTCAGAACTTCATGGTTCACTTTGAAAAGATGGGAAAGCATAATGACTGAGCCAGATTCTTCCTGAACCCACATACATGATCCACACCTGCACAAATTAATGCATGAACCCCCTTTCTTTCCTCAGAAAAGTAGAAGTGCATAAATTATGTCATTCAACTTTTATGACACAGAGAACGCATGAAAGGATCCTTTAAAAGTCTCTGGCATTATTATTTTCATCTATAATGCCCCTCATGTATAGTTATTTAGTTGTTTATTTACTGTCAATACATGTTTTCAGAAATCTTTACATCCAGCTCTGTTCATTTCCCCCCCCCAACATCCTGCTTTTCTTACCTACCATAACCTTTGCACAAATCCAAGGTCCCTAAAATCATGAATTGCGGCAGGAAGTGGACCCTCTCCTCCTCCCCCCTTGTAGCAGATTACACTCACACACAGTGAAACCTGAGCTACAGGAAGTGGGCCTGCGCTGCATCATGTCAGGAGACACAAATTATTCACTGTTTCATTTTTCTCTTCCAATACATTTTCCTCCTCCCTTGTCCTTTTTCCTTCATTTATTGTTTGGATTTCAAGCCCTTAAGAGAGGAATGATTGGGAGAGATAGAATGCTTCTCTACCTGCGTTATCTCAAAAAATGAGCTGCATTTAAGCTTTAAGAAAATGAAATGAAACGAGCAGTCGCTGTGGTTGAACAGGCCCCCAAATTCCGGCAAATATTCGCTCCCAGAAGACCTGAGGTATTCCTGCTCTCAGTATCCGTGCAACACATCCATGGAATTTCCCAAACGGACATAAAGCAGGTTTATTTGAGGTATTTTTGCCATATCTCTGAATGGTTGAGTCATTTTAATGAACAGATAATGATGTAATGGGTTCCGAGAAAAGAGTTGCTTTGAGTTAGAGTTAGACAAAAAATAGGACAGAACTATTAAATTTTATTTTTATTTTTTTTGCAACAAAGTCCTGTTTATGGATGCATGCGCTGTTTGCAAAGGAGGAATGCAATAAACGACAAGATTTTTGGTTTGTGATGCGTCCATGAAATTTGCAGCTCTGTTTCTTAATATAAATTGTGACTTCTGTTAATAAAACAAATATATGAGATCAACCCCTTCAGTTATTTGGACAGTGATTTCCTCAAATGTAGATTAGTGATAGCAACATCTCCTGATACAGCTCAGTAGAGCAAAGCAGTGAACAGAGTACAATCTTACAGGTGAAGCTTCCATGTGAACTTCAGACATTTTCAAGACAAAATCCCATTTGCCCACTAAATTACATCTTTTTTTTTTACCTTTGCGTCTGAATCCTATAATACAAGTTGGGATTTATGTATGAGACCTTAGTGCACCCCTGTGATGCAATTTTTCAAGTCTTGTATCTGTGCTCGTGTTTTTTTGGTGATGTAACTGCAGATGGTATCCAAAAGCTTCGGTCTGCCAGACAGTGTTTATTGGGTGATTCAGGATACATCTTCCGTGCCCAAGCAAAATTCCTGATCAAATTCCCAACTAAATGTTGGACTTGCTAAACAACAAATCCCATAAAGATCTACTTTAAAAAGATTTTAACAAAGCCAAGTTGCTTGGGAGTAAAATACAAAGGGAATACTCAAGAACTAAGCACATTTATTAGCTGTTGTTGAAAATAAGGTGCACCATTCTAGTTCAGAGGATAAAAAATGTTGTAACTACATATCCAGACTCTAAATGGGAATATGTTTTTTTTAATGTGAAACTGTACAACTCACCTGTAAATGAAGTTAAAAAAAAAAGTATTGTTTTTCCAGTAAGTGTTGTTCTCTTGTGTCTAGTTCATGTACAATTTTGGTTTTTATCTCTTTGAAACACGCATATAACATTCCCAGATCGCTAGATTGAAGATTGATAATTAGAACACAGCTTCCAAAACATACTTAAGTAGTTTCCACTTCACTTTACTCTAAAGACATTATGCTCAATGTTAAACATAGTGGTGACAGCATCATACAGAGAAAGGAAAGTTTATTATTTCTATGGTATATTTCAGAACAAGTTACGGCAAGTAAAAATTTCACTATATAGTGTCAGAACAACAACTTGTTTGGACTCTAATTGCACCCTTTCATTTAGATTTTCTAAATTAAAACCTATTGCTCAGTTTCTACATTTGGAAAGATTCCTGCACGACATGTTCCCTCCCTCTTGGAAGCAACACCCTCAGGCCCTTCCAAGTACTTTCCAGCAATGCAACCACAATAAATCTGGTTTACAAATATCATTTCTTTGAGCTATTCATCAACCTCTGTATATGAAACACAACCTACTAGAAAAAAAAATAGGATGTACTGTTTAGCCATTTATTTACTGAACCCATTTACGCAGTATGTAGTTTCAGCTTTGTGCTTGTGTGGCAGGCACTGACAAAAGGCTGCATTGGAAATAAGAACTGATTCGTAAAAGATTACAAATTTATGTTTTTACAAATATTTAAATCCACAGTTCTTTGTGCTTACAGATAGTTTGATCCAGAATCTCTCACATGCACCATAAAAAAAAAAATTGTATGACTTTATATTTTCCACAGCTGGAGATTATGTGTCAGAAAGTGTCCTCACTTTCAATCCAGCCAGGAATGAGTGACTGTGAGGATTCAGCCCAGGTCAAATGGGTGAGGCGCTGTGTTAAACAAGGTTTGAAAGAGTAGTGACCAAGCACACTTTTTCCCTGGGGCAAGTGGTCAGAGGAAAACTAGGGGCTCTCGCACACAAGCACACTCTCATCCTCATGCACACATTCTCAAAATACACAATAGATTTCTGAAAAAAAAAAAAAAAAACATCTTCCTTGATCACACCCGTGGGCTACTTGGCTCCCTCGCCCAACCTAGTGACCCTTGTAACTGTGGTGATTAAATATTAGGAGCCCTCATCTGCAAACATTTAGCCAGTGCCACCCCTAATCTGCCTTGTGTCACCATCATGTCACAGAAGACTCAACAGGAACACACGCAACTGGGCATTCGTATGGTGCTAACTAATGTACAAATATAAAGACATAAGAAATTTTGCATGATAGAAAATGTCAATCAGAACCTGACACGTGAGGCACGTCTTTTAAATAAAAAGGCTTCTGCGAATTTCCATCTGTGTGCTAATATCAGCTTGTTGTAATGATAGATTGTCAGATGTACACACTTTGATATTTGGTTAAATATTCTGCAGCACTTCAGATCTAACGGAAAGCCCACTTGGCGTTGTGCTGCTGCAAAAATGCACTATGCTAAGTTCTCGGTATTGTTTTTTTTGTTAAGGAGTTGTCACTCCTTTTAGGTGTCCAACCCCAACCCCAAAATCTTTGGAGCTATATCATCCATTTCCTTGGTCATTAAATTAACCATTGGCCGTCACCTTCCACCTCCTGACCTCTGAACTATGACACACCGGTTCTCTTCCTCCAGGCCCAACTGTTGCCTCAGGTCACTTATAGTCTCCTAAAGCAGAGCAACAGATGATGTCACTTATTGAAAATATTCACATCTCCTAAAATTAAAAATGGACTTAAACATGTTGAGCTGTTCACATCTACTGGCAAATGTGGTGCTTGATGGTGAGTTCTGCACAAGAAAATGCATTTAGGCAGGTCAAATAGAAACCAGTGAATTCTTGCATGGAACATTGTTACATCTCAACTCAGTGCTGCACAACTGCTCCTCACTCAACTGCTGCATATTAAAATAGTTTAAAGTTTAGGAAAACAAAACAACCTTTTGGATTTTTGTTCAGAGAGGTTCTTCTGTCATCTAGAACAACAAAGAGACGTTCAGAAATAGAAAATACACTGAATTAACTACTTTTTAATCTGCAGGTTGAGTAAGGAACTGGCAAGGTAAAAGTAGTTTGACTTGCTCATCAGTGGATCAAATAAGTACATTTTCTGCATTTACAACTGTGTATGCAAGTAGTTCAAAGTCTAAACTTACATTTTTAATAAAACAAATCACTTTTTTAAAATACAGTTTGCTTTATTACGTTGAGTTTTGTGGTTGGAGTTTAGGAAAATACTGTTGCTGTTAAAAAAAAGACTGTTGCTGCATTGAAATATGTGCCGACTATGTGCTGTTTGTGGACACTGTCCCCGAGTGGTTAAAATACAGCACTGCACCTTTGGAGGGATGGGTTTCACTAGGACTTGTTTTCAGAACTGCCACAAAAACTAATTATTGAAAACTTTTGAAAATGTTTAGGAGTGTTAAATATTGAGCTGATGTATTTTTCTTTTCGTTTTTATTGATGCTGTTTCAAAAGCAAGTCTGACATAATGCATCTATAAGCTCTCAGACAGATTAATCAGAGAGTTTCTTTTCTTTTCTTTGTTCCAGCATTCTGAAAAGTCCAAATACTTGATCTAGATTTACAGAAACAAAAGCCACAACCAGCTCATCACATGCCTTTCCCCTCATAAATCATAAAACGTGGGAGTAAAGTCTACTCTTTATATCTTGGTTGTGTGTCTTATGTGAATGAGAGTTTGATTCTGTTAGGATAAAGTGAAGTAATGCAAGATCCAAGAAATATGAGAGATGAGCGACTCTTTCATTTGTGTGAATCTGGACATTAAACGAATGGACAGCTTTTTGTGTGCACTGCGCTCTATTGTCCATGCAGGAGGCAGAGGGCTTATATTTCTTCTGTTGCTGCAGTGTGGCTTGGCTCAGACTCTGTCAGCTATAAAACAGGTACAAATGCCAAAAACAACATTATTTATCTCTGTTGCAGCTATCAATATTTTTCAAAGGTCCTTTTCTTCACCTCTTTATGTCAAGTTTCTGTTCATTCTTGTATGAGAGGCAGTTTAAAGTGTAGCTCAGCTTCAAGAAGGCCCTCCAGGTCAATAGATTATGTATTAAGATCAGGTTTGTGTTGCATTCCCTGGTGAACCAAATAATCCAACTGGAAAGTTTTAGTTTGTTCTGTCAGAAGAAATATAGGAGATCTAAAGTTTTCTGTCAGTTTTGCTAAATTGTACATAAGGAGAAAAATTAGTTTTGTTTTCAGGGTTTAGTTGAATCTAAAATACTTAGGTAAAGTGGCTGAAAAACAAATCCAGAACCTCACTTCTATATCACCGTGCTGACATATGATGTTTGATGCTATGTTTGATTTTAGGTGGGATCTGCAGATCTTGTCTTTGTTGTTTTATTTCTAGAGCTAGTCCATAATCTGATGGATTTTTTGGTGCAAAAATACAAATCTATAAAAATAGGTCTTAATAGTGGCTTTCCTGTTTTAGAAATGTATCTATGTAAATAAGTAATAACCTGGGGTGTTTTTTGTGTGGCTACTTTGGGGAAAAAAAACCAAAACATTAAAAACTGCAATTGGCTAAAGTTCCAGTGAGTCCAAAACCAAATTCTGCTCAGTTTGTAAGACCATTGCCAGCTCTGAAAGCCGTCTGGTTTATAGTATTTATTATCAATTAACCTAAAGTTCCACCATAATAATTTTTAAACAAACACAAAACAATATTTTTTTCAGAATGCATAAATTATAGTTTATGAGTAATGAGAAAATCATACTTTGGGAAGTTGGCCTCATTGGATTAACGAGCCCTTCTCTATGTATTTTAAGAAAAAAGACACAACCAAACAAAAAAACCAACATAAAAACACTTATGACAATAACTTTTTACACCTAAGTCTGGGTCAAAAGTTGTTTATTTTAAAAGGTGCATTTTTGAAGTGATACAAGACAACATTTATATTATATTTACATTTCATTGTAAAATGGGGGCAGTAACAATAGGTATTTACTTTGTTCATCTTTTAATAAAAAATATACCAGTTTGAGAATTACTAGATGGTGAAATTACTTCAACATACACTATTGCAATAATGTTTTCTTCTTGTTATATGAACATTGTATACATAAACAAATTATGATGCACTAAAATTAGAGCAAAACAAATTCCTACACAAAGTAGGTGCATGTAAGCAAATATATAAGCCATAAAAAGATATCTGCGTATGAGTCAGAGGGCCGAGTGCAAATCTTAGTACAAATCCCTTAGATTGTTTCAGTTATTGTTTGACTCTATGCGTACAGAACTTGCCAAACAGTATATAGATTTGAATTATTCCTACAATGAAACAATGTATTTCTGTTATCAAGTCTAACTTCATAAGTAGTGTTGTTTTCTATTTAGGTCAGTCATGATTAGCGATGCTTTCTGCGTCATCGTCTTCTAGCCAATGGCGCAGCGACGTCCTGAGACGACGCTCCAAAGACGTAAACCTTGCCAACATGGCGACGCTCCGAAGAGAGTACAGAGGTTTGGAGTAACGACCGCTTTCTAGCTGCGAAAAATAACCTCAACGCCGGCTAATACGATGTGGTGGGGTTAGCCGGAGCCACGACGCGCACAGCTTTTTTTAAGAACATGTTTGCAGAGGTAAGCTGGCGCCGGTGAAACTAGGGCGTGTGTCGTTACGGTAGTTTGTTTTTAAGCGGTGTATATGGCTGGTTAGCTCGGAGCGGCTAGCGCCTCGGCGTCAGTCCCCCCGCAGGTAAACACAGAGCCCGGACAGACATAGAGAGGACGGCACGCTGGGCTTCCAGAGAGGCTGTCAGCTATAAGTGGTTGTCAACCACGGATTACACAAATAACACTGCGATAATACAAAAGGCTTAAGATTTCCGTCCTGTCAAAACTGCGCTGGAATTAGATGGACACAGGCATTGTCGGTAATATGCGTTTAGATTATGTTTAAGGTCCTTCTTCAGCAAATTTCTACGTTTCTACAGCTGACACAGGTGAGCTAGGCGTTAGCAGTGTTGCAGTTCTTGGGAAGCTGATAAGAAAGTCAGTTTGTTGCTGAACAAACTATAATACATATGTAGTCGGGAAATTATTGTTGTTCGTTTATCTTGGGGGGGGGGGGGGGGGGGGATGCTTGCATCATTGGAATCCATTAAAATGTATTTATTAGTCAAAAACAAATGGCCTAAAACAGAGAATGTCTTGAAATGTTTCAAGTGACTTGAGTGAGTTGTTGTTCAGTAAGTGTCGAGATTTTCTGCCTGACGTGTAATTACATGTGTTTTGCTGCAATTCTCACATGATCCGCACACGTTCTTTATCAGGGAGATACCAGGAAAAACAACACTCAGGTTATGGCATGTGCAGATATTCAAACCAATTCAGTCCTTTCTGTATCTGTATGAATAAGTTAGGTGTTAAACTTTTATCTCCAAGGCTTAGATGTTGCAGACATAGTTTTGTCAGTGGCTTTTTACAGCTGGCTAAACCTCATTAAGCCGTCTTAATCAAAAGCTTGCTCGACATTGAGGCCAGTTTGCTGTCACATCAGGCCTACTTTTCAAATGGCAGGCCTGCTTTTCTCCTAATTTAAGGTTGGGTAGCCTGCTAGACAAGCTGGACACTTCCAAGGAGGAAAAGGCCTGATCAGACCTGTTTTTATGTATTCACAAGAGTGGCTGTGCCATGCAGAAGCTAAATGTGGGTGATGTGTTTAGGCAAGGGTGAGATTTTCACGGTATAAGCGTAACAAGTAAATATTCAGACATTTAGATTAAAATGTGTAACATAATCAAATTTTTTTAGTTGCTTTTTTTTCTTGTTTGTTGTAGCTTGCCAAATAAACTTTTTAAAAGCACAATAAGACATAGTAAGTTTAATGTCAGTAATATGCGTTTTGGTTTCCCGTCCATCCAGAAATTTTTTGCAACTGAAAATCTGTTTCAGATAATCCAAATTGTCTCTCTTATATGTCAGTGAAAAAACAGTAGGCTTCTTTCAGCCAGCTGACCGGCAGCAACAAGTGGTAGAGAAATAGCTCTTTGCTCTACATTTACTTTATGTGGCCTGTCATTAGATAGACTTTAAACTACAGCAGCAAGATGATGGAAACTTTTTACAATTTTGAGACATTAACTTTTAAAACCTTAATGCCTCTTACCATATGCCAAAATAAAACTTGTCACTTGGCAAGGACAAGTCAGATAAGTGCTTACAATTTGTGTCATTATGCAATTATTTTTATCTAACACATAAAAGCTATAATTTCCCAACAGCTGCTGTAACTAATTCATTATTGCAGTTATAATAAAATTATTTGTAACATTTATTTGAACAAAGCAAAAATGTAGAATTAACAACCACTACTTTTTGTAATAATTTGCAAATAAATGTTCTTGCTGTGGAGACTGCCATCGATTTTTGAAAAACATCACGGGGACCAGATAGAACAAAATGGACATGAAATATAGTTCAGAAAATATCTCGCTTTCTGTCTGTAATGCATTTACAAGTACTGGTTTAAAAAAAACTTTCTTTCTATATAAGGAAAGAAAATGTGCATTTCTCTTATTTAATATACATTAAATAATTTAATGTACATACACACTCATAAAAGTGTACAGGCCACTTTTATGAGGTATATACAATTAATTTGTAATTGTTGATGTTTTTCAGCTCAAGTTAAGAAAAGATTGTGGATTAAGTATGGGGAATCTACCAGTTTTTATCGCTGAAATAAAAGCTTAACTGAAAATGTGTAGCTTAGACTGACACTAAAGCTTTGATGTAGACCTTAATAAGCTGTCACAGCTGACTCATTGACAGCTTCCACCTAAACCACTAAAACCACATAACTTATAACATTTAAAGCGTTGTGAAACTTTATCAAAAATCCTAACAAAATCTTTTGCATTAGTGTACTGATGGTCTGAAAGTTCTCATTTTGAGGCCCCGCGGCAAACAATGGGGTCACATAATTTATCTAAGACGTGTGTTGGTGCTACAGTGTTGTGTTTGAAGAGTTTAATGATGCTGTGAGCTTTATGAGTTTGTCTCTCCTCTGTGGTCTCTTAAAGACCCCAAACTGCCTGCTGAGGCACATAATAATAATAAAAAAACATAAATAACACCATCTTCTCTATATTTCTTTATTTACACTATACCTTGGCCTAACATATTATTCCCTTACAGAAGTGCGTAACCGGTATATCTATCATTCTTGTCTTTAGAATCTCTTCCCTCATGCAGAAAGCTGTGCCGTGGGCTTTCTTTTGGTCCAGACAGTTGTCGGTCTGTAACTGATGTTGTTCATTACATTGATTTATTGAGCTGCAGAACAAGAACCTGCTCCAACTAGTTTATGTGTTTTTATTTATTTAGTACATTTTCTTTCAGCTGCCTCCTGCTACTGATTGTCAACCAGATAAATGTTTGAATTCTTTTATGGCCATCCTTGCAGGTTGCTCATTTAGTTTTTAAAACCAAGTTCAGTGATATGTTTCAATGGCTAATGCGAATTGTTATTTTTTTTTACCTTCAAAAGAACCCATGCTTTTTAATTTTAAGTTAGAGCTGGATAGGAATATCTATTTGTTGTACTAGTTGTTAGCATGTCACATTCTTGGACTGTATTCAATCATTTCACTTTCAAAGTCGCACACATCTGTCTACCTGGATACATTTTTGGAGTAAAGCCAGTCTGAGTCCTGCTTTTCCTGAGGTTCTGTCATTTCTATTCTTATTCAGCGACTTAGTTGTGAAACATTTGAGGATCTGAAGATACATCTTTTGATGCACCTTCTGTTCGAGTGTGTGAGAACATTGTCTGCAATTGAGTGCTGAAGTTTATCCGTAGGTCTACCTCTGTTATAGCTTCTTAAAGCTGATTACAACTTCAACTGTTCTTGAAAGTCTTCTACTGCTTTTAGGAGTGTGGTGATTATTCTAGAAACCTGTTTGTGATTTAAGACACGAATGTTGGACATGAAACACTAGCTCCTTCAGTCTCTGCTTTGACTTATCGCAAAGGTGTTGTATTGGGTTGAGGTCAGGACTTTGTGCAAAGTTAGAAGCATTAAGTTGCCCTGAATGTTTTGCTATGGTGACATATTGAATTCCTTTTTCTGCACCTAGTAGGGTGAGTCCAACTCCTTAAAAACCGACCTACACCATAATCCTCTCTGCATCAAACTTTGTTCATGACATAATAGTCAGTTAAGTGCCAAATCTCGACTCATCCAATTGATTACCAGACATGCTTAATTACCCCAGTGCAGACAACTCCACCTCACTAGTGCACTGGCAACATGCTTTCCACCACTGAATCCTACACTTCAGTGATGTAAGGCTTGAATGGAGACCCATACTTGGCCATTGATGCCCATTTTATGAAGCTCTGATTGGAGCATCATGGGATGCAATGTCAAACTGGTTATTAAAAACATTGCTCTATTCACATCCAGTTAGGTAGAATCCATATCGAAATTCAGTTCATATAATTCAAATACAATTGGACCATATCATCATATTCAAATGGAAACCATAAAAATACCTTTGAGGATAAAAACCTGGCACCAGTTGCCTGAAGAGAAGCAATTCTGTGGGAGATGAAAGTGACATTCAGTGATGAATCACAGATCTACTTTTGGCGAGGAGATGAGATGAGTTAGGGACTTTTTTTGGCGCAGGATGAATAATGCACGTAAAAAAACTGGTTAAAGGAAACATTTCCAAACACACTGATGGAGATGGGTGTTTCTTCTCCAGTAATAGCAGTCGTTGCATCAGTTGCATTTGCGTGAGTGTTGAAATAATTTTAAAAGAATAGTATGTAATTATAAAAAAATAAGTACATTTTCAGGGGTCAAATCGATTTTGCCAAAGATTAGAGTTTGTTCTACAGAAAAGATGCTTCACCTAAATGACAAGACCAGTAAACAGTCTGGACATCGACCTGTTTAAAGATTTGTGGTGGAAATTGAATAGACACTACTAGTCTATGGCAATATTCTGTGTTGCGTAGCAGATATGTCAACAGCTACATGGGAGAATTGGAACCTGACTGACAAAGATTATTGTTAAATGTTTGGAAAATTCAAGGTATTGTTAAAAAACATCTTTAAGAGAAAACGAGTACTGATATTATGTCATTCATTTATTAGTTCTATACTTTTTCCTTTATTTTATTTTAAAAATACGTCACATTTTTCCAGTGTATTATATAATGAGCTGTTAAAGAACAATGTTAAGCATGTCTAGAGTTTCATATATTTTGCCTGATGCTATACTGTTTTTTGTTTTTTTTTCTGGTCACTTTCAGATGATGAAATACCCTGCTGGAGATTATTAGCTGGCCTGTACAGAAAAAAAGACTTTTAAAGCTGAAGAATTCAGTTAGATTTTATCAAAGCTGTTGCAAGTAAAAGTATTACAGCCCCACAGTTTAGTCATAAATGTGTTGTTCCTTTGCAATATGAGGAAATCATCTACTGTTCATGTTCAACTAAGTTTTTTACGTTGCAGATTGACAAGACATTTACAGCTAAATGGAACATTTTCAAAAAGAGTTAAACATTTAAAAAGTTATCAGAATATTTGTAAAACAATTTTCAGTTTTCGTGTCAGCAGGATCGTAAAACTGTCTTGTTTTCTTTAAGAAATGCACCATCATTGGTGATTTTTTTTTTCTTTTGAGACTATGAAGTGTTGTGAGGGTTGTTTTTGGGTCACACCAACATAAGTGTGACAGTCACCCTGTCACACTTCTTCCTCTTGAGCACTACCTGAAGCTTTTCCACAGGCAGAGTTTGGTGACCTAAGACAACCTTTAACCCAGTCACTGGTCAGAGTTACAGCTATTTGTAGACTCACACGAGTCGCATAAATAGAAATCCGCCATAAAATAGACAGTCTTTTACGTGTATCTATTTATGTACAAATATAAATGGATGGGTTTGAATTTACACCGCATGAATTACAAAGTAGTCCTGAGATAGTAATTAGAGCATTGGAATTCCAATAATTAGTTAATTTAAATTGTTAAATTACCACATGGTATTCATTTGCAAATGGCTGTTTTGCTTTATTCTTTTAAATTTGTAGTTATAGAAAATGACAATATTCATGACATTATTATATAAGTTAATGTAATTTTGATTTAATGATATAATGAGAATTTTTTGCAGTTATTATGAGAAACTTTGTTCATACTGCATATCTACTGCATATCTCCAATGAAATATTCTGTCGCTTTTGTGTGTGTGTGTTTTTAAACATGGGTTGCGTTAGGATTTGGCCTGATGTTGTGTTTTGTGTGTGTGTGTGTGTGTCCTGATGGGCCCTGGGTGTTAATCTCCGGAACAGGTGCTTCATGTTTAAAACCTTGTGTAAGCTTTAATGACTCAGGAGTGTCAGCTACCGTCTCTGCCGTCAGAGTCCAGCCTCCTCGCTCAGTCTCGTCTCTCAACACTTCTGACGTTTCAGTGTTGATCAAAGCCACGGAGCTGATTTCTATTTGATTTTATAATTTTAAAAAAAAGTGCAGAGGAAAACATGGCCAACATGTACTCAGTGTCAAGTCAATCATTTTAAATAGCACCTTTAGTTGCAATTTTAACAGAAAGTATTTTGGGGGTTGTCTCTATCACTTTTGTACATTTATGCCTCTTCTTTATTTTTTCTAAATAATTCAAGCACAGTCAGATATGATGGAGAGCATTTGTAATTATCAATTATCAAGCTGTGCCACAGAAATTGTATCAGTTATGTCGGGAATTTGACTGGGCCATTACAACACACGAATCTGCTTTGATTTCACACATTCTGTTATTATTTTTGTAAAACAATGCTCACATCCATATACAGAAGGAGGAAAACAGATGCTACTTTGTTGGAGAAACCCCCCAAAAATCTGGCAAACATCACCATATTTGGTCTAAGCATTTCTTTGGAATGTTGTTCACCGATAATTTGCTAGCGCTAGCTGGCTTCCTCGTGCTCTGAAAACCTTATTATTAAGGTTTTGTTAGCTTCCCACAACGCTGTGGTTCTATCTGCAAAGAATCAGTCGTCAGCTTTGCTGTTTCAGGTTAATGTGGCCAACAGTTGATTTAAAGGTCTTTTTAGGAAAAGGAACAGCAGATAATTGTGCTTTACTTTTTTGAATAACATTTTTCTGTATTATTTGAAGCAGACTCTTTGAATTTGGCTTCTGATTGGCTGTTCAGAAAAATCCATATGATCATGTATTTAAATAAGAGAAGAGTGCCACACTGACCTCCCTCCAAGATGACCTATATTACAACTGCAGTATTTCCTTTTTGTAGGTGCTCATTGACATTGTTGGAGGACAAAACCTACCTTGTCATATCAGTGTGATATATGGATTGGTTGTGGATTGTTTTCTTTATCAGCATCCCCAAAAATTGTGTCAGTCTGTGTTCATTCTTGTCAAGTTTGTTGAAAATATGCCAAAATGTTGGGCTGCTGATGGTTGTTGGAACATTATAAAGTCGTGTGAATATACGAACTAGTCAGCATCTGTCACATCTGATGACAAAGCAGCATCTTTCTGCTTCCTGCATCAATTCCGGTTTTTGCTCAAACATTCTAATACTTGAAGGTTAAAACAATCGGTCCTGTTATCTGTAGTATAAACATTATGTAGAAACAAGCACAGAATGTAGTTGACACAGGAACAAACAGTGGCGTATCGCTGAGCTGTTAACTGCCCTGGCTGTTATCCAGACATTTTGTTCACAACCGTTTCATTTAGTCTAATTATAATAAATGACGTTGAACAATAATCATTCTCAGTGGATTCCTGTTAGATTTGTAGTGATAAAGGACAGAGTTGAAGAGCTTGCTTTTAGTACCACTTCCTGTTGGCTTATGTGTCGGTTTAAAAAAAATGTCAGATTAAGATACTGAACTTTGAAAATATAGATCAGTACAGAAAGTGCTGCTAAAAATCTACTAAACGTTCATCTCACATAATACTCTGTTACAACATACCATTGTACGCTGCTCAGTCCTCTCCACCTTCTCTTTGTTGTGGCCCATACGTGTACTGCTGCACCTCCTCATGTGTTCATACGGCAGTAATAGATTTCTCTCAGTGGCTCCCGGTCTGACTTGGAGAAAATCAATGCTGTGCTTCTCCTCTTAAAGCTTTATGGCAGAAAGCCCTTTGGGTGGAAGTGTTTACAGCTGGGTTTTTTTCCCACTTTGCCTCTACCCCTGTTGGTGATCATAAGCACTTGTTTATCTATTTCCGTGTCCTTCTCAAATGTTTGTTCACTTGTTCTTAAACTAATATTCTAGCTAGCATCAAAATATTTTTCTTTGCTACAAAATAACGCAAGATATTGAAAAGAGGTTCATAGTATTTAGATGAGGCCTTTGAATGTAGAGATGTGACTTTTTTGCCCAAATAAATTGCACACATAGACATATTTGACTCTAATTTTATGGCTATTGCCTATTCAATCACTTTGACCAATGGATCCATAAAGAACAATTATGTAAAAGTGAAGTCTGAGTCAATGGTTGCTTTTGGTTTCATAGACTACTGGAGCCCTTAATGCTACATATCTCATGTCTGAAAGGCCTTTTGTTTTATAAAGGGACTTGGCATCCAGCTGAAATGTGGATTTCAGGCTTGCTTAACCTCCTTGACCACTCCCAGAAGGGAAGTATTATTGTGGATGTGCTGCTTGGACAAGAGAGAGATATTTTTATTTTATTCTTGTAGTTTTCCCTTTCCATTGAGGTTCATCTTACAAGTTCATTTGGTTTTTTTCTAAATGGCGCCAACAGTGTGGCTAACAATGTGGGGTAGCTTGCTCATGTCTTCATTTCAGGACCCTGCGCTCTGTTTAAGATGATCAAAGTTTGTTGCAAGTTATAAATGCTTCAAATAGCATTGCATTGCGTTACTTGAGACATAATTGTAATGTCTTTGGTCAGTCTTATTTCTCTTCCCAGCTTTGTTCTCTGTGACTTTATGACTTGTGATGCAGCCAGTAGTCTTAACGAGTTTAAACACAAAGTTTTGACTCATCTCATTTTTATTCCAGTCTTTTTGTACAAAACAAAACAAAATATATGTCCAGAATTGTTGAATTTCCAGTAAAATATCTTGACATCTTGACAAATATCTTGACTTGGGTGCTGTGATGGTGCTGGGGCAAAGCACGATCCACGTATTGAGTCCTTAGTCCTCGTGGCAGTGACAGGTTTGATTCCGGGCCTGGCAACATTTACTGATGTCTTCCCCCTCTCTGATTTTCCTGTTTCCTGTCAAACTACTTTCAAATAAAGGCCACCTTAGCCAACAAAACCTCTAATAAAAAAAAACAAATATCTTGACATCCAGCAGCACTCTCTTCTGTTAATTTATGTTGTGAAATTTATTATATGCCTAGTAAATACATTCCAATCCAGATCACCCTGTTTCTAAAGAAGGTAGTATTCCTTCAGGACGGAGATATTTTCAGCCATAGTGCATAGCAGCAATTTATCTGGCCCGTGGTTCTAAATGTGACACAGTTGGCAGCTTATATTATGTGTGTCATTCGACGAGCCATAGCTGACTTCCAGAACAATGGGGTCAGTGGCCTGAGGAAGCTGCGTGTACTCCTGTAGGGTCCATCAGCCTAGCTTCTTATCTAGAAAATGTAGGTCAGGTTAAGATCATCGCCACTGATCGTCATGTCGGGCAGTGACTCTGTGTGGCTTCACACTCAGACAGAGAGAGAAAGTCTTTGCAGGTTAAAATTTTGCAGGTATTTTACTTTCCGGCGAGTCAACGCCAGTCCAAGCAAGTGTCTGTCCTTTAGGTCACAGGATAAAGGATATATAACAATATCCTGTGATCACGTGTCTCCCAAGGTTAACTTAAAAAAAAAAAAAGCAGCTATGTTTACTGGTGTCAAAGTTTTGTTTCATGTGCTAGGTACTCCAACAATCCCAAGGAGTGATATCCTTGAGCAAGTGGAAAAGATATTGGTTAAAAACCAGAACTTTGTTTCCTGGAATGACAATAACAGGAAAACCATTGGAAGTCACACACCTAATCACATGTTGTTGTTGTTGTTGTTTTGTTTTTTTGTCTGCTGCTCCCTAACAGTACAAACAATACAAATTCTCATACACAGTAAATAGAAATATAAACTTTTTATCACCTTTTTCTTGATAAGTTTAAATATTTGTTGAAGTATTCAGAAAGTGTCTGCAGCTCACTTTGATCCCAATCAAACAAGAGAGGACTTGTCTGCTCGAAAACCGTCTCGTTTTAATAAACAGAACAAGGTCAGCAATCATATCATCCAGGAGATAGATTGAAATATCTTGACATCACATGTTTTGAGATTTTCCGCTAAATTAGAAAAGGTGCAAATCAATTCTAAATATTACATAGCATTTGTGTGAAACAAATGCTATGCCTAAGAAAGTATGCATGAATGAGTCATCAGTTATTGAAGGAAATTGAGTAAAAGTCACATTTTCCTTCCACAGAAAAAACAACTTAAGCAATTATGTTGGGTCATGTGATTGTTAAAGATATAACTTCAAAACTCTTCCTCTATAAGCACAATACTTCAAAACAATGTTTGGTGTCAGTCAATTCCTTCAGCGAGTCATGATTGGTTTGAATGTTCACTCTTTTATATGAAGCTGTGAAGACTGGATTAAACAGGGGTCTCCAGAATGTGATTGGAAACAGCCTGATTTGGTTTCTTGCCTATTTAAGCACAAGCAAGTGGAACGTATTAATATTTTTTGTTCCTTTCTGTCTTCTAGGCCAGTCTGTCCGTCTGGGGATGGGGGGGTCTTGGAGTTGTGCTGTTCTTTGTAACCTTTGGACCTTTTGCCATATTCTACCTGGCCTTCTATATCTTTTGCTTCATTGGAGGGTGAGTTACGTGACCTGAATTCTGCTTTTAAACTTGGCAGAAAGTCTCCCTAACATGTTTTTCTTTGTTTTTGTTTTTCTTGCCTCTGTTGATTTCTGTTTTTCAGTGGCTTTGCAGTCACTTTGCTTTATGGAAAGATAAACTCAGAGAAACACCTGGAAAAATGCGAACACTCTTATTTGCCACCCACACAAATTGGTATACCCAAGGTAAGAACATACCATAAACACACCCGCATTCATATTTTAACCTCTCCTGAACAAACACATCAATCACTCATTAATCAAATTGTTTTGCTGATAAGGCAGGCTGGCCACTTACTTCCTCTCACCTCTCTCGTTTTGGCTTGCTGACTCTTTCAGACACTGGATGACATGAAACTGGAGGTAAGGCCAATAAAGATTGACAGGAGACTGACTGGATCCAGTTTCATTGATGAGCCACTACAACAGGTGTGTTGTATTCTTTCTTTGTAATTCCAGCACCACATCCTGTTAATTTGGCACCTGTGTTTGTTTTGTTTCCTCTTTATACTTTTTCGCGATAACGGTAATGAAACCCGTAACTGTGAGAGCGACAATAGACTGAGGAGTCATACGGACGGATGATAAACGCCACAGGGCGTTGTTGGGGAAAGCTTTCACACCCGTTGTTTAAATCAAATCTGAACTTGTTTAAAGGCCTTGGGAGAAGGGGCGTGGCCATCAAACAATTGTTACGTATTGTTATTTGTCTTTCAGTAATATTTAAGCTAGTATTCTGAAGCCCTGAGGTCAACACTTGGTCAACCATTGTCTCGTCTTGATGAGCAAAGTGAGCAGTTTGTTTGAATTACCTAAGCAGGAAATGTTGCCTATCTAACTTCAAAATAAGAGTCTCAAACACGCATAAGAGGATTTCAGGATGAAATCACACTGCTTCTTATTTGTGACATAACAATCTCTTACACTTTACCAGACGAAGTCTAATTAAAGTATATGTGTAAAACTAATGATAAGAACAACAAACTAAAGTAGTTGAATTCATAACTCATAGTGATGCAGCTGCAGCCTGACGAGATAGCTTACATTAGATGAGCATTCATTTGATTTTGGGGACAAAAAGGTTTACATGAATATGCAAACTTTGCAGAAAGATCCAAAGTTGGGATTTAACTCAGGATGTTCTTGCTTTTTTTTTTAATCATTGTTAGCATCTTATTCAGTATATTAGGAAAAGAGCTGATCCTATTAAAACATGATGAAAAGGGGAAGTGGAGCATTCAGTTTTGTTTCACGAAAGCAATTAGTAACATGTGCCTCCAGCAAAAAGTAGTGACTGTTGCACTGCTGACGCATTTTCAGTCTGCTGGTGATTACCTTTGTAAATATAGCAGTGCAGATGGGAAAACTGAACTAAGCAGTTTCTTTTTGGTCATTTTCTCACTTCTTTTCGTTTTTGTATACTGTCGTGTGGTTGTAATACTTGGATTTTGGAAACAAAATTACAGCATGTTGTCCTCAGTCTGTCTCTGACAAGTGCAGACACAGCAGTTAGTGATGGTCAGATGACAATGACTGGACTATCAATGTATCGCTGGGCCCTCCTCCTCCTCGCCCCTGGGAATGCATGCCTGGCAATTTCAGCTGCATGTGAACCTTGAGTTAAATGCAGCCAACTGCATGCATGTAAATGCAGTTATCTATTTTGTGTCACTTTTTTTTTATAAAGCGCACTTTCTGTGAGAAATCCTGCCCTCTCTGTGCTTCAAAGAGTTGTTAAGTTGGCCATAATTACCAAGTTGTCTAGTCAATCTGCTTAATACCTTTTTAGTTTATGTAAGAGTCTTCTAAAGATAGCATAAACAGAATTAGTATATAAATGAATGGTATTGGTATCTGTGTGCACCTCTTGAATCCTCCATTTTTTATTTATTTTTTGTTTGTTTTGTAGGTGATCCAGTTTGCGCTGAGAGACTATATCCAGTACTGGTATTACACTCTGAGTGAAGACGAGTCCTTTTTGCTGGAGATCAGACAAACTCTACAGAATGCCCTCATCCAGTTCTCCACGCGGTATATGGCGCACGTTTGCTGTCTTTCTTAAGGCTGTATTTAAAAATGGTATTTAACATACCTGTGTGTTTTGTATCTGAAGGTCCAAAGAGGTGGACTGGCAGCCTTACTTCACCACCCGCCTGGTGGACGACTTCGCCACCCATTTACGTGTCTTTAGAAAAGCCCAGGATCGCCTCGCCGACAGAGAGGACAAGCAGAGTACGGACACACGATCATACCGACTTCCTGTTTTACTCATTTACTGTGTCTACAGTGGCCTGCCAAATGTATTCACACCCTTTTAACCTTTCCCTTTTTCAAAACTTTATACATAATTGGGAAGTAGAAAGAAAATGGGCTTTTATTTCTCAATAAATACAAATCTGAAAAGTGTTTCTTCTATTTGATGCAAGTGATCGTCAGTTTTTAAGTGAAGCTACAGATTCTCGATTTGATTTTGTTATGGACTTTGACTAGATCATTCTAATGCACCAATGCAATACATATGCAAGGCACTGTTAATATAAGAAGAATCCAAGAGGCGAATTTAGTGGTTAGTAATAAGAGGAACCTCTTCACAGGAGACATAACGGATGAGCTGGTTGACTCATTTTTTGAGGCTGAAGTGGAGATGGAAAGAAAAATTTGTAGAGACGTAGTTTGCACATCCCACCGCGATGAAGAAGGTAAGCGAACTTAAGCCAAACTCTCTCTGAAGGAGTTTTGTCACTGATTATGAATAAATTTCAGGGTTTAATGGCTTTATTTAACATTTTGTGTGTGTGTGTGTGTGTGTGTGTGTACGTTTTCAGGTTTTCTTCGAGACTTGTGTGAGTTGCTTCTGTATTTGTTACTACCTCCTGGAGATTTCCACAACAAAAGCATGAGATACTTCCTGAGGGTGAGTTTACACGTGGATGTTATCTAGTCTTAAATGCAAATTGAAGAGAAGAAAGGCAAAATTGTAGTCACAGATCGAATCAGCAACTTGTGCTGGTCATGCTGAATAAGGTGTGATTCTACAATGTCTGTGCGGTGGCATTTTTGTAGTGTAATTTCCTGATTATTCAAGAAAATCCTCTCTTATTTAGGAGGTGCTAGCATACGGAGTGCTGCTTCCTCTGATCAATCAACTGAGTGACCCGGACTATATTAACCAGTTTGTCATCTGGATGGTGAGCACACAAACCAAGACACAATCTGAAAACCAGTTTAATTTAGTGCTTCAATCGGAATAAATCCCTTGATGTAACATTTCTGCTTCTAGATTCGGGACTCAAGCTGCAACTATGAAGCCTTCATGAACATCTTGAAGTTGACAGACAAGCCGGCCGAGCTGGAAGCTGTTAAAGACAAGGTGCTGGAGGAGCTGCTGTATCTCCGCTCACTGGACACAGCTGGAGATGGTGGGTTCTCAAGAGACTCCTGATTAACTCGTCACACCAATTAAACGAACAAATGAATAAAAATAATGTTGGCTAAGTTACATCGGTTGCTTGGTTCTTCTGTTTCTTCCTCTTTAGACATCAATGTGATCAAAAACCAGATTAACAGTCTTCTGTTTGTGAAGAAGGTGTGTGAGACCAGGATCCAGAGACTACAGTCCGGAAAGGTGGGAGACTGCACCACAGATTCATCTACATCCAGTACTTTGCAAAAATGTTCACACCCCTTAAATATTTGTGCATATTTTCACATTACAACTGCAAACATCAGTGGAAAGTATGTAATTCTGAAGTGGGAGAAAAATTAACATCCATTAGTCATGCTTTCAACAAATCTGGCTGTGATAGAAGTCAGAAGATGTCAGAATTTGCAGCTTGCCACAAGCTTTGCCTGGAACACAGCAAACCTGTAGTAGAAGCTGCTTCAATCAAAGTAGACCAAAGTTGAACTTTTTACTCAAAACTACCACTACACTTCATCCTAAAGTTAGGGACGGGAATTTATTGTATTGTTTACCATTTATCGTGATAAATTTCTTGTCATGAAAAGAATTTTTATTTATGGTTGTCACCATAAATTCCAAGTAATGTTTGTATTTTCGGAGTTGTCAGTTTTACCATTTTCTCCACTGTGTGTTCAATGAAAACATCAATAAATATAAATACATTTCGTAATATGAGTATATGCAGCTAATGTGTGCAGGTTAGTGGTGCAAGTCACACTTATTCATTTGACTGGTGTCTCAATGAGGATATTACAAATGGGAATGTTTTTCAAGAGTAGTACCGTATTTTTCGGAATATAAACCGCTACTTTTTTCCCACACTTTGAACCATGCGGCTTGTGGTCCGGTGCAGCTTTTCTGTGGATTTCTGTGGATTTTCTTTAACTTAGCAGGAAGTGAATTGTTTAAGTCAAAATTAGGAATCACAAAAGAAAGCGCTAGTTTTCATTTAGAACAAGCGCATGCTAGCAGCAGGCACGACGGAGAAATGTTTTCAAACTCATACCCCCTCATCATGGAAACAACAGGAAGAAGTTCATATGATGCAGCTTTTAAGTTGAAGGCTATCGATCTGGTAGTACAGATCGATAGCCGCTGCACGTAAGCTCGGCACGAACGAATCCATGGTTCGGCGTTGGAGAGGCCGAATTAACGCCGTCCTTAATAGCAGATTTATTAAGGACCCAGCCCTCTGTGGAAAACTGAGAGTGGCGGAGATATCAGCAGTTTATAGCCCGGTGCAGTTTATATATGTACTTTTCCAGTTTTTAAAAAAAAAACTTTGTGGGTGCAGCTTATAGTGAGGTGCTCTCTATAGTCCGGAAAATACGGTATTTATGTTTGCGAGGCTACACAACAGAAATAGTTCTTATTGTCACCTTTATCGTTATCACAATAACAACAAAAATATTGTGATAAAACTTTAAGTCCAAGTCGCCCAGCCCTAACCTGAACACATACTATACCCAGAGTGAAACATGGGGAGGCAGGTTCATGGTATAGTGATGTTTTTCTTCAGCTAAATACAAGTCAATCTGCTGAAAAAGAAGCATTTTTATTCTACTTCATAGTAACACACTACTTTGTGTCTATCAAATTAAGTTTCAGTTAAAATTCATTAAGGTTTGTGGTTGTAATGTGACAATGTGAATAACTTAAGAGTATGAAGTAACGTTTTGCTGTTGTATTTTGGTCTCTATGTACTGTAGTGTGCGTCATCAGTTTTGCTCATCCTGTCTCTCTCTCATGTAGGAGGTCGATGCCTTGAAGCTGGCAGCCAGTTTTGGCAAGCTGTGCGTTATCCCACTGGATCACATCCTCGTCCACAACATAGCGCTGCAGTTCTTCATGGGTAACTGCATCACTCGGTCGCTAATGTTCACTGTGGTTAATCCAGAACACTTCTGATAATCATCCTTATAATCCTTGATTTATCCCAGTTTTTAATGTCGTAAGTCCAGCCTGCTCCCTCCTGACCTCACCACAGACGTTAAGAGCTTACACCGCTTACAGATCAGATTACGATCACATGTCCATGTGTGCAGGGAGTCGAGCCAAGTCTCATTAGATCTCGTTTGGAGCAGAGCCACAGACCAAAACACGGCAGCTTAAATGTGTTGCTGTGGTACTCATGTTCAGGCACTATTGTAATTGAAGATCAATCGCAGAACCGCGCCATTCAGACAAAGCTATACCCGTCCTTTCACGCAGACTTCATGCAGGCAGCGGGGGCTCAGGCGGAGCTGTTCTTTTGGCTCACTGTGGAGGGATACAGGGTGACGGCTCAGCAGCAGCTGGAGGTGATGCAGAGCTGGCAGAAAGATGGCAAGAAGCAGCCGGGGGCCACCAAGGGCCTGCTGAAGGCGGCTGCACTGGGGGTCTATGAGCAGTACCTTTCTGACAAGGTAGGAAGTACATGCATATTTCATGCATGTTTTCGCCACGTCAAGCATTTTCTATTGGCTTCATCTAAAAAAATAGAAAGAGGAACACATTTTGAACTCATTGTTCTGATTTTAATAAAACATAATCTGCTCCAACAGGCGTCTCCCAGGGTACAGGTGGACAAGGAGTTGGTAACAAATCTGGGAGAGAAGCTGCAGAAAGAAGACCCCACGCCTGAAATATTTGATGAAGTTCAGAGAAAAGTACTGAAGTGTTGCATCTTATTTCCACAGGCTGGCTTTTACAACCGTCTTCCACCTGCTAACATTTTGTCGACCACGCCACAGGTCTATGAATTGATGCTACGTGATGAGCGCTTCTACCCGTCCTTCAAGCAGAGTCCCCTGTACGTCCGCATGCTGGCAGAGCTGGACATGCTGAAAGAGCCAAGTTACAGAGGATCTGATGATGGTGATGGAGAGTCCTTCAACGGCTCGCCTACAGGAAGCCTAAACCTGGTAAGTAGCATGATTCCCCTTCTGTTTGGGTTTCATTTTAATTGGTAATGTTAGAGGTTAAATAAATTTTGAATTAGATAGTCCAAAAAGGAAAAAAATTAAGGAAAAATATTTGACTCTGTGCTTTTGTTTTACCCATGTGATTTTTCAGTTATGCATTCATAATCGAGATACATCAATAAGGCTGTAATTATTATCAAAACATAAATATCAATATCCTTTTCAATGGAAGATCCTGTGACAAACAAAGTGAACTGATCTGACAGCTGAGAAGGGAAATCACACTTTTATTGTACAGGTTGTCCACATTTAGTCTTAAATTTATGTATCTAAAATTAAGGGATTAAAATGTCTTCAATTAACTTAATGCAATTTGGCCTTTAATATGTTAATCACAGGTCTTAAATTTTGTCTTGACAGGAGTATTTAATCTCATATTCTATGTAATATGTTTTGCGGCACTTTTCTGTTAGGCTAAAGTTTGAGTCACACTCCGATATCTTCATTGCGTTTTTGTCTGAGACTCTAGACAGTTGAAGTAACTCAATGCTAACATACTCTTGGTAGCTAGCCAGCTTTTTTGCATCTATCCTGGGTAAGTGCAACTAGCACATTTTTGATTTAGGCTTTAAATTTAATTCATAATGGTCGTTGGAAGTCTTAAATTTGAGTTGATGAAACTTGCAGGAAACTCTATTGTATGCATCATCGCCCATTAAAAAGAGTGACAACCAAATCCAGATGTTTAATTTATTTAAGAATCACTCAATAGATGTGCTCTATTTTATTGCTGTAGTTGATAGAGATGAACATGGAGTTTTGTTTTTGTTGGTTTGTTGCTCTGGTAGTTTATAATGCCATGTGTATAATTTCAGTCACTGGATGACCTCAGCAACTCCTGCCATGATGAATTCCTGCAGCTACATGCCTTCATATCTGACACGGGTATGTCCGCTAACTTCTCATAATGCAGCTTTGTTGTTCTTGGAGTTGATGTTACTTTGTAGCAGTTTTGGAAATATGCATTTTCGACGATTGAGGAATAAAACTTGCGTGTGGATGTTTTCAGATGCATCTTATCTTTCATGCAGAATGATGTGTGACTGTCCAGTTGAATCCTCTAAGCTCCTTCTAGCTTCTCCCTGCATTTTCTCTAAACATTTCACCTCCAAGTTCTGTTCTTCTCCATGTTTATCTCACTTTATGCTGTGCCAGTATTCTTTATTTCTCTCATTCCATTACCTTCAATGGTTTTTTTTTTGTTCTTCCCCTTTTTCCTTCCTTCTCTCTCCATTACTTTTTCTCCACACATTTTTCTCTTCTTTCTTTCGCCTGCTTTCCTCTCCCACTTTTTACACCTTTTTTTTGCCCACTACTTTCTCTTCCTTTCATCAACCCTGCCTTCATCTTCCAACTCCTCTTATTTGGGATGTTTTCCCGGACGGAGTAGCTGATTCTTTTCTTCCTGGCTTCTGGGGTGCCGCAGGGGTTTGCAACGATCATGGTAAGACCTACGCACTTTACGCCATCACCGTGATAAGACGCAACCCAGACGGCAGCGAGGACTCCTGGAAGACATACCGCCGCTACTCAGACTTCCATGACTTCCATATGAGAATAACAGAGCAGGTGATTAAAATGGATCGCTGCAGTGTTTCAAATGTTCAACTGCAACCTTTAAACTTTTTTTTTTCTTTACACAAATGTGGTGAATGGTGTTTTAGTTTGAGAACCTGACGTCGATCCTCAAGCTTCCAGGAAAGAAAACCTTCAACAATATGGACAGAGACTTCTTGGAGAAGAGAAAAAAAGACCTCAATGCTTACCTTCAGGTAATTATTAGGGGTCCTGTGCTGTTTGGAAAAGTCTGGAAATAGAGGATAGTATTTTCCAGATGTGTCTAAGTATGAAAAAGAAAATAAGAGAATGAAAAAGTGTTTCTTATTCCTAATTTTAATTTTTTGTCCATAGTATTTCCTTTCCTTTTTTGTTCAATGCCTCAGTATCTTTCTTCTGTTCTACACCTGTCCTTTCCTTCCCTCTATCCTTCCCTCCTTGTATCCTATTTCTCTCATACGTCAATTTGTTCCTCATGTTCTTCCCTCCATTTTTTTCTTCTTGTGACCTCCCTTCCTTCCATATCTACTTCCTACTCATCCAACCAAATTTAGAAAAATTTGACACTTTTATTTTAAAAATATATAGGAACTCTGAATTGCGGACTATGTCAGTACTCTTTAGTTTCTATTTATATTGTTGTGTGTAAAGGGGTGTTTCTGTGTGTGTGTTTCAGTTGCTGCTAAACGCAGAGATTGTGAAGGCCTGTCCAACTTTGATTCCCTACGTCTATGACTTCCTAGAAAACAAGGCCTACAGCAAGGGCAAAGGAGAGTTTGCACGAAAGGTCTCTAGAATTTTTCACATGAAAATGATTTCTTCTGTGTTATTTAATCTCAAAAACATTGTGCATTGTCTGGCTCTCTAACACTAAATGTAAGGGTTGTGTTTTTGGTGATTCGTCTTCAGATAGACACATTTGTGAATCCTTTGCGGAGCTCCATGAGGAACATGTCCAATGCAGTGAAATCCCTGCCAGACAGCCTGGCTGAGGGAATGAATAAAGTCTCTGACAACATGGGCCGCATGTCAGAAAGACTTGGTCAGGACATCAAACAGAACATATTTAAGGTCAGTAAGATGCTTATTAAGTAAAATATATCATCTGTTCTTATTTTTTAAGTTTCCAAAGGTGTTAAATTTGTTTTAAAAAAAGGAAGGAATATAAGCAAAAGGGAGTGATTTGTTTTCTAAGACAGTAGTTAACAGACCTGTGGTGAGCCTAGTTTGCCTGTATTTTACCACTAGTGACAAAAACTATCCTTCAAAACTGGCAACTTTTGGGTATGTTTTGACTCCTGCTCCTGTTCTGACCAGTATTGTTACTGTGAAGTGTGCTTATTTTCTCTCCAAAAGTCTATTGCTAGAATGACTCCATGTTACTCGTACCTAACTGCCTTATCTGTAATCTAGCTGTAAAAAACATTATTTTGAGGACAACACCACTGAAACTCTGTAATTCCGTCCACTGTTGGTTTTCTCACAATGTCACTTAGTTTTCTAACCTTAGCCTTTTTTTCTTTTTAAAGGTGCCTCCACTTCTTCCAAAATCCGACATCGACCCAGAACACTGTCGAGTCTCTGCTCAGCTGGACGACAATGTGAGTCTACAGCTGCTCCGTTTCTATTTGACCCTGGGGTTTTTTTTTTTTTAAAGATTTCAGTTAAAACAGTAAGAGCTTTCCCCCGCCTGTCCAGGTGGACGATAACATCCCTCTGCGAGTCATGCTGCTCCTAATGGACGAGGTGTTTGATCTCAAAGAGAAAAACCAGTGGCTGCGCAGGAACATTAAGAACCTGCTGCAGCAGCTCATCAGAGCCACTTACGGCGACACGATCAACAGGTCAGAGATTCGCCCAACCTTCAAAGAAATGATAAGACATAATCAACTCCCTAAAGAGTCCAGTTGTAACACCTTTTCTTTTGTTTGTGAAGGAAAATTGTGGATCATGTCGACTATATGACCTCTCCAGAACAGGTGGCGGAATATGTGAAAAAGTTCAGGTAGCCATTTTATTCCTGATTTGTCCGATTTTCTTTAAGAGGAATTTTGGGTAACTGAGTGTTTCCCTTCCTGCTCAGGGATTCCTACTGGCCTAATGGGATTCTAGCCGAGACCCCACCGCGCCGGGACAAGTGCATCCGCATGAGGACGCGAGTCGCTGCCAAGACCAGCCTGCTTGGCATCATGCCAGGTGAACACTACAAATCAATTTTCACACTCTTCTGATTTCCTCTTCATATATAGTACCTTGTAAAAAAATATATATATATATTAACACCCTAGTGTCAAGCCTCTACCGTCTACCTTTGGGTCTCAGCCCACCGCTGACGACCACAGCGTATCTCTCTTTTTGCCCTCAGACGAGCTGAAGCACATCATCGGAGCGGACACCACCAGGAAGGGCATCCTCCGCGTCTTCGACATGTTTCAGTACCAGCCCATGAACCGGCGCCTAGTCTACGTGTTCCTGGAGGGCTTCCTGGAGACCATGTTCCCCCAGTACAAATTCCCCGAGCTGTTCGTCAAGCTGCACTCCCGTTCGCCGCGCATTCAAAGATACAGCCAGAAACTCCAGTGCTCCTCGCTGAAGAGGTGACAGGAAAGCACGGGCGGCGTCGGGACACGGGCCGGCGACAGACGCGCAGAGACTCCAGAGCCGGAAGTGGGGGTGTGTGTGCATGAGTGAGTGAGTGTGTGGTGAGGAAGGGAGGTGTTACGCGTGTGATCGCTACCCTTCACCTGCCCTCACACACTCCTATCGTGGGGGGAAAACACTCCTGATCGTTTCCGCTGACACGGAAACCGATGAATGAGCAGCTCTGAAAGACACGTTCTAACACAAATTATATCATTTGCACCAAGAGGCTGAACATGACAGTCTTCTCTTTTAGTTTCTATATCTTTTTCTTGGTTTTTGGGTTTTTGTTGTTTTTTTTTGGACTTTTTACTTTTGTTAAGCTTTACGTTAGCCAGCCAATGCTGCTTTCTTGTGGTTTAGACGAGCAGATTATAAAATACTGCGATGTTTTTAGACTACAGGACTTAATAGTGCAGACCCACACCTTGCCTTACTTTCCCGCTTCAGTCCTCTTATGTTGTGGAGCCACAGAGCTGTAATCATGCATACCACCACGCAGTCGACACATGAGCTGCAGAAGCACATATTCTTGTTTTCACTCCAACCAAGCAAATGTCAGAAGCACTGGGTTAAACGGGCACAGTCCTGCAAATGTGAGCGAACAAGAAAGAGTCGGAACGTTTTGCTCGCTTTTTTTTTTTCCCTGCCATTAGTTTTCCTTCTCTCCACGGATGGGCCACATCCCCTTTAATGCAACTGTCATAGCCTGTGACAACCAAAGCTCATGCTGTTTGTTTGCGTGTGTGTGCTCGCTTCTTACTGCTGATCATGCAAAGAAAGAAACCTTTAACAAGCTAAAAGGTGAGGGAAATGTATGTTCCGGTCGGCGTAGGTTTCTGCGTAAGTGTGTGTGTGTTGAGCTGAGAGACGCACCCGTCTTCAGTCAGAAACTGTGCCAGTGTGAGCGAGTGAACCAGCCTTAAATCCATAAATATATATATATATACACACACAGTGTATACTGACCAAGAGATGCACGGCAGAGGGAGCTCTCCATCACGTGATCGGACTTTATGAGAAAATCAAAAGGAGAGACGGAGATATTATCACTTTTATTCTGAGAGAAAAAAAAAAAAATCTTTTGATTTGGTGCAATATATTTTTGTGTAATGCATGTGCATTTTGATTCACGGTGTACTGAAAATGGTCATTCGTAATCTTTTTATTAGGAGAAATCATCAAGACGTCGTCTTAACCCCGACAACTTAACATTCCGTTGTTGTAAAATGTTTATTTTACAGACTTGTTTTATAAGTCTGAGGTTTTTGTTTTGTTTTTTAAGTGTGCAGAATATGTCCACATATCCCATGCTCGCTATCACAGAGTATCTGCCGTGGGTGTCGATAAAGTTAGTAATCGGTGATCGATCAGCTCCTGCACTACAGCTAGTTCAGAGGTGGTCTCGAACTGCTTCTTTTTAACCTCCTAAATGGTGTTTCATGCGTACAAGACTGTCATGCTGAGCGCAGAGATCTTCTGACCCGACTGCCTCCACTGCCTGTTTTGTGTGAAGCCCCTCCCGCCAACCCGCTAAAATCAGGTCCAGCAAAATCACATAAGAGACTGTGGCCAATAGAATCATTGCTAATTAGCACTCACTGTAGCAACTGTGGAAGACCGGGCAAGCCCCGGTGGACTCTGATTGGCTGGAGCAAGAAGGATGTGAGGCGTCTCTTCAAGGGAGGGGGATGTCACCTTTAGCTTTCTGCTCAACTCTCCATGCAGGAAGTGGTTTTTTTTGTTGTTTTTTTTTTTTTAACCCACAGCATATATGAATCTATGATACAGAAAATGAGTGCATATCTGTGTACATTATGTGTTAATAGTGTGCCTAAATGTACTGTCAACTCTATTTTCATATTTTTCTTTATCCAAGAAGAAAAGAAAAAATCCATCGGAACGTCATGATCATTTTACGTGACTCAAAAGCGCTTTGGGATTTTAGGGAGTGTTTTGGCATCGTACTCAAAAACTTCTCCTGGTGAGCGCTTGTGCTCAGATCAGTATAACACTAATAAAAGGTAACTCAGACTAAAGGAGCCATATTTCCTTTTGTCTTCAGTGTGTTTACTTTCATTTGTAAAATGCTGCAGACGCTGTGCATCGGGTGTGTCGCTTAGTTCTTTATGAAACATAAGAAATCCCTTGAATTAAAAGTAGTGCTTTATGGGGTATCTGAACATTTAATTAACAGATCATCTGGGGAAAAAAGCATTGAATCTTATCACCAATGCTTTATTTGAAGTAGTTTGAGCAGTTAAATGCCCACCCTCAGGAGAGACTCAGATTCCCTGCATTATACTGTAAGGAGCATGCCTTCAGATTTCAATAATAAATACATTAATAGCTGATTTAGTCTTATTTTGCTGTCCAGTTGGTGGCGCAATAAGAACAAACGGCAAACGTTCTCCCAACAGATTAGCTTTTTCTTCCCATATTAGGAACATGTTGATGTTAAATGTCCTCTTCTCAAATGAATCAGTATCTACTAATCAGTGATGCCACAATGCACAACATGTTTGGGGGTCAAAAAGTACCACATGTCATTGAAAAAACATTATACAATCAGTGAAGATTGGGAGTGGGTGTATTATGATGCGGGGCAAGTAATTGAAGGAAGGACTAATGCAGAATCGCAAGCATTTTTAAATGTTTATCCAGTGTGGAAGAAATTAGCAATCCACATGATTAGTTTTTCCATACTGAAGATGTTTTAGAGAGTTCACCACCAACAGAGGCTTTCATATCAAGCTTTAAATACATTTTAATAAGCCTTTAAAAGCACTTGTTCTCTTACATTTCATTTCGTTAGACAATTTATGGACAGCTATGGTTTGATTTCTTTGCATGGACTGAATGGATTTTTACCAACATATGGAAGTAAATATGTGCCATCAGAATTTGAATAAAAAATGCCTCTGAAATTTGAATGTTGAATATTAGTGCTTACTTTTTCAGTGTTAAAATAAATTCAGAATATATTTTTAACCTAAAAAAAAATTCAGTGTCATTATTTGTACATGATTGCAATTTTCATTTATTAAAAAGATTCACATTCCTATTTCAAAGTGATCAAATTTTCAATAAACATATTTTTCACAGTTTAAATTTTCAGTGTTAAAAAATTCAGCATATAAAAACTTTCAACTTTTCAAAATTCGAATGCAATATTTTCAGTGTCCTCCAATTCAACTTGCTCAAATTCGCTGTCTCAAATTCAGCGTCTAAAAATTCGCTGTAAAAATGGCGAGGTTACTTCAGGTCACAGACATTAGCAATGGATGTCAGATTCCAGGACCCAGCTAATCACGTGACGCAACCGTCATATTGAAGAAATACCAGCGTCACCGAGGCTG
This sequence comes from Xiphophorus maculatus, assembly GCF_002775205.1. Taxonomy (NCBI): domain Eukaryota; kingdom Metazoa; phylum Chordata; class Actinopteri; order Cyprinodontiformes; family Poeciliidae; genus Xiphophorus; species Xiphophorus maculatus. The sequence goes on along the minus strand of NC_036455.1, from coordinate 22,048,528 downwards.
GCGACCATGGAGGCGACCGCAAACCCAACGGTGAGTTTAATGCTTTCATATTTATGTAGTATATTTTATTTTGCATATGAAGTTTGATACATTACCTTAAATCTTGATTTAAAACACGGGTTGGGCCGTTGTTAATCTTACACCATGTAGTGCTAGCATATTACTTCTCGCTACCTACTAGCCCCCCCAGCCCCTCCCCGCTGCCCCACACCCAATTTACCCCGTTTTATTTCTAGAAGAAATACCACTTGCGCCAAGTCTAGAATCTTGAAAGAGAACTGATGGGTGGCGACTTTCTGGGTTGTTTGATGTTGTCTTAGGTGAGACGGAGACAGGCAGTCTTAGTAAAGTGTAATTTTTCAGGAGATGCTACTGCTAATGTACTAAGCTAATATGGCTGCCTTGTATGCTTCAAGGAGGGGCTGTGAACACTTCCGACATTAATTATAACCACAACCGCATTCTGTTCAGCTACTGTATTGTTCAGATGACTTCATTTATGAATTAATTAAGAAATTTATTGTCAGTATAACATCATCCAAAATACTGCTTTTCTTATCTGACAAGTGTTGATATACAATATTAATTTACATTCTTTTTACTTTGTGGTATAAAACCTCGTTCTGTTACCTAGCAACACTATAAACAACTCCCTTTGTTTTTTCAATTGATTTTACCTGATTTTCAAGAAAAATATATGCTTGTAAGTACATTTGTTAACTTATTTTAGATTAAATATCATAATTTAATTTATATTACTGTGATTTCTCAATACTGACCTACTGATTTGAAAGTACTTTTTTAATTTACTGACAATTTTTTTGACATGTTTTTTTGTTTTTTCTCTTTTCAAGGAACTTTTGCTGGATCATATTTTTGATAGACTCCGTGATCATTTGGAGTATGTTCTTGAACGTATGCCCCTGGATCTGGATCTCCTGGACTTTATCTGCACTCAAGAACTAGTTTTTTCAAATCCAGAATCAGTTAGGATCACCACCACAGCTAGAGGATCGGACTGACGTTTCCTTCTGTGCAGTCCCGTTCTGTTTAGGATCCTGCTCAGAGTGTGCATGCTATTATTGGTTTCAACCACAGTGCAAAGCAGCATCCGTATCTCCGTGTTTTAGGCTAAACATGAAGGGAAACTCGACCAAGTCCTGTTAGCCACTGTACTAGCCTAGCATAATACCGCCACTTCCTGGACATAAAAATATCATGTTTATACAAGATGCATATCATGTTTTAACAGGATAACTATCACGTTTCAATAAGATACGTATGACGTTATAACGTGATAGCGCTTGATTTTTTCCCCCTGGATTATAGCAATAAGCTTCCGTACCAGTTTCAAAATTCACCATTTATGAAATGTAAAGCAAAATGCTGATCATGTTACCACAAAGGTGAATTTTAGTGTCTTTATGGTAGACATGTTTAAGAACTAAAATGTTCTAAATTTGTAATTTGATTGTTTTTTCTTTACTCAAAAGGAACCTAGTAGGTACATTTGTACATTGTTCTAGGACTTTAAATTTCTTGCATTACAAGAATCAGAAAAAAGTTTTGTTTGTCTTATGTAATTTATTTTCTAATACTTCAAGCATATATGAACTCATCTAAGTACATTCAATAAAATTTTGCATAAAAAACAATTTCAGTTTCATATTTAAAACTGCATGTACAAACAGTACTGACTCAGAGAAATGAAATACCTACTCTGAACATTGTCACTCTAGTTCCTCTAGTTTTGAATGTGACAAAACTAGAGGAACTAGAGTAACACGGTACTCTAATGAGTAATACATATGATTACTATGTATCATATGTATTACATAGTAATCATTCATTCATATGAATACATTCAATGTATTCATATGAATGAATACATTCATATGTATCGAATTCATATTCAATACATATGAATATGAATTCAATACATTCATATGTATTGAATCACATGTTCAATACATATGATTATATGTAATCATCTGACAAAATCAGAAAATTGAATTGATTCTACATTTCAACAAAACTTTCATTTTAACAAAGCTGCTTCACAAACAAAGAACTGCTACAGCTTAAATGTAGAGTTTTTTTTTTTTAATAGGTCGATCATTCAAAGCAAGCCAAAGCCAGTTTGCGTAGAGCAAATACATGCTAACAACTCATCACTGAAAGATTTGTAACTCCTGTAGTGACAAGGAATTCTTAGCGTTTCGTAGCAAGTGGCAGCTGTTGGGTATTTTCCATGAACAATCTCCACAGACAGACTTGACGGCAGATTTTCCTATCCGGTCCAGAATTTGATCATGTCTTTCAGTTCAGGTGGTGTGGCTTTGGAAGAGAACAAAGCCACAATCACATTTTCAATTCTAATTTATCATACATCCGCAACATATGGATAACTTAGTATGTTTGTAAGACTAAAGTAACTGGAAATATTCAAGACAGTTTTACTTTTTATTAAAATCCACATCAGTTCTGGAACCACATGTTGAGATAGAGCTAGACTGCACAGAGAGAACACACAAACATGCATGCAATTCAACTGTTTGAATTTTGAGCTAAGATTAAAACTGAATTGTGAGGTACCACTGCAAGCAACTAAGAAAAGAATTCTCCTACAGCAGGGGTGTCAAACTCCAGGCCTCGAGGGTCGCAGTCCTGCAGTTTTTAGATGTGCCACAGGTACAAAACACTGGAATGAAATGGCTGAATAACCTCCTCCTTGTGTAGATCAGTTTTCCAGAGCCTTAATGACCTAATTATTCTGTTCAGGTGTAGTGCAGCAGAGGCACATCTAAAAGTTGCAGGACTGCAGCCCTCGAGGACTGGAGTTTGTGACCCCTGTCCTACAGGGATGTTTCATTGAAAAGTTATCTGAAAATCTCCAATCAGACACTGGTAACATTACCATTTGCAATTAACTGTTTCAGATATCCTGAAATGTGGCATCTGGTTTCCTTTGAGCAGTCGTCATCTTCATCACTTCAGTCATCTGTTTCTGGCCAAGTGATATGCTGAAGTACCACCTAAGTTTAGTAGAAAAAACTAATTGCGTTGTGTTTAACAGAAGTTTGCAAAGAAAATGTTTTATATAAAAGGCATTTCATTAAAACAATAACAGATGCAACACCATAATTCCAGTTATTTAAATATACCTCTGGACACAGGGAGGCTTCCTCCCTTGGAAAAAGCAGCGGTACAGCAACAGGCCGCCGAGTTTCCAGTGACCATATTGGGGTTTCTTTCAAGCCTCGTCTAAGCTGCTTTATTTGTCTTGCGACGCGTCCAAGAACCTATTTTATAAAATGGTAATAGTTTATTTCTAAACAACTCATTTCATTACAGTCATTGTGCTGCTCTGGTAATCGAAACTAATAACAGGGATCAAAGCAGTATACAGTAAAACACAATGTGTATAAAAAAATGTAATTCATGTGACACTGAAGATATGACAATCTTTACAATTAACAACTAATGTAAAAAGATTAATCTTTAAAAGTGAATCACTTGAGTTTTGCAAGACCTCAGAGAAAGTATGAGACTGTTCCTCAGGATAGGAGCGTAAGCTTAAAAAGCTGTCATTTGTCTGTGAGGCAATCTAAAGAAATTGAAATAAAACAATTTGTTTGAAAGATTCTACCTCTTACCTTTGATTGTTTATAGAAAACACTTAAGATAAATTGGTGCCAGACTATTTCAAAAATGTTAAAACAATGGTAAACCTGCACAATTCTTTATCCTTCTGTGTATCAAAATTGGATTTTAAATAAAATGTCATTTAAAACATAAGTTAAAGAAAAAAATACATGCAGTAGAAATGAATGCTGACTCACTGCATGAAGTAACAGCTTCTCAAAAAGCCACTTCCTATTGTTCTCTGTGGGGCAAAGAAGGTCCCATGAATATGCCAAGCTCTGTACTCTTTCCATTTGAGTATCAGAGAGCCTGGATTCTCCTTCGAGCTGCAAAAGACATCACAAATGACTCAGAGGGGAAAAAAGCAAGAAAGAAAATAATGTAAATTAATATTGTATATCAAGAGAAGCAGTGTTTTGGATGATGTTATACTGACAATAAATTTCTTAATTAATTCATAAATGAAGTCATCTGAACAATACAGTAGCTGAACAGAATGCGGTTGTGGTTATAATTAATGTCGGAAGTGTTCACAGCCCCTCCTTGAAGCATACAAGGCAGCCATATTAGCTTAGTACGTTAGCGGTAGCATCTCCTGAAAAATTACACTTTACTAAGACTGCCTGTCTCCGTCTCACCTAAGACAACATCAAACAACCCAGAAAGTCGCCACCCATCAGTTCTCTTTCAAGATTCTAGACTTGGCGCAAGTGGTATTTCTTCTAGAAATAAAACGGGGTAAATTGGGTGTGGGGCAGCGGGGAGGGGCTGGGGGGGCTAGTAGGTAGCGAGAAGTAATATGCTAGCACTACATGGTGTAAGATTAACAACGGCCCAACCCGTGTTTTAAATCAAGATTTAAGGTAATGTATCAAACTTCATGCGCAAAATAAAATATAATACATAAATATGAAAGCATTAAACTCACCGTTGGATTTGCGGTCGCCTCCATGGTCGCCAGCCTCGGTGACGCTGGTATTTCTTCAATATGACGGTTGCGTCACGTGATTAGCTGGGAGCTGGAATCTGACATCCATTGCTAATGTCTGTGACCTGAAGTAACCTCGCCACTTTTACAGCGAATTTTTAGACGCTGAATTTGAGACAGCGAATTTGAGCAAGTTGAATTGGAGGACACTGAAAATATTGCATTCGAATTTTGAAAAGTTGAAATTTTTTATATGCTGAATTTTTTAACACTGAAAATTTAAACTGTGAAAAATATGTTTATTGAAAATTTGATCACTTTGAAATAGGAATGTGAATCTTTTTAATAAATGAAAATTGCAATCATGTACAAATAATGACACAGAATTTTTTTTAGGTTAAAAATATATTTTGAATTTATTTTAACACTGAAAACGTAAGCACTAATATACAACATTCAAATTTCAGAGGCATTTTTTATTCAAATTCTGATGGCACATATTTACTTCCATACCAACATCTATTGCGAATCCTGTCAATATTGCCTTTGGAAATACAGCTGTTTAGAGAATATTTTACGTCTAATGCTGTATTTATGTCAGTTTTAGTACAGTAAACTCTGCATTTACTTCTTGTATCACCAACTGAGATTCAAAACAGCATTATCTCGATAGAGGACAAGACCAATCATTGTTCTGGCAGTATCTTGTCTTGCTCTATTTGTTGTCGAGGTGACTACACAACTATCATCACAGCTGTATGTCGAATGCAAAGCTCCCATACAGTGACTATTTACATAGCCAAATATATATATATAAATCAATGATGGAAGACAGTCCAGTCAGCAATCTGCTTCAAGTGTCTCTCTGCTGTTGCTCGGGACCAGGCCCTTCATGACCACATGTGAGTTTTGTCCCGTTAAAATGTGCAGCTCGTCAGTCACGTGGTCTTCCTATGCGACTTTCCAACCGGGTCGGTGATGATGACTGCCCCCCAAGCAGCCAGACCTGTCAGGGCGACAGTAGAACATTTGAGGCTTTCAGATTGTATCGGGTAAAAACAACGCGGAAGCGATGCTAAGACTTACTTGCAGCGAATGTGAGCTGTGCCACCGTCCCCATGGAGGTAGGAGCTCCCTGCTTCATTACCCTCCTAGCTGCGTTGAACACATACGCCGCAGACAGAATCAGACCCCCTCCTGAGATGGCCCTGCAGCCCCAGCAGTCCTTAAAAGCCTGGAGGGACTTCGACGGAGCGGCGGTGGCCTCGGGAGCATTTGACATTGTAAATGCAGGGCAGCTTGTTCGCTAACGCTGACGGCTAAAAGCGATTAGAACCAAAACTGAAGCATCTGAATTAAGTTCGGCTTCTAGTTCCGGTTCAATTAGAACGCCACAATTAAGTATTCAATTTGTTAAGTTTGCAGGAAGCCTTCTCAGCATGGAAAGGTCGAGTCGGTCAATTGTTTCCGGGATAATAAGAGGTTGTGTTTTGCTTCCGCTCTAGTTATTTTCAAAATAAAAGCATTATTTAACTACCCGTGTAGATGTTTTTATGTAGAAAAGGGCTGCGTTAATCCAAAACTGTTGGGGAAACCCCCCCGCTATTTTGAGCTTAATTAAAAGATAAGGTCTCAGCAAAAGGATTTGGATTACTTTTCTTAAAGATGCTTAATTAAAAAAAAAAAAAAAAAAAAAAATATATATATATATATATATATATATATATATATATATATGTGTGTATCAAATTATTCAGCAATTATTCAGCATTTTCCTCTATTTACGCCGTTGTTTAGTTTGTATTAATAAACACCTGAGTGAAGTTGCCCCCCCACCTTCTTCATTCAGACAAAATTGGTGTCAAGCGTTTGTGCTATGTTTGTGCAGCAAAAATTGTTTGTGCTGCTTTGGCTTTGAAGATATTAATGAAAGGTTAAAGGTCAAAGATCAACCAGCCCCCCTACTTTTGTGAAATCAGACAAAATTGGTGTCAAACGTTTTGCACAAACCAGCACAAACGTATTCGAGTAAATTGACACCCATTTCGTCTGATTTGAGGAAGGTGGAGGGGCTGGTTGACCTTTGATGACCTCTAGAAACATTTCTTTATATCTTTAAAATGACAGAAGCACAAACGAAAATTTTTGCTGCACAAACCAGAAAGTAAGCTTGAAACTTTTGTAAAACATGAATTTATTTTATACATTTCTTAAAGTTCAACCGAAGACGATTTCGTTTTGTTTGTTTTCAAAAGAACATTTTAACGCCAAATTTGAGAGTTTAAATCACTTTTAGATAACTTTTATTTTAAAGTGACTTAAAAATAAAAAGAAACATGAAAACATAAAGCAAAATCTTTGTCAAGGTAAAAAAAAAAAACACAAAAATTGACATTCAGAATAAGCCAAGCTCTCTTTAGCAAACAAAAGTAATGTTGACTCAGCTGTGCTGACTTTGGACTACTGAACCCGAAGAAGCGCACGACGTTCATTTCTCTAGAACAAGGGAAAATGCTGGTTGTCGTTCTGCTCCTCTTTTGTCTCGGTGAGACTGAGTCCGCTGGGGACTCGTACGTGGCTGCTGTGTACGAGCACAGAGTCATCCTGAACCCGAACCCTAGGGTCCCCGTGACCCGTCGCGAAGCCCTGATCCACATGCAGAAGAACCTGGACATCTACGAAGAGCAGGCTGCTAAAGCTGCACAGCAGGTAGGCTGCTGGACTGGGAAGGCTGAAGTAGATGCCCATGATTATAGCTGTTGAATAAAGTCAACTGCTTGAAGAAAAAGAAAAATGGCATCATCAATGTTATTATCAATCATTGGCAAAATCATTCGTGTTGACCACTTCAACTTTTTATCACCTTCCGTTCAGACATTTCAATTTATTTTACTGAGATTTATGCGATAGAGACCAACACAAAGTAGTAAAAACAAAAGTATAAAGTGGAAGAATATCAAACTAAAAATATATATATCAGCAAATTAATATCTGAAAACCGTGTTATTTAATTTCATTATAAACTGTTCAATGAAGTCATCAGAGGAATAACATTTTGGAGAAATTTCAAGCTGATTTAGATTCTAAAACATTATGCCAGGCTTTGGATATCTATCTCACATCGGAAGAAAGGAAAGAAGGAAGTAGCGAAAGAAAGAGAAGATCAGTGTTCAGACTGAATTCCATCAATATTTAGGTGAAAGAAGGAGAGTTGATGCAATCCACTTCCTTTACTGGATCCATTTTTTAAAGGGATAAACTCATTGTTCTTTAGTTCACAGGTTGTTTCTTTCTCTGCTCTCTCAGGGAGTCCAGATACTTGTGTTTCCAGAAGATGGTATTCACGGTTTTAACTTCACCCGTTCATCCATTTCCGGATACTTGGAAACCATTCCTGACCCTCAGGAGGAGAGCTGGAACCCCTGCACCGAGCCTGACAAATACAACAACACTGAGGTTAAAAGATAGATATTTGTCTGACTCTTTTATAATTTTGACACTTTTGTGGTTACGTTTTTACACCAATAACTTTACTTGGACCAAAGGGGCATTTGTATCAAGTTTATGAGTTTCTTCTAGGTTCTCCAGCGACTGAGCTGCATGGCCCGTGGCAACAACCTCTACCTGGTGGCAAACATGCCTGATCTGCAACCCTGTCCCTTGAAGACAGCCCCGTCCACATGCCCCCCTGATGGACACTGGCAGTTCAACACCAATGTGGCTTTCAAGTACTGGGCAAACCTTGAATACAAAAATGATCAAGTACACAAATGCATTGTGGAAGTTAATGCAAACCTATCATTATTCCCTTCCACACAGTTCTGATGGTCTGCTGGTGGCACGGTACCATAAATATAACCTCTTTTTTGAAGAATCCTTTGACACGCCTCCAAAGCTTGAACTCATCACATTTGATACACCCTTTGCTGGAAAGTTTGGTCTCATCATCTGCTTTGACATCCTGTTCCACGATCCTACAGTAGCCCTGGTGAAAATGGTAGGAAACGTCATCCACACAGACCTGTCCAACTGAGCCAACTCTCTCTTTACTTGGCCTTTTGTTTCTTTTCCAGGGTGTGCGTCAGCTGATTTTCCCCACAGCGTGGATGAATGAGCTCCCCCTTTTGGACTCGATCCAATTTCACAGGGCCCTCAGTCTTGGGGCCAATGTTACGGTTCTGTCTTCAAACCTTCGTAAAGACCAGCTCAGAATGACAGGGAGTGGTATCTACACCCCATTTTCTGCTACCTTCCACCACGCCGTGAAGGGAGACCCAGAGGAGGGCCGACTGCTTGTGGCCACAGTCCCAGTCTTGGGTCCAGTTGGGATGAATGTGAATGAATCAATGTCACCTGTGCCTGCAGAGTCTGATTACTGCCACACAGATCGCTGTGCTGATTCCCCTTCACCTGCTTCCTCTGACCCCACCTTCATAGGAACCATGATGCATGACCCATTTAAATTTGTCCTCATAAAGGAGGCAGAAGGCAATCTCACAGTGTGTGATGGTAAATTCTGCTGCCACCTTCAGTACAAGTGGACGGCACACGACGAAAGGAAGGAACTGTATGCATTGGGAGCATTTGCAGGAACGCACACCGTTGATGGACGATACGCCTTGCAGGTAGGCATTAGAATATCACCACAATCTTGCATGTATAGCGTAGAATCACAACACAGACACCCACACACGCCCCCACACACACACTACTCACAAAAAGTCTGGGATATTTGACTTGTGGTGAAATAAGTAGAAATCTTATTAACTTTATGCTTTAACATTATATTATTTAAGCAAAAGCAAGGAATGGTGATTTCCTCATCTCAACTTATTCAATAAAATTTCTGCATCTGGGTATGTATGTCACAGCAAAAATGTTTGTCAGTAAGTTGGTGGCCATAATTTCTTAATGTGATGTACCAAGAGTTTAGTAGCATTCATCAACCAGTTCCAAAGGGCACTATTCACAAAGGTCGTCCGTGTGATGTGCCCAATGGACATACACCTGTCTGCCTTTCTGTGATTCTTCCAGTATCTCTGTTACAACTTGCTGATTACACTCGGTGACACTCTCATCTCAGTGCCCACTTATATCTGAGAGCATTCTGTTTGAAGCCTTGCATTGGCAAGGTACCGGTACTCTTGATCCGTTTTCCGGTGCCGTCTTGGTCTCATGATGTCTTAATGTGAATAGCATGATGGAGAAAACTGGTTAAACACAAATTCAGATAGAACCAGGAAAGTTATTGCTCGATTTGTGGATCTGTTGTAAATTTTGTTGTGACTGATCATTTTGAAGATTATATGGAAGTAAATTTGTGCCATCAGAATTTGAATAAAAATTGCCTCTGAAATTTGAATATTGTATATTAGTGCTTACTTTTTCAGTGTTAAAATAAATTCAAAATATATTTTTAACCTAAAAAAATTTCAGTGTCATTATTTGTACATGAAAAAAAAATTCAGTGTCATTATTTGTACATGGTTGCAATTTTCATTTATTAAAAAAATTCACATTCCTATTTCAAAGTGATCAAATTTTCAATATACATATTTTTCACAGTTTAAATTTTCAGTGTTAAAAAATTCAGCATATAAAAAAATTCAACTTTTCAAAATTCGAATGCAATATTTTCAGTGTCCTCCAATTCAACTTGCTCAAATTCGCTGTCTCAAATTCAACGTCTAAAAATTCGCTGTAAAAATGGCGAGGTTACTTCAGGTCACAGACATTACCAATGGATGTCAGATTCCAGGACCCAGCTAATCACGTGACGCAACCGTCATATTGAAGAAATACCAGCGTCACCGAGGCTGGCGACCATGGAGGCGACCGCAAACCCAACGGTGAGTTTAATGCTTTCATATTTCTGTATTATATTTTAATTTGCGCATGAAGTTTGATACATTATCTTAAATCTTGATTTAAAACACGGTTTGGGCCGTTGTTAATCTTACACCATGTAGTGCTGGCAGATTACTTCTAGCTACCTACTAGCCCCCCCAGCACCTCCCCGCTGCCCCTCACCCAATTTACCCCGTTTTATTTCAAAAAGAAATACCACTTGCGCCAAGTCTAGAATCTTGAAAGAGAACTGATGGGTGGCGACTTTCTGGGTTGTTTGATGTTGTCTTAGGTGAGACTGAGACAGGCAGTCTTAGTAAAGTGTAATTTTTCAGGAGATGCTACCGCTAATGTACTAAGCTAATATGGCTGCCTTGTGTGCTTCAAGGAGGGGCTGTGAACACTACCGACATTAATTATAACCACAACCCCATTCTGTTCAGCTACTGTATTGTTCAGGTGACTTCATTTATGAATTAATTAAGAAATTTATTGTCATTACAACATCATCCAAAATACTGCTTCTCTTATCTGACAAGTGTTGATATACAATATTAATTTACATTCTTTTTACTTTGCGGTATAAAACCTCGTTCTGTTACCTAGCAACACTATAAACAACTCCCTTTGTTTTTTCAATTGATCTTAACTCATTTTCAAGAAAAATATATGCTTGTAAGTACATCTGTTAACTTATTTTAGATTAAATATCATAATTTAATTTATATTACTGTGATTTCTCAATACTGACCTTCTGATTTCAAAAAACTTTTTTATTTTACTGACAATTTTTTTGACATGTTTTTTTTTTCTCTCTTTTCAAGGAACTTTTGCTGGATCACATTTTTGATAGACTCCGTGATCGTTTGGAGCATGTTCTTGAACGTATGCCCCTGGATCTGGATTTCCTGGACTTTATCTGCACTCAAGAACTAGTTTTTTTAAATGCCATGTCTTGTCAGATAGATGTTCCTTCAAATATTTTGGATGCGTCGGCTCATTTGCACAGACTAATTAATTTAGAAAAACAAAGTGAAGAACAACAAACAACTGTTGTGCATATTGAGCAAGGACCAGCTGGGCGACAACGGATGGTCATATCCTCAGACTACCTTTGCAGTCTTTTAGAACTCCATCTCCCTGTCTCATGCATCGCCAAACTCTTGGGTATATCTAGATGGACTGTATATCGACGGATGGCAGAATCTGGTCTTTCAGTGAGGGCATTATACACCACCATGTCAGATGATGACTTAGACCAATGTGTGAGAGACATTAAATCCAGGCAGCCTCACTCTGGGTACTGAATGGTAAAGGCCCTTCTGCAAGCCAGAGGACTGAGGAGCTACAATCGAAAGCCAACTTCAGCTTCGATCCAGAATCAGTTAGGATCGCCACCACAGCTAGAGGATCGGACTGACGTTTCCTTCTGTGCAGTCCTGTTCTGTTTAGGATCCTGCTCAGAGTGTGCCTGCTATTATTGGTTTCAACCACAGTGCAAAGCAGCATCCATATCTCCGTGTTTTAGACTAAACATGAAGGGAAACTTGACCAAGTCCTGTTAGCCACTGTACTAGCCTAGCATAATACCGCCACTTCCTGGACATAAAATGATCACGTTTGTACAAGATGTGCATCATGTTTTAACAAGATAACTCACGTTTTAATAAGATACGTATGACATTATAACGTGATAGCGCTAGATTTTTTCCCCCTGGATTATAGCAATAAGCTTCCGTACCAGTTTCAAAATTCACCATTTATGAAATGTAAAGCAAAATGCTGATCATGTTACCACAAAGGTGAATTTTAGTGTCTATATGGTAGACATGTTTAAGAACTAAAATGTTCTAAATTTGTAATTTGATTGTTTTTTCTTTACTCAAAAGGAACCTAGTAGGTACATTTGTACATTGTTGTAGGACTTTAAATTTCTTGCATTATAAGAATCAGAAAAAAGTTTTGTTTGTCTTATGTAATTTATTTTCTAATACTTCAAGCATATATGAACTCATCTAAGTACAGTACATTCAATAAAATTTTGCATAAAAAAACAATTTCAGTTTCATATTTAAAACTGCCTGTACAAACAGTACTGACTCAGAGAAATGAAATACCTACTCTGAACATTGTGTCATTCTAGTTCCTCTAGTTTTGAATGTGACAAAACTAGAGGAACTAGAGTAACACGTTACTCTAATGAGTAATATATATGATTACTATGTATCATATGTATTACATACATTCATATGTATTGAATTCATAATCAATACATATCAATAAGTTCATATGAATACGTTCATATGAATTCAATACATATGAATGTATTGAATTTATATTCAATGAATATGAATTCAATACATTCATTCATATGTATTGAATCACATGTTCAATACATTTGATATGTAATCATCTGACAAAATCAGAAAATTGAATTGATTCTACATTTCAACAAAACTTTCATTTGAACAAAGCTGCTTCACAAACAAAGAACTGCTACAGCTTAAATGTAGATTATTTTGTTTTACAGGTCGATCATTCAAAGCAAGCCAAAGCCAGTTTGCATAGAGGAAATGCATGCTAAAAACTCATCACTGAAAGATTTGTAACTCCTCTAGTGACAAGGAATTCTTAGCGTTTCGTAGCATGTGGCAGCTGTTGGGTAGTTTCCATGAACAATCTCCACAGACAGACTTGACGGCAGATTTTCCCATCCGGTCCAGAATTTCATCATGTCTTTCAGTTCAGGTGGTGTGGCTTTGGAAGAGAACAAAGCCACAATCACATTTTCAATTCTAATTTACCATACATCCGCAACATATGGATAACTTAGTATGTTTGTAAGACTAAAGTAACTGGAAATATTGAAGACAGTTTTACTTTTTATTAAAATCCACATCAGTTCTGGAACCACATGTTGAGATAGAGCTAGACTACACAGAGAGAACACACAAACATGCATGCAATTCAACTGTTTGAATTTACTGAATTGTGAGGTATCACAGCCCCTCCTTGAAGCACACAAGGCAGCCATATTAGCTTAGTACATTAGCGGTAGCATCTCCTGAAAAATTACACTTTACTAAGACTGCCTGTCTCAGTCTCACCTAAGACAACATCAAACAACCCAGAAAGTCGCCACCCATCAGTTCTCTTTCAAGATTCTAGACTTGGCGCAAGTGGTATTTCTTTTTGAAATAAAACGGGGTAAATTGGGTGAGGGGCAGCGGGGAGGTGCTGGGGGGGCTAGTAGGTAGCTAGAAGTAATCTGCCAGCACTACATGGTGTAAGATTAACAACGGCCCAAACCGTGTTTTAAATCAAGATTTAAGATAATGTATCAAACTTCATGCGCAAATTAAAATATAATACAGAAATATGAAAGCATTAAACTCACCGTTGGGTTTGCGGTCGCCTCCATGGTCGCCAGCCTCGGTGACGCTGGTATTTCTTCAATATGACGGTTGCGTCACGTGATTAGCTGGGTCCTGGAATCTGACATCCATTGGTAATGTCTGTGACCTGAAGTAACCTCGCCATTTTTACAGCGAATTTTTAGACGTTGAATTTGAGACAGCGAATTTGAGCAAGTTGAATTGGAGGACACTGAAAATATTGCATTCGAATTTTGAAAAGTTGAATTTTTTTATATGCTGAATTTTTTAACACTGAAAATTTAAACTGTGAAAAATATGTATATTGAAAATTTGATCACTTTGAAATAGGAATGTGAATTTTTTTAATAAATGAAAATTGCAACCATGTACAAATAATGACACTGAATTTTTTTTTCATGTACAAATAATGACACTGAAATTTTTTTAGGTTAAAAATATATTTTGAATTTATTTTAACACTGAAAAAGTAAGCACTAATATACAATATTCAAATTTCAGAGGCAATTTTTATTCAAATTCTGATGGCACAAATTTACTTCCATAAGATTATGTCTTATGGCTAATGAAAACCCAATTTTCATCTTCCTGAACATTTGAATATGGTCAGTATGAAATTATTTTTAATGCAGAAGCACAGGCCTACTGTTCATGTATATTGCACAGTATATACCCAGTACTTAGTCATGGCTCTGTCGGCATGGAGTCCATCTCCACATGGCTCTGCCGAGGTGTTATGGAAGCACAGGTTGCTTTGATGATGCTTTAGTTTGTCTACGTTTCTTGCTGATTCTCATCTTCATAATACTCCATAGATTCTCTGTGGGGTTTAGGGTCACGTGAGCTTGCTGGGCAATCAAGCACAATCATACCATGGTTATTAAAGTAGATATTGGTAATTTAGGCGGTGTGGACAGGTGCAAAGTCCTGCTGGAAAATTACACCAGAATCTAGAGAGAGAAGTGACTTTGAACTTGATAAAGAACAGTGGATCGGCACCATCAGATGGCATGGCTCTTCAAATTGTTATTACTGTAAAAATTGATATTAGACCTCAGGCAACACAGATCTTGTTCCTTTTGGACATTGATATTCAAATGGAATGTTAAATTTACTTTACTTTTCAACTGAAGACTTTGTACCACAGAATAACAATCCAGTATTTATTCTTATTAGTACAGGTAAGACATTTAACGTTGACTCTAGTTTAGGTGTGGCTTAACACAAGAACTGTGTTAACATAATCCTCCCAAAGGCCACACTTATCCTTGTTGTTTGACCACCTTCTCAACCACAGTTTTCCTTCCACTCAACATTCTATTGATACTCTTGGATTCAACAATCTGTCCACCTCCTCATGGAAGTTTTGGGTAACTGAAACTGAGTGGCTGTGAATCAAAATTGTGGGTTTAATTTCACTGTTGAAAACAATAATCAAGATTAACAAATCTATACTTTGGAAATATGCCACTCTGCGTAAAATTAACCCATCAAATACGAGTTACACTTATCGAGTTAAATTGCTAAATAAACAATTTCACTGAAGTCCAGCTGCATTTACCTCTCTTCCATACAGGTATGTGCAGTAGTCCGCTGTGCAGGACTGGAGGCCAGCTCATGTGGGCAGAAAGTGGAGGAGGCGGAGTCTAAGATGGACTTCCTGTTGGAGGCAACTTTCCAGACAGATTACGTGTACCCTTCAGTTCTGGTGAGCCGCATGGCGCTGGAGCAACCTGATAAGCTGGAGAAAGCAACAGGTGGGAGATTGGCCATGAAACACTCCAACCTGAGCGGAGGCCTGATCACTGCCTGTCTGTACGGACGAATGTACCAGCTGGATAACGAATGATCTGCTGTGGAATACCAGAGAGATACGTCTATTGAGTTCTGATTGAGATTATGGATGACAGACGTCTTGTGATGTACAAACTAAATAAAACAAATCTTTTTATTCATCTGTTACTTAATTCATTTTACAAACAATACACCGAACAGCATCCAACCTGTCTGAACTTTGCATATTTCTCAAAAGGCAATATTTAGTCATGTCTTTATATCTCTCTCACACACACACACCCCAACATGCATCCACACACTGTCTCCAGTACAGAATACAAACATGAAGCAGTTACATCATTGCAGGATTCAAGGGTTCGTTCAGCTCGTCGGTCAACAGACGTTCTGAATCGTGTGTACAGTAACGAGGTCTGACATCCACCTGGTGTCAGAATCAGCTCAAAGATTTAGTCTAGACTTAAAAATAAATATGAAAAAAAAAAAATAAATCAATACCAATGTCATCCTCCTGGGAAAGGTGGCTGCCCAACGCAGCATTATTAATGTTCATGAGTAACGGTCGTTAGTGTCTACCATGATACCTCAAAGAACCAAGTTAAAAAAAAACAAACAAACTGAAGTACAGTCAGCTGGTCCCATAAGGTTCTCCCTCCGTTCCCTCTGAGCTTCACTTGATGCTCATTTGGAGGAACAACCTTTCGAAAGGGTTAAAAATCCACATACAGTACAGGCTTAACTCATTAAAAAAGGAAATACTGGTGTTAAGTTTTAAAAGATACTGGTCATCTTACTGACCATACAGTGCTTTCATAGAAGTGTAGTGTTTATGCTCCAGCCCCGCATTGGTATGCACCTCAGGGAACAAAAGTACAGAGCCTTGCAAAAGTATTCATACCACTTGAGCTTTTTCACATTTTGTCATCTTACAGCGACAGACTTCTAAGCAATGCAAATGACGATTTTATGCAATTTAGCGACAAAAGGTAGTGAATAATTATAAAGTAGAAGGAAGCGCAGCAAGCATTTGACGTCAGCTACATTTATAGAAACATAGTGGAGAGGTTGAACACAAGGTTAGGTTATAAACGGTTACTCCAGTTTCTACAGGGAGGTGAACTCCACAGTTGAGATCAATATTTAACATGTTGGCAAAACATTATAGAAAACAAAGCTGTGGAAAGCCTCAATGGACTGGATGTGGGGTTTAGCACATAGCAGGAAAATGGCCCTAAACACAGTCAGAGCTGCCATTTAATGTTTTAGATCAAAGTGGATTTATTTTGAAGTTTAGATTCAAGTCAAACTGAAACTCTGTAGCAAGACTTCTAAGAATGATCTTCACAGACGCTCTCCATCCAATCTGATAGAGGTTGCATTATTTCACATAAAATCCCAATAAAATAAACTGAAGTTTGTTGCTGTAACGTGACAAGGTCTGAAAAACATCAATGGATAGGAATGCAATTGCAAGGCACTATTTGTGGTTTGTATAAAAGGCTATTTTTAAAATTATTTAAAGGAAGCTTACCCCCAAAATCACCTGCTCTACTTCCCCCATCTTTCAGTCAGTTATCTTTTAAGGCTCCTGAGTGGTTGGCTAGCCTGCCAGGATCGTGAGGCCGTCTCCAAAAGTCCTCAGTAGGTCTCAGAGTCCGAGTCATTCAGTTCGTCGTCCGCAGAAACAGAGGACAGCGGCCTCTCTGGCCTGCAGTATGAGGCGTGGTCGGGTCTCAGAGACGGCGGAGTATCGAACGCAACTCCTTTGGAGATGTGGTTTGAGGTCGGGTGGTGGTTGATCACCGTCTGGGTGAGAGACAAAGCGGGAATGGCGGCGATCGTCACCATGGGGGAGGTGGGCATCATCGAGTTGAGGATGAGGGCCAAGCAGTCGGCTACGTCGCGATTCGGAGCGCAGGCCAAAGCTGGAGTGTAACCTGGGAACATAGCGGGAGAAAGAATATTTAACACATCGCTGTTGTAGTTGGTGAACTCACTGAGATGGATGCTGACCGTTCTCATCCACCGCCAAAACGCTGGCTCCTTTTCCCAGCAGCTCCTGGACCACCACCGTTAGCCCCATCCTGGCTGCTACGTGCAGCGGCCTGTAAGAAGAAGACGGTTCAAATGTGTCCAGTTGGAGCTCAGCCGGGTTCAGCTTTTGCAAACTACATACGTCTGGAGAGCAGCATTGGTGCAGTTGATCAAGTTCCTGTCGCTGATTTTCTCGAGGATCAACAATGCACTAGTTTCATGACCCTGAGAAGAACAGAAAACAACAAAGCGCTTGTCAAAACTGATCACATCTGCAAAACAACCGAAAAGTCTCTACTGGAGTCAGATACAGCTCCCTCTTTAAGATTTAGCACGGAACCTGACTGAGTTTAGCATCTTTAAGTCAACACAGATGTGCAGCTGCAGTAACGCATGCAATCCTTCAAAAATATGCAGCGCAAACTACAAGCAGCTGTTCATGTTCTTTCTCTTGTTGTTCAGTAGCTCTACCTTTGTGTGCAGGAAAAATAAATAAATCACCACCACTAGATGGAAGCCTGAAACTGGTCCAAATAGAGGCTTTCAATCATCCTCTAACTAAATAAAATGTGTCAAGAGTTGCAAAAATCTTCATTCGCTTTTAAATAAGAAAGTACTGCATCAAATGCGTTTTGTTTGTTTTCTGGTTGAATTAAAGATCCATTTTCAGGTGTTAAAACAACAACAAAAAAAGAATCATACATGTTCCTCAATGGAATTTGTTATATTCATGGAAAGCAAGAAAAATTAAAGTCTGCATTTTGCAGGCTAGCCATAAAAACAAGAAAATGACTTTAAAGGCAAAGGCTCTTACTTTGCTACAAGCAAGATGCAGAGCAGTGTTCCTGTCTACATCCTGCAGGGACAAATCTGTTTTCCCACTGCTCACTAGAACCTCTGCAAAACACGAAAAAGGGATTATTACATGTAACCCCAACATTTCCAACATCACAGATTGGAGATAAAAACAGTACAAATGAACCAAAGAGGGCAGTTTCAAATTATTTTTTATTTGAAATGACTTATTATGGTATTAATAATGTCTTGTGATAGTACTCTAAATGGCAGGAAGTAAATTGAAATATAACAAAATGTGAATTTTTTGAGAATTTTCTCAAACATACCCGATATACCTGATTGGTCTGAAAACAAAACAAATTTAACAAAAGAAAAATCTTCCTATTTAAATAACTGATGTATAAAATATAAAACCACCTTTACTTCAATTACGCCGATCAGTTACTCATCGAGTCATTAGGAACAATAAGTATTCGTTACATTGAACAAATTGGTAAATGAGCTTTCTGCTCAAATTTAAATAATCACTTGACTTTCTGTAAGGGGTAGTGGCTCCTAAATGTATATTACAGCATTATAACAACATTGTGCAAATAAAATATCAAGCACTTTCCAAAACTTGAATACACCTCGTTGAAACTCAAGCCTTTTCAACGATTTCAAGCACCCATACAATCAGTGAACGCGCTCACCCACAGCGTTGGTCTGTCCGTTCAGAGCTGCCATCATCAGCGGTGTTTTGTGTGCGAGCGTGTCGACAGCGTTAGCCTTAGCTCCGTGGCTCAGGAGAAGAGAAATGCACTCCACGTGATCAGAAAACGCAGCAGCATGGAGGGGGGTTCTGCAACACCGGAGGTTCATATTAAAGTTTGAGTTCAATCTAAATTAATAATAAAAGGTGCACTTTCCATCATTTCCTACCTTCCCTTGGAGTCCGTGGTGTTGACGATGTTTGCACCCAGGCAGTCGATTAGCATCTCGGCCACGCCCTCGTTATCGTTCATTCTGAAACAGGAAAAGTGTCATATACCTTTAGACATCACCTCCATACACACACACACATCAGCATTTAGGAGGACAAATAGTCTTACACAGCACAGTGCAGCGGGCTGAAGGAGTTTCCCTTGATCTTCCTGAACGCCTCATGATCTAACAAAACCTCCACACATGCATCGTAACCTGCAAGACAGTAGGAACGGCAGAACATAAATGCTCTGTGGGAAGTTCACGCAGAACAGAGACCCAGGCATGTTGAATTCCTGTACCATTATAGCAGGCCCAGTGTAACGGCGTGTAGCCCTGGTTGTCTGTGAGGTGAGTGAGGGAGGGGGGCGTGGTCTGCAGGAGAGTTCCCAGGACTCCCACGTGGCCACAAGCTGAAGCCAGGTGCAGCGGGGTGCGGCCCCGGATGTCCTTCACACACACACTGGCCCCTCGCTGGAGGAGGGCCTCCACACACTCATCCTGGCCTGTGGCAGCCTGTGAAACACAGGGGGAAAAAAGGCAAAATCTTCCATTATATTACAGATATGACACTTAATACAGCTGAATAGTCAATGAGACGAGAACCGAGGCAAAAAAAAAAATTGTTACCAAGAACGGGTTTTTTGCAATTGTTTTAGTTCACTTGAAATAAGACTAAACTCACAAGTAACTTTTCAACAACAAAAAAAAACAAACATATGAGCTTGTTTTCAGTCAATAATTCTGTAATATTGATGAAAAAGTACTGGTTCCACTAGCAGATTATTTCACTTATAAGACAATTTTCCCACGGTGAAGGTGAAATAAGCTGCCAGTGCAACTTGCACGTTTTCCTCAGGATTAAGGCATTACTGACTTAAAACAAGCTCATATTTCTTCCTGAAAAGTTACTTATAAGTAAGTTTTGTCTCATTTCAAGTGTGCCAAGATATTCGAACTACAAATTAGAACAAAAATACTTGGTAAAATTTTGTGTTTTTGCAGTGAAAAATAAAATTTTAAAAAATCCATATTGAGGGGCTCAGAAGATGATTGTTAAAATTTTCCACATTTTTATGAATATATTATTTATGTTTGGTTCTACAAACAGGTTTAAACTTTAATAAAGAAAAATGCATAGCTGTAAAGTGGAAGAAAAAGTTGAAATTTCTGCTAGTACGAATAAATTTGCAACAGCCCCACCAGACATAAAGTTAACTGTTTGGACACATAATAAAGACCGCAACAAAGCTACACAAAAAAAACCATTTTGTAACAGACGTGAAATCTTTCTGCCATCTACCTCTGTCTATTAAAGCACCGTACAATTAGAGTCACAGCATTAGTTTGATCGTCTCACCCCGCGGTGCAGGGCTGTCCGACCCCAACGGTCCTGGGTCTCCACACAGGCTCCTTGATTGAGCAGAGAGTACACACACTCTGTGTGTCCGTTCAGCACTGCCAACATCAGGGGAGTCCTGTGGGGAAATAATCCGTAACTCACTCGTTTATTCTCATCTCCAGACCACATCTGTGGACAAATCAGTCTTAAAAAGATAAATAAATAAAAATCCAGCCAAAGTCATTTGTTCTCTCTGTGGACACACTCACTGTTTGTTGTTGTCTTGTGCATCCACATTGATGTGTTGATTGTTGCTACTCAGAAGCAGGTGCAGGCACTCTGGGTGGCCATTCATAGCTGCAGACAGAAACAGGCAAGTTTTATTTATTTTTCTGCAAAGAAAAACAACTTTAAAAGCTAGAAAAGTATAACCACTTCATTTGATGTAAAGATTAATGATGTTACCTGTAGCATGTAAGGCTGTCTTCTTATATATATAGTCGCGGGTCATGGGGGAGGCTCCGTGATGGAGCAGCAGGGACACGCATTCCTGGTGGCCCCTGGAGCAGGCTAAACTTAGCGGGGTGCGTCCGTCCGGGCTGCGCACGTCCACGTCCAGCAGGGATACCAGGAGAACGTCCAACGCCCCGCAGTGTCCGTGGTAAGCCTGATTAAATGAAAAGCAAACACCGACAGATCCAGTTGGCTTTGGCGCACGAAAAAGGCAACTGAAATCCTGGATGCTTAAAGTCAGAAACAAGCCTCTCTTAAATCTTCCAACTAACCGCCAGATGGAGTGGACTTAGGGGGGCCTGACTATCTGAGTCCCTCAGGATGTCGGTTCCTGAGGTCTCCATTAACTGAAACACACACACAAAAAAAACGATTTACGTATCAAAGAAGTGACATGTCATTGGCTCAATAAGCCAGTGAGCTCTCTTCTTACCACATCAAGCGGTCTCACACTTGCGATCTAAAGGAAATAAAAACAAAAACAATTATAAATATGCACCTGATCTTGAAAATATTTGCACTGACTGTGGGATCTGTGCTCACCAGTTCCAGACAGAGTGTGCGGCCGTAGGCAGAGGCGTAGTGCACTGCGTTGTAACCCTGTCTGTCCTTCACGCCTGGATCTGCATCGTTCCTCAGCAGGTACTCCACACATCTAGGAAAGCCCAAACAGTGTGTTTTTATTTTTACTTTTTGATTAAAATACTTTGAAGTATATGCGAATGGGTCGCAATAAACACAAAGACAAACTTACTTTCCCTCCGTGTCGGCAGCCGCCGCGTAGTGCAAAGGGCTGCAGCTGTTCTGATCCAGATCGTTAACACTGGCCCCAGAGCCCACCAGAGCAAACACACACTGGTAGTTACAGTTGGCTGATGAGTAGTGGAGCGGAGCCCTGCGAGGGTTGGAAAAAATTAAAAATCAACACCAGTTACAACCAGTGACAGCTTTGCAATATAGATATTACTTTTTTAGAAATGATAATGATGCTTAAATTTAGGACTGAAACAATTAATCAAATTAATCGGAATGAAAAAATCTTCAACTAATTTAGTAATGGATTAATCAGTGACTGGAGTTGTTTTTTCATATACAATGCATAGTTTGCTAGAAACATTCAAGCGTTCACTAAAGGAATGCTTGATTGTTCCATTTTAGACAAAAAAATGTTTATTGTGTTATCATTTGTTTATTTTCATCTTTTAATGCATTTCTAAAACTGTACAAAAAGGCTTAAATAAAAAATATGTAGAATATGCCAATATTTTTATCAGATTAATTGTCAGAATAATCAATGACTAAAATAATCATTAGTTGCAGCCCTACTTGAATTTACCTGCCAAAGTTGTCCTTCCTGTTGAAGTCAGCTCCTGTGTTCAACAGCAGGTTCAGACACTCCAGGTTTCTGTTTGAAAAGACGATGATTAAAACTGACAGCAGTGAACAAATGACTCCCAACGCACCAAATTCAAAGACATATAATTTTAATACACACAAAAAAAAAAAACACATGAAGAGGGAAAAAAAACCCAAAACACAGTAAGCAGGAATACTCACCCTCCGGCTGCAGCCGCATGCAGACAGGTCCTTCCAAAGTCATCGGGGGTGTCTATGACAAATCCTGTACAAAATATGCAGTCGGCATCAATTTGGATGTCAAGCAGGTGATTCCGCTGGCAGGAGACGGTGTGAGCGAGACTTGTACCTGAGGACAGCAGCTTCCTGCAGCAATCGGAGAAGCCGCTGAGAGCTGCCAGGTGTAGCGGTAACATCCCGTGAATGCCTCTCCTGAAATAAGAAAAAACAAGTCCTTGCAGGCAAACGTCGCATGTCTAAAACAAAAATCTAATTGTGGGGAAACACACAGATGGCTAAATGTCAGCATAACTGACTTGGCAGTGCTGGCTCCATCTTTGATGAGCGACGTGATGATGAGCTCATGGCCGTAGCGGGCTGCGATGTGAAGGGCAGTGTTCCTGCTTCTGTCTTCACAGTCGATCTCAGCTCCTACGAACACAGCAACAGAAAATACTCAGATATGCACAAATTACAAACCCCCCCCCCAAAAAAAACTAATATCCAGATACATTTTAATCTTTAAACAAAACAAAGCCCACTCACCATTTTGAATGAGGGCCTGGGAGCAGGAGAAGCGCCCATGTGTAGCTGCCATGTGTAGAGGAGTCTTACCATCCTTACTCTGGACAGACGAGATGTTTACAAGAACTAAGTTACTGTGACTAGTTCTTTGAACAAATATGAAGAAAACTGGATGCCTGGTAGACAACACCCACACACACACACACACACAAGGAATGCCTGGGCAGCTTTCTGCCTCGGGCAGACATTCCTCCCCTCCAACTTGCCATATGGCCGTGCATCTTGAGGCTGTTGAAACACTGGTATCAGTTTCCATCACTGCTACCAGAGTGTTAAGCAAACTGTCATTTGAGCTCTCTGCTCAACACTGAGCAGAACAGACATCATCAGCTCAGTGCCTTGCAAAAATAGGAAAACATTCTCATTTTGTCACATTACAGCAACAAACTTCAAGGGATTTTATTGGTATTTTCAGTGACAGACCAACACAAGGCAGCACATTATTCTGAAATGGATGGTTAAGGGTTTGCAACATTTGCACATGTAGGGTCAGAGATTCTTTGCACAAAAGCCTAAACTCAGTCAGATTGGACGGAGAGTTGATGTGGACAGTAATATTTAGGTCTTGCCACAGATTCTCAGTTGGCTTGACCATTTTTCCTTATGAATATGCTTCAATACAAAGCATGCCCTGGCTGTATGTTTAGCGTCACTGTCCTTGTGCACAGTCAGTCGTTCTACGGCACAAAGCGGAAACTACACAGAACGCTGCATTTTGCTTGCATGCAAACACAGCTTACTGCATGCAAGCCACAAAGCTCAGTTTAGCTTACCTTCTGGGGTGTAGGACTATTAAAAAATAAAATAAATAAAAAGCATATTTTGTAACAATTTTGCTCTACTTTGTGTTGGTCAATCACACAGATGAAAAAAATATACATTTAAGTTTGTAATTGTAAGGTGACAAAATGCACACAAGGCACTTTAAGAGCTGAAGACGCTCTTAAGAAGATACATTTGTACTTAACAGCTCACTCAAACAATATTTGCATAAACCTGCTTCAGATAAATAAGCGTAGCGTAAACACAGCGTCCCAATATAAACGTGTGTGTTTAAGCATTTGTAAGAAAGTGCATCTAAATATCGACAAACCTTCAAGTTGATGCATGCTCCGTGGGCCAGCAGCAGCTCCTGGCACAGCGCACCTTGGCGTGAAGACGAAGCGAAGTGAAGTGCAGAAAAGCCTCTCTCGTTTACCTGGAGTAATGTAGCGAAATAATTAAGGGAAACGAGCCGAACGACCCAGCAGCTTCTCTCGGAGTCGTTCGCACTCACTTGATTTACGCTCGCTCCTGCCTCGATGAGCTCGCCAACTACCACGTCCTGTCCGTTGTAGCAGGCCAAATGGAGCGGTGTGTTGCCATAGGCATTAACCTCGTTCACCTAAGCAGAGAACAATCTTGTTTTAAAAAAAACCCAAAACAACAATACTATTTTAAAGCACATGTAGTGTAAATCCTTTTTCAATTTCACTAACTTTACATAAGGGTTTATGCAGGTTTCACCAACTAAAATGTAAGGATTTTTAAGACTATTATAAGACCTAGAAATACACAAAAGAAAATTGCATATTTTATATATCAGTGGTATTAAGGTTTTTTGTTTTTTTTTGCACAGAATGCATGTGGCATCGTATTAGTTGGGAACAGAAGTGAGCCAATGGTGAAGACAAATGTCGTACAGCCAACTGCCGATAAATTTACACTTACCCATGATAGATGCAAAAAAGCTAGCTAACTAGCTAGCAAGGGTATATTAGCGGCTAGTTAGTGGTAGCCTAATGTCTGCGTGCGACTCAAACATTTGCTGACGACAAACCTCTGCGAGAAAAATTACACAGAATACAGGGGAACAAAATTTAAGACCTGTGATTAATGTATTTAAGGCCAACTTAGATTTCCTAATGGATTTATGACATTTTAAGGTTTTAATCTTAGATACATGAATTTAAAACTTTAAATATGCGCAGACAACTTGTGAATGAATGAACGACATGCAATCATGTGCACTGACATGGACACCCAGGCTCAGCAGGTAGTGCACTGTGCTGCTCATGCCACTGGAGGCGGCTGCATGAAGCGGCGTGTAAGCTTTCTTGTCCTTACAGTCGACCTCAGCTCCACTGGCCACCAGCAACTTAACAACCTCCAGGTGACCTGATAAAGACAATTAGGGCACATATGAATTGAATAAACAAAAGTCATCTGTTTCTAAATGGACCAGATGATTTTTCTATAGTCTCACCCATGTAGGCTGCCCAGTGGATGGCTCTCCTGTCCTTCTTGTCAAACGCATTAATGTTGGCTCCTCTGGAGAGCAGCAGGTTCACCATCTAACAAACATTTTTTTTTTTTCGATTTAAAAAATGTTCATGTGCAGGCCCCATTTGCGGAAAGAGAAGAAGTGTTGTACATTGCAATTGAAACAGTTTGTATATAGCGGTTCTTTAAAACAAATATGAATCCTTTTTTCCATCGGATCAATGTGTTTGTTTCTAACGAATTAAGACAAGTAGGAGGGGAAAAATATGACAATATAGTCATGGACTGCATTCTTAAAGATTTGTCAATCAGCAGCTTGATAGGCAAACACGTTTATTTGATGCTCTGGTACAGCTGGGTGTAAGAGCAGAAAGCTTTAGTTCTTTTCGCAAAAAGAGATCCAGAAATGTAATCTCAAGATGAATTATGCAGAAAGGAAGCCATATAATCAACTACAAAGGTCGTCCCAGATGGACTGAAAGACAGTAAACCCTTGTTCTGTGGTCATATGAGTCCACATGTCCATTAGTCTGTATGAGAAAAAACTGTCATGTGGTCTTCTTGCAAAACTGCCACAGTTAGAAAGAGTTTAATTTAAAAGGAAGGTTGATATAAAGCAGCAATATCTTGTGATTCACCCAACTGGTTTTATTGTTTTTGACATATAGTAAAGTGAGTGAGTCAGAAGGAACCCGATTATTTGAGCGTCGGTCAAAAAGAGGTTCAAACAACTTATTTGTTACATTTCAGAAACAAATGCAGAAAAAGAAAAAGGTTTTTGCATTCTCATCCATCTGCATCAAAGTTACCAACCTCTACATGGCCACTGAAGGCAGCGTGGTGCAGCGCAGTGCGTCCTGCACGGTCTGATACGTTGACGTTGCTCAGCAGCGGCACCAGAGCTTCGGCACAGCGAACCGCCTTGTTGCTGGCTGCTACGTGAAGCGGCGTCTGCCAGTTCTTGTCCCGAGCGTTTACGTCTGCGCTGTGCTTCAGCAGCACCGTCACCGCATCCTGCACACAATGGGAGTCACAGGTCAGGGCCGGGCAGACTGAGGGTCCGCTGGGTAACGCTCTAAGAAAATGTTTGGAGGTGGCCGTGTCACGCTTTGAAAATTCTTTGCTATTTTTAGCGGCCTTTCATGCTTAGAATAGGACAAAGAAAGTGAAAGAATACGAGAGGGATACGTTAGTGTGGGAACTCTGCCCAGGACCAAGAACAATGAGTAGAGAAATTCTTATGGTTTCTCAGTAAGCTTATGTCTAAATAGCTAGATTGAATTTAACAGCTAGTGAAAGTATCTTACATCAGTAGGGAGATGGTCACTTAAAAATGACCATCTCCCTATGGTCTCAGGTTTCTCAGGTTTTGTGGGGTTCTTCTCCATGAAAAGGTAAATTAACCACAATTCAGATGTCACTGTTTGTCACAAAATTACGTTTAACCAAAACATACATGAGAACGTGTGTCTGTGTAACATGTTACCTCGCTACAAGAAGCCACAGCTCGGTGTAGAGGAGTCAACCACTTGTTATCTTTGGCATTAACCCTGGCTCCTTAAATAAGAGAACAGATTAAAGTCAAGAAAAAAAAGAAACAAAATATTTTACTAGCCTCAAGTTTATGTTCATTTAATTAGAAAAACAAAATGACTTCAGAGAAATTGAGTCTACAAACACAGCTCACATGGCTTCTAGGCAGAGAGAACCAGCGGTACCTGGAAGGCAAAGCGTCTCAGATGATTCTTTTTGGCACAGCTTGAGGGTTAAAATAGGTCTAAAGCTGCACCTGTTGCTGGCTTTTCATATCATTGAGAAACACTCCACACACACACACACACACCAACGCTAACGCAATCACTCTATCCCTACTCCTGTGATACGCAGCCGCACCTCGTTATGTCCGACACATATCATGTGATTGATAACTACTAGCAGGAAATGTCATCTGTAGCAATAGGATAACTGGTGATGACCATGAATAAGAAAACAGGGCAAAACTTATGTGAATGAACGAGATTAAAATTGTTTAGGAAGCTGGGGGAATAAAATGACTAATTCAATTTGATAAACTACAGCTTTATGGTAATTTTTTTTTTACTTATCTAGCTTTTCAATTCAATCATTAGCACTTTACTCATTGAAGTGTGTCTTGTAAAGACAAACTCAGTATTTCCTTTAAGAATTGACTTTAGTTACCTTCACCAAAACAAGCAAACTAACTTAACTTTTCACTATACAGAATTCAGCAAATATGTGGACAATGATCTGATTAAATCAAACTAACAATTACCCTCTATACCGACAAATAAAGGGCAATTTGCGGAGAGACATCACCCACAATGAGACACAGTGGTGGCAGCATCATGTTGTAGAAATAATTTCTCTTAACAGAGACAGTGGAGATGTTTTAGAGAGGATAGCAGTGCTAAAAAGAGGCAAACCTGTCAGAGGCTACAAAACAACCTGAGTGGGGAGGAGGTTCACCTTTCAGCAGAACAATGGACAAAAGTCAGAGCTACAATTAATTATTTAGATCAAAGTCCAAACCTAAATCCAACTGAGAAATACTGCCAAGACTTCATAATTGGTGTTTACAGAGGATCTTCATCAAATCTCATTAATTTTGAACTGTTTCACAAAGAAGAATTGGCAAAAATGTTAATATTGATGAGTTAAACAAATAAACCCAAAAAAATACATGAAAGTTTGTGGTTTGTGAAAATACTTAAGAGGCATAAATACTCTTAAGCTTTCGTGCCTAGGAGTATGTAGAGACAGAAATCGTCACAAAGTGCATCAGAATGGCTACTGAAAGCACAAGGAGCTGAGACAACTGAAGAAAGACGGATACCAAACCTAAAACAATAACATCGATTATTTCATTGGCAGCTGAGAAGTTTAACATTCCTGTGATGTTTACCTGAAAGGATGAGCAGCTCAATAATCTCAGCGTCTCCGAGGTATGCTGCAGCGTGAAGAGGGGTTCGCTTCTCGTTGTCCTGGGGAGACGTTATGAGAAGAGATAAGTACCTAAAGCACAACAGCAGCATCCTGATTTTTCATATAAACATAGGTCACACATCTGAAATCTATAGACCTTACACTGTTACAGACCACAGGAAACACGAGCCTGGAGCCACCAGGAGAAAAAATATCCTCATCTTCACTTATATTCTTTACTGCGCTCTATCAAATCCCGCTCACAGCTTGCTGCATCATCATCACCCTCTCTCACTCTCCATCTCTCTTTTTCGATGCAGAGTAATCAGCAAAGTGGGGCTATAAACAAAGGTCACGTGACTGTGAGAGGTCTGGGCCGGCTGCTGCTGACTCTGGAGAGTTTGGTGTGATGACACCAGCAATATATACCCACAGATGGACAGATGTGCACCGTGCAGGAACAATGAATGGAAAACAATGGGGTATAAACTGAGAAACTGGAAAGGGAAGAGTAAAACCACAGAAAAGGTTAAGGTCATGTCCTTGTGTCCTGCAGGTCTGAGACCTCCATGACATGCGACAATGATGAAAGCGCAATTCTGAAATGCTCTTCAGAAAGTGGAGCTGATTAGTATTTAAAAAGTCTGATGGGCGTAAGGAGAAGGATTTCGACTTGCCTGAACGTTGACATCCTCTTTCTTAAAGATAAGAGAGCGAACTTCGTCTGGGTCCACGTTAAAGATGGCTCTCAGCAGAGATGGCTTCGGAGACAGAAAACGGAAACCTTTCATTTGAAACGCAGACATTTTATACCCCTTGGTCACATTTCTGAGAGTTAAGTAAGTGACAGTTGACACTCGGAGAGTATAATTTCAGCCTTGGACAAAGCCGTAGGCCTCACCGGGCTGCAGATCACCTCTTTATGACAGCTGCAGGATGCAGCGCGTGAAAAAAGAACAATCTGTCTAAAACTTTAGAGTTGTTTGAGGCCATGTGAGGAATAAAGCTGCACTCTCTTGCCTTGTAAAACCAGAAGAGCAAATTATTATGTAAATACAATGCAAAACATATGTTTAATATGAAAAAAAACAAAACATATGACAGCCACACAGAATTTACACAGGTTGTACAAACTAGAAGAAGAGGAAGTTGAAAGTGTACAAACACAGGGTAACTATCATTTACTCATATTAGTTTACGGAGCTCACTTTGAAGCACTGGCATGATTCCAGCAGCATGCTGCTGCTTCGTAAACAGCATTTCCCTGCAGTCATGAGAAACCTTCGAGAGATCCTAAAGTAAACTCAACGCAAAGACTCATTTCATTTACAAAGTTCTCATCTTAAAGACTGTAGTATAAATTCAGGGACGTTATTTTTAAAAACTCCAGTTAAAAATAAACTCAAACAACGGATTCACAACGGAAGGATGGAAGAATCAGCTTTGACATTTTCCAACATTATTAAAAATGAATTATTGAGCCTGTATTTACAGTAAAATTTGGTTCTGAAAGACATATACATTCCTTCACTTCCACGCATTTGTAGAAAACCATTTACTACTCCCATTTCACCTCACGCTGTTGGTTCATGACATAAAGTCCCCCCCCCCCCCCCAAAAAAAAATGCATGAAAGCTTAACGATGCAATTTGACCAAATGTGAACATTTCAACAGAGGTGAATAGTTTTGCAAGTATGACAATTATTTTTATTGAAATAATCATCAACTAATTTATTTGTTTACTGGAGTATACGGACTCAAAAAAAATCCATTTTCTGAAATGGATTTCAGGAAATGGAAATCCATTTTCAAGAAAAAGCACAAAACTAGATAGCCTATTACATAAATATCTCAGCAGAATGCAAGGCAGCGAGTTTGTGGGAAAGTGGTGATTCGTTTACAGTAATGCTAAAACATTTTTGACATTTAAAACATGGTTGCTGGTGAAGGTGAAGAGCTGGCTTTACAGAAAGAGAGAGGCAAGTCCCTCAGATCAATTTAGAGGAGAAAGACTGAACTTAATTTAAGACTGAGCACCCAATCAGCACACTGACTGGGTGCTGACAACCCAGTCAGAGCACTAATTAAGCCAAAAAATTTACAAATTACATGCACATTTAAGATTAATAAAACCTTATAGTTTTAGTTTTACCTGGTTCAAAGTCTCTAAAATAAATCTATTGAGCACTTCTTGCTATCCCATTGTGGCAAAATAGGTAAGTCCACAAAACAATCACTGTATTTATGTAAAGTCAAGCAGAAAAGGATGAGCTTTTCACATGTTGATCTTAGAAGTATTTTTTAGCTACAGTGCATCCTTTGCTACAAATGATCAGGCATACTAGGGAAATGCTAAGTTGTTCCATTTCAAGAAATAAAATAGTGATATTCTTATTGAAAAAAGTTATAGAATTATTTGCATCTTTTAATGTATATTCTAATATAATATTATAAAAAAACTTTAAAAACTCTGCAGAATTTACCGTTTTATGCATTTAATCACCAGAATATTTGATAAATTAATTGAAAACTAAAGAAATAATTACTTGCAGTCTAAGATGTAACTACTTTAAAACTGTTTTGAAATTTTTAAACTTTGCTCCAGCACTGTAAATCTAACACTAGCCTGTGAAACATCAAGGCTCACTAATATTTGTACTATTTACAGGTCTTTTATTTACAGAGATGATTACTATAGATGTTTCAAATTGTATTGAATACAGTTAGATACGCACAAGCACACATTGCCTACAAACCTAAACATCCAGTCATGTCAGCACAACATAAAGAGGCTCTTCTTACTTTCAGCAATAGCCTTGTCCTTTATACACAGAGAAAGAGGACTACAAAGACCAGGCGATCCCGATTAGCTATAGAAAACCAATGTTGCTCTCATGGGCCAGGAATATACTTGTGCTATTTTTGTACTGGATGACAGGTGCTGGCAGTCCATTGTAGTTTTCTGCAACAAGGCATACAAGTATTGAAGTTTTAAATTCAATACTTTAAATCAGTGAATTTAAAAGATTCACTGATCTGCCTATAAAACTGCAGACGCATCTCTAATGCTGTGAAATGTGCACCTGCAAAAAATAAATAAATAAATAAATTGGCAAACTAAATAAAACTGAGCATTCTCACCTTATCGTCCTGCGCGACAGCCCTTCCAGGGACTTGATGAGACGCTTTGGGCCGAGGAGGTGGGGATGAAGGAGAGGGCTCGTCCTCCTCCACCTCCTCCAGCACCACAATACACACACGGCTCGCCCGTTCTGACCGCATCAGGAACAGCCGCTCACACACTCACTCACACGCACACATAAATACACGGTGTTCCTTCTTACATATGTGCGCAGTCCCATAGCACAAAGATCAATGATAAATGCCATAAAAAGTACTTTCCACATAAACAAACGCGGCGCATCTTCATGTGTCAATCCAGCACAAAATCCAGCTCTGTCCTCTATCTGTCAGTGTCGCTTTGCAGTCCGTCTCCTCTCCTCTCCTCTCTCTCTCTAACCAACACTCACTCTGTCTGTGAGCAGCGGTCGAGGAGACGGCAGGGAATTCCTCTGCGTAATGGTGGCGGTAGGAGGCATGAATGCGGCAGAATGAGTCTGGGCTGCCTAGCAGCACGCAGGAAGCTCCGTATCCTCAGTGCTGAGGCGCAACCAGGAACACACACGGACCCAGCGATTAGCTCGTACAGGGCAGCAGCACCCGGTGTGCGAGTGGGAATGCATCGCTTGGTTCAGTCAGACTGCTGAAGCCAGCTCTTTCATAAGAGAGGGGAGGGGAGTGAAACAGTCAGAGAAAATAAAAGGACAGAGGGAACGTGAGGAAGACAATCGCAGGCAGGTGCTCTGCAGAACACAAAGAAATGTAAAGACAACTGGAGCGGAGGACAGTAAGGGGCAAAACCTGTTTTCTACTATTTTTTTATGTCACAACAGAAATTTCAATGTAGTTTTGAGGAAACTGAGGAAAAAACAAAAAGTATTGCATAATTAGGAAATAATAATGCTTTCAAGTCATTTTACAAATAAAACTCTGAAAAGCATGGCATTCAGCTCTCTTTCTTTTGACTTGCCTCAATAAAGTCCACTGCAACCAATTGCCTTAATTAGTCACCTAATGAGTACACACCTGCATACAATATCATCAACATAAATCCAGCTTTTCTATGAAGGCCTAAGAGGGATTTTTTAGAGAACATTAGTGGGAAAAAAAAGGCAGTTATTGGGTGAAGGATCGCCCGTCCATCACAGAACAACTTAAAGCCACTCAAGATAAACAACCACACACAAACTCATAATTAAGGGCAATTTGGAGAAACTAATTAACCCAACAATCATGATTTGGGATTGAGGGAGGAAGCTAAGATTGCTATATATGAACGCATGTTTATGTGTCACAATGGCCTAGTCAAAGTCCATTACTGATAAATTGTGTCAATACTTCAAAATAGTTCACAGGCAGTATCAATCCAATCTGACCTTTTCGTAAAGTAGCAAAACAAAAGAAAAATTCTCTTTTGACGTGCAAAGCTGGTAGAGGCATCATCCCAAAACACTGCTCTGCAAGGAGGCAAACAAACTCCACTTGTGAAATATTTAGCACCCCTTTGAGTTGGTCTATTATATAAAGTCCCATTAAAATACACTGAGGTTTGCAGTTATAATATGACAATGATCTAGGGGTATGAAAATTTGTTAACATTTACAATGCAACAATACTTTTTGTATTAAACAAGTTTTCATTTCTAAATTAAGCAACCGATATGTGTATTTTTTTTGTGTGTGTGTCCTGAGTTTTATGGATGGTCAAGCCTTTACAACCAGAAAACATGACTCATCTGACCCTTGTTTTATGGATTTAGTGACAATTCAGCGTGGATCAAATGCTCGTTATTGTACAATAAACTCAGATATGACATCTTTTCATACCTTAGCTGGAAACGCTTAAGGCATTTAGAAAGCTGTAACTTGAATTGAAATGATTGAATTTATGAACAACAATGCATACCAGTAGTAGCTCATGTTCTTCATGTATGTGTGGTTTGGCATCCTGTTTGGTGTATCAGTGGCACAGCTTCAAAAGTCCCCATTTCATTATAAAACTGGAACAAACAGGCTTCGCCAGGGAATGTGAGGGTGGTTAACAAGACCAGTCTGTGTGTGCATGACTGTGTGTGTGTATTCCAGTCTTTTCATTCAGACCAGCTCCTAAAAGGGGCAATCTTGCCAGGCCGCACAACCCCATTAACTCAGAGGGAGGAACTGCGCAAGCAGGGGCAAATGAAAGAGCGAGGTGGATTGGAGTGTTTTTTTTTTTTTTGCAGGCCTAAACTCTAACAGCCTCCCCATTTAGAAACCCTCATTTAAAAAAATAAAAAATAAATCTTCAAACTGAGAGTATAGATTCATATAAAAACTGCACCAAGCATTTAATCAGACGACACAAATGCAGTCAACTCACTAACAACTTCACGTGGAGCTTTACGTGACAGAGAGCGTGTGTAACAGAGAGTTTGATGGATACCACTGACCTCAGCTCTGACACTGCCACAGGATGCCGTACTACGTGTGTGCGTGTGTGTGTGTGTGTGTGTGTAATGCAATTGCAGAGCAGAAACACAAAAGGCAGCACGTGTCGGGCGGCGTGTGCTTGTCTGTGCTGGTGCGCATATTCTCCCAAACAAAAGCAACACAGCTGCTGGCAAACAGACAATCAAACTCTATTCCACTAACCAGCACCTCCACTCATTTAAAAAGGACCTTCTAATGTCAGCAGCATTATTTGAGAGAGCCATAGAGAAACAATGCCAAATACTGTGTTTTGGCAGAGCTTATAAGCAAACCACCAACATTTACTCCACATTCACTCTAAGCAGGACTTCTTTTTTTTTTTTTTGGTTGCACTGATTAGAAGAGCAAATTAAGGTCCCAATTAGATATGATGAAGCTCGTTATTATCCAACTCAAGGTTTTTACCCATAATTCCAAACTCTATAATTAGTGGGAATACGTTACTAACTTATTGCATATAAAACATTGTTTTTCAGGTATTAACGGCACAAAAAGAGCATTAAAATGCCAGATTATATCTCAACACTTTCATTTATTTCTTTAACTCTGTGGATACACTTGTTTTAAACCAACACTCCTGAAACTGTGATTCCTTGTTTCCATTCATGCTAGGCTTCATGTCTGAATGCGACATTTTGTTATGTTCCTAGTGTATTTTTATTTATTTTTTTTAAACTCGTGTGAATATAGCAAAACATACTCCACAATTAAAAAGACAAACAAACACCTAATCAGTAAAAGCACGCTATACAAATTCATGTTAGGTACAAATAATTTATCTGGTCAGGATTCATGTTGCAGATGAATGAACCGCATACCTACTGTCATCTGCTAAGTGGTAAATGTCTTCTTATTAAACGTCAACAACTTGTTCTCTCATTCAGACGTTGATGTTTTTAATAATAGGATGCCCTCTAGAGGCCAAAAAAAAGTCTAAATTTTTCTAAAAGTCACCAACATCTCTCGTCCAGCTCCTCTGTGTAACTATTTTGGTCCCCATTTCTGTCAACAAGCAAGAGAACAATGAAGAATAGAAAGTGGGACCTAATCACAGTCTTCCGCTCGTTGCGTGCTTCTCGATGGCTCAGGACATTGAACACAGAACGATCGGCACAAGCAGAAAGACACCAAAAAGCAGGGATCAATGTGGTATTTATTAGTGATTCACCAATCAATCAGACGGTGATTAGAATAGGTCTGTATTTTCCCAGTCGTTGTCTGGGCAAAGGCTGAAATTTCCATACTTTTATTGCAGACTTTTAAATGCAACAAAGTGAAGATGTTTTTTCTGTCCATAAACACATCGAGAACGATTTTCTTCTTAACTTTGTTCCAGATTTATTTTTAAATCTGACAAAGGTTAAAAAAAAAATGCAAAAACAAAACCAACAAAAAAAACAAATAAACAGGAAATTACACATCTTATCTTTTTCCAAAATTCAAAGCAATACAAGGAAAAAGCTCATTAACTTCAATCAAGTGTTAACCATCAACATATGAACTGTAAGTCGTGCATGTAATGGTATATAAACACCATACTGGAAAAACGAAGGTTTTCAATTTGAAAATGTTGCATTTTGACTGTAGCTAATAAAACCAAACAGAAGATTAATATGTATCAAAAAATTAAAAAATAGGCATTAAAAAAAATCAATGAATAAGTAGCTATGATATTTGTAATGTGGATAAAAACACATTTTATATTACATAAAATATATTTTTGAAAGTACCAAAGAATCGCTTTCAACATAAACAGAAATGTTTTAAAGGATTTATTTTATGATTTATTAGAATAAGTATCTTTCATGGCTTACAGGCCTTACTCTATCATTTTTTATTATAAAATTTAAGCTTAATTCTTCTTTTAATTGCTCTGGATTTTTTTTCTGATTACATTAAAGAATTTTAAAATAATTAGAAAATGTTGAGGAATGAAAATCTTCCTTAAAAAGGACTGACAAGAACTAAAAAAAACACACAAAAAAACATACAGCCCTTTGTAAAACTTTGAAACCACCCATGGTGGTACAGCATATTGTGCAACATGTGCTAAAAACAATTTGTCAAATGAACAAGTGGGTGAAAATAGTAGTATTATGACTAAAATAGGCCTATAAAAGCTATTTAAGAAATAAGCAGAAAACCAATCAATAACAGCTCTGACAGGGGACACGAGATGAATAATTTATAACTTCATTAAATGCTGCGTCTTTATCTAATCACTCTTTTGGAATCACCTTGTCAGAGATACTGAATAATTTTATTCAATATCAGTATTTTATTCAGATTATTTTATGTCTCCTAATGTCTCCTAATCTAGGAGATTGGAACACAATCTGTTGAAATGCATCCCTATAGTACCCTTCATCCTGCAAGGTAACTATGCAAACTTCTTCATAAATCTTGTCTATGACTTCAGTCATGCAAAGGCAAGCATTGGCTACATTTATGCACTCAGCCCTTCTTATTTTTAAAATAAATTAAGAAGTTTTAAGTGAGCTATAGCACAAAATATGCATCGAGTAAGCTCAAATTACCATAACTCCATCACTAAATTACTAAAATTGTTAACAGTCTTATTATATTAAGGGAATAAAGAGGAATCCACCACGTCATCTCTTCGTGAGCTAGGGAACCGTTACTTTGCAAGCAGCTGCTGACCCCATGGATTGTGCCCCAAGTGTCATGCAGCTGTAGGTTTTGGATCAACTTCACCTACTATTTCAGTCCGACAGCCTTTCTCATCAGCAGCAACAGGTCACCAACTGGCCACTTAGCTGCCCGGAGAAAAACCAAGACAGCTGACAAAGCAAACTCCTGGGAGGGCAAACAAAGGAGCCGCTTTGAATCGAGTTAGTTAGTCTCACTAACTCGGCGCTAATATCTCAAGAAACGCGTAACATAACAGGTATGTACTGTACATGCGTTTCAAAATGACAGGGTGGGCCAGGCAGGTCACCTCTTGGTCACATCCATCCAGCTGTGTTCAGAGGTGCATCGGCACCCCAAACAACAAAAATAGATACTACAAGCAAACAAAAAGATAAAATAACCCTCGATGTGCAACAACGTCCATTGAAAGAGAGGCTAATTTAAGGCAACATGTGACATGATGTTAGCATGCGTCTGAAGAGGACTGCTATTCCGCTGTTAACTTTTACCGCTAGCTATTCTGCTAACATGTCAGATATTAAAGTTAATGATAGAAGCGGCGCAACATTAGCTTAGCCCTTGGACGTTCATCTTTAAAGATACATTTTCCTGCCACTACAAACTAAAGAAAATGTGTTCCTTTGATCAAATTAAACTAGGATAATAAAAAAAATAAAGTTGATATATTGGACGTGAACAACACTGTGTAAAAATACTCGAATAAACTACCGTTTATCAGTTCCAGATGACTTCGCGTTAGCTAACCAGATGTTAGCTTACCTGGTCTTGGATCTTTAACACAGCCATGTTTCCCAGAATGAAAATGTAAGAAAAAGGAGAGGCAGTAACTAAGCCCGGGAGTTACTGTAGATTGACTTCCCGTGAGGGAGGGAACTGATAGAGAAGAGACGCCGGAGCGGAGTAGCTAACCCCCTCTTCCTGTCAGGAATAAACTCGCCACATTTTTTATGG
This sequence comes from Xiphophorus maculatus, assembly GCF_002775205.1. Taxonomy (NCBI): domain Eukaryota; kingdom Metazoa; phylum Chordata; class Actinopteri; order Cyprinodontiformes; family Poeciliidae; genus Xiphophorus; species Xiphophorus maculatus. Next base: position 22,010,691 of record NC_036455.1, on the reverse strand, counting down.
GAGACAAATGACTGAACGCAGCCGAGAGCTGAAACGTTACGTACCAGTCAGCACAGCGCGCCGCCGTCAGCCTGCACCGTGAGACTGAAGGGGATTCATCCAACGCTGTATAACAATTTTTTATTATTATACATCTTTAACAGAAATGGTTTTTGTGGTCACCCATAACTGACTCAGTGTTTCTATGTAACCCACCACCCTCCACAAAGACTCGCGGATTAAAAAATAAATAAAATAAACTTTGTCCACACGTCAACTAAAGCAAGTATAATTAAGAAAAAGTTACTTTTGTATTTTTTTTTCTGATCCATTCTAAACCTTTGGCCGAATTTGCTGGAGCGTCCAGACCTGAAAAGAAGGGCAACCAGGGCCGCCCAAAGCCTCCATGGGGCCCTAAGCGAAATGTGGTTTTGGGGCCCTCTAGTTCTGCCAACAGTGTGGACTGGCTGCAATCAGCAGTCCGATCATTAGATGATTCACACACCTGCTATAAATTTATTCCATCTCTGGCAGTGCTGTTTTCATCATATAAAATAGAATACATTTATTGGCCAACTGATTTATCGACCAGTTGATTTCTGGGAGCCGATTTCCTTAATTTCGGGGAATTGTGATTGGCCGATACTTACACGTGAAGCCCATCTTATCCCCTAATGATCTTATCTTCGTCAGCAAAGGTTTAAAAATCAGTCTCTGTCCTCTTGTGCTCCACAGTGAGAAGTTTGACTTACAGACCAGCCCACCAGGTCAGGTCTGCACATTTACAGTTATCAATATTCACCCCCACTGTTGACAACTCAGCGACTTTCATGCTATATTTAGCGACATTTCAGACAAAAAAAATTAATATCAACCAAAATCAAAATCGGAAGGTCAGGCTCTTTAAAGATCGATAACCAGGGATCGGCCAGAAAACTGCAATCGGTGCAGCCATACACACATATTCATGACATACTTTCATTAAATAAATTTCTCTTAAGTGTTACTCCAATAGCTAAAAATGTAATTTACACCAGGTGAGTCTTTCTCCCCTGAGAATGTGGACCGGTACTGGTACTGGACTGATTCTGAGCCTTCAAATGATTTTAACAGAAGTTTCAAATAACTTAGAAGTTGATGTAAAAATAATGTTTGTTTAGCCACAAAATGATTATGCTTTAGTTAGTTTAGTAAGTTTTAACTATTATCAAACGTTACTGTTACATACATACAAACGTTACACGGTGTTTTGAAGCCAAAATGCCTCAGAAATACACAGAGCCAACCATGAGAATCAACTCATTTAAAATTTAAACTCAGTTTCACACAAACACAAAGACCCTAGCATAAATGTCTGGCTGTTGAACTGGACCGTTCCAGGTCGCTATCAACCTAATTTTCTATTAGCAGCTTTACAAATCTTTTACATTACAATACGAAGGCACATTAAAACAAACCTTTATCTTGGCTTTTTTCTATTCTCCCTCCCTGAAGGATAAGTCCTTTTTTGAGACATTGTTTTGCTTACTTAACTTCTGACCGGAGCTTTGGACGTTTGGATGCGCTCTGCACGTTGCATCTCATGATACCGGCGAAGCGTGCGGTACCTACCGCGGCCACCAGGGGCCCCCCAGGAGCAATTAATTTTTTTCTTTAAATCCAAAAATTATGATTTCTACATACATTATCAAATATATATTATTGTAAAAACAAATCACTTCATATTGAAATTGTGTGTTTTTGATATTATAATGACATAGAAATTATTACTAAAAAAAAAAAAAAAATCAGCTCCTCTGAGGGGGCCCCATAGTGGCCCTGGGGCCCTAAGCGGCTACTTAGTTTGCTTATGCCTTGGACCGGCCCTGATGGCAACTATTTGAAATGTTTTCTACTAGAGAATGACTTTTACCGTTACGTAACCCAATAACCACTTAGTTTAATAGTTAGCAACACTTGAAGCTGGTCATTAACTATATCCTACAGAATTGGCATTTTTTAACACAGTTGTATGTCTCAACCAAAAACTGATTGTCAACACAATTCTATCATTAAGGGTGTACTCAGTTTTCCACACTACATGACAGTATGAAATTCTAAGAATCTATGTAACAAATATAAATGATTTCTATATTATATATATATATATATATATATATATATGACATATATGACATTTATTTGAATGAATACTGCTGAACAAGCATTACAGTTGGGTATAGGTTCTATCACTAGAGCGCAACATATGAGAACAATGCTGCTAAAGGACAACAATCATAGAAGATTTGATTCCTGGAGAATTTCAGCCATGTTTAACAGGGTTCTTGCAGGTTTCAGTAGGATAAGCTTAAGACCTTTTAAAGACGATCATGAATTAAATCTAAGACCAACATGACATATTACCAGAAACATTCAAATTAACATTTTAACAAAAGAAAGCCTTTTTTGTTATCAATTTAAAGATTCATGTTTATCCACTGAAAATGATCAATTTAGCTCTCCATTAAATCAAAACAGCTATCTTAACCTAAGTAATCTTCTCAACAAAACACTTATCTACATACACAACCTTATAATATTTAAGCCCTTTAGCACCAATTTCAGTTTTAAGGGTTTTCAGTTGGACAAGATTTTCAAATTTTAGACTTTTTAAAGCCCTGCGTGAATCCAGGTGTGATCATATTGTAGACTTTGTATTTAGTCTTTGATTTATGAAAAGTCTTATGCTGCTGAAAGCGAGACTGGCTTGAAAACTGCTTACCACATGTCCCACAAACGTTCTTGGTGTTGTGGTTCTGCAGGTGCTGGTGTAGACTTTCACTGAGCATCAAACGTTTCCCACAAACCCCACAAATACAGATTTTGTCCCCTGCGTGTTTCTGCACGTGCATCTTTAGCTTGTGGAAGTAATGGAAGATTTCTCCACATGCCTTACAGTAATACGACCCATCACGGTTCTGAGAGGCAGATAACTCTGTTGTCGCTGTACTCAGATTTAGGTCTGCTAATTGATTTTTTGCATGCTTTTTGCTTGGTGGACTAAAGTCAACTGAACTTGAGGATGCTGATTTGGTCGGGATAGATTCCTTGGTATTGCTGCAGGATTTGCCCTTTGTTACAACACCGGTTTCATTTGGTTGCTGCATTTTGCCAGCTGAATCCAGTACTTTACCAAAGCCATTATTCTGATGACTTTCCACGACAATAACTTCCCTTCCATCTTGGATGCGAGTGTTCAAGGAGATGTTCATGCCACGGTCTTGATTTAGGTATAGACAGTGTTGCTGTGGTTGACTGCTACCAGAATGTTGGGCATCCACCACATTTAGAAGTTGGCCTGAGAAAATTGAGGACAAAAAAAAAAAGTTTTACATGGACTGTTCATGTAGCTGTACCATGACTTGTAGTTTGATACCTGCTGCTTTTTCTTTCATTTGAAGCAGAAGTGAAGTCGTTTCCTGCTGCTGTTCCATGCTGCTGAGCTCTTCCTCATCTTCCTCGGAGTCTTCGAGGCCCGAAGATTCTTCTTCAAACATGACAGTGTAAGGCAGACGATGATTCCCTGGAGAGAAAAGCATTGCTGTATTATTATTTCAACAAAAACATGGTAGGATTTTTGGCTTAGTGCCTAATAAGACAAATTTTAGCCTCCAGAAAGCAAAAATAAAGGGGAACAAATACACACTATGACAGAAACCTAGAAATCAGGCTGCTGCACCTTTGAACAATGCGAATATTCAAAATTCAATTTGTACAATCTTTCATTATTCATTATATTCAAAATAAAGATATTGTTGTTCAAATAAATTCAAATACTAAACACTGTCCTATTCATAGTAAGGAGAGCAACTTGTTTAATAATCTTTTTTTTCCTTTTTGACAAGACAAAAAAATAATTAGAATAAATAATAAAAATGATATTACCAATTTTTCTATTAGTTGGAACAATTTCAAACCCCATTTAAATGAAATACATTCTAGAAAATTTTAAGATTTGTCTGGTAAAGTCTTAAGATTTTACCAGTAAGACATGAGCTAACCAACTGTGTGTCATTTTATGCACCACCTAAATCTTACTCAAGAAAGAATTTATGAAAATTTACTGTTTGGGTACATCAGTAGAAAAAAATAATAATAATCAAAGTTAGAAAATAATCCATCAGTTATTGCTACATCTGACAACCACAATGGAATAGGCGCCTCTGGACCATAAAAAAACAACAAAAAAAACAGTAGTTAAGCAGGCAAAAAAAAAAAAAAATTAAGACATTGGTGGTCCTTTATGACATATGAAACATACATACTGACCTGACCCTTGTTTTGTCTGCAGAACAGTATAACCTGGAAGAAAAAGAGAACACTTATCTTTAAGTGAATGAAAACATTATCAAACATTACACATATAGCATTATGCATGGTTAGTTGTATTCCTAACTGATGCAAAAGTAAAAACACATCTAAAAGTAAACCTGCCATGTTGTTTTGATAGGTGGACTTTAAAGATGCATCTCCGATTAAGGACCTTCTCGCAGCACGGACAGTGCCAGTGACTTCTTTCCTGAACTTTGTCAGAACACATACATGGGATCACAAATCTTTCTGCAAACAGAGAAAAACAACCAGGTTTGCTGATTAGGGGCAAACACCTAGTTTAAAAAAAACAACAAATGGATCGTTTCACAGTCAGCTAATGAGCCATTAATTAAATCATTTATTGCCTAAAAAAAAGCATGCGAGTTACTCCATAAAAAGCAAATGTTTTCAAAATTATATGGAAATGATGCTTGATGTGAATAATATTAATGCACAGTAAAAGTATGAGTTTTTCATTATGCTGTCTTAAGTAGACATCAGACAATAAGTACTACATAAAATGTTTCAAGGACATTGGAAAAAATTATGGTATGAAATTTTATTCAACAAAGTTCTCAAACGTAATGTTTACACCTACCAATGTCATCCTGAATAAAATGGACGGCTATATCATAATGTCTTTTCATCAGGTGGTGCTTTGAGGCAGGCACTTGCTTGAAACAGAAGAAACAGTTCTCCATGGTTGAAAACCTGAGAAGGCGCTCTTTGGAGATGAAGACAGTCTGTTGCCCTGGGAGACGAAAAAAGATTTGATTGGCTCAAAGAAAGGATGAGTGCCACAAAGACATTTCTGATGCTTGAGACATTGAGTGGAATAAGCAATTCATATTTAGGGCACACCAAAAATGAATCAAAGCTATGCTTTGTAATAAAGTATTAGAAAGGTGTTAAGCGTTTGTTTATGGAGAAGAAAGTTACTTTATGATCAGCAACAATTTCTGGCAAAATAAACATGATTCTCACCAACAGTGGCGCTAAAGGTAGATGTTTGGGTCTTGCTGTTAACTCCTGAGTCTGGAGCAGATGGGCCAGAAGGAGAATTTTCTTCTTTAACAGCAGGAGCGTTACTGCAGTCAGTGACAAGCTTTGCAGCAACCTCTGTAGTTGTAGTGTTGGTTACATGACAACCTGCACAGAAGAGATGAGAAGAAAAAAAAAAACTGATGAAGAGCGCACCTCGATGTATGTTCTGGAGCAGAAGGTGTGACTCTCTTTTCAGTTAGTCACAATTAATTAACCTTTCAGGATTTTTTTTGGTGAGAGAAAACCAAAATGTCTACATGAACAACATGAAACTTAACACAGAAAGGTTTTAAGCAGCTTCTTATATTATATCTGGAGATACCATTTTATTTTGCTATTGAATCTGCATATGTCTTAGAAAAAACCCCACAAAAGTGAGTAAATAGTTTAGGTCTTGACTGGGATGTGTGTATGGGCTGCAGCGATTACTTGGAATAATTGTAATGTAAAAAGTCAGTTTGCTTAAAGAACACATGCTGAGCAGTAATGAAGTGAAAACTGCACAAAAATGTTATATTTAAAATTTTTCTGTAGACATGTGCTACCCAGAACTCCTTAAGTTGTCTAGTTTTAGTTTCACCCAATTGCATTTCTGTAAAAAATAAAACAAAATAGAGAAAAATCTCCTATTAGCACCTTTTGTTATTCAGTTATTAACAGGTTAATCCAAAAAAAGTAAACAGATAAGCCCAACAGTAGGCTAAGCTTTTCACATGATGATCTTAGAAGTATTATTTAGCTGCAGATGCTTCATTTGGTAAAAATGATTAAGTGTTTACTAAAGGAACGTGTCATTGCATTGAAGGCAACAGTTTTTTTAATTTCATTTAAAAGGTTAATTGAATTTTTTTTATTTCCATTTTTTAAAGCTTTTCCAATATTGAACACACACACACACACACATATATATATATATATATATATATATATATAAAACAGCTTACACTGTGGTCATGCCCAGGGATGGAGATGGGGAACTAGAAAATTCCTGAAGAAATGTAACCGGGGCCTGCCAAAGTGTGCGGGTCGGTTCGGACACAGCGTTCTGATGCATCAATGCTAAGCTAAAAAATTACAAAGTAGCATATGGAGAATCACAAGAATGTTGACTGAATGTTAGTCACTGCTCTCCCTATGCATTGCTATGGGCAGGCCCCAATGAGTGCACCATCCCCACCAAACTCAAGCTCTGTTGCAGTCTGTCTGTATTTTACAGTCTCCATCTTGTGGACTGTGGAATGTCTGTAAAAGATTCCACTCATGTTTTGCAGAGTTGCGTCTTGCCTTCAGCCATTTGCGCCTGCTTTCTCAGCAATACCTGCAGTGGGCCAATTTCTACTTTATTTGGATGAAGCTAAGACAGAACCTTGTCATGACTGATTTAGCACGGTGGTGCAGGTTTAGTGAACGCAAGAGGTGAGCTCATTTCAAGTGAAGACATTTAATGCTGCTTGCACCAGGATTTCTATTTTTAAAAATCCCAGATATCAATTACTAACAACTCATCAACTTTTATATTTACGCGTATTTTATAGCAAAAACCCGTCACTAAAGAAGATTAGCGCGTTACCAACATGTAAACAAGTGGGTCAAGGCGGAAATCGCACCCAAAATTCACACAAAGCCTCATGGGGGCTGGGAATAAGATGGATAGTCTGTTTGAAACTGGATGCTTGTGATTAATTAAACAGGCGGACACAACAAACCATCATTTCTGTTGAATTCATTAATCATGAGAATCAAACCAATACGGCATGGACTGACCTTGTTTCTTTGGCAACTTTTTCTTCAGGATAATCTCCAACAGAGACGAGTGGCGCTTGTTTTCCTCCTTCAGCCGGGTGACCTCTTGCTCGTACGCTTCTATAGTTTTGTCGATGACATCAAGGATTTCGGATGTAGCAGTTCGCAGTCGCCCAGCCACAAACAACTTTAGCTCCTCCAGTTGGCTCATTTTCACAGTTTTACCCACTTAAGACCTTTCGGACACACGAGAAACGCTACTCCAGTCAAAGAACATTTCCGCTCTTTGCATTCAAACAGCCGGTTTTATCTGCGGATTGCATGACCAGTTTAAAATGTCGCCCCCTCTCGCACCGGAGTATGTTGGACGCAAACATGAGCAGGCAATATTCAAGAACATATTAAGAATTTTCAGAACCATAAGTTAAAAAAAATGCAAGTGACGTTCAAAAAACGTTAGATATGCCAGTTTACTAAAAAAAACACCCAACATTAAGTTACATTTTGTGGTCTACAATACCAGGACTACTAAAGTTGGCCAAATGCTCTCCAGAAATTGTCAAAAGACAATTTTTTAATACTTCAAGTGTATTTTAGGGTAGAAGGAAAAAAAATGCAATCTCAACCACTCATAGGGAACTGTAGCTGTAGTCAGCCAACCACACATCCAGGACATGGGCAGCAACTCTTGCAATTCTTTGGCTCAACTGAGTTTATTTGATCCAAACAAGAGTTCTCAAGATTTACTCTTTTCTAAAACTGGCAGTGGCAATAGAGCATTATAAAATGTATTGAAAAATGTTGAGCAGTGATGGAAACTGTCCGTTTGGAACTTTCTGGTGATCCCAAGGGAAGATTCACTCCTCAAAGGCGTTGCTACTAGCTTCAGTCAACTTAGTCAGTGGTCTCTGCAAAGAACAATTCATTAAAGTTCATGTACTCTTAATACACATTACAAATCGTAATGCAGTACATTACTGTGTACAATTTAGCCACACAATGGAGTTAAATCACCGTGGCCAGCATATATTTTAAAGAGTCTTTTTTTGGTTCCAGTCAGGTAGCTGCCAGTTTACTGTTAGCTTAATGAAGAGCACATAATGTTGTAGGGGGACTATATTGTGGGTCTCTGTGAGGGTTTTACACAGACCAGTCACAGAGACGTTGAATGGATTCCAAAAAATATTCTTAATTTATTACAAAAAGTCCAAAAATAGTTCAAAAATGATGAATTGGGCCCAAAACTGAGGTCAACATAACAAACTACAACTCAGGTAGTAACACAAAGAACTCAAGCACAAAACTGACCTAACAAACAAGACATGAGGGGAACTTAAATAGTGGCTGATCAGACCACTGCTAACACACAAGGGGGTAATTAAGCACACAAGAATTTAAACAAATACTGGTCAACACATTACTGAATCTTTAAATTAAATAAATATTAGAACTGAACTAACTTCCAAAAAGAAGAAACATTAAAGAAATGGTCAAATTAAACTAAAGAAGACCAAATTTCCCCTTCGCCTGGCAAACAAATGGAATGACCCACTGAGGTCTTATAAAGACAGCAATTAGTTGGAGCTCTTCTGTGTGATTCCAGCAGCATCTCCAAAGGAAACTGGTAACTCAAAAGAAGAAGAAATTAATTTGTTGCATTTAGCAAAAAAAAATATAAAGAACTGACAGATAAAGTTAACTAAATGTGTGCACTGCAAATAGTTAACTATAGAGTCAGGCTAATGAAAATCATTTTAAAGATAAAATTCTAAACTATTCACTAATCAATATGTAAAATAATGTTAAGGGTGAATAGAAAACGATTACCATTCAGATCTCTGTGTGACAGTAGGGACAGCTGTCACAGTCTCATATTCAGGAGTTGGACTTGGCCCCTTAAATCTAGTAAAATGAATGCTCTTTCTTGTTCCAAGCCAGAGTGAATTTGGTGTAGTAAACTTGTCTGGTCTTTAATTAGTCCTCCAGTCAGTGTAACTGAGCAGCCTTGTGTTCTTGTTCACCGTTAGTGCCTGAATTTACAAAAGCCATGGTAAAAGAATAAATACTAAATGTGTTCATAGACTGACTTCTCAGGGTTGAAGTTGTTGTGGCTGCAAAAAGTAGGCTAATAGCATATCAGGACAGCATGTGCTTTAAAAATAGTATGTTACTAAAGTCCATGTGTAAAGGCACAACCCCAATACTTTGTGTTGTTGCTGTATCTTTTATTTTGACATTGTCCTACTCAATTATTCTGCCTACTTATTCATTTAGTATGTATGCTTGTCTGTTTGCTGCATGCTTGTAGGCATTTCTTACATGAATGCCTACATACATGCAGCAGTTGGTCGTTGAGCATTACATGTAAAACTGTCCAGGTGTTTATGTTCCGTATATTTATCCTTCCCCAGTCTTTCTATCATTCAGTTAACAACAAATATATTAAAGAAAGGTAGAGACGGTGCTCGTAAAATATGAAAACCCTGATCAACTTTTGGCAAGTGAAAAACAAACCTTTTTGATAAAGGTATATAACTTTATTTAAAAAAGAACAATCTGCAATTCTAATTGTCAACATTTGAAATGTCATAAAATATTCGTTCCTCATTTTAATTTGCAAAGCAGGTCATAATGAATAGGAGAAAACTTAGAAGCAGTTAATGAAAATAAGAAGCTGGAATAAGCTGTCATTTTTTTGCATCTCTAAATATATTTTCAATCAAAAAGCTTTGACCTGAGCAAGCCTGGAAGCAGATAGACCCTTTATATTAATCACAATAATCTCAGAAAACTGTCATCTGGAGACAACCTACATGAGGTAATAAGGCATTAAATGACTTTATTGGAAATGTTGAGCAAAACCGAGTAAAATTCTCCAAGTACAATCAAATAATGCAATTTCAGTGCTTTTGGGGTGTCCAAGTCGTCGTCCGGTGGTCTACGTTGTGCATTGGGAGGAAGAGGGGTTACATTGGTATCCATACTCACAGCAGTGCTTCCCATCCGCACAGCACACGCCCTGAAAATTATTCACAGAGTTAAAACAAAAGTAGTCACAAAGGTTTTACAATCAAGCAATATTCATTCTACATTTCTGGACAGAACAGATAGAGTTTCTGTATCCCAAATTACTTTTTACTTTATCCTTTTGCTTGTACCATTCCAACTTCTATTGTGAAGCACATAACTGTTATGTGTTAAAGTGTGTGCCAATGATTCCCAAACAACAGAACAGTTGTGTAAGTCATACCAGTGGGTAAGGACAGCAGTTCCACTTGTCTTTGGGTCCCTTGCAGCAACTTGAGCCAACTGGGCAGTAAAATTTGTCATCACAGCGAATGACTCCCTGATTGAAGGAGTTAGCACTGGCTTCTGTCAGAGCTGTCAGTGCTGTCTGCAAAATTAAGGTAGAAAAAATTAGATAAAAACTAAACATACAAGCTGACTATTCTTCTGTATCTGTTTAAATGTATTTTTAATATTCATTTTTGCCAATCTTTTTTTTTTTGGTAAAGGTGCTATCCATTTGTGGCCACTAAGGGGAGCAGAAATATAATCGGAAAGAAAAACTGCCATACTGTGGTATACCTCCTTCTTAGTGCTTTTGTTCTCAGACACTGAAAGAAGAGAAGCTGGGACTGAAGTCAGAGATTTTTTGTAGGTGAACAGATCCTCCAGTCTTTCCCTAACACACTGAGTGTAAGTGTGGTCACAGTCGTAACCGTACGGACAACAGTGGAAGCCGTCCAGGCAACATTTTGCCTACAAGACAAAAACATCTTTGACATTAGTTTTAAGAAATTGTAGAAATTAGTTAAAGAACAGCAAAACATGTTTTCAAGAACTGGATTGAAAAAACAAAAGGAATTTCTCCCAGAAAGTGATTAATTGCTCATCAGTTTGCAGGTCTACTTACAGGAGATAAGGGGCAGCAGAACCAGCCACTCTTTGGGTGTTTGCAGCAAGTCGTGCCATCAGGACATGTGGTGTAGCTGTCACAGTAAACACCTGAACTTTTTAATTGTTCTGGGGAATTGTTTTGTTTGACCTCCTCAAAAGGGGTCAGAGAGAGATCTGGGGTGTTCGACACCTCTGCAGCCACTTTCCTCACAATCGGTATGGTGATCCATGGTTGGTATTGCTTCACACACATCTGAGTGGCAAGGTCACAGAGATAACCTGAGGGACAGCAGTGGGCTAGGTCACTGCAGCAGACAGCCTTCACCCAGACAAATGCAAGGAGGGAGAATCAGTGACACAAGTATTTTTAAGCCTACTACATCACCACACCAGTGACTTAAACGTGTCAGTGTTTCAAAGAATGTGACGTACCTTTGGATACGGACAGCAGTTATATCCACGAGCAGTTTGGCAACAGGTTTCCATATCAGAGCAGGAGCTCCCATCAGGACATCTGATGGAGCAAGATGCAAAGCCCCACAGAAACACTCCTACACACAGCCACACAGTCATCCTCGACATCTAATGGAGAGAGAAAGTCCGTGTTAATTTTTCTAGTATGAGCAGCTGCAGTTTTTAGAAATTTGGTTGTTTATTTCAACAGGATAACACTGCAGTTCACAGCACCTGTCTGACAAAGGCTTCCTCCAGGACCATAATATTTGTTTTTTGGACCACCCTCCATGTTTCCCTGATCTAAATCCTATTGAAATATTGGGGATGGCTGGGAAGTAAGGTTTACAAAATGGAGATCAGTTCTAGATGACTGATGTCCCTTAAGGAACAGCATATGAAGCAATATTTCCCCCAGCGTAAACCCAGGCACTTTCATCAAGCTAATTTTTAAATGTGACCGATTTGAATTGTTACTCTGCTTCTTTCTTGTTCCTGTTTCTTCTTTTTGTATTTTGATTAACTTATGTCACAAATATGACCCAACGACACAAAAGCCAAGACCTTCTGAGTCATTTCATGTTCATGGCTTTCCTTGCTAGCATTAAAAGAGACTGAATCATTTTCCCATGACCAACAGAAACCTTCTGAAGCCAACACAGAAGTGGTTATGCTGACATTTAGTTTGTGGTGTTCAGTTCATTGTGACTCAACTGGTTTAAGTTATTCCGCATTCCTAAACAGGTCAATGATCATTGTAAATCCTGTTTTAAGCCATATTACAAAATTATGAAACATGACTCACTCAGAAATGTGGGTCATGTCTCATCACCAAATATAGAAGAACTGAGCATTTAAACAGTCACCATAAATGTTTAGTGGGGTTAAGGTCGGGGCTTTGAAAAACAAGCTTCCCAGAGTGTTGTGGATCAGTTTTCTGTTGTAACATCCAACTGTGTCCGAGGTTCAACAATTAATCCGAACTGCACCAAGCTACCACCATCAGATGGAAAATAATTCCAAAAATTAGTCATTGTCTACAGTGTAAAAGAAAGTGCAGAAAAACAGCTGCCTTAGTCTACTTTGAAGCCAGACTTAAATTACTATAAACTAAGAGGATGTGAGACAAGATAGAAACACCTGCCTGAAAGTAAACAACTTCTAGCTTCACTTCACACTCCACATCGACAAGTCAACTGTATCAGGAGAAATGTTTCATGGTCAAATGAGACAACGTTCAAACACTGTACCAAGAATTAAGCAGCCATCACCACGCTTAATAATTTTATGTGTGTTTGGGAAAATAATCCCAAACACACAAGAAGAAAACCAGCATTGAAACAGATAAAGCAGGCTGACAGGAAGCTTCTGAAGTGGTCCTAACTTCATGCCACTTATTCTAGGAATACAATTTACAGCCATTAAAGTCAAGTTTGTGGCAACCAATTCAAATTATATACCAAGATGATATATCCAGGCAGAATTGCGCCACACGCTTGCCGATGTTGACAAAATGCTTGCAGTCAAAGTGAAACTTGCTAAGAGACATTTAACCAAATATAAACCAGATGGGTGTTTGTGTGCATTTGAACCTGTATGTACACACACACACACCCGATTCTTGCTGTTTAAAAGTTAGTAGCATTGCATGTCGTGTTTCAGGTCAAGCTGATCAAAAACACAATGGTTCATATAAATCAATAAAAGTCAGAACAGAATATTCAGGCCAATGACGTTTTTAAGTAAAGCTTTCACCGTAGCTGTAAATTATGGTTAATAAAACAGTTACATCTCAAAAAATAATTCAATGAGACTTATTGAAGTATTACCTTCCGCCAATGAAGTGATTGAAAAGCTTCCTGTCACAAGGTCCCCACTTCCCTTAAATGGTATGCCACTCTCGCTCTTTATAGCAGAAAGTAGACCCTCCCTCTGCACATAGTCAAGATGTGCAGAGGGAGCTGCACGTTTTTGGCTTTACAGTGGAGGTGGGTGTTGTAATCACTATACAAGGCTACAGGCGCACGTGCAATTTTTGAGTCATAAGACCAGTCCAAAAAGTTTAAGTCTTTCCACTACATGAAGCATGTAGAAACATGCCAAAGACACTCTAGAGTTTTAGATTTTTATTTTAAAGATTACAGACATTTATTCCCTGGATTTTAACAGTTTGCAAACCTATATGCAAATGAATCCAAAGCTTAAAATTTTCATATTACAGCATTTATCTAAAAGCTGTATTTCCAAATTTCCATGTCAGAAATGGTTATATAATTAAAAGATTTGGATCAAGTTTTGAACCCCTATGTGTAAACTGTTAAGGAGTCAAGCTCCTTCATTTGTTATTTTATCATTTTATGTTGTCAGTGCAATACAATTACCTCCTTGAGAAACACACTTCACTTTGATTTTGCACTGAGGCATTATTCATTTCTGGAAAAAGGGAACTCTTAGGTTTCCTTTTTGTGGCATGTGGCATGTCTAAACCTGCTACTTGAAAAGGAAATTCAAAACGTTTGAGTATCCATTATGTCTGAAACATTTAAAAACCTATAATAAGTTTAACTAAGTATAGAAGCCCACATTTTGTTGCAGTTTTATATATGACCTTTCATTTACTGTAAGGATCTTGTGTTTGCATGGTTGTGTGGTGAAGGTTATTAACAAATTGACCTCAATCAATTTTCCCTTCTCCTCACTACTTCTCCTTTCCCTCTTGGGTTCAGTCTGTGGGAAGAATAACCGTTAAAATGACATTGCAGAAAGAAGAAGTCTTGGGTTAGCTGCACCCCAAGACAAAATAAAAAGTATGACTGCCTGGGATGTTTTACTGTTTCACAATAATAAAGTTTTTACTTTCAGGTGTAAGAGGAAGTTCTAAATCAATCACCATTAATACATTTCAGACTAAAGTTTTGTTTCCAACTGCTAAATGAGCCATGCACCCATTTTCAGTTGTAATGTCTCCTATAAAGTTAAAATAAAGGGAGGATATATATTACCAAAAAGATAATAGTTTATATTATTTTCAAATAGAAAACTATCTTTTGTTTTTTTTAATAGAGTTTTTGATAAGCAGCTCTATGGCATTAACAGGAGGAAGTATCAAAGAATCAGTTTCAATCCTTGTCCAGTTGCAGTTTATCTATTTGGCAACCAGTGTTTATTCTGGTTGTGAAAGTTTCCGTAGATTCCATAGTTGCAAAGCGTTATGAATCAGACAATCCCCACAGAATCAGGAAATCAAACAGAAGACTCGTTACTTTTTCATCTGGACAGAAGGAGGTGAGCTACCAATGCTGGTATTAGATCAGTTAGTTCAGAAAACAAAAACAGCAATGCTGGTTTACGTGCTGCATGTGTATAGTTGGAGGGTCAAACTACGGTGAACAGAATTAAAAACACAGCACTGCACTTACTGTAGAAAAGTCTAAGGACCAGCATGTACACCAACCACCATTAACAGGAATGTTTTGATACCTCATCATCTTATAATATCCTACATGCTGATGCTTGTACGGTCTGACTTTTCTGCACACCCTGTGCTGGTTGTTTGTCTCAAGCTTGCCTAGAAAAGGCCTGGAAAATATAAAATACAATGCCTATAAAAATCATTTGCCCCCTTGGATGATTTTGCCTTCTTATTGCTTTAACAAATCAGTCATGATCAACAAATCTGACATTTTGAACAATACATATATAAATAAACTCCTTTAGTAAAGAAAAAAATATTTCTACTAAATAATTACAAATTTTCAGCTCCTTCAAAGTAGACGGTAAAAACACAGCAAGATATAGTCCTGGAGAACAGTTTGTTTCCACCTGCAAGAGAACTGCAGCTTCGGTGAACATTTGTTTTCCAGCATGACAACAACCTGAAGCACCCAGCAGAAGTGGTTTGAAGAAAACTAGAAAGATGTTCTCGAGGGGCCTAGCGAAAGCCAAGACTTCAATCTAAGAGAATTTATAGCAGGACTTGAAAAGGGCTTCTGACAACCGATCACAGCGCAACCTGACAGAGCTTGAGCAGGTTAACGAGAAGAATGGCGTAAAATTGCAGTGCTCAGATGTGCACACCTGACTGAAACCTCTCCACACAGACTCAATGCTATGACTGCTGTCAAAGATGCATTTAATAAATACTGACTTGAAGGTGGTGAATATTTATGCAGTCACTTATTTTATGCTAAATTGAGTAATTTAACTTTCATTGTTTTGCAGAAATCAGTTTTCATTTTGACAGGAAGGGCTTTTGTTTTGGTAAATATTTTGGTCAAAGACTAATTTTGTTGAACAGAACCGATTTCTCAAACCAACAACAAAAAAAGGTAAAACATTGAAGTGGGTGAATACTTTTTGTAGGCACTATAAACTATAAAATATGTTGTCTTGTTTTCCACTTAGAGCCACGTTCATCTGAACGAACGTTCATCTGGCTCACCGTTCAGCCTCCTGTGCATTGAGGGTGCGATTCAAAACTTGAGCAAAGCTCATATCTGACTGAAGGCTTATATCCATGAGTAATTCATATCCTCAGAATACTACAACAATGGAGAAAGTCACACAAATTCTTTATTGTTCCTTGTTGCTAAACATTCCCCTGAAGTAACATAAAGGCAGGAAGATTATATATGACAGTCATAATAATCAGTACAAAACCTAAGTGAGACAGTGAGACACAATGAGATTTTATTGGGAATGTTTACTTATCATTAGAGAAAAAGTAGCCAAGTAAAAATGAATAATGTGATTTGAGTACTTTTGGTGTGTTCCTGTGGTCATCATCTTCTGTCTTCCGCATGTGGTGGAGAAGGAGGCTCCATAATTTTACGCTGACCATCAGAGCAGCAAAAACCCTGAAATTAGATTCAGCATTAGAGATAAATAAGGACAAATCTTTTACAGTCAACACATTAATTTCTACATATTTGGTAAAGGAAGACTTTCAATTTTCGCAATTGGCTTTTACTATTACTTGTCCCACCACATCTGGAAATGTGCAGTATGACAGGGCTAAATGTCAAAATTCAATTATTCCTAAACAACTGAACAGAACAATGACCCGTACCCGTTAGTTAGGACAGCAGTTCCACTGGGCTTTGAGTCCCTTACAGCAACGTGAACCATTTGGGCAGTAAAACTGTTCATCACAGCGAATAACTCCCTGCTCAGTGGCTTCTCTTTGAGCTGCAAAAATTGTCTGTAAAAATAAGGACAATGTCATCATTATTTCATTTTGTCTCCTAGCTACATATTTTAGCATCAGTATGTTTCATGCACAACACATTAATTCGATAGTTTTAAAAATGTTAATCCTTCAAGCACTTTAAAATGTGTTTTTGTTTTACAAAATGCAGCATATCAACATAATAGGGAAGGCCTATACACATTTTGACCACTAGGGGGAGCAGTAACAAGGAGATGAAAGGAAAAAGAGAATGATTAAAAATCACAATGCTACCACTACTATGTTTCACCATGGGGATGGTGTGTTACATCAGAGCTTTTGGTTGTAACATCATAACATGTGATGAAATTAAAGGCTCGTGAATACTTGTGCAACGGATCATGGGTGAAAACAGAGTCATAGATTTTACCTCCTGCTCGTTGTTTTGGTCTTCAGATGCTGCAAGGAAAGAGGCAGGGACTGAAGCCAGAGCTTGTTTGTAGTTGAACGGATACTCCAGGCCTTGCCTGATGCAGTGAGTGTAAGTGAAATCACAGTCATAACCGTACGGACAACAGTGGTAGCCATCCAGGCAACATCTTCCCTACAAGACAACGGATGCAGTGATATTCAAAAACGGTAGCCTTCTTGCAAAGTTGCAATAGGTGGTGAAAGAAAATACAGTAGGTAAAATTTGCATTCAGCATTTGTTTTTTTTTTTTACCCTTTACTCCATTTGTGAGCTAATCTGCTTTGATATGTTTCTAAGTGAGGAGTACTCAAGTTGTTCAGCTGTGAATTTTATGCCGATGGCCTCATTAGAAATATTTAAACTTGTGCAAACATTGACGTGCTGAATGCTTATCCTCACTATATTTTCTATCAATTCCTTTATGACAAGAGACACCTTTCAGCTCACAGATCTACTCACAGGAGAGTATGGACAGCAGAACCAGGCACCCTTCGGATGTCTACAGCAAGTCGTACCATCAGGACAATAATAAAAGTTGTCACAGTAGACAACTGAGCTCTTTGTCTGGTCAGGGACGTTGTTGTCTTCAACCTCCTCTAAGGGGGTCAGAGTCAGATCAGGTGTGCTTGGAACCTCTGCAGCCACTTTCTTCACCATCGGTATCCTGATCCATGGCTGGTATTGCTTCACACACATCTGCGTGGCAAGGTCACAGCGATATCCATAGGGACAGCAGTGGGCCTTGTCAGTACAGCACACAGCCTGTAGAAAAGTCAAAAACACTCAATAAGAATAACTGCCACCAGGTGTTTAAAGGTCATGACGGTTGAAGGCATGTGGCTTACTTTTGGATATGGACAGCAGCCATATCCATGAGCAGTCAGGCAGCATGTCGACAAATCAGGACAGGGAGTTCCATCGGGACATTTGATGTCGCAAAAAGCAGAGCCCCAGAGAAAGACTCCGACACACAGCCACAAAGCGGTGCTCAACATCTGGTGGAAAAAGGGTGAGAGTTGTTTTTGTTTTATTTTTGTGCCATAATCTTTGCATTCCAACTTTTGCCCACAGGTCAAGACAAAGTAACTGGATAGTTTATAATACATTGCATCAGAGTAAAACAAAAAGAAAAAAAAAGTTGATTTTAGGATATTTGTAATTTCTTACCTTCTGCACACGAAGTGATACAACAGCTTCTTGTCACAAGCTTGGTACTTTGCTCTTTATATACAACACTGGACACTCCCCTTGATACAAAGATACAAAGCCAGACAAGCCTTTCTTTAGGTTTGTTGATTAATTATTTCCAGGGTTGAAAACACTCCCACAAAAACCTACCTCGAGGAGCATGACATACATTATGAGGTGGTATTATTGACCTTTGGTACATCACACTGTTTCCCAGTCACAAGACTCAAACAATAATGATTCAAAACATGATGACAAACTGTAATAAACCTGGATTTCTACATCCACTGTGAACTTATCTTACATCACCCTAAGCCTGTGCAACAGTTTCAACTAGTCTGGTTTGCTTTTAAAGCAGTTCAACCTTAATGTTTTAGTCTCGTCTCATGCACAGATTTCTCTAGGTCTACATAATTTATTTTAAGGTACAAATTCCCCAAAGTCTTAATAGCTAGTCTGTTTTATTTTTAAGTGCAAGGGGTTTCATCTCTAGCAAATTTGAAGCACTCTTGAATCTTTTTTTTTGCATTTTGTTTTTGAAGACTCTTTACATTCATGTCACAGCACAATGACACAATTTCTACATGACTGTTGGGTAAATTATCTCTAAACTGTTCTTAGGTTCGAGTATGTGCTTTGTTGTTTGTCCTGCGTATTTCCGTGTTGCCCTCTGAAGGAACAACTCCTCGTCTATATAGCAACTTTGTGCCCCAAGTTCAATTTCCCTAGGCTTGCTTCTGACTTCATTTATGGTTCATGAATGACCTGATACAAGGAATGCAACATTTTAGCTCATATACAGAATTTGTCTGTACAAAGTGGTTCTGAATTCACTTCACTTCTCGTGAAGATCTACCAAATTGTTGAATGGACTTTGCTCAGCAATCATCATAAGGCCACAGTTATCCATGTTCCACATTTTCCTACCAAATGCTTTTCATCCCCTCAAATTTCTATGAATATGCTGTTTTTCGCAAGCTGTCTAAAACAGTTATATTTTTTTCCCCATTATCTGCAAGCCGCAATTACACAAATTACAATAAAGACCTGAAATATTTCAAAAGTGTAAAAAATCTACATGCCCTTTCTGAAATGACTGATGTATTATTGATTTTGTCTACAGTATGTTCAGGTTTTTAGCTCTACTTGTACACATAAAACATCTAGGAGTTAATCTTAAGTGAAACTTAAGATTGCAATGTCAAATATGTTACACAATCACACCCACACAAAAAAAGTATCACTTGTGTTACACTTGAAGTTCCAACCAGATAAAGCCAAAAAAAAAAAAGTTAAAACAACACTTTTTATTTGTTGAATTCTTGTAGTTTATACATATACACTGCAATGTAACATCTTGCTGAACAAAACAAGAATCTCTTGAGTTCACTATTACCTGCGTGGCTAACATCCTATAACAGATCCAACTTCAATATGAGGCTGGCAAGACATCAGGATCTACATGCATGACACAGGCACCGGCAGAACAGCCTTGTGTAGTGGTGGAAGATGTGAGGTATGACGTGGGGGGGGGGGGAGCATACAGACTTAGAGCCAAATGCATGGGAAAGAAACACAATAAAAATTTAAATCATCTCAATCCTCAAAATCTACAAAAAACCCCCCAAAAAAACAAAACCTTGCTGGAGAGAAAAAAAGATGTACCGGTAGTTCCCTCATCTCGACTCCAAATACAGAAGGACCCCAGCATTACATCTTATGTCCATTTTTTTTTTCAATCCTGATGACTGCAGCTGGGTGAAAAAGGTTTTCCACAATCAAAGGCAAAATGACACCGGTGAAGTGTGAGGAGAACAGGAGCACTGTAATGACACGGCTTTTAGTCAAGCTCTGAGTCCGACTGAGATGTTGCCTTCTTTTTCTTTTTTCTGCCGTGTTTTTTGTGCTTCTTTTTCCTCTTCTTCTTGGATTTTACCTAGAGCCAGAAATGTATTTTGTTCAACAAATAATTTCACGTATATACAGCACACTACATGAATTAAAGTGCCAATGTATAAAATAATAGCAAGACGACATTCATTTTTTTGGGGGGAGGATAGTAACTAAAATTGCTTACAGTGAATTTTACAGTGAATTTCTCCCTCTCCTCGCTACTTCTCTTTTTCTTCTTGGGTTCAGCCTATAAAAGTAACAAATGTTAATCAATGTTTGACTACAAAACCTCCTAAAATATTATTGCCGGTAACGTTTAATAACAGTGAGGGGAACTTTAGCAGTTTGGCCATAGAGGAACCTCTAAACCACGAAAAAGATGTCTGAATGCTTATACATGTTTTGAAATGATAATAATAAAATACTATTTACATTTTACTGAATTCTGCACGTAGAACTGAGTCAGTCAGTTCCTGTAATAATATAATAAATGCAACAATAAGTAATACCTCATCCCAATCTGAGTTAACAGTCGATTCTGATGAGGAGTCTTTGTGACTTCTCTCTGCCTTCCTTTTCCTTTTACGCTCCTTTTCATCCTGATGGAGGCAAGGTTTACTATCATTTTTGTAATGTTTCATTGACTTTAAATCTTCTATAGCTTTATGGTTCAGGCAAATTACCTTGTCTTTCTCTCCATCTTCCCTGATTCGTTTCCTTTTCTTAAGAAAGAAATAGAACAGTTTTAAGATTTTTTATTTCTTTTTTACCTAAGCGCCTTAAAAAGGGCAGAATGAATCATTCTAAAAAGAAAAACCTTGATTTCAGCATCCGAATCGTCATCCGAGATGTCCGATGGTCTCTTGGCTGAAGATCGCTTGCGTTTCCGTTTTTTCTTTATGCTTTTCTTTTCATCCTGTGTTAATACATACAATTTCGTTTCAAAAAAAGTTATTCAATTTGTGTTCAGTGGTCACAAAATGGCCGACCACCTGGTTTGCAGGATTGAAACTGGGACAAAATTGAAATCCTAGACTAGATTAATGATTACTGGCATTAATCTCGTCTACATCTACAGCTCAAAAAAAGCTGTAGCTCTTATTAGACTAGATTAATGGTAGTCCGCTTTATTTCCAATGAACTTTTGAAGAAACTGCTTCTTAATCTGTCAAACACATATTGAATTTACATAATCAAAAAGTCGACACTTTCAATTATTGACGTTGTTAAAATCCAATCTGACCAGGGTACCTGCTTATAAACAATTCTAATGTGAGATGTGTTATATGTATTTATATTGGCTAGACAGACATCACAACAAGTAAAACGTTGCAATTATAATCCCAGGGAGCAGATTAGGATTAGACTTTAAGTTGAATAGTTCAATTATACGTCTGTTTTTACTAAACATCTCAGGCATGACTTACCTCGTCTTCGGACTCTGAAGAAGAGCTGCTGGAGGAATCAGAACTCGATGAGGAGGAAGATGAAGAATGCTTGAGCAAAACACATTAAAAGCAGGGTTCATGAGATTTGAGCCAATACAATTGACTGTAGTTAAGTGGATTAAGTCAGATTTTTTAAATCCGGAAACCGCGTATATATGCGTGTGTGGGAGGGAAGAGGATTAGAGCGGTAAAGTTGCCAACCAAAATACTGGAAGTCTCTCCTCACCCTGCTAGACTTCTTCTTCTCCTTCTTCTTTTTCTGGATGCGTGTGCAAAAGCAAAGAAGAGCTTAGTTGAGTAAGCGTGATTCAATGGGATCATCAGCCAAAAATCTGATTACACACCTCTTTTTTGTCTTTCTTGTCCTCGCTATCCATCGACTTTTTGTCCCGTTCTTTGTCCCCAAGCCTTTTTTCTCGGTTTTTAGCCAGTTCTTTCCTCCATCTCTGCAAACAACATTACGAAGGTTAACAACAGACATGATTCATGCAGATCAAGGAACATTATTGCAACTTTAAAGTTATCCATTTATTAACAAGAGAAGCAAGTAAAATATTTGGTCGTGATCATTTGAAACCAGTGGATTGATGTGTCTAAACCACTGACTGCTCCTGCACACGTAGGCCTGTGGATAGGCCTCCACTGGGAGGTTACTGCAACAATACCTCATTCATTTTGTCTTCAAAGTCAGCCAGGGCCCGAGATCCCTTTTTCTTCTTCTCCAGCTGCTCCTTTAGCTCTTCCCTGTTCAACACAAGGTGAATAAGTTTCAGAATGCGACAACCTTAAATTTTCAAAGTAATGCATTCATTTTGTGGAAAAAAAGATGCAAGTGCCTTTTCATTTTTAAGATTTTTAAGCACCGAGTTCACTTCAAACCAGACATAGGCATTAACTTTGTGCAAACGTTACATTCATGTAATGGATAACACTTAAGAAATGCTCTGTATTGACTCATGTTAGAAGAATTATTTTCTAGGTTTATTTACGTATGAGTTTATTTTAAAGGTTATGTTTTCATATTATTATTCTGTTTGATGTTTACTTGATTTATCTCTTTTGTAGTACATTATTAACTGTTTTTAGGATGTTTTTGCCTGGAAGCTAGAAACGTTAACACAATCATGTGTTATCAGCTTCCTGTGAAACTGATTGGTTACGGTCAGCCTCGTGCCCTTGTAAGGCCATGTCCACAGAAGGTTCCAGAACATCCTGTAGTAAAGGTCGTTGGTCAATTCTTTGTGTGACTGTGTGAAAAAGCCCAACCTCCTTTTTTGTAATCATAATAAAAAGCAGTTGGGGACAAAGAGCCGGCGGAGTTGATCACAGACAGTGTTTGACGGCGGTTCTCCGTGTCTGGCTCTGCTCCCATCTTCTGCAGAAAAGTAATTTGTGTCTCTGGTTGATTCTTTGCAGGTTAGGAACTAAAATAGACCTAACAACTCTAGATTCAAGTCTTTCATAGGGGGGTCATGTCATGAGATGATTTTTGCAGGAGAGAAGTTTTCTGCTGACAGGCAGCAAAATCATTTTACACCTCCTGTCTTTTATTGCCATTTATGCTTGCACAAGGAAAGCTTGGGACATCTCACATTTTAGATGGACTCATAAAGGACCTAGATAACTGTGCTTGTGGTTTAAATTCACTCAATTTACAATTACAAAAGAATCCATAAACAAAGCGGTCACATGTAGCTTTTAAATAATGATATTAATAAAAAACCTTTATTTCCTC
The DNA here is from genome assembly GCF_002775205.1 of Xiphophorus maculatus. Lineage (NCBI taxonomy): Eukaryota > Metazoa > Chordata > Actinopteri > Cyprinodontiformes > Poeciliidae > Xiphophorus > Xiphophorus maculatus. Next base: position 21,987,316 of record NC_036455.1, on the reverse strand, counting down.
TTCTCTCTGGCAGCCCTGATATAATACTGTAGCCTATAATGCTGAGACAAAATAATGACTCAACAGTTTTCTTCAAGTACACCACAATAGCAATTTCAACAAAAATATTGTTTGGACTTCTTGTATGTTTGCTATTATATCCAAAGTGTCGGTAATTCACAGTGTGTGAATTACACACCCCGTACACACTGTAAGGTCTGTACGGTCTCATGTAAGCAAACATATTTGTTTCATCTTGGTTCCTGTTGCCAACTAACCATGTTGGTCGAGGTCTGCTTAAGTAATCCTGTATAGTTGGTCCGGAGTTCTGGACAGGCCCCTTGGCTCGAGCAGCTGCAATGGGGTTTATGTATGCCTGAAACATGACAGAAGACCATTGTTATAATGTTGTAAAGACACTATAATATTAAGAAAATAACTCTGGATGGATATCAAAAGCATTACTGAAAGAAAGAACCACGATGCCATAAATTCAACAAAACTGCTGTCCTCTAAGTAGAACACAACTGGGCAAAAACGTCTTTTGGACGATCAACTTTAGACTGTTTGTGTTTTCATATAAAAATAAAATTACCTTAAATGAACAAGTGGAAAAACAGATTTTTAGCTAACAATCTGTACACAGTTGAAAACTTAAATAAGGTGTCCTTATTTATTTTCCCGTTGGAACCAACGAAGTATTTTTGAATACGAATTGTTACATTTTTTAAAAGTATAAATAGGATACACCAGACAGCGGAGTAATTATCTTTCTTTTCTAGTCAAAAGTGAAACTTGATCATTCTAACATGAAAAAAAAAAAAAAATAAAATAAAAAAACATTAAATATTTCTAGATGTGACTGTTTAAAGATGTAATGGAAAAACATGAACCGCATGAACAAATAATTTAGGTTTTCTTTTTAAACTAGGGTAGCTATTTATGCTCCGACGGCGTCGTTCAAATGCACAAAATAAATAAAAAGCCCACAAATCGGCTTTACACTAATATCTAACACCATTAGAGCAATATTAATATAATAAACAAAACACATCAGAAGACTTATAAAGGTTTAAGCTGGAATGTGACAGCTTGGCATATTTACATCAGCCACTGTTTACGCACTGCACAAATGAAGAGCTAAAGTTAGCATTTTAGCATGAAGCTATTCATTTCAATAACACAACGCCTTATGTTAGATAAATAGACAATATGTTTAATCAACTGCACTCCCCTTTTACATTTAACCCCTAACGTGTTTATATTTAGCTTGACATATTCACTGAAAAAAAAAAATGCTTCGTTGCCACCAATGCTAATGCTAATACTGTTTTTCACCTGAGACGTTTGACAAATGATTTTGAGCAAATTATTTGTACGCTTATTTAAGCTAACTTGAGTTACACTCACCACTCGATTGTCTCTTTTGCCCATATCCAGCCAATGATGAGAAAAAACATTAGTTACTTTACTAGCATTGGATTAACCACTGCATAGAATGAAGCTAACGGCTACATGTACTCTTCTTCGGCTGTACGGTAATCACATTAATCAGTGTCGAGGCAATACTGCCGCCTTCTGGGGGTTATAGTTTTTTCTTTTTTTTTTTTTACAAACTTTGTTATGCAACAAATGAAAAATTATACGTTATAATTATACAACAGTATTACTAAATTTAACCTTTACTAGAGCAAAGTTGCTGTCAACCTCCCCCAGGCTAGCAGGCAGTCCCCCAAGAGACTTAAACCCCCAGTAATAATAATAATAATAATAATAATAATAATAATAATAATAATAATAATAATAATAATAATAATAATAATAATAATAATAATAAACTAAACACAAACTAAACTATTATACTAAATACAGTATACAACTAAAAAGTAATAATGAAAAGGGCATTATGATGATTTATTGAACCACATTCATAGACAAATCCAACAAACATTTGCAAAATTCTGCATTTTATTCAGCTGGTGCAACACCATATTATGACACCAATGCATTCATACATTATGCCAATCTGACTGATATAATGTATTTATGTATTCCATATTCCTTGTTTTGAAACTGTTAAACTGCTTTTAAACATGAACAGTTGACATGAGATTTAAATGTGTTACATGATTAGAATGATTGCGTGAACTTTGATGACCAAAACTGTCATTAGTTCAATTATAAAACACTATTTCTAAAGTAATTATAGCTTTATAATGATGCAGCTTTATTATGGAGCACTTAACATCAGAAATCTTGCTATCAAATAGAAAATGAACACAGTGTTTAGTTAAGCAGATCTGTTATGCTTGCCTTTCAGCAAATACATGTTGCTGGTAATAACAGTCTATTTCAAACAGAAACGACTACAGTAACATAATGGATAAATAGTATTAACAGTAGACTATAATCAAAAACACCATTATGAGACAGCTTGATAGGAAACCTGAAAACCTGAAGAAATCGTTATGTGGTCACGTAGTAAGCCAAGAGATGTGCAAACTGTGCCCAAGAGGTTTGGACATCCAGAAAAATCCTGAGAGAGTTGAAAAATGTGTGTGTTTGTGTGTGCTAGTAGCACTACCTGTTAGAAAAAACATAAACCAACCAGTGTTAAATTGTTACTGTTCTGCAAGAACTACAAAATACAAAAATACAGCTCTGCATAAGTTGCCTTTTCCTTGATCATTTACAAAAACAAACAAAAAAAAAACCCCATAATAAAAAAAAAAAAAAATGGAATTGCAATAAAACGGCACATTAATGTAAAAGCAAAAACTGTAAATAAAAATGTGTTTATCATCTGATCATTAACACTACTGTAAGATTCATAGCCACGACCAGTCCACAGCAAAGGAGATCCATTGATTCAACCCCACAATTTCAAGAAACAAAATGCTCTCATCATACAACTTTCCACAGACCTTTGCCTACTCAACGTACATCTAGCCACTTTTCTGACATATCTATGTGCTTTATCAACTGCTTCTGTTGTTGCACCTAGCTAAATACACTGTACAGTACCAATACCTAGTTTCTACACATTCCTTGCACAAACTCTGAGCAGAGTTGGTGCACTTGGTGTAAGAATACCGTATGCCCAGCTTATTAAGAAAAACTCTAAAAAGAAATACATAAAATCCAGTAAAAAGCATATAAGACTTGTCAATAAAATTAAAATTAAATACAGAATATTTTTCGATAACACTTTGCCAAATGGTTCATAATGAATAGTGCTGGTGGGTCTTTATCCACAGAAAGCAAGCCTGTGCATTACACTATCATTTAGATTGTAAATAAGTGAAATTTATAATGATAAAATCCCACAGTGGCGGAGAAAGAGTCATTCAAAAGTCTTAAAGTAAGTGGCAGGATCAGTTTTCATTGTCTCAGCACCGTTATGATCAGCCCATTGAGTTCTTGAAGAGCGCAGCAACCATTAGAATCCCGCTACTGGTTTGTCTGCAGTTACTCTAGGTGTCCACAAGATGGCAGCAATATTAAAGTTAACATTAGAATGACGAGGAACATGGCAGTGAAATGCTGGCTTGTGATTCCTTGTGACTTTATAGGTACATGAGCATGCTTGGTTTGAGTATTTGCAAGTGCACTCCCATTGTTCATCCTCTTATGGCACACTTCCACAGTGAGCATGAAGGCAGGTAAGATCCACGCTGTCCTCTTTGGACCCTGTCTGGCCCTCCAGACAGGAGGACAGTCTGAAAAGTCTAAACACTGGTTATAAAGAAGCTTCAGTCTCTAAATCTAGTCCGGCATCTCGACTAGGAGTCGATATAAGATGCAGGCCTGTATTTGCATTGTTAGATAACATTTCACAACCTAAAAGCAGCAATTAACATCCATTGGTTCTCGGGAGGGCAGCTTTTGTGCATGGTTCAAGGGCATGATCTGCTTTCATGCCTTCTTGCTATCTTGTTTTTTTTTTTATGATTACTTTCAGGAGTGTTATACATCGATTATAAAAAGTATTTTCCTCCCATCATTCCATTATATTTTACATTTATATGACACGTAAAACTGCAGTTAATTAAGCTTTTTGACATACAGACACACTGGCTCTCAAAACCCCTGATAAAATGTTGTTTTGTAATGTAAAATGTGAAATTTATCTTGCATAAGTCAAGTGAAAACATCAGCGGAAGAAGAGTAAAAAATAAAAAAAAATTAAAGCTGCAAGCAGCCTCGGGCGGCCCTCGCAGCAAGCGCCGCTCCGGCCTATTGGCCACCGCGGGGGTTCCGGCCACCGCAGAAGCTCTCGCGCGTTTTCCAGAGCCGCAGCCCGCTCCCCACCGCAGAAGCTCTGCCGCAGTTTCCAGCACTGCCGCCCGCTAGCCGCTGCAGAAGCTGTCGTGCATTTTCCCCAAATTACATCTCAAACCCGTTGGGCTCTTTAGAGCAGAACAAAGGTCATACATATCCAGTTTGGCGCCAATCGGATGATCTATGCGTGAATAAGAGCCAAACGTATGCATATGGCGAGGGACTGATGTTCGCCGTTTGGCCACGCCCACACGGTTCAGCCAGAAGCGAGCATTGACAGAGCTCATCATCCAAATTACCTTGATTAGGTCAAGAGAGCCATAAACAGAGCTTTCCAAGGAAAAAAACGGCACTTCCGGTTCCGAGGGGGCGGGGCTTAGATGACGTCATAATGTGATGACGTAGGATTGACGGGCAAGCCTCCAGGATCACTCAGGCCAAGTTTGATGCAGCTCGGTCAAAATATGTGGAATGTAGAGGCAAACGTATAGGAACGGCGTTGCCGCCATTGAAAACTCTTGGCACTTTAAAGCAAGCGAGACCAACTTCCTATCTGTCATCCAACACAGAATCACCTTGATTAGGTCAAGAGAGCCATAAACAGAGCTTTCCAAGGAAAAAAACGGCACTTCCGGTTCCGAGGGGGCGGGGCTTAGATGACGTCATAATGTGATGATTTAGGATTGACGGGCAAGCCTCCAGGATCACTCAGGCCAAGTTTGATGCAGCTCGGTCAAAATATGTGGAATGTAGAGGCAAACGTATACGAACGGCGTTGCCGCCATTGAAAACTCTTGGCACTTTAAAGCAAGCGAGACCAACTTCCTATCTGTCATCCAACACAGAATCACCTTGATTAGGTCAAGAGAGCCATAGATGAAAGTTTCCAAGGAAAAAAATAGCACTTCCTGTTCTGAGGGGGCGGGGCTTAGATGACGTCATAATCTGATGACATAGAATTTTCAGGTATCACACCAGCATCACTCAAGCCAAGTTTGGTTCAGCTCGGTCGAAACATGTGGAATCTAGAAGCAAACGTATGGCATCGGCGTTACAGGTCACTTCGCCATGCCGCCGCACCCAGCTGCTTCATCGCAGCCGGTCAGGGCTTGAATCCACAACACACCAACATGTCTTCTGTCTCTGGACACAGTTTCATGTTGATGAGGTCAAAGGGCTAAGATAGCGACCGTTCACAGTAAAACATGACATTTCCTGTTCTCAGGGGGCGTGGCCTAAGTGATGTCATCATTTCACCACAGGGTATTTTAGGACACCTATTGATGATCAATAACTGAAAGTTTGGTGTCTCTGTGAGTTTCTGTGCAGGATATATAAGAGTTTCGTGTTTCATGGCGAGTAGGTGAACTTTGACCCCTGGTAACCCCCCTTCAGCAATCTCAGACAGTCACCAATTTGATAACTTTAAATCAGACATGCCTTATGATCAGACTGACCGAGTTTGAAGCCGATCAATCGAAATCCCTAGGAGGAGTTCGATCAAATGCAAAGGCTGTAAACGTCAAAATCGAGGTCAAATGAACTTCAATCTAAAATGGCCGACTTCCTGTTGGGTTTCGACCATGGCTGTAATAGACTTTTTTGTACGTCCTGACAAGATACACATGTGTACCAAGTTTCGTAATTCTAGGTTAAAGCATGGCTTAGGGCTGTTCATTTAAAATACTCTAGGGGTCGCTATAGAGAAATTAGGCCACGCCCACCACATTTTGTTATGAATTCCTGTCGGTGGGTGGATAAGGATCCATCCTAGTGAGTTTGGAGCAGCTGGGCCCGAAATTGTGGAATTCAGAGCCAAACGTATGGCAACGGCGTTACAGGTCACTTCGCCACGCCGCCACGCCCACCTGCTATGTCAAAGCCGGTCAGGGTTGGAATCCACAACACACCAACATGTCTTCTGTCTCTGGACACAGTTTCATGTTGATTAGGTCAAAGGGCTAAGATAGCGACCGTTCACAGTAAAACATGACACTTCCTGTTCTCAGGGGGCGTGGCCTAAGTGATGTCATCATTTCACCATAGGGTATTGTAGGGCACCCGATGCCGATCAATCAATGAAAGTTTGGTCCCTCTATGTGTTTTTATATAGGAAATATAAGAGTTTCGTGTTTCATGGCGAGTAGGTGAACTTTGACCCCTGCTAACCCCCCTTCAACATGCTCCAAAACTCACCAATTTGATAACTTTAAATCAAACATGCCTTATGATCAGACTGACCGAGTTTGAAGTCGATCAATCGAAATCCCTAGGAGGAGTTCGATCAAATACGAAGGCTGTAAACGTCAAAATCGAGGTAAAAAATGGACGTTCAATACAAAATGGCCGACTTTCTGTGATAGTTGGCTTATAACATTAAATGTAAGTTCTGAGTCTTTTGGTGAGCTCTACAAGTGTACCAAATTTCATGTCTCTACGATGAAGTACGTTCATACCATTGTGTCAACAGAAAATTGCTAGTTGCCGCCGTTCAGCAATTTTTTTTGCGATTTTTGCGACGACCTTAAAATTCAAAATTTTTAAATTTTCTAGTTGCGACCGCCAAGTTTGGTGAGTTTTTGAATATGATAAAGCCCCCAAAAAGGCACACGAAGAGGTGGGAAGAATCGTAATAATAATAATAATAATAAACAGTACAGATACAATAGGCCTTCGCAGCGCTTTGCTGCTCGGGCCTAAAAAGCTGCAATGATCTTGTTGCATAAATGTCCTCAGCCTTAAACTGAAGGTTTGTGAAAGCATGTTTAGGTTCAATTTAAGCAGTTTTGATATTTTTCAGCATCACGGTGAATCCAAGGATACATTCAAAGAATAATAATAAAAGAAGATTTCTGTCTTCTGTTCTTTCAATGTTCTTTAAAGGATTTAGCAAGCAAAAAAGGGCAGGTACTGCCAAGTTAATTTGTGGGATACTGATGCACTCCTACCAAAGAAGACTGGCTGATGAAAGTTAATCAAAGTGTGCATCAATAAAGTTAGATTAGTTTAAGAGTTTGAGCGACTTATCCATTGGATTGCACAGAATAAATGTCATGTTTTTGAATGATTTAACATGGTTTCCCATTTTACATCACAAAAATACCAATTTCTAACAAGGACATGTACATGTCAAAATCTCTGCATAGAATGACCCTAAATAAGGTTGTACATCTGATTGAAGCCATCGCTGTTGGCTGTGGGAATCAGGCTCACGTTTCTTAAATTAAATATACCGGCATCTACAAAGGAGCTTCTGCAAACTAAAGAACCTTCGCTGTCTTACTGGAAATTAAAAGTAAGGTAAAGATAAAAGAGGACAGCAAAGATGTCAACTTTTTGGGATGCTAACTTATGCATACCCAGGTGCTGGAAACACTATTTTGAAATAACTTTTTTTTTAACAGAATGCTTAGGATTTGTTAGGATCAAAAAGGAATTAAATACAACTCCAGAAGAAACCTTACAACCCAAGGCAAAAGGAGGATCTTCAAGCGGTCTAAAACTAGCCAGCTAAAAAAAATAAAATAAAACAATGCTGGAGTCCAAATCAAATGTATTATGACAGAATGAAGGTGCTGCACAAAGATTCAGTCTGTTAGCATAAAAGGCTAACGTTTATGCAAGGGGCATCTTAAAGACCGTCTTCCACTGGTAAGTGTCAAAAAGCTTAATTAATTGTTTTCGGTTGCTAAACACCCAGAAATACAAAATGGGTACAAAAATACTTCTTATAGTCACTGTTTGGGATAGTTGCAGGTGTAAGGAGGACTATCAGGCTGTCCTCTCCTCAATAGTGGGTTTGTTGCTGGGGATTGAATGGGTAGCGTACAGACTCCTGCTGTTACTGTCCACGCTTTGAAAGTAGGGGTGAGTCAACGCAGAGAAGGCAGATATCCTCCTGGAGGGGTTGAAGGTGAGAAATTGCTACAGAGGTTGGAGAAAATTGAAAAAAAAGAAAGTAAAAACAAAAACAAAAAAAAGACAAGAAGGAATAGTTAGTAGTCAGAAACATTCTTATGATTTGAAGAGAAATTAATTTTACCTACCATTAACAGGCCTCGTCCGTCCTCATCCATGTCTGGCACCAAGTCTTCTATTGGTTTTGGGGGTCGGGGTGTGAAGGCACTCTGTGGTAAGGCCACTTCTTGAGGCCAGTCATCTGGTGAAGGTACTCCAACAACACTGTCAAACAATAAAGATTATGAGTAATAAGCTTTTTTTTTTTTTGCATTTGTGTCAGTAACAGACTTTTATGCACAATCCATTGTCCTGAGAAGGTTTTTGTTGTCTTATTTTGAAGTAAATTATACTCAAACTTACTCAAAGATCTTTCCCAGCTGATCTACGTCAGAGTTTCCTCGAAAAAGGGGTCTAGGAAGGGAATAAAAAGAACAAGTCAGTTTCGCTGCCATCTGTATGACATTGCAACCAATTCTCTGCAGATACGAGCCTCAGAGTCCAAACTTCTGCTGTAGGTGAACAGAACTCATATACAAGTTTTTGACTCAAGGCAATAGGAATGTGAGAGGCTGATGTGAACGTTTGAAGTCCACATGTTGTCAGAACTGTGGAGCAGCATTGGTAAGACCACTAAAGACAGGAAGGAGGGAACCAGGATGAAAAGAGGGAGGGGAGCAGTAGCAGGACTGCTGGTGGTTCCTGTGGCTTTGGGCAGTCTTCGGATACCCGTGGGCGGTCACGGCTCGGGCCTGGCACTCGCACAAATTCCAGTAGTCATCATCAGCACAAGCCGACCAGTCGCCTCGCAGGATAGAAAAAGCCTGTTTAGCTCCTACATGCGTCAGCTTTGGCTCCCTGCTTCATCAATGTGAGTAGGCAATTGGGACTGAAACGCTTATGGAAGAAAAGTTGGATTATTGTAATGCCGAAAGAGCCATGGAAATGAGACTTTCCTGTTCAAGTTTCTCTGAAAGGGAAGGAAGGAGAAGGGCTTCAATGAACCTATTCACCTCAAATCTCAAGGCATAGCGGGGGAAATCGGACATTTCTGAATTACTGAAGTGCAGAAAAAATGTCAAAGTAAAAAACTTTCACTACACAACGATAAGTCTCCACAAAAACCCAGGTTAATATGCACACAGCATTTTTGAAAATATTTGCACAGAAGGAACATTTTCACAAATTTTCATTTAACAGCTACAAATCTCTTTAGTTTAATAAAACATTATGATAAAAAAGTGCAAAGTGGGGCATGACCGTGAAGCGCAAAGAAAATCTTTTGCAAATGAAAACAGCCATTCTACTGCAACCACCAACAGGTTTTCTTCCAATTCCAGAATTCCACAGGTTTTTAGCTCCATCCATCTTTCCAACATCTCCGACCAACTTCTCTCTCTCTGCTTTCGAAAGTAGCGTGGCGCGATGCTGCCGCCACCATGTCCTATCAAGGGAGGTGTGTTGAAGATGATGTGCAAATTTTAGTTTTCTTCCAGAGACATTGTTTTTCCACACTGGTCAAAAACTAAGATTTTTGTTGGAACAAACCTCCTTCCATTAATTTGCTTAGTCTCATGTGTGCTTTGTGTCAAAATGCATACAGCACTTTATATAGTCTTTTTCTTACAACAATGGATTTATTTTTGATTGAAAATAGATTTGTGCACAACTAGTAGTTGCTCTACGGATAAAAACACGTCTTGCCCAGTTTCCATAATCTTTTCATTTTTGAAGAGCAGGTTGAACAGATCTCTTTGAGATGTTGAGTCCTAAGTATTCTTTTAGAATACTTCAAGAACCGGATCCAAACTTCCTTCCATTTCTTGTTCAGATTCTTTTTGATCATTATTATTCTCCAACAAACCTCTGAGGCCGTTCCAGAAGTACTGTTGATATACTAAGATGAAAGCTAACTGTAGAACATTTGCTAATTAGGTAAATAAAGTTCATGGATTATGAATATTTTTGCAAGGTGCTGGTCATGTATTTTCCCTTTTGGCCTGAGTACTGTTCAAGTGTACCTCACTTGAGCAAAGTCAGCAGTAACCTGCCAGCCACCTTGTACTTTCCTGTGTTTTCCCACTTGCAGGAAGCTTTGCATAGCTGAACACCCACACTTTCCTACACAATCAAAGCCCGAGATATTTTTCACCCAAAACTGTACAATGAAAGCAGCCTCTAAGCTCTAGCTTAGAAGATAAAATCTGGCATGAGATTTAATTTTAATTATGTGATTTTAAAGGTAGGCCTTTTTTTTCTTTCTTTTTTTTAATCAACAAATGTTTTTTTGCTGCTGAACCACTGCAAGGACAAAATGCCCCACATGAAGTCTTTTGAATAAAGCTTTTGATACGCATTTTAAGATCAGACCAAACCAGTTTCTGACAGTTGCAAAAAAAAAAAAAAGAAATCACCTACAGCAAGTTATCATGCCAAAACAAGTAGGGCTGATAATTCCAAGAGGTCCATTTTTAAACCTAGAGCGCTTTGTTGGTTTGCGGTGGAGGATAAGTGGGAATAGCTCACCTAAGTTTGACCACTGGCATGTGCAGAGTCAAGAGTTTGACGCAACTGTGCATCTACACATTTTCAATAAAATACAGATACACAGGCTGCGAAAATGCTAAGTCAAGCAATGGGACTAGAGTCCTCTCAAACGTTTGCAAAGTGCACCTCACATTCGCATACAAATGCATGAGTAAGTCGAAGGGCGACACGAGGTTGGGACAGGCAGCTGAGTCACGCTTCCTTTAGTGCCATTTCGGCACTGTCCCACATTCCACTGAGGCAACCTCTGGAATGTGTGCACATGTTTGCACGTAAGAGCGTCAATCTGTCTGAGGGCGAAATAGACAGAAATGCATTTTATTTATTTATTTATTATTATTTTTTAGAGAAAATGCATATTCCGCTTTGACTGCATGGACCAGCAAGTGCTGCGCAAGCTTTGGTTGATTCCTTCTTGTCAATCTGTGTGGACGTGCACATGACTGTGCTCTGCAGAGGATTTATCAATCGAGTCTCAAGCTGTGAGAAAGTCAACAAGGATGTAGGGCCTCTCCCAGACCATTAACACACCACGTTCAGGCTTTACGATTTGTGGAATGTCAACAAGCAGACGTTCTCTCCCTTATTCTCTTGAAATATGAGTCAGAAACCATCCTTGCCATGCAGATGCAGACTTGTATAATATTTGCTTAAATTTCCACACATTGTATTCTTATGATGGTATGTAGTTGTTTACTTTTTTTTTTTCCACAAAGGCATGTTTGGATGTTTGGAAAGAAGATAAAAGAAAATAGCAATGGGGAAAATTTAAAGATATTGAGTCCTTGTAAAGGTTTGGGCTTTTCTGTAACATGAGATAACGAAGAACACGAATGCTCTAAACCTAGACTGCAACCCATGCAAACTTTAAACAAAACATGGAATTTATAAAATGTAGCTCCAGAGACATTTGACTTATAACCTTTAAACACAGTTTGGGTGCAAGCTAATATGAGTTGCTGTGTTTCCTCATCTTTGTCTTTTCTCCACTTTCCCCTAAATCTTCCCTTTGCTTTCTTTCATCCCTTCTTCCAGGTGTCCTTTAATCTCCGACAGGTGTCCTTTTAAAAAGCCATCTTTATCACTAAAAGAGAGTTGTATTTGCGTTTATGGTCATCAAAGGACTCTGCCTCACCTTCCAGCTCAAAGAAAAACTGGTCAGGTGCCAAAATATGAAGACGCCCACATTTACAAATACACAGCAAAGCTTTTAACAGCTTTCTCTGTCAAAACTGACAGACAAAAGGAAACCCTAGCCTAGATGACACACACAGTCTACTACCTGCTGTCAAGGAGGAATTTCCAACAGATTCAGACAATGTCTGTTTGTTTCTACAAGAGCTCCATATAGAAAAGGACATTTTTAAAGAAACAGTAAAAGACATTTGTATATGCTTTATGGATTGCAGCAGATATTTGAAGTGCTACTTGGAAGGGGAAATTATTCTTGCCTTGGTTCAACAGGAAAAATTATCCAGTGAACATAATTTCTGCACAATACTGCACTGAACAGTTGGATTTACTTTGGTGCTGTGCAGAGTGATGAACTGATACAGTTTTGAAAGGTTTTGAGATGACAGTAAGATCTTATCGCTTATCCAGCATTTTTCAGTGCTTTAATTTGGTATGTACGCTGCTAAACAGACGACACAATTTGTGTTATTTGCAATTTCATTTGAAAGATTTTTAAGGAGCCAATAATAATTTGTTGTGACGCCAACTTAAAATGTCTGACAGAAACATCTGCTTTGCAGTCTGTCATTTATCTCCGTTGCACACTCTGTGGGTAATGTCACCAAAACCGCAAGTTAATAGGGGTGTTGTCAAAACATTATTGTTTCAAGTCACCAGATTTCTCATACTAATATACTGATATTAGCAAGTGTGTGAACATTTTATAGATTACACGTAGAATTTATAATAAAGATCAAACTCTCACTTCTAATTCTCAAATGTAAAACAGTGCCAAGCTACAGACAATTCAATCCAAATAGGAGTTTATTTAAGTATGTCAGCAAATCTAAGTGGAATTTCTATTTAAGTGAATACACATTTATCCTCATCATAATGGCATACTGGGAACCATTTGGATATGACAAAGCTTTCTGGGGGTCTACCTTTACATATAAAGTGGTTCTCTTATGTTTGTTCACTTTCTTGGTGTTAGAAATACAAAAAAAAATTATAAAAGAAAAAAAAAAACAAATGAAGAAGAGAGTGGGTGCAGTTTGGCTGGCAAATAGTTTTACTCCTCGGCTCTTAAGGTAAATTTGCAAAGCTGGAAAAAAGTATGATTTGAAAGGGAAAACAAAATGTTTTAACCCTGTGTGACCTTTTGAGCTCATGAACTTTCACATGCTTGCATGATGGGGTGAGAGGACGGTTGGGGAAGGAAGCAGGGCTGCTCCTCCTGGCAATAAGCCCTGCCCCAGAACGACAGTTCTTATCTGCTATTGCACACACACACACACACACACACACACACACACACACACACACACACACACACACACACACACACACACACACACACACACACACACACACACACACACACACACACACACACACACACACACACACACACACACACATACTCCCACCCACAAGTATAGACCAACAAACTCATTTTATTTTGGATTACACACTTTTCTTTACATAGGCTTGCACAGAACAGTTTTTATTCTATGATTATGTTATAAAATGTTATAAATTTAAACATTTTCTTTCCAACATGAAAAAAGTCCATGTGTATTTTTCCTAATGTAAAAACAAATCCGTTATTAGTGTGCTCCCCCAGTGTGAAGTTCGTTAAACCACAAACTGAAATACCTAGACCAAGAACCAGAATCTTGACTTGCATGCTTCAACCACAACAGCCAGCCTGTGTTACTGTAATGGTTTGATAAGCCAACTGAAATGTGATTGCCTATTGCTCAAAAACATCTGTCAGGTGTCATTTGAGGTGATGATAAGTGGTTTAGTAAATTCCCAAAATGACTCAATGTGTAAACTGTGTGAAAACTTTGTTTGGACCATCTAAAGCTAAAAATCAAAAGTGAACGAAGCCTGTAGAGATTTCAAACTTTCTTCACTTCCTACTTTTGGGTTAAACGGCTTGGACTCGACATAATACAAGGTGGACATTTAAGTTCCCTTTCAATACTGATACATATTTTGAAAAAAAAAAAGAAGATATATACAGTATATATATATAAAACTTTAAAAATTGTTAATGATTATCAATAAATCTTTGATTCTACAGACTTAACAACTATATATAGTGCTGAGATGTCCAAGCCTAACCAGTGAGATAGTGGAAAGAATTCCCAAACATCCTAGTTTACGCAAATTTAAAATGTGAACCCTTCTCATGACCTCTGAGTTAGGAATGCTACAACTAGCCCATCAGTATTAAGTCTATTCTTAAAGAAATGTGTAAGACAAGTAGTGTGTTGATAATTTGCCTTATGGGTGAGAGTTTATTATAAGCAAAGACATTCAAATTAATTTCAAACTGAAAGGAAACAGACAACCACCAATGCGTGAAGGCAAACATCAAGTAATCATGTGTCAGTGCTATTAAGGGAAACTCTGGGTCTTCTGGGTTCAGAAGAGGTACTTTCCAAAAGCAGGAGAATGAACACACATAAACACTGTGCAGTTAGTGATTGTAAAGATAACTTAAACTATGACTAAAACATTAGCTTTAGTAATGCTATGATTCATTAGCCTTTTAAAATGCAGCCTATGTTGTCCAAGGGATTGCTTATAATTGGAGTCTACATTCATAAAGCTCCATAAACTGTTTCGGGGATTTAAAAAAAATCTTAAATGGCTGAAAATTATTTGAAACTTTTTACCAAATGAAGCAAAAAATAAAAAACAAAAAATTGTGGCAGCCAAATTGCAACCAAAGCAGAGTACAACATCTCTCTGAGCAATTTCCAATCCTGCAGGTCATCACATCCTCATGACTGCCCAGCAAGCCTTCATGTCAGTTTTTAACACAACGGGTCTTTGCACAAGCTAATCCACAACTATAGTGCCGACCACATTCATGACGACTTTGGAGGAAGGTTATTTTTGTCAAGCAAATTATTTGTGTTGGCTGAGAAATGGTTTGACCATTACACTACAGATAGACGAAGCCTACCACTGCTTCTCAAGGCTCCACAATGTCACACACTCCTAGGAGGTTCCCACGGTTAGTAATTGAGGAAAAGGCCCACTGGATCACAGGACCTCCCTCTACAATACATTGCAGTGGTTATGTGGTGTGTTTCCACATTTTTCCCCTCCTAAAGTGTGGTTAATTCCCAGAAAAAATTAGAAAAAGCAACATATCTGTTATGGTAGGAAGTAAATGTCTTTTTCCCAGTCTCACACCAAAAACAACACACAGATGGCACCTAATGCCTGCTAGGAAGACTTAGTGACTCCAAGATGTAACTACTTACTGTATTCTGTAACTTCATTGAATTTCTTTTTAATTTTTGTTACAATCCTGCTCATTGTGGGTGGTGACAAGATGAATAAGGGTCCTCATCTAGTCTTGTGACCAGTGGTTGAAAGAAATAGGCTTTTGTGTCATTTTGTATTTATATCCCAGGGAAATAGAACATTTTTACGAACTCTAACAAATGCAATTTTTACATGTATTTACACTTTACTTTTCGAGTTTTTTGAATTCATTTTAAAAGCAATACAAGATTAAACAATAATTGTGCCACCAGCAGCTTTATTGAACAATTATTCTGTAACAGAGGATTTTTTTCCTCTTCTGAATAAATGAATTTAAGTCACAGGTTAAAGTTTTTTCTAATTATTTTAGTGAGACTAAAGCTACACTCATACAGCAGGTCTTCATGCTCAATTCAAATTTTTGGTAAAAATCAAAAATTTTTGTGTGGTCGTTCATACTACTAATGGAATGCTACTGCATTCAGACTTCTGTGTGAATGGTTTACAACCACAAAGCAACCCGCATTCTTGCAGAAGAAGAAGAACGTTGGAGTCACACAGCAGCGAATTGTTTATGGAAGTAATAATGGATGCTGCCATTTATGGATCGATTTTATTCAGCAAGGACAGCCAACAATGTCACGAGATTACAACAAGACTAAAGGAAGACTAGTCAAAAAAGAAAGCACAGCTGTTAGCAATGGGAACCAGGAGTGGTAGGATTGTGATGTGATGCGCTTCAGTGACACAGACTTCTTTCATAAGTTCAGAATTATCAGAATGATAATTTTCAGCCATTGTTTCCGTCTGTATTTGACCCAACACATTCTCACTCCCAACTCGTCATATATTGACGAGTTAGGACAATTTCTGACCATGCGTCACATATTGACGCGAAGGGTACCCCCTTCGCATCAAAAGTTGACGACTTGGGCAGGGTCCTTCAGCGTCACATGTTGACGATTTGGGCAGGTCACATGTTTTACGTGGATTTTTGACGCGAAGGGTTCTCGTAACCGCTGCCGAACCTTCAAAACCCAACGACTTGGTTAGGTTTTGGGCAAAAATTACGGTAAGGCATAGTGTAAAACACCTCGCGTCACATATTGACGCGAAAGGGGTACCCTGCGCGTCAACATGTGACGAGGACGGACCGTCCCATGCGTCAATATATGACGAGTTGGGAGTGAGAATGGGTTGTTTGACCATGACTAGCTTCTGCTTGTGCAGAATTATGGCATGTCCTATGGTGACGACATAAAAGTAGGACAAAATAATTTTACTGAGACTCCAGTTGCTTTCCAAACTATTGGATATGTATCCAATTTAGTACCACTTATAGAAAGCAGCACAAATTGGGATTTTTTTGAAGGGGGACAGGAAGGAAGGAGGAAAATTTTGGCTTTGGTCTGTTTAGACTATCACTAAAAAGTCAAATATGGCTTCAATATGGGGAAAAAAAATCTGATTTGCGTTGCATTTGCTTGTTGTCCGAACATGGTCCACACAACTACTTTAAAAGGTAACATAACATATTAGGTCCTCAACAATGTAATTAATGCTCAACCTCATTAAGTAATAAATAGAGACAATCAGTCTACAGTGTTCACCTACTGTATGTCACAAAGGGAAAACACAGGACGGCGAGAGGAGATATGGGAGGACAGCCACTCTGCTCCCAGACATTGGATTTCTGTTCAAATCATCCTGTTTTTATAAATTTTAGTTTTAGTTTATTTTTGTACTTACCTATTTATCTTTGTTGCACATCAGTGGAACTTGATGAGGTTAAGAAAATGTTGTGCTTAGACATTTAACACGTTTTACAGAAAGTATTCCCATGTCGATGGGTCCCACGGTATTCTGGGACCTGTAGATCTAAAATTTACTCAACGGGGGCAGGTTGTGCACTGAAAACCAGTATGGGCACTTGACCAAGTTTCCAAGGAGCATGTGATTATATTGGAATAAAACTGGCTGGATTCACACAGTCTTAAAGTATTTTAAAAAACAAGCTGAATATAGCAGCTACCGATGCAGTGTAATTTGGTACTGATACAAAAAAATCACTGTTTGGTGCCTTCACTCCCACTCTTGAGTTTTTTTTCCTTCTTGTAATTTTAATTTCTGCTCATCCTCTCATGAGCCTATCAGAGATATCAACACTACATACACTGGGCGGATTAAACAGACATTTCTAAATTGTGAGGCTTGTTGGCCGTGTTTGCTTCTGTGCACACCTCACCTCCTCCTGAACATTTCAGCGAAGATGCAGCCAACGCTCCACAGGTCCACCGGTGTAGCGTAACTGGACTGGAGCAGCACTTCAGGAGCTCTGTACCACAGCGTCACCACCTGCACCGCAAACAGCAGAAAAAACTACTGAGCCTTCATTGTAAGAGCACAAAGAGTTGAACGCTGATCGACTGCCAGCAGCATTAGGTAAATGTCATCGTCGATGCGGGCTCACACACATACACACAGAGGTAGCACACTTAAAAGCTTTTGCCTCCATCTTGGCCTTATGCAACACATGAAATCATATCTGGCAGGACATGCCTCCAGCTCTGATTTACAAGCCTCTGTTTTTTTTTAAAATTTTTCACAGCAGCCAACCAGCTACACACAATGCTTTAAGCTGATTTATAAACAGAAAAAAATCACATGCAGACAGAATGTATGTATTCTTGATGTGATAGACGCAGTAGAAAACATGCAAAAACAAAAAAAAAAGCTCTTCCTGTTTTTCACCATACCTCCTGAACGCACCTGAAGTCTAACGGCAGCCATTTTGTGTCACTTCACACTAAGCGTGGTTTCCAAATTTGTCCCTGAAACTCCTGGGACCTCTCAGAGTGATTCTGTGTGCAGCCTCTGTCTCTGTTAACAGCTACAGTAGGGAAAGCCTCCAGACAAAACTCAGTGACCCCTGGTAAGAGAGTGGACTGGTTCCAGGTGCTTTCCTAAACTCTGTAGTGTTTCTTTCCAACAGCATTTGGCTGCAGTTTCCCTCTTCAAGGACTGGAGAGTGCTTATCAGGATGTTAAGCTCTGAGGCAAATGCTTGTAAGAAAAAAGTGTGCAGTGTCACCCGGATACTTTTAACCTGACTGGTTTTGTTCATCCGTGACGAAACTCTAGACTGTTTTAGATCAGCACACACGCTTAAATTCTTTTGAATATATATCATGAGGTAACAACAGTTTTAAATATCCTATCTCAAAACACACTGCATTGATTTCTTTTTCATAATCAATTTAAGAAACCAGTAAATACATCGTGTTACATCGAACCAACATCGTGATGGTTCTCAACACAATGTTTTTACCGACAGCAGAAAAGTTCTCCTTTCCTGCTATCTGATCTTTGAAAGATCTAAGGTAAAGGTCCAATCCAAGTACTCAAGAGCTATAATCCTGCAACTTTTAGATGCATCTCTTCTCCAACACACCTCAAATGAACTGGTAGTTACCAGGACTCTACAGTGCTGAATGACTGCTGGTGACGGGATTCGACTATTTTATTCAGGTGTGTTTGAGCATTGATGCATCTAAAATTTGCAAATTGGTACATTGGGCATTCTTGGACAAAGGCATTCACATTGGGAGAGGTGGGTGTTACACACTGCTTTAAAATGCATTATTGTGTATGTCTTTCCCAGGGGCAAAAAGGGGTTTTTCGACGTCAAGCAAAGCAAAAAACACAGCGAACTACAAAACATGCTGTTTTAAGTTGAAAATTGCTCTGAACGTCTTGCATCTCAAGTGGTCAATAAAGTTCAAACTCACATCCTTTACACCCAAATTCTCTCAAGATATCTGGTGCTCGAAGAAATAACTAAATCATTTGGTTGCACATGGTACTGAAGTACCACTACAGTAACACAGCTCTGAACAACCAACAAGTCCGTGGCAGTGGTGTAATGGTCAGCTTTTGAAAGTGTGAGGTAGCTTTGTGGTTACAGAGTGTCATAGTGATGACAATCTGTTTATAAAACCGGCTGGCAATGAGATTGAAGGTAAAAACATAATGTACTCAGTTGGTGGAGACAAGCTATTCTCTACCACCAAATAGCTTGGCGACTTAGAACTGTATTCTTACAGAAGTTAATGTTTGGGTCATGTTGAAGCGCACCAAGATATGAGGGACAAATAGACTTCAGTCATCAGGATTGTTTTCACAAGTTATGGTTGAAAATAAATGGAAACCCAAACAATCATAACATCGTGGACCTGTGACAAATGGCAAAGAGCTAGAGGGGTTGCCAGGGTAGCACTGGCCATCTCTGGATCCTGATTAGACACCACTAGTGGAATTTTAGTAAAAATGTTTCTTTTTAAATGTTTGTATGACTTTGGGGGGAAAAAAAATCCACTTTACGTTTTGCAGCTGTGGTTAAGATTCATGTGAAGCTCATGGTACTTTCACGCTGCAGGAACTTAGGGAGGGTTTAGAGATAACGATGGAGCGCTCCTCTATTTTCAAGGTTCCGAAGGTCTTTGTCAACATCCTAATGAAGAGTTACAATGCTGCCAATCCGAGCCAGAAATGTTGGTTCCCAGACTCCTTGTGAGAAACCTCATTGATAAGACTAGCTTAAGAAGGTACTGACTTTCTGTCTAAGAACAGAAAGACTGAACGGACATCTTGCTGTTTTTGTTCCTGCAAGAATTAATACAATTATGTTTCAGCAAAAATCACAGATCTCTGTTTGGTAACTAACAGTGACGGTTCAGAGGGGGGAACTCTTCTTTCCTTTCGATTTTTTTTTTTTTCATTTTAAGAAACCCCAGGTGCCACCTAAGCTGATTGACAGGTCATTGCATCCAACCATGATGTCTGTCCACGATGGGTGTTGTCAGACACCGTCACAGCCTTTTAAAGGCCAAAAACTATAATACTCAAAAAATAAAAAATAAAAATAAAAAAAAAACCTTGGAGGACAACAGGTGGTTTATGACTTGTTTCTTTGGTAAATGTATGTTGTTTATAATTTGCAAAAACATTGAGAACATAATAACAAATATTTACAAACAACTTAATTGTAAACAAAAGTTAATTTAATCTTTTTTAGAATATTTTTTCAGCTCTAGTGGCCTTTGTCTCCCCAAGTACTCTGACAGGAAGGGGGGAAAGACATGTGGCAAAGGAACCAAAGACGGGAGGTCTGCAGCTTCTATTTTTCTCCATGCGATGACCCAGTTATCTGATACCACAAGTTCAAAAAGTGTCCAAAAATATTTTATGAAACCTGCTCGTCATCGCACCCGAAATTAGACAAACAAACATCTCCACCACACCCTCCAACACAGTCCTAATCTCTTAATTAATGGGAGGATCTAAAAGTTACCAAACCAATCACAACTTTTGGAAATATTATATTTTTTTTGTACAGATTTAGGTTCCAATATTTTTACTGCTTAACGGAAAACTTAAATTGATAGAACTTATGATTTATAACACACACATCCCTGCTTTTGTATTGTCTTTTTTATGCATCATAGCATGTGTGCCTAACTTTCATCTGATTTTTACTAAAAACAAATAATTGATGTATGTGCAAGCCATTAAGTGATGATTTTTTGCTTTGGTACAATAACCTAAGATAAAAAGAAATGGTAAGATTTTTGGCTTGTGACCTCCCAACTCTAATTACTGCTGGAGAAGGGAAAACTGGCTGATCTATTACTGCCACCTTGTTTGAGATTTCAAAGAAAAGTTTCTTCTTAGCTTGTAGGGGTTTTGTCCTTGATGGACAGATGGCTGGTGTTCATTGCAGTCAGTTTTTACTTAACTAAAATAAGCTTTCCACTTTCCAATTTGTCTTTAATGTTATCATCTGTGTTTTCTTTTCTTTTAAAAAATATCAATAGCTTTTTCATCTTCCCAGAAACTGTTTAGTTATTACTTTGATGGGAAAGCAAATTCAAAAACTAACATGTCGTCTAGCATGACAGTTTAGAAACTGTTTCTAAACATAGGAGACTACAAATAGGTTTTAAATACCTATGTTAAATTTAAGTCTGCCACATATATGTCATGTGAAGCAGGACTGTTTTTCTTTGGAATATCAGATTTGTGCAAATCAAAATTATCCAAAAATTGTTCAAAAAAGTAAGTGTTTAACATTTGCAATGCAGTGACGCGGAACACTGCGTGCTGACGAGTCCAATGGTCAACAGAGATCCAACAGAGTAAAAAAATAAAAAATAAAAAAATTCAGTCACACTTTTTTAAAAACTGAATGACTCTATTAATAGAGCCAGAGGGTGCATTTTGCAGATGGTGATACTTTCATCTCTGCTTCCTGCTTCACTGGAAACGGAGCGGAAGTTGAGGCTAGTTGGCTGAGATGCAGCGTGGGGGGTAGGCCATGTGACCAGAAACAAGACACGAGTCTAGAATGAAGACACTGATAGCAGGGGTCACTGACGAATCTTTAAACAATGAAACCTCAAAGAAAAGCATGAATGAAGTTAAACCACAGTTCAAGCTACACAGTCTCATTTACATGTTATCTTTTACCGTTTATCTCCAGTTGGTTCCTTTGTTTGTTTTCTCATAGGATCTAACTTGTTGTATCAGTGGGTTATTGCAGATAATGAGACAATTCCCAGCTAAAACATGGCAGCATGTTACTGTGGTAAGAAGAGTGGGTTGGCATTTTAAAAATAAGTTTCTTCCTGCAAACTCTTGCAGCTGCAGCTCAAATGCACACGACTCGAGCACATTGCATTAATTTCACACCCAGCAGAGTCAAAAGACAGCTCTGATATGAGCACACACAAAGCCTTCTAGGAAGAACCACAGACCTAGAGCTCAGAGTATATCCGCCTCACAGTTATTCGAAAACACAGCCACAAGTGCAGATTAAGGCATATATATAACCCATGCACGGGAGGCTACGGAAAGTAGATGCAAAAAGATTTAATCCAGCGTCAGATTACAACTCATCTGCTTCTCTTGAAGCAAAAAATTTTCCATTAACTACCTCAAATTTACCATAGCAGCTGGGTTTAGCTTCCCTAATAAGCTGTTCATCCTGAACCCAATGCCCCATTTGTTTCAGCTAGAGTTTTAGATAATAAAACTTCTAAAATCAAACAATCACTGTGTTTGCTGCAAGAAGGAACCTTGTTTCCACAATAGAATACAACCATAATGATGTGCAACTCCTGAACAGCTTAAAAGTTTTTTTTTTTACATGCATGTTTATAAATATTTGTGTATGCAAAGTAGCCCATTTAAGACAAGTTTAGACAGAAGCAACTTTACCACTATGTTGCATCACCTCAGCTCTCAGAGGAACTGAGATGATCAGCAGCTGTGGTTTCTAAAGCAAAATGTGTTCCCATTCATGCTTTTAGCCCTTTAGGGGCTAGTTATGAATTGTTTTGGAGGGCCACATATCAGAAAATTGAATTCTATAAATTTGCTCACGCAGATGTCTGAGAGATATTCAGACTTAATAAATGAAAGCAAACCCCTCAAAAGATGTTTATTGATTCGTTTTCCCCAAATTTGGAGGATTGAGCTATCCTCAATCTTCCAAACGCATCTACTCCTTTAACTGTTCCTGTGAAACTCCCTTTGAGTCTGTAAAACACATACTGTGAGACCAAAATGCATAAAGAGCCAGCACCGAACAGCTGGTGAGCTTATAATATCCATGAATGGATTATGATCACACAGAGAGCTTCATACTCTCTGTAGGGTGCCAGAATCTTAAGTCTGTCCAAATAGGTATCTCAAACTATTATTCTCACAAGAGGTGAATAATCTGAGTCATAGCCTAGACAAACAGCTTAACAACTGTTTTCACTGAGATGATTATAACAACACATCTGTGGTACAGTGAAAAGGACATTCCCCAACTGCAATGTTCCCTTTTCTGCGTGTGTCCGTTCCCCTCCTCTTCTTCCGACCACGCTTGCATTCCTACTTCCTTAGTCTCCCTTTCTCACCCTTCTTGTTCTCTGTTCTGCTTCACATATCCCTTCGTTGCCCACTCCCGTTTTCCCTCCCTTGTATTGGCTGCATGAAAGCGGATACAGGCTCCTGCATACAGCATGCTCTAGATGAGTCATAGACACAGAGAGCGGCGGCCTTAAAAAAGGAAAAGTTAAAGTGTTTTGCATTTGAGGCTGCTGCTTTGCATTCTGTAGTCTCCCTTTTTGTCTGTCAGACGTCCCTGCTCCCTTTGGCATGGTAACTGAAAGCTAAAGAGAGGTCAAATGAAGGCAAGTGAGAAAAATAAAAAAGCAGCAAAGAGGTTAGACTGAGAGAAAGAGTGTGTGAGGGCTGACTCCAGATTAAAAGGACAACATTCTGTGAATTCCTTTCTGCTGAGAGCATCCTCCCGCTCACCACCAGGACGATCTTCCACAGCCTGCACTGCTGTTCTCTCATTCCCGCACCCCATGACAGAGGAAATGGCTTCTCCTGCCCCACAGGACCTCCAGACCTCCAGGGCCAGACCTCCAAGTTTGCCTGCTTTGCAACATCCGGGATTTTGCTACAAGAGCCCCGTGCAAGCACAATGGGCTGGTATGACAATAGGACACATGAGTGTGAGTGAGCAGGGGCGTTTGGCTGGTGTTATGTGTGAGGGCTTGCACGTGACTTGGAGAGCACCTGCTTTTTGCCTGGATGAATGTGTTTCGTTGCCAAGTGGTATCTGGAAGTGTATGAAAGTTATTTGCACCATGTGTTTGAAGATTAACGTTAGCACATAACAATCTGCACTTCCTTTTTTTTTTCTTTAATAAAGTCTGACCTTTTTTTTAAAAATTCATTTTGCAATGTATTTTCTACACTCCCTTGGATCAAGGATTGTAGCAACAACTCAAGTACTCCTCAATTTCTTTTGGATTTGTCAAGACTTTTGATCTGCATGCAGAAAGACCAAAGGAAGAAAATAAATTGCATAACTTTTGAAGACTCTTTTGTGAGGTCAGTCCTGCTCAGATTAGGATCAGTAGAAGTTGAAAAGTGGCAAAGATTTAATGACCAAATTAACAAGTAAGTCCTAAAAAAAGCTTTTTCATTTAAAAAAAAAAAACTTTTACAAAAAGACTGAGAAATGTGATATGTTTTAATTAGTTATGTTAAGGCCTGAGGCTCAAGTTCTAAATAAGAAACAAAGTGGACTGTACTGTCCTGGTCCAAGGTCAGAATCTGTCTCACATATCTCTATTTTTTCAATGGAGTGGCAGGTAAAGATAAGAAATAATGTTCCCACTGGAATAAAATACTATTTTATCTTACAATTCTTGACATATATAGTTGCTGAAAAGGTAATAAAAATGTTTTTATTTGAATTAAGCAAAAAATAAAACAGTAGAAAATGTGGGATTAAATCATTGCTACCAAAATATTTTCAGCTGTTGAAAATGATGAAGGCCACATACTTTGACCCCCATGACATTATCCCCCCTCAAAGCTCAGATCTATTGAGAAGGACCCTTTAAGTGACCTGATGTGATTAGGATGACTGAAGCTTTGGGCCACAGCACTGAGGTTGGTGGAGTTTGGCAGGGGGCCCATGTTTACATTCCCCCTGAGGAAACCAAGGATGAAAAAACACCACTGGACACAGACCCACACACGCACACACTCAGAAAGTGTTTTATACGTCCTAGACGTTAAAATAACCAATCCACATCATGATCAGTTTCAATCCCTACCTAAAAGGAAAGCCAAGTTCAGGAAACGTGATCCTTTCCTTATCCCCTCAGCTGGTTTATGACAACATTCCTGAAAGCGATCCATCACTAATTAAACCCTTCCTCTCTGAATCTCAGAAGGATACAAAGCATGAATGCGGGCATTACATAGAGAGGGAAAGCGGATGTCCTAATAATAAGTATAAAACCGAATTCAGAGCACGGCAGAACAGAGGCTGTGATGTTGTGTCTCCAGAGAGGCCAGAAGCTCCAGCAGTCAGCCATGCTGTAAACACCATTATTTCATCCCCTCGCTCACTTTCCTCACTTACTTTTACTTGTTCTGTACAAAAAAAAGAACAAAAAAAGACAATCAATAGCTCTAATAATGTCGCCTCCCCAGGCCAGGAAAAAGACTGACAATATAAGATGGAGGCTGGGTGGTGGAGGGGATAGATGGAGACCAGGGGCTGCTGGGGGGAGCATGAGAAGGAAAAGTGCAAGAGCAGCACACAGACTGTATACAGTAAAACAGGAAAAAAAAAAAAAAAAGGGGGAGCACTGCAACTGTTGCCAAAGTATGCACAGCTTACAGGAATGCAGCACGGGGCCCTCAGCGAATGAAACAAAGACAGCACAGTAAGTGGCTCTCTCTCCCCGGTGCTACCACATCCGCACATCATTAGCTGGAAAATTCCTGATATATGCTGTAATTTTTTCTCTTTTTCTCCTCCTATTCCCCTTTCTGATGCTGGTACAGACTGGGCTGTAACATCCAGGTGACCGTGTGCACACGCAGCGCATGCACACCAACGCAACGCCCCAACTGTCTTGGAGGACGGCCCAGACACCGCGACCAATGAATACATTATAGGGAATTGTAAAAATGATATGTGCATGAGGGTGTGCTGCTGAACAGAAGTGTAACATAACTCACTACATGTGTTTCTGCAAAGTTAAAAAAAAAGAGAGAGAGAGCCGTCAGTCCCTTTTAAGAGTATTGACACCTCTGAACTTTTTCCCGTTACCACCACAAATATTGCATTTTATTAGCCTTTAAAGAGACCGACTAACTAAGTGGTGCACAGTTATGAAGTGGAGAGAAAATGCTTTTCTTTACAACTAAAATTCAGAAATGTGTGGTGAGAATTTTTGGTAAGCTCGTCTGAGTGAATATGAATCATTTCCTCTAGCTGCAGCTACAGCTTTAAGTCTTTTGTGTCTTTTATGTCTCCACCAGCTTTGCACACCTAGAGACAGTGATCTATGGCAGTCCTCACAAAATAACTCAAGCTCAGTCACACTGGCCTTTGACTGGGTCCTTCTAACACTTGAGTAACATTCAATCACAATGTATTTATAAAGCAATAATGATATTAATAATTAATATAAAGCAAAATGTGTTTTCAAAAGTAAACTGTGAGGTGAAATCCTCCCCCCAGTCTGAAGTCTCTTAACAGCTTTTAGGTGCAAAACTGTTCCCACAGCATGATACAGCCACCACCATGTTTTCTAGAGCAGATGGTCTAGTTGGTATGAGATGTAATGCAAAAATTCAAAAAAGCACCTGCTCTGGTTGTCTTGTAATAGCGGTTTTTCTCTTGCCACTCTTCCAGTGAAGCCAGATCTGTAAGCTGCAAATATTTGACCCTTCAGTAGATGCTCCCACCTGACCAAGGAATCTCTTCAGCTGCTCAAATCACACATCTTAGCTGCCTGTCCTCTAAGTTTACTTTGACAGCAATGACTGATGTAGGTTTGCAGTTGAGCCATACTTTTTGCATTATTTAATTATGGACCAAACAGCTCTGTGTGAGACTCAGATATGGTTTAGTTACTAACTAAACCACTCAAGCATCTCCCTAAGCTGGTTTGAAATTAAATCAGACCCAGTTGGACCATTAACTATGTAATCCTGAAGACAACTGGCTGCATTGGATTTTACTTAGAGACATCAGAGAAAAGGTGCGTGACTACAAATGTGTACTGGACTCTATGGATTTTTATTTATAAAGTAAATTGTGAAAATTACATAAAACAAAAAAATGAAGAAAATAAATAAATAAAAACCCAAAAAACTTCAAAGCGTTTGGAAATACTTTCGCAAAGCACAGTATGTCTGATCATATGTACGTGAACTTTGCGCATGTTTGCTAATGTCAAGCTGAGGCCACTCTCTTTGCTCCAGTCGACTGCAGTCAAAGCACTGAGGATTGACTTTTCCTTTTTTCCCATATGGAGCCGTTTGAGGAGATATCTAAACATTCCCAGAGTGAGCTGCACGTGCTCTTCTGCGTGCAGTGCAAGGGTTTTCCCCACCTCCATCTCCCTGCTGCTGCCTGCTTTCCTGTCTTTCTCTCTGCCTTGAGCATCAGGACAACTATCCAGCTTATCCAGGCTCACCATTGCAGACTTGATTTGCTTTCATCTGTCAGAACCGCCGATCGCTAAAGGGGCGATAGATAAATGTATTGCAAAAGCGATGAGCTGTAAAAACATCCTAGACACAACAATGCTCCTAATCAGCATAACTTTTAGGATGAACTTAACGCTGGACAGGTGAGAACACATCAATCTGCACTGCTGTAATGAGCCGACAGTCTGCGACTGCAAAGCCAAACAAGTAAATGTTGTAAGAGCAAAAATAACAATCTATACTGCACAGAGTGAGACTGCCTCTCTTGGGTTGTAAAAGCCTGTCTGCTGTTTAAGCGCAGGCAGGAAATCTGGTTTCAATTTGTTTAATGTCGTCTGAGATATGGGTGTCTTATTCTGGTAAGAGCAGTGGGAGGGCTGTGAGCAGAAGGAACCAAAGGGGGGGGAAGCTTTGGGAAAATACCTTTAATCAGGTAACAATTTCACTCCGACTCAGACAAGTAAAGTTTACAGGAAATCAGCAGTGGGACAGTACAGATCTGAGTGATGCTTACAAAAACAGTGATAATTAATGGTTCATTTGATCACATTTAAGTCGGCCTCATTTTAGTCAAAGCTCAAAAAGCTTTAGCTTGAAGAGTGTTGAAATTCCCTTTGGCTTTTGAGTCACATAGGACTTTAGATGAGTAAAGAAGAAAGACAAAAAAGAAAACTTTCTGAGTTTATCTAGCCTGGAAACATAACCCCTTCATTCTTTTTACTGTGAATACATAAATAACATAAATAAGAGTCTGACAAAAATAGCCAACACACAAAATTGATGGCATTCCCCTTGAGATTTCCCAAATCTAATTTGACAAGCAACCGCATGCGCATGACGTGCACGGGAGTGCAAACTAATGAGATTCATGGGACCTTCCACTTCATATCACAATAATTTCAAGTGTTCAAATTGTGTAGATGGACCACCCATGGGTAACATAATGGAGTTTATCTTTTGAACACAGCACCTCACCTGACCTCTAATCCTGTGTCACCTTAAGATCCGAGGATGTTTCCTTTCCTAACTGAACGTCTTCTAACAGGAAGAGCTTTCCTAAATGGACCACAGCTTCTTTTTATTAACTTTCTTATAAAATGTATCGATTATTTTTCTGCTCACTGATACAAGTGAAAATGGTGACTTTGTTATATACAGCAGACCTACTTTGCTTACATTACCATTATATTCCCCTTTTTTAATTAAGTGTGCACTGTCTATATGGTTTTTGCTTACTTTTCAAGAAGTATGGAGATTGGTTGTGGGATTCTGACACACAAAGACGCTTTGATTTAAACTGGGACTTTAACATATTTGATCAGTCATGAAATTATTATGTTGTAAAATATAAACATAAGGACGTCCGTTGCTTTCTGTCGTCTCTGTCATCTACTGCAGTGGGGCTTCATTCAAAAAGCTAGAAATATTTTTGCCATTCAAAGCATTAATTCCTTGCACTTGGAATATAATAGTAAAAATATTCTGAACAGATCTTTTTGACATTAACATTACAGGCTATTAAATTTGCAGCATATTTGGTAAAGCTTAACCTAAGACATTCAATTGTAGCTTCTGTTTGATATTTAGACTTGTTCTGCTGGCGGGTAAATCTTTACCCTCGTCTCAAGCATTTTGTAGGCTCTACATTTCCTCCAGGGTTTAAGTTTGATCAGTCCATATTCTTATTATGACTAGTGGAAGAAAATACCTTTCTCATAGCCTACCACAGGTATGAAACATGTTGGCTATGTGATGGTGCATTCAGGGTGATGTCTGCACATTGTTTTGCATGTGGACTAAGACCTTTACTATCTTTAGCAAGTTACAAATGGAGGTTCCTGTGTCATAATTCCCACAATGTCTTTTCTTTACTTACCACTTTGCTATAAAAGGTCACATTTGTGGAAAGCACAGCTAATAATAGCCCCTGTCAACAGATTATCCCAGCTGAGCTGTGGATCTATGGAGCTCCTCTAGAATGATCATGGCCTAATGGGTTTCTCTGAATAATGCTCTCTTTGTCATTTTCATAAGGTATTCACACCTTGGCATGTTGAAAGCCTATTTTTGCTTTAAACTTGTCCAAAACTTTAATTTAATGTGTATCAAAATAGAGGGAGGCGGGGGGAGAAAACTCTGATACAGCTAAAAAAATCTGAATGATTTATAAAAGATTTTAAAAACTGTATATAATTTTCTTTATTTCAATTCACAGTAGTGCTCTACTTTGTTTATTTATATACATAAAAAACTAGAAAAAAGAAGCTTTGTGATTTTAACTTTAAAAATTTTAAGGGGTTTGAGTACATTAGGCATCACAAAAATAATATGGAAACTGAGTAAGAAAAAATCTTGCAAATTTGCTACAAAATAATCAATCAGGTTTTCTACACAGACAAGGATCATTCTGTAACTAGCATTACAGAATGTACGTTACAAATATATTTACAAATATATTTATATGAATATCGTTCGATCTAACACATAATTTTCTGATGTAGTTGTTATGACTGTTTAACAATTTTGAGAGAGATAAGTTAATCAAACTCACGTGCGACATAATTAAGTGAGCAAGGATTTTACTGGACAGCTTTAGAGGTACAAATTTAGTTGGAGGTGAGCCAAAAGATCCAAAACAGTCATACTGTGGCCAATGACATAACAACCGTTAGACGATTGGATAGTCATCGTTTAGGTAATGCTTTGATCAAATGCGCAAAGATGAAACTGATTTTCTTATGCCAACTGAAAAAAAAATTTAAACATTGCAAATTTTTCAGGGAAACTGAATATCAGTGCTCCAATAAGAAATAAATCAAACCACTGCA
The DNA here is from genome assembly GCF_002775205.1 of Xiphophorus maculatus. Lineage (NCBI taxonomy): Eukaryota > Metazoa > Chordata > Actinopteri > Cyprinodontiformes > Poeciliidae > Xiphophorus > Xiphophorus maculatus. The sequence continues at coordinate 21,957,180 of NC_036455.1, read as the reverse complement.
ACACACCAGCATCAGTTAACTCATCCAGTTCTTTTCTCTGCCCGTCATTCAGAGCCATACAAAGAGCCTGTAGCCAGCATAGGGTCACAAAAAAACCAGCAACAAAACAACAATCCCACAGGGACTGTCGGGGCAGCCTAATCTGGACCTCATACCAGCCAATGGGTGGTCTTCCTTTCCTTTCCTCTCCCCATCGGGGGGGTGAAAAACACGACATGATCGGTGACTGATGCAGGAGGAGCCATAGGTCACCCGAAGCTATGGCAGTACCAAAACTCCACTCCGACATTTTTAATACATACATGCAAACGCTGACCACACACTTTGTCAATTACATCTCAACAAACAGGCATGTGGCTGGGTGAGAAAGCTACTGCATTGCAAAAAGAGAAGTGTTGGTATCTCATCAGCAGAAAGCACAACGGCGCTACTTTCAGTTAGCGACACTGGAAAAAAAAACATTAGAAGAGCGGGTGAGGGACTCTTTGACATCTTCATGCAAATGATTCCTTCAGCCATCTTGTCATTCTAAAAGCCCTAAATGAATCACTTTGAAAGTGAGAAAATCGCCCAGTTCGCTTAAGCAACAGCAGTTCTCCAAAGCCCATCTGTCTACCAGTAACGGTGGCTTTAGGTGACTAAATAAGTAACTGCTGGTCTGTTGGGCAAAGGGGAAGATCCTCTTAAACTCTGTGTGTATTTGTGTACATACGCACAGGGCGCAGTGTAGATTAGGTGCTTTTATTAGCAAAAGGAAACAAAGAACGGGTGAATGGAGATTTGTGTGTGAGTGTGTGTGTCCGGTTGACAGGGGGATTCCAGACGCAGGAACATTCATCTGGAACCAAAGATCCCATGCTCACATTGCAGTGCTCTGCGAATGCACACACACACTCACACGCATGCGCACACGCATCCATCTCATTTTTGTGGCCCAATCTGTAAAACCGAGGAAGGAAATGAGTATGTGAATGAGTATGAAAGCACATTTAAAAGTGCAATGTGGTGTTTGAGAGTAGTTTTAGGGACTTGGTATCTTGTTACTTTGACCTGATGGTGAATTCCCGGGGAGGTGTTTAACCAGCAGCAAAAAGTGTCCCCGTCTAGTCATAGAAAAAACCAAAGAAGACTTAACCCTTTGGTGAAACCACAGGTACAATGATTATTGTGTAACACATATGTAAATTTAATGGTAAACGGTGTGCTCCCGTGAATCTTAGCTGTGAATCATCAAGCATGGTGACAAATTACAGAAATACCTGACAAAATACTTAACTCAATCAAAAAAAACCTTCATAATTCAGAGAAATTTCGATTTGCATAATTGACTGGAGTCATTACTATAACAATTTTTTTTAAAGACACTGTCTCTTTAAAACGATTCAAATATTTTGAAAACTTGTCAAATCAGCAAGTTTTATCTTCATAAAATTAAAACTTAAAGTGAAATATTTTTTCTAAATGACATTAAATGCTGATTTAACTGTTAAAAATGCATATACACCCTTTTAGGTTTTTATGAAAAAATGGGCCATCCATCCATCCATCCCCTTTGTACGGAGACACAGGACAAACACCCCCCCCCCCCCCCCACACACACACACACACACACACACCCCTACAGGCTATTTCGAGACATTAATGAACCTATCAGAAATGTTTTGGACTGTGGAATAAAGTTTGCCTCTGTGTTGAAACTCTGCGGCCACTTTTTTTAAACACCCAACAAGAAGTGAGAAAAGTAACTACTGCAGATATAAATTGGCAGGTTTCCCTTCCATACTCACATACATAGGACTTCAGCTGCTCAACATTTAGCAGAAGGCCTTCTTTCCTGCTATAATCGGGCAAGCACTTTTATTTTCTGGAAGCTTTGGACGTTTCAGTGTATTGTCCTGGCATTATTTATTGGTACCCCAAGGATCAATGTGCACCTAACCTTAAAATAAATCAATCTTTTATTGCTGTAGCATAATCTTGGTGTTGAGTTAGTCATGTGTTTTGGACCACTAACCTGTTGAAAGACCTAACGATGCTTCATTTTCAATTCATCAGTAGTTTCCAGTGGAGTTTGATTGAAAAGCTCCTGTTATACAAAGTTCAGGATGCCATGCGCAGTAACAGTTTACAGGGAATTTGTTAAAGAAAGAGGCCCACAGCATCACAGATCTTCCACCATGCTTAACACTGGATATGACATGCTTTTCGTAATAATTTCTGTTACTCAACCACCTGGAGTGCTTGTTGCTTAAAAAAAAATCAATCTAGCCTCTTCTTAAACATCCAGTAGAGTTTAACAAACTCACAATAAGATTGATTGCCCCTGGTAACACTCTTAAATAGCCGGTTGATGAGTAGGTAGTGTGTAATAGTTGTTGTGAGAGACTCAATGACCCCAAGATGCCAACCTTTTCTGCAGACGTGTGAGCTGTTAAGATTCTTTTTTGTAATATTTATTTAAAAAATATATTTTTAGGGGTACCAGATATTTCTGGATAAAGTCCAACAATGTACTTTCCTATATCATTCAGTCAATATGTGAATATGCTACTACAATAAAATTCATCTTATGACTTTTTACAAATCTTTAACAGGGCGACTACAAATATGTCCAGGACTTTCTGTCAATTCTGTCAAGTTGACATGGAGTGCCTGACACCTTTTAAAAGAGGAGAGATGACAAAGTGTTTCAATGCACTGGAACAGATGGGAGCGCTAAGAATAAGTGTAAAAATTAACAATTATGGCATAAATTCTATATAATGAATTTTATATGTTATATAAAATGCATTGAAACTTCTCTTTAAAATGTGAGAACTTAAAGGGGTATAAATACTTTTGCAAGATGCTGAATGTAAATTGTTTGACATGTTGAACTAAAAAAAACCTGGATAATCTAGATATGTTCAACTTTGTATGAAGAGTTGTAGTAAGGTCCAGAAGATTTTTATTGTTTGTTGATGTTAGACATAAAATTAGTGACACTATTTTGTTTGTTTGTTTGTTTGTTTTCAGGTAAGGAGCTTCTGTGGCTGCCCACTCTCATCTTCAAAGTCACATCTCTCTTCCTTCAAAGTTCTTCCAATGACTCTTTTCAGAGTCTCTTTCTATATTATCAGGTCATCAGAGCCTCGAGTGCAACAGTTAGACATCAAAGGCCAGACAGTGGGAAGGGAGGGGTGTTTGTCTCTCCTCGTCTGTCCCATCCCTCTTTGCAACAGCCACCGAGGGACTGCTGAAGCAGGCCACAGAGGGAGGGAGGAGTGGTGCCTCACTCTCACTTTACACAGAGAAACCCAATCATTTGGCGGAGCTCTTACAAGCTATTCTCTGATGCCCTGGAAGTGCCAACCTTAACACATTAGACATTTTCTAATTCACATGTGGAGGGGTTCAAGGGAGTGCGTCTTTGTCAATCAAAAGATGTTGCTCGAAAGGGTACCCTCTTTGTCAAGTGTAGACTAATAATGTGAAAGCAAATATTAAAGTAAATATTTATTATTTTAAAACTTGAGATCAATTTCCTGTTTCCTTTCAATCAAAAAGTGACTGCACAGATTGACTGAGCCTAGAGGGTAGCAACTTCTACATCCTTGAGCATTCCTATTTTAAAGTCCTAACCAGAGAAACCACACAGTTGTTAGTCATGGAATGCTTGGTTTGATAACATTTCTGTTCAGACAGCCAAAGAAACTTACCACTGATGTGAGCGCCATCTGGAAGCTGTAGATGCGGGCTAAACCAAAGTCTGCCAGTTTGATCTGACCTCCACTGGTCACCAGAATATTCTGGGGTTTCAAGTCACGGTGAACCACTCGGTTCGAGTGCAGGAAGTCCAGCCCCTGAAGCAGCTGGTACATCATATCCTGGGAGTCAACGAAATGACAAGAGAAAGTAGACAGGATTATGGATATTACAAAGACACTTAAAAAAGGAGGTAATTGAAAATAAAAATACATTTAATAAAACATTTAAAAGGACACTTAGATAGCTTTTTACTCTAGCTTTCTCTGAGTTTTATGTGCATGGCAGCCATGTTGGATTTGAAGTCATGGTTAGTGGAAAATGAACCTTTCCCACTGGAATTGTTGCATCTTTCTATAAAAGATGAAGTGCCAAAGGCTCCGAATGTTTTCTTTTTTTGTGACCCCCCAATATGGTGTTACTTAGAAAAGTTAGTATGTACTAGACTGGTAATTATAAGTTTTAGAACCACTATACTAGTCTATGTTTAAGGTTCACAGCACACACCAGATGTTTGGTGTTAGATAATTGTTTACATGTGCAGGTTTGAGTGACTCAGTGTGAGCTGTTCAATTTGAATGCTAGCAACAGGTATCTTCAAAAACCCTCTGAAACAATGTGGTTTCTGCTGTGCAGCAAAGTATTCAACAATAAAAAGGCCTGATAGACAACAACTTAACGGCTGAACTTCAAAATAAAAGCTAAGACAGTCTGGGAGTGAGAGAGTTAACATGAAGAGGCCCGTGTCTTTTCTCATCGACTGTGGCAGATGTTTGATAACTGACACACACACATACACCAGCGTCAGAAAGAGGCCCCTGCTTTGTGCAAGCACAGATCTCTGTTACTAAGCAGCTGTCCTTCTTTAGTTAATTGGTGCTTGCTTTCTTTATATGCCCAAAATCTGACCTCAAACGGCTGCAGCATAGGCACCACATTTATGACGAACTTTCAAAGTCAATTGTTGTGAAAACGAATGAACAGTGTCGAAACTAGCTCAGACTTGTCCTGACCGAAATACTCTCAAACAGGTCCAACACCTATAAACAAATAAGTTATTGCAGGTAGTTTTGACAAAGAAAAACCAAAGAGTTCAACTGATCTTGCTCTCTCACAGTCTCTGTAATCTGCTTTTCTTCAAGAAACACATTCTTGTTACAGATGTACACCCCGTAAACCACCTCAAAGCTCCACACCGAGACCCCACAAGTGACATGGACCTGAGCCCACAACTCTATTCAGTAGCCCACCAGCTGGCGTGTGAGTCAAAGGAAAGGGGTCTGCGCACTCAAGCAAAAATGACCAGCAAATGGTACTGGGCTGGCTGCTGTTTTGGTCACACTACGCAACTCTGGATGTGATGATTGTCGTGCTGCACATATACACAAACAAATAGAAAAACGCGATGCGATATCTGTGTTATCGTATGTGTGTTTTTGTGGGGAGAAGGAGGCTCACTGGTCTGTGTGCTAGCATGTGCGTATGTGTGACCAAGAACAGGATGCAAAAACAGACCTTCCTTTCTGCATCTCCATCCAGCCATGACCCACAGAGAAGGCCAGCAGACAGACAGGGCCATAGGACGGAGGCAGGCAGTTGGTCACTTTGTGTGCATGCGTGTTTGTGTGTGTGTATCATGGGGGGCTGACACAATAGCATTCCCCCACCCATCAGTTCCTCTCTCCTTTAAATAGTCATTTCACCGTGCTTCCTTTCAACAGCATTTCCTCGTAAACACTAATTATCTCATGAGTGTGACTCTTAAATGTTAACAATCCCAAGTTTTCCTGCCCTTCTTTAAAGAATCACTTACAGTGCCTTGTAGACAATGTGGAAAAGCTGAAATTCAGCTTTTCCACATTGTCCCATTACAATCACAAACTTCTATGCATTGTATTTGCATTTCTTGTATTGCAATAGCCAAACAAAGTTGTGCATAATGAACTGCAACAATGACCCTAGTCAAAAGTTTTGTAGCCTCCCAGGATTTCTCCTTCCATCTTCCTGTGACCGGCCTCGCTGTCCCTGCTCAAGAACCTCCACATTATGATGATGCCCCCACCATGTTTTCCAGTGGGGTTGGTGTGTTCACAATGAGACTACGTGTTCATTTGCAATCATGTATAGCAATCTTAATGCAGGTTAAAAATATGTTTGGTTGTGTTCTCTTCATGGCTTGTGCTAAACTGAAGATGGCCTACTTTGACTCAGCGATTGTTTTCTTTTGGACAATCTTCCATAAAGGACAGATCTGTGAATTGCACAACTATTACGTATCCAGAGGACAGATTCTTTCACATGAGATAAGGATTTCTGTGGCTGCCTCTAAATTATCACATGACTTTTGAATGTTTCTCCACATTATGTTCTCCTGTCAAGTTTTAGATGGACGACCAAGTGGTGGTACATTTGGAGTCTGGTGAGATGTTCAAATCTTTTAAAAAGTTATAGAGTTTGGTTTACTTTAAACTTTTTCACAACTTTCTCCCCGACCTGTCTGGTGTGTTCCTTTGTCATCAAGATGGTGGTTGTTCATTTATGTCCTCTAAAAAAACTCAGATGCCATCAGAGCTGTAGTTGTACTCACAATAAAATGCACAGGAGTGGACTGAATTTACTAATAAGGTGACCTTAAAAGGCAGTTGGTTGCATTTTTAATAGGTATCAGAACAGAAAGTATTGAGCACAAATTAATTCAACGCTTCACAGATTTTTCATTGTAAGCATTTTGCCTACTTAGTGTGGTTTGTCATGTAAAATCCCAACAAAAAATAATGAAGCTGTCATTGTATAATATTGGTTACATGCTATGTTATTGATATTATATCTAACAGCGTGGTTAAAGGTAGAAAAATATTTGCTTCATCTGATGTGGATTTTTGTTTAAGGCCGTAAACATCACTAATGGGAAATAAAAATAGGAGCATCGTTAGACACTGAATAAATAAAAGGAGGAACAGCATTTAAAAAAAAAAGTCACCCCACTGCAAGAATCAGTCAAAACATGGCTTTCGGAGGTCCCCTCCTTTTCTGATGCAAATGTACCAGAGGCAGCCATATTGTTTATTGTAGTTTGGCACAATATAGGACATCTGCCGGTTAACGTTAGTGTAATTCCCTGCCCATGCTTCATTAACCTCCCCCTTCTTGGGCCCACAGAGTGTAGTTGTAGAAGCTTGGATGATGGCAGCCGAAGAGGGTGGGCGAGACCCAAGCGCCGGCCCGGCTGAGGAGAGCCGAGCATGGGGCAACCCGGCTGCTTGATGTCCTTCCAGCTCATTTGATTCCTGGAGGAGGGCCTCTTTCATCAATGACCATGTGGTGGGTCTTGAGTCTGAGTGGGTGGTGGAGGATGGGGGTGCTGAAGTGGACAAGCTGGGCCAATGTGGGGGTGTCTCTTGCGGAGGATGGATGGATGGTTTTGAGGAAAAGTGTGGCTGTTCTTTTTAGTTTAGGGCCTTTGGCTCAACACGTTTCTTCTTGGTTGAGTGAAAACATGTTCACATATTCAACACTGACACACAAATAGGAACTAATAGGATGACCGGGTTAACAATATGTTGTCAGATGGTATAGCCAAGTGCAACTAAAGTCGCTTGGGAGGGGGTATAGGGTAATGGGGTCACTTTCAGGTCAGTGTGCAGTGTCCACTCTCCTAGAAATAACAGGACTGTGTCTATGATGTGCCGACACTTCTTGTCCTTTTGTCTTCCTAAGAGTCCAGATAAACAGATGCTGGGAGAAAGCACAAGGAGGTGGGTGCCTAATGAGTCTTCATGCTGCAAAGACAAGTTGTCTAACCGCTCCTCAGTGCTTAAAAATCTTCCTTGAACTTCACCCAAAATAAAATAGTATATGCATGAATTTAAACATGACGATGTGTAACTTTACAAAATGGAAAACTACAGTGTGTCATGCAGCTAGGGACTGCAATGATAGGGTTAAGAAAAAAGGCAGGATTTAATCTTTTTTTATTTGCCTTCCTTCCTTGTGCCATCTTCCTTCCCTTTTTGTGTTGATTGTATTGTGAAGATTAGATTTTGGTCTTGGAACAAAACAATCAACTTTTGTCCCTTAAAGGTGCTTTACCCTTTTTACCACTGACTTGACTGTGACAGAACAACTGTAAGCACTTTAGTGTACAGTCCAAAATTTGCTTCTGCATAGATCAGTAAGTGTGAAAGATAACTGTAGATAAAACTAACATTGTTGTGCCTCTTGGATCCAGAAATCCCCAAGTGGTAAAATAAGATGCTACAGGCATAAAACTGCATTCAAGAAACAACTTAGTGTGCTTGAATAGTCATACACAGAGCAACCATACAGACCTAAACCAATCTGCATCTTTTCTAAATGAATGCTGTTGTAACATCTCAGGACGGGGTACAGGTTTGTTGCTAATTTCACCTTCATTATATGAGCTATAGTTCCTGAAGACAGCATTGATTTTATGACTGTGTCTTCAAAGGTCCATTTCTGTATTATTGCACTTCAACGCAAAGGTTATACACTAAGGGTATACTGTACATTACCTGAGAGACGGCAAGTTAAAAACGTCCACGTTGTTCAAGTTAAACCCACATAGTTAAATATATTTTACTGGCATATATTGATGAATGTTAGTGCTCAGTTCATAATTGAAACAAACAAATTTTGTTTCAAATCCTCCAGAGTTACCCCAGGTTTTCAATTGTGCCATATTATTTCCAGCTTCAGTTGATTGACTGAACAATGCTAATGAAGAGCTTCTAAATTTTTAACAATGTTGTATAACTTAACCATGATGTAAACATCTCCACATCTTCATCCCTGGGCTTCCTGGTTGTGATCCTTCGTCTCTGTTATGCTGCTTTTTCAGTAATGTTGTTTAACAAATTTATATGGCCCCCACTGAACAGTGGCATTTATATTGAGGCCAAGTTACATTGAATGCCATTGTGATCACATAAATTAACAATAAACTGATTCATTCAAAGAGACTTCGTATGAACAATCGGGATCAAATTCGGTTAAAGCCTCCGGCGTAAGCCACCTGAATCATCTGCACTTAAACAACATTTCTCCCTGACAAAAAACATTCACACATAAACCCGGCCCTCAGGTGACAGTCGGCGGTTGCTATGCTGCTAGAACGCCTCCAATTTAAATTTGACACTCCAAACTTCCCACGCCTCTTCATTCAAACATAAATAATATTAATTTCCAATATTGTTTGGGGCACATCTGCAGACCTCAGGGGGAGAAACCTGATAAACAAATGTTTAAAAGGGAGAAAGGGGATTTTTGCTATAGAGGTCTAAATAAAAGAAGACAGTAATTGAGAAAACAAGATGGAGGCTAACTCACTTCCAACCTTTCAGGAACTTGTAAGTGGAAACCTCTTAAGTATGGTTTTTTTTTATTTTTTTACAAAGGACAAAGACTTCCTGTTAGGTTCAATAAAACTGACTGTTGATAAAAACATTATTCTGACTGATCTACTGTATTTGGTAATCGTTTTTTTTTTTAGTACAAAAGTAACTGTTTTTTAATTGTTCTGTCTCCATCTGTAAGAAAGTTGGCAGGCAGGGTCAAAATAGAGACTGAAGGGAGCCTCTAATTTGGAGTCCATCTGCCACATGTGCTACCCTTCCAAACGCGATGGTTCTTCTGATGTTAGAGGAAGTCCTTCATGTCTGCTGTTACTTTGGTCAAGAAAAATTCTCAGAACCAAAGAGACATAGCTGTGTTCAACCAGAGCTGCAGCCGCAGGGGATTAGCCCAAAGCTGCTTTTATACTTCAAACAGAAACAGCGTAGTACTTTAAATTGGGTATCAACATAACTGCACTCTTCGCTAATGTTCAAACAGGTGTACGCCCAAATGTCACGAGGTTCTACTAGATGATGGTTTACCTTAATGGTCTCAGGTGGTACGCCGGGGTCAGGAGCCTTCTCCAGGTATGTGGTTAGATCCTGATCCACATGCTCAAACACCAGCGTGAGCTTGGTTTCTCTGTCAGTCCGAGAGACCGTGCAGACGTCGAACAACCTAAACCAAGAGAACAAGGGGATAATAATCACTGACAGTCACTGCTATAAGGACGGCCACAGTATTGAAAAAAGAAGGTAAATGCAGCATATCAGCTTATCTTATTAAAAAGAAAACATTTTTCCTCTACCATTATTTACTTGCAGGCTTTCTACCTTTCTTAATTCAACATTTTCACCATGAAAGCTAGATTATTGTGAAACCACATATTTAAATATATCGTAGAAAGCAATCTTTTTTCCTTAACTATCCAAAATAAGTCAATCTTTACCTGTTTTTGGTTAGGATTACTAAAATAAGTTTTATTTTTTAAATATTCAAATATTTAAACACGTTCTTATTAAGAAATTTGCGTAATTTACATAATGACCACTGGGAATACCAAATTCAAGAGTTTAGATCAACGAACAACATTTTAATAATTAGAACAGGTACCGTAATAGCATCTGGAATTAAAATTTTCATCCATTTTTTCTATATTCAATAAAGTATATAGTAGAGTAGAGAGGAGTAGTAGTAGTAGTAGTAGTAGTAGTAGTAGTAGTAGTAGTAGTAGTAGTAGTAGTAGTAGTAGTAGTAGTAGTAGTAGTAGTAGTAGTAGTAGTAGTAGTAGTAGTAGTAGTAGTAGTAGTAGAGAGGAGGCAGCATCATGTTATAAGTGTTTTGCTGCAGGAGGGAACGGTACTTTTAGCCAAATATAGGACATCATTAGGAAATAATCTTATGATGAAATGTATTCTCAATAAAATATCAGCACAGTAATCAGTATTTAATCATCAAACCTACAAAGATCAAAGACTGAAAGGAAGATGGATGGACAACAAGAACAGACAGCTAAACCGATGAACAAATAGAGAGATACTGACAGGCTTTGTTCAACTATTAATCATTAAAGCATCCCTCAGATTAAATATTAGTCTTGTTATTCATTTTTTTAAAATTAATCTTAAAAATTAATCCTCCTAATCAAAGAACAATCTTACTGAATAAATAAAAAAAATAAAAAGATTTTGGTACATCTATCAAGTTAATTACATGTATTAAATGATTATGTTTATTATTATTCCCACTAAGTTCTTATTTTCCAATTACAAATAAAAAAAATAATTGATATCACTTAAAGATTTATGATAGGGAATGAACGCTGAGATTATAAGGTTTCTGATTTCTCTCTGGAGTTTGCATTTAGAAATTAACAGAATTATCATTTGAAGTCAGAATTAATCATTATTATTATTATCATTATAAAAATTTTTACGGACTCTTAAAGTTGTTCTCAATTTCTAAAGTACAAAAAAAAATCATTCGATTTAAGGGAAACTTTGACGAGTATTTACAGGGACTCAAGCAAACAGCTTTAATGGTAACAGCATAATGAGGTTATAAAAACATATATTTAGAGTATCGGGATTTTCTACAGAATTAGAGGTTAATCTGACAAGATCTGAAGTCATGATGAAAGTTTAGTGAAAGTAGATATGACTAAATAGTCAGACCTGGGATGGATGGAATAAATTCAAGAGGTTAGATCAACAAACAACATTTTAGTAATTAGAACAGGTAATAGCATCTGGAATTAAAATTTTCATCCATTTTTTCTATATTCAATAAAACCTGGAAAAAAAACTTTCAAAGTACTCCAGACAACCAAGGACTATATGAGTCACTGTAATTACAAATTCTTTCAGATATTGAGTACAGAAACAACTCTGCTGCTTCTGCAAACCAATACTTCAAACACACCTGCAATAAAATAATAGAAAATGTTATAAGATGTTATGGTTTATGCTTTATGTAAAGAAATAAGCCTGGAAGTGAGGAAGATATGCAAAACTCGCCCAAGGAATCGAGTCTTGGACGCCGGTGCCAAGGACCAGTTGATCATGCCACTGCCAACACAGTGAGTTTTTCCTCAAAATATGAGATTAATGAGACAGTAGTATCTCACTGCAATAATAAACTCACTGGAATTTTGTATGTAATGGAGCTAACCCGAGAATTCAAAGTCATGTGACTGGACAAAACAGTTAACGACTGGTCGACATTAATCTTTTAAAGATCTATTTGAATCTTGACTTTCTGTTGTATATTTCACTGATTCTGATAATGATGCAGTGATTTTGCAAACATATTAACTGTCCAACCTTAAAGATCGGTGTTGAGGCTGGATATGTTTTTACTACACATCCAGCCTAAGCCAAGAATCCCGATTATGTCGGCAGACCTGCCAAAGCCAGCTTTGATGAGAAGCTGGAAAAAAAAAAAACGCTACCCAGTATGTTCAACTCAAAGGGTTGGGGACTATAAACAGCATTCCTCACCCAGCGCTATGACAACTCTTCAAACTCTGAGTAGTCTAGAAAAGCATTTCTGTAGCTACAGCAGAACTGGAAACTTGCACCACAAAAATACGGAGGATGTAAAACCGAATGAAGGATTCACATCTGACATCTTGTAGCTTATAGTTTCACTAAATATTGATAAAGTCATCTTTCTTTTCTGCACAACAGCATTGAAAGTACTTCTGCATTGACTATACGTACTCTTTATCACCCCATACATCCACTACTTGTTGCTTCTCAGTTCATCTAAAGTTACTGCTGCCATCAACTGTGTACTTTTTCTTTAAGATAGGAAATACCGCTAGGTCAGTGTATCCATCTTTTTAATGTCTGATCTGTCTTTTAAAATCCCCATTCAGTCGCAGCAGATGTCTGCTCACACTGAGATGAGTTTTGCTGGAGGTTTCATCATTTTAAGAGAGCGACATTCCTTTTCACTGTCACCGTATGCTTAACCAGGATAGCAAGAGGCTGCAAAGGCAGAGACTAAGGTAACTTTTTTACCAGCTGGCATAAAGTGATTCTAGCTGCAGTGCATTATGACTAGGATCAAATCTGAATGCATGTACAGGTAACTGAAGATAAATTTAGGTTGCATATGACTAGATTGCACTGATCTGACATAGTGATGCATAGATAAATGTAATAAAAAAAACACACACACCAGTTTAATTAAATATGTTACTAATTTGAAATCATTTTGAGCTGGGTCATTGTAAGTGTGTCATAGTATTATTAGTATTGTCTGATTCACCAAAAGCAGAATAAGCAAGTCAGATCTTAAAGACAACCAGAAATTGGTATGAGTTAATAATAGCAACTCTTTACCTAATATAAACTATGTAATTTTACTGTTTGAATTTATTAGATGCATTTGCGACATCTCACAGAAATGTACTAAATTCTATTCGTTTTTCAATCTGACTTGGTAACTAAAAGGAATCTGACACAAAATCCTTCATCATCTAACAAGGAAACATATGGGTCCCATAATCAGAGCACGGGGACCAATGGAATCCAAGAAAAAGATATGATTTGTTCTAGGTATTAGTGCTGAATATGATGTCATTCTGAAAGGCACACTCCTTCTGTAGCGCTGGGGTTAAACGCCCCTCACAGCTTGGTCGTTGGAATACAATGGAAGCTCTCAGCAGACTCTGAACATATGGAATAAATAATGGACCTCATTACAAACATCCAGGGTTTGCCTGGACTCCCACACATGCCCCACAACGCATTTTTCCAGTCCTGAACTGCAGGACAATCTTGACAGGTTAGGTCACGAGAACTTCTGAGAAGCTTTTAAAAATCTTTTATGGGCATACAAAATGTAAAATGCATAATTGAGCATACAAACGACGAAACATGCTGTTGCTTAATCTGACTGATTTATTACAAAAACGTTGCTTGGTGTGTCTGTTGACCCAATAGGACAAAAGCCTCCATGGTATTAGTAAAATAAAAGCCTACAATTATACTCCAATGTTTACGGATACATTCGAGATTTACTGTTGGAGGCACAAGGCCACCAGCCATGCCTCTGAAACATTCATTTAGAACTTCCTCTTCAATCCCACGACACTTAATATTCCACAATAAAACAAGCACAAGGTCAGACCTTGGCCTGTGCCAGTGTATGACGCAGTATCTGACTACTGCCATGAGAACGAATAAGACTGAAAGCAAATGACATCTGTTTGGAGAGCAGACAAAAAGTAAGACATCAATTGCTCATATGCCTCTCCAATAATCGTATCTATTTCAATTAGAGTCAGGTTTGCAGAGTCAGAGCTGCTGCTGCTGCTTTTTCAAGGAAAGGTTACAAAAGTAACATGAATGGAGTCTGTATGCATAAAGAAGTCAGTTGCCATTTCACCCCCTGGAACTTCCTTTCTATTTATGCAAATAAACAAAGTTGTATCCATGTGAATAACTATTGTACCCTGGGTTATTTCACGTTGTTCTTTAGTATTTTGTACAAATTACTGGGATCTGTGGAGTTATATAGAATTTTGAAACTACTGGCATCTCTCCAGTTTGTCGGCTTTACATTTAGAGTGCACCGTCTTTTCGATGACTTTACAAAACGATGTATTTGCAGAGCCTTAGAGGTTATTTCCAAATGAGAAAACTTGAAAAACATAGTGGAGGTTTTTCATGCAGGTGTTTGAGGTGTGGGCCAACAAACAGGTTTTCAAAACTGTTTGCAAATGGGGTTCTAACAGCCAATTTACAAAGGTGTGATGTTGGCTGTCACATGACATGGAAATTTGCCCCTTGAATAGAAAACATTCAGTCTTCAGCTGACGTCAAGTTACACAGTCAGTATTTGCAAAATAGATTGACTGTCAAGTGAAAAAAGTATGTTCTTTTCAGAGTAGACCTTTCAGAGCAGTTGCAGATTAGAAGGTGCATCATAGTGTAAGGTTTACTCTGATACCCCAATTGCCTTCAGAAGTCACATAAACAGTACAAGAGAGTCTACTTACAGTATGCATAATTTTATCTGAATAAAATTACAACCGGTTGAACCTTGACACAACGTTCTATCTGTTGTATGAAGGTAGAACGTGAGGTTGGCAGCATCATACTTTGGAGACACTTTTCTTTAACAGGCACAGAAATGCTGATCAGAGCTGGCAGAAAAGAGGAGAAAGGTTCAGAAAGAACATCTCTAAAGGTTTGCAAAAGACTTGAAACTGGGCTGCAGGTTCACCTTCCATCAGGTCAGCTACCCTAAACATAAACCCAGGGCAGAGGTCACACTAGACTTTTTTTTACTGTCATTTTGATTGACAGGGTCAAAAAAAATCCTGTCTTAACCTATTTTTTAAACTTATTAATTTTTCTAAGTTATAATAATGACATATTCAATAGTAATTAGTTTTCATCCAATTTAATGTTCAATCTGAACAAGCTGAAAAGAGATTCCTTGTCACGCCATTACACTTCAAGAAGATGAATACATAAAATGTTTTCTCCACAGTGACAAAAAAACTACATTTACTGTGGTCCCAGTAACTATAAACAATCCAATTAAGTTATTTTACTCAAAATATAAACAGTTCACCTGCTGGGGCCTAAGCGCACGGTCTTATAACGTCTTCCTTGTCCACACTGACCTGAATTGTGCACCAGTTTGTGAATATAATCAAATGTCTCAAGGAGGATTTCTGCAGAGGCTACTCTCATAAGGTCTTGGACTTTTGCCTTGGACAGACGACTACTCATGGAGGTTTTGATGTTGTTCTGGAGGCTGAATCTTCACTCTGCTGACACACCTGAGACTGGAATTACAAGCACCACTTCAAAGTTTTAAAATCAGGGAACATTTCTTTAATTGAAGTGATCGGAAGGCGGCAAGACCCTCTGAATGAGCGGTTCCTTGATCCCACAAGAACTCGCTTCAGCATGCGCTCCTTCTGCACCAGTGGTTCAGCTGCATCGGTCTGTGATGCAGCTGAACCACTGGTGCAGTGGACACGGTCCGAAGCCTCTTTGGCCATAACTCTTCAATGCGCTGTCAGCTTCCAGATACCAAGACGCATTGAGTATGGTGTCCAGGTCAGAGATGAGGCTCGCATGGGAATCTATTTCAATTGCGTTGGTTACCTAAACTCTGTGCATAAAGTTAAAAATGTCTTTCTTGTCTGTACCAAGTGGTCAGGGGTGTGAATTGTAATCTGTCAAAAATGACAGATAGCCTTCAGATTTTTTTGTCATGGATTAAAAAAAAAACAAAACAACGGTTAAAGATGGAAATCATTCAGTTAACGAAACACCTGAACCAAACATATTCATATCTTTGAGTGATTCAAAGTCAAACCTAAACACACCTTGAATATGTGGCAAGACTTGCAAACCCATATTATCATCTTCACAAGTGTCTTAGTAAAGAAGATTAGCCAATAGTTTCACAATAGATGAATAAAGCTGGTAGAAACCTACTGCAAATGCATGCCACACTTTTCAGATTTGCATTCACAAAATGCTTAGAGAACCACGTATTGTTTTCCTTTCACTTTTGGATAATGTGTGGCTTTGATTTGATTTCTCACATACAATTATTCCAAAAATATTAATAGTATAGTATAATAGATAGTGTTTGTGATAAAAAAAAAAAAACGGTATGAATGCATCTGAGCGGTGATGCACATGTATGTTACTATTTAACTCGCTGTTTTTTGCACCGAAAAATGACAAAGTTGGACTTCTCCTTTATTATATTCAGTGCAGACATCCCTCAAAGGTCATAGGAGACCATCAAAAAGGAAGTAGCGTTTGTCTAGTGTTCACATGCAAACTGTCCTCCCCCATATCGCCAGACCTTCGACCCCTATTAAAACAACATGCAAACAAATAAACAGTTAGACCGGTACCCACCTCCGCCCCCCCCCCCCCCCCCCCCCCCTCACTCACCTGACAACATTGGGGTGCTCAAAGGCCTCCAACTGCCTCAGTACCGCCACCTCCCGGATGGTTGAGAGAGGCATGCCTTCTTCCCCCGTCTGGACACGAACTCTTTTTAGGGCTACAAAGCGTCCCCCGTTCTTCAAATCCCTTGCCTTGTACACTTTCCCGTATGCACCCTCTCCAATCTCGGCCACAGGCTCGTATTGAGTACCAATACTTTCTTTGTCCATTTTTGCTGTGTTTTTTTTTTTTTCCTCCCTTGTCTCTTGTTGAAAATGTTACGGGGAATCCCGGCGAGGGTGACGAGCTTTCTTCACAAAGGCATACTCACAGAATATAGTTGGCACATGCAATGCCTAGACGACAGAGACACACAGATGGAGGAAGAGACCATCTCTGTCACATTTGGTGAAATCAAGCTCCAGGTGGGCTTTAACAGGACTGTCATCATGTTTTTATTCGGACTATCAGGAAAAAAAGAAAGCGACCCTCCGCTGCGTTTCCCAGCTTCCACTCCTCCTCCTCCTGTTACGCATTACAACTCCTGTCCTCCTACTAACAGAAAATAATAATAATTTAAAAAATCTAAATAAGCCACCCTTAGCTCACACACTGAAGTAGTTTTGCGTTAAATAAACTGTCTCGAGCACTTATCAATTAACGCCGCGTGCAGCGTTGCAGAACTGCTGTTCACGTGAGTTCACTTGCCGTCTTAAAACAAATGAAAAACATGGAAAACACAGGAAAAGAGACCGAATGCAGGACACAGGAATGTTTAGCGTTAAAAAACGGACAAAAACATAACTGTTTAATGTCCGTTCGTGAAAGTTTCTGTTTGAGGAGAAACCAAACTGTGAGCACGTGCTGCATTGTTTTAACTTCCTACAGCAAAAGTCCATTTAAAACGCATCAAAACTCACTTTTATAGCTCCAAACCACTTTAAATGCATAAAACAGTGTGTCTGCTTAGTTTTAATCATATTTCCATTAGCTTCCCTTGCTTCCTCGAATTTTTTCTAATTTATCTGTGCGCGCACCCTAGTATAACCCTAATAAAATGGCCCATATTATAACAGATTTGTAAACATGCATTTGCTACTTTGGGATGTTATTGTTAGTGAAGTGTGTATTTTTAGCATCAGACAGCCATTCATTGAAGAAATTTTGCAGGAATATCCGCGACTATTATTATTATTATTATTCTTTACCTTATTTATGGCAGTCAGTAAAATGTAGTGACGTCGGCATGCCCAGTGAAATGCTGAGGAGGCATTCGAGTCTCGCATAAAACTGCTCCATCAAACGCATCCCTGTCCACTTTCCTCCATGCGGGGGCCACACAGGTAGTTGACGTCGCTGGCTCTAACCCCCCATTCCTTAGACTGCACCAGCCCCAGCAGAGGACTCTCAAACAAGCGAGGGGAGGGCTGGACGAGAAAAAAAAAAAAAACAAAAACTTGCGCATAGACACTCTTTGCAGCTTGAGTAGAAGGAGGTGTGGAGGGGAAAAGGGGTGTGTAGGATTGCTTGGTGGGTGTTTGGTGAACGTGGTGGTGCGCGGAGGGGGGGGGGGGGGTCATAGGACAAAGGCAAACGCGTGATACAGCCCTCCAAAACCACGCTCCTCTCTTGGATTCGCTTCTTTTCTTGTCTTGCACATATCCGCGGATGGGCCCATGCAACTGCGGCCCCGCACGCCCGTGTGAGCTACGTCTTTGGCTGGCTTTCCCACGCCGGCTGAATGTGGCCTGACCCCCTTCAGAGAGGTTTGACACGGAGCGGGGACATTTCCGCATTCCTCCGCGACTACAAAGGCACACCGCCTCCTTTTTGCTCTCCCTCGGCCTCCTCAGTGCTTTGCCATTCACAGTGGCCCCCTTCCCTGGGTTTTGTCCCCCTCCCGTGTCAAAACCGGGAGCACCGCAGGGAGCAGAGGATGGGGAGGGGGCAGAGGAGGTGCATTGGAACCACCGGCCACACTATCTATCTGCCTCAAAGCGCTGATGAACTCCTGTTTTTTTTATGATTATTATTCAAGGCAACAATGCGCCAGCGGGAATGCAATGTGACAAGCTCGCCCTAAGATGGTCCTGTGGGGTCAGGTTCAAGGCCCGGTAGTTTGATCTGTGGCTGGAGGGGGGAACAACAATTCTGCTCGGGTGGTCGTGATGCATGACTCCTACACTGATAAAACAAACTGTTAGAGTTTAACCAATAAATTAGTGAAACCGCTTATTTAAAATTTGTGAGGAAAAATGTTTGCAAATTTATAAATTAAGATTGTTCAGTAAATAAGTTCCAGTCAGTTTTTAAGATGTAAACACTGTGAAACATTATTATTATTATTATTATTATTATTATTATTATTATTATTATTATTATTATTATTATTATCATCATCTCAGAGTAATTAATTTATTCTAATGTATATGATTAAAATTGTTCTCTTGACATTATTTTTAAACGACCAACTTTTCTGGACAAAGTATATGCCTCCATTTATAAATAATTAATTTGTTGTTCAAATTTATTCTCAGTTTGTACGCAGGATAAGATTATTTTTGTTGTTGTTGTTGTTGCAAAATTATCAACAGAGTTGAATTTCTAAACAAATAATTTCATCGGTAAAATGAATAAAATAATTTTTTACATGTTGGTTATAAACTAAGGCAGGAAGAAGCTTATTTTGGAATATATTCCATTTGACTTTCTAACATGCCTGGATGCATATGGAAGCCCTTCTTGGACTATGCTGAAGAACACATGCCCACCATCCTGTCTTGAGTATTTATTAACTCTTAGACTTGGACTTTAAAATAACGAAAATATATAAGATATATAATATATATTTTGTGTTGTGTTTTGTTCTTAAAAAATAAAATTAATAAATACATAGAAAAGAGAAAAGAGAAACTGACACAGTCACAGTATTTTAAGAGCTAAAATTTCTCTGTAAAAAAATAAAATAATCAAACAATCTTTTAATTTTCAGTTTTGTAATTTTTTTTAAATCTTGTAATTATCCCTTAAATTATCCCCCAACAATTGAGAAAAGAATTGTTTAATATGAAAGGTAACCAGACATTGTCCAAACTCATTAAACAACTGAACGCATCCAGTCAGTTTATTTGTGGAATATAATTTATTGAAAAAAATATCTAATAACTGAACAAATAATTATCGTAACTAACAACTTACATTTTTTCACTAAATCATCATGTTGTTAAACGTAGTGAGTAAACAATAAAATACAGTCCTTTAGAGCAGGACACAACCAGATACCATCACTGTAAACCCAGCAGCTGCAAACTGGCATGTGTAATAATTACATGTAACTATTTACAAATACGTTGTCTTTAATCATCTGCCTTAAAATAAATAAAAAGTTACAAATTCAGATTTGATCAATGCCAAATATACCTTACCATAATAGATACAATATCTTAGATGCAGACAGTCTAGTTTTATGGATTAAAGGATCCAAAAAATTACAATCAACTTCTGTTCTTGGTCCTCCTTCACAAGAGAATCATGACCACTTTCACAATCATCGGGTTTGCCTTTTGAAAAGAAAGACACCAAAAAGAGAACTGGTTTTGATTATGACACAAATGTTACAGAAACCTGCTAAAGGTCAACAAGGAAAATGAAAACCTTATCCTTGTTGACGACAGCTAAGATGTCCTGTTCATCGGTGACCCTGGCTTCAGGTTTGACGATACTTAAAGGCAGGTGCAAATTTAAATTCTTGCTCCAGTACAGAAACTCTCTGAACTTTTAGTGAGTTAATAAATTCAATTAAAATAGAACCCTCTTAGAGATCAAAACCTCACCTGTCCTTGCTGAACACTATGCATGACAAATGATCGCAATTGACATCTTCATTTAAATTCTAACCAGAATGTTATGGAATTTGTAAGGAATAAGCGAGAAAGTTAAATTTAAATAGAAATAAATTTAATAGCTAATATCTCAAATAATTTTTATAGTATTTGCCCCTCCACAAGCACAGCCTATCAGGCAAACTTACACAAGGGAAGAAAACAAAATACCGTTTTCATTTCAACATTTATCAACAATAAAGAGTGTTCATCTTTACTCTAAGGATCAATGTCTAATTATGCTAATAAATTGATCAAAATCTTTTTGCTATTGCTATACCCCTTTGTTCTAGTATATGATAATTTTGTATATGAGTTTGTGCAACTGATACTGACTCAATTTAACAATTTTAATAGAGTTTTTAAATCGCATGTCTTGTTTCCGTGTTAAATAAAATAATCTGAGTCATTAATGTATATATATTTATTATATTTGATGGTTATTCAAAAATAGTTTTATTGAAACCTTTACTTTATTACCAACAAAAATACGTCCACATTGAAAAAGTAATCTAAAAACACAAATAAATATGATCAGCTTCATAATCGGAAGCACAATTTTATATAGAATATCTGTTTCTAATTAATATTTTAAGTAGGTTGTAATGATCATTCTCTTTAATTTTAGTTGATATTCCATTAGTTTTAGAAAATGTCCATGTGAATAATAATGAAATATGAGGTAATGGTATTTTTTGAAAACTTTAATTAATTAATAGGGCATTTTTATTTAATTTTATTTTTTTCACTTAGGTAAAGACTCAATTTGATATGATTATTATATGATATATTTTGCTGTATACAATTTAAAGTTGTCTGGGAAGTTCTTGACAAACCTTTAACTCTCCTTTCTCTCTTTCTGGACACGGTTTAGACGTGACAAGGCTTGATGTCGGATTATCCCAATAAAAGGCCAATTACAGGCGTGTAACCAAGCCCCATTATTGTAGCTTCATTGGAAGGCATGCATTAGAGAAGCACAGCAGATCAGAAGAAGGTTGTTTCCCCGCCCCAACTCTATGATTTTCATACAAACTCATCTTTTATGTCTTTGTCGTTTGCAGAGTCCACTTATTTCTATTGAAAATGTAAAACAAAGAGGATAATGACATGTGGCAAACTCTCATGCCCAACTTTTTTGGGCTACCTTCCCCCACTAAAATTGAAAAATTTCCATCACAAAAGACTAAATATAGACAATCCGATGGAGACCAATTACTGTAAAATGGGGCATTTACATTTTTTCATTATTATTGTTCATGTGAAATCAGCTCTGAAAGCCATCACTCAGACTGCATATATTACCAAGCATACATCTGTTCTGGCAGTAGAACAAACCAATTAGATGTGTGGAGCAGTGGTGAGAGACCTCAGACATTTACACACACACACACTCACACACACACATTGTGAAAGAGAGTGAAACTGTTTTGTATAAACCCTCACAGCAGTGATCAGTTATTCAGTAACTGGTTTTCTCATGTTTACCTTGATGGGACTCATGTAGGGAATTCTTTTTTTTTTTCAAGAAAATAT
The DNA here is from genome assembly GCF_002775205.1 of Xiphophorus maculatus. Classification (NCBI taxonomy): domain Eukaryota; kingdom Metazoa; phylum Chordata; class Actinopteri; order Cyprinodontiformes; family Poeciliidae; genus Xiphophorus; species Xiphophorus maculatus. The sequence goes on along the minus strand of NC_036455.1, from coordinate 21,935,234 downwards.
ACAGGAACAGGGTGGTCCAAATTGAGAACATCCTGCACTGGGAATTGCATAGTTGGAATATAACTTTATGTGTAATCTTGCAAATTTCTTTGAAGTGCAAAGTAGCTTCCTGTCCATTAATTTTCCACAAACAGTACACAAGCTTTGCATTCAAGTAAGAGTCGTACTACTTCAGCATATTTCACACAAGCAAAGGTAAATTATAGCCATCTGAGGAATTACTCAAGTAAGCATAAACCAGCATTCTGTAGAAAGGGTACTCGAGTACAGAGTAACTGATTAATACTTGATCATAACATCTGTTTGAAAATTTTAAAATGTTGTAATTATTCAGACAATAAATTGTTTTGTGCAATTTATGTTACTTTAACGACTAAAATGAGAAACAAAAGTAAACTAAACAACATCATCACAAACTAACAATTTCAGAAAAAAGAAGCACTTTTTCCACAGACATTTTACTCTGGTAAGAGTAGCAATACCTCACGATAACATTACTCAACTAAAAGTACTGTAAAAGTATTGCGTAATAAAGTACTTCTAAAAGAGCCACCTCTGAAGATAACACAATTAGTCTTCCTTCATCATGATATAATGTTTATGGCCTTATTTTCTCTATTCATAGATTTGGAAAGAACTATTAACATAATTCTGTCATCATGATCTGAGCATGGTGAAAACACAAAACCAGTTCATCTGGATTTTAAAGCAGAAGCCGTTGCTCAAAGATGGTTGATGAGGAATTATTTGTATGATGGCTTCTTAAAACACGTTGGGTTGATTTTTTCATCTTTAAAGTGCAAAACACCTGCACAGGGGAAAAGAAAACAAGGGGATAAGTAATTAAAAGCTCAAGTTAGTACTATGTATAGTTTTGTTGCAGTGTTAGATTTTAGACTAGCTCTAACTTCGAAATGTTCTAAAATGCAACCCACATGCACAAAAAAAATATTTTACTACTATAACATTATTAATAAGAATTGCATACAATACCAGCTTCTTAAATATTCTCTGACACCAATCACTTTATGGAGAATTCGGATAAATGTAAATTCATTTGTGAGAGTTTGTCTGAAGGAAAAAAAAAGGCTTTTCATCTCCAAAATATTTTAAGAATTCTGATTGTTAAATTTCTTCTATGCATTTCATAGTAGCAAAAATAAGTGAGTCCGGAGCCATTACCATCTATAATAACGCTTCAAGAATACTTGTATAGTTTTGACTTGTACACAACTTAATTTCTGCAAGTGGGATTCTTAAATAACTTTTGAACTGAACTGAATTGTGCATTCACAGATGTAACCACTTTTCTGTTCTAACCAAAACTGTTGAAAACCGTCTTCAGGTGATGCGAAAATGTCTAGATCAGGGGTGTCAAACTCCAGTCCTCAAGGACCGGTGTCCAGCAGTGTTTAGATGTGCCACAGGCACAAAACACTGGAATGAAATGGTGTAATTACCTGCTTCTTGTGTAGATCAGTTCTCCAGAGCCTTGCTAATGTCCTAATTATTCTATTCAGGTGTGGTGCCACAGAGGAACATCTGAAAGTTGCAGGGCAGAGGCCCTCCAGGACTGGAGTTTGACACCTGTGGTCTAGATAATCAATGACTTTATTATCAGCAGCCCTGTTTAGTATTTCTGTTTCTAGTCACTTTGCATCACATTTTGTTTTGTGATCAACTAGGTTCCCACTGGTTCTGGCTCAACATGTCACGCTAAGCTTAGATTCACCATTTTTGTAATAATTTGTGCCACACAATTTGTTCTTTAATGTTACTTGCTTCATTAGAAGCCACATGGCCACTGTTTCCTTTACTACGTAAGACAGGAGTGATGATCATTTTACCCCTTCTGCAATTTGTACCTAATTGAACTGTTGGCTGCTGGACATTTTCCTGTGTCAATTTGTACTCTCATTATGACTATCAGTAAGATGCTAATGTTAAAGAGATAACATTGTTATGAGTCTGAGCACAATAATAAATGAGAACAGTAAGTGATTTTCTTCATCCAGTGGTGTCTAATGTTTTAATTTCTTTGAATTGCAATGCTGAAAGGATTGTTTAATATTCAACAACATTTAGTTTAACTTAAAATGACTGGTTTAATTGGACTAAGCTATAAAAAGTAACTACATGGCTACACATGTGAACTACATTAGATAAACACTTTCAGAGTGTAAGTGGAATGACATGCAAGTTGCAGCATGGCCCAAAAGGTTTGGTACCTTCGTCAAAGCATAGTTGGAATACCGTTTGATGGGGACACACCTTTCAATCTCTATGCAACAGTATTAAGACAATCTGTTCTTCTGCTAAAATGATTAGTAAGTTGATTAAATACCAACTGAATGATTGCCACCATCTTTATCCTGGACAGGTCTACCTGTTCTGCTTCAGTCAGTATTACCTCTAGAGTGAAAGGTGATCTTCTTCCAGGGTTTAATAACTGAATTACCCTTCATTATACCTATTATTATCGGTATATACAGAGATAATTATCTCTGATATAGCTTTGGCTTAGTTGTTTAAAACCTTTTAATTTGAAGAATATTATTTTTTCTTTCACATCCTCTTGATACGGGTTGCAGTGAAGCAATATCTGTAATTTATTCCGTTGAAAGCCATGTTGGGCGCCACTTGCATCACAGTATTAATTTCTTGTTCAGCATGTGGAGGTAGGTAAAGCTTCATCGGTGCAGACAGACCGTCTGCATAACGCAGTAAGAAAGAGAATTGAGTACTGAATGTTTGCTCTGGTACATGCATTGGACTTCTGTATGTTACTTCGTCAAATACACAGTAGATAGATGGCTCTTCAGACTTCACAATTTTTGGACGAAACCGATAAACGCTTGGTAGCTTTGGTTAGCTGGGGAACAAATTGTGGATGTTACTTTGCCAAATGTGTAATAAGACAATATCGAATATTGACAGCCAAGAGATTTTCCGAAAGTCGACAAATTTAAAGACCAGTGCTTCAGCTGAGCACTGCAAAACAGAGCAGATCGCCGAATGACAGGAAGCAAAAAGAGTCTCACTTCCACCATTAACACTGTAAAAAAAAAGCCTGAAAACACAAATTGCTGGGGGAATACCAGACTTGTTAGATCAACAAAATGAAGTTGTACAAGTAAAAACAAGCAGCCAACTTAAAAAAAAACTGTTTATGTAAAATTTAATAATAAGGTGGGTTAATTTGCCAGTGTCAACATGTTTTTTGTACATGTAGAATAATCAGCTTTAATCTCGTTCTCATGGCCAATTGGATAAGAATGCAAGAAGTTTCTTGTGGTTCAATGCAGTTCTCACTTTGCACATGTGCATCACTGGTGTCTGTGTGTATCTGTATGACTGTGCTCATGCACATGGCAGCTGCTGACCAGCCTGGCCAAGAGAGAATTACAGCTCTCCCATGGGGGCATGATAGAGGCCAACAAGGGACAGGTGACTCCCAGTCTGTCCCAGATCTGCTTACTCCCACTGCCCACACACAGCAAAGGATCTACATGGATTCAGAAGGAGACATTGACTGTGGGGCCGATCCACAGCATCCAACCTAAATAGAGGGGGACGTCCATGCTCCGAGGCATTAGGTAGTAATAATAAGCAGATGTCTTGAGGCAAACAGCTGTCACACCTACAGGGAAAACCGATAGGATGTGTGATATCGGATGCCTTTTCAAGTTTCCGATCCAATTGTCTGGACTCACAGGCATCACTTGAGGTTATGGTAATCCATGTTTTTAAATATCAAGCATCACAATCATAATGTCCTGACAGTTACTCAAAGACTATGTTTTTGTATCTCTTGCTTGATCCTTCCTTTTTTTTACCCCTCAGGATGAAGCGCAGAGTGTGCCACAAGCCCCTTCTCTCTTCTGCTTCGTCCTGTTCTTCTCCCCACCACCGGCCCCCCAGACACAGGCCTCTTTCTGTTGGGGCATCCCCATGGCAACCAAGCCACTAACTTGAGGAGGCGACATAAAACCTGCTCTTTTAGGGGACACAGGAACACCTGCCACCTCGGGCAACGGGGAGGGCCGGACTGGACGCGCAGCCACGTGCGGACGCAGTCACATACAAATGCATGCAGTCACATATTCAGTCATGAACAGAGAGTCAGTGTGACATTCAAATGAGACCAAACATCTGCTCCTCTTCAGAAGCTCATTTATCTCCTTCAGGAAGACTGGGATTGGTGTGTTATTTCCTCACCTGTTTGTTTTTTTTAACAAGTAAAATGCTAACAAGAAAATGTTGAATTGGTGTTAGGTAAAATGGTCAGTTTTAAATATTATTAGAGTTAATATAAAAGAATTTTTAGTGTCCAGTAAATGATGTTTTGTCCATCTCAAGAAGTTAAATGTTCTTTTTGTGGCCTTTTACTCTTCTTATTTAAAAAACAAACAAACAAACTAACTAACTAACAAAAACCAGATAGTGGTTAAAAGAACAGTAATCAGAATAATTTGTTTTGTAAATTGCTAGCTTTACTTTTGCTGTAATTCTGTAAATGCAACTCATCCCAGTTAGGTCTGTCACTTTAACAAATACAAAGATGAGTTTAAGAAAAAATAAATAAATAAAGCATCAACAGTAAAAACGATTCTGATCACTTGATCGAAAACTTTTTTTGCTGAAAATTGCACTCATGGCAATTTTAAAGCTGGAAAATGGGAAAGAAAAAAAAAAAAGATTCCAGAACTAATATGGACAATATGGATGCAAAGAATGCTTGTAACATACTGTACCTGGCCAGCCAGGTGAACTCTCATTGCATTTTATCATCTACGGGCTGAAATGATGAAGTACATATAGATGGAAGCATTGGAGTGACTGAGGAGATAGAGGAAAATGCAAATCAATATTTAACAATAATATTGCAAGAGACTGTTTTTATATAATTATTCTATAGAACTACTATCAACTTGACTGAATATGAGGAGAATTTCTGTTTCGATCAACAAAAATGTTGCCAAAAAATTATTTATGTGGCAAGACCATCCTTTAGAAGCCCAATCCCACTAATATAATATTTTTATAATTAAACAATCAAGTTTAATTGTAAAGCATATTTCAGCAACAAGGCTTTTTAAAGTGATTTACATCATAAAAACAAGAATAAGAAGTCATACAAACAACATTCAGTCAACAATCATGAAACCAGTGACAAATATTACATTTTGACTAGTCGACTGTGAACAACATATGGTGTTTTTAACTCTAAAATAGAATTGTAACGTATGATGAACAGTCAGCACACTGAAAAAAATTGATTTAGAGATAGTGTAGTAGCTTACCTGTGTTTCTCTCCTAGGTGAAATCATTTAGATGTTTCTGTTGCTATGAACTTTTTCTTTAACACAGGAAGTATTCCTGGAACAGTGCTTAAGTGTTTTTGTTTGTCACCTCTAATCCTCAATCTACTAGAACTGAATCTGGTTCTGCTGGAGGTTTCTTTGTTCCTTCCCACTGTCACCACAAACTTTTTCAGTGTGAGGGATTGCTGCAAAGTTAACCACTCAATGTAATCAACATTCCACTGTCAGCATATATGATCTGTCATACAGGATGGATTGTTGCAAAGTTGATGGCTTGATGTATTTGGTTGGGCATCCAGTTTCCAGTTTTTTTTAAAGAGTGAAAGTTAATCAAAAGTTCTAGTCTCAGAAACCAAAACACACAAAACTAAATTTATGTCTTAAAACCAAAGCTGTAATCGAGAGCTGTTAACATAACCTGACCAAAGACTTTAACAGCTAAACAAACCAGCAGAAGTGAAACAAATAATTAAAACAAACTAAACATGGGTCACAATCCAGCTACAAACAAACTCCAGGAGAACATTCAAGGTGCACAAAATTCCACAGCAAGTCAAAGCTACTAAAACAATCAAAAACACAGAGCAAAGAGGCAAACTGCTCCAACAAAGAAACAACCCCATCTTCTTAGGAAGTTGAGGTTTAGGGAGGCCTCTTCAGGGATTGGTGGAGCCACCACGTGATGATCCAATCAGATCTGTTGTAGGCCTCAGGCAGGAAGTGACACAGGAGGAGTCTAAACTGACTTGAAATGACTCCTTATAAATAGACAAAAATTTTATTGAATATAATACATATACTTAAACCTAGTTGGGGAAAGCCTTGTTGTTTGTAAATTCAATTATTGTGTCTTGCAAGTAGTGCTCGCATTTTGCATATCTCTGGCTAAATCTAAGTAAACAGCTGGAATACAACGTGTTTGTTAATTTCTACATGCATACAAAAATAGTACCGTACTTTGAGGCCCTTTAACAGAAAGTGAAAATGACCGTCATGCCTGTAGTGACATCCCACCTCTGAGCAAAGAGTGTTGGCGTAAAAATACTAAGCCCATATGCATTAGTAACACAAACCTGCTTCAGAGAGTCATAGTATCTGTGAACACTCAACCAATTACAAACAAGAAGGATGGAGTAATCATTCCCAGGTCAAAGAATCAAAAGTATCTGACTGTATACGAGCTACAGATGCCAATAAAACAAACTGCGGTTTCTTTTCAAGGGCCAATTAAAGTCCTCTTGCGCTAAGATAAAGCAACTCGGATTTCTTATCGACAGCTGTTGTAAAAAAAAATCCAACGTGATACAGGTTTACATTACTGACAGTGTTCATTGTCCTCTTCCTGTTGCACATATTAAACCCAACATATAAGGTTGCCAAAATAGAAGGTTGCCATGCTGTTAGCCACATTGCACTGGTGCATGCAATACATTGAGCATATCTAGATTTATGGCTTGCACATTAAGACCAATTAGCTTACCATTGTTTTAAACCGGTACTCTTACAGCTAAATAATTGTGTCCTGCACACTAATCAATAAAACAATATTCATTTTACACTCACAATATCACTTTTGATATTGATTTGATAAAACTTTTCACTATACTTCTATTTGTGGCACCTAACATGCAAGCCACAAAACTTCTACATGTAAAATCTCGAGCTTCTTATTTTGTAATATTATTCTTTATAATAAAGAAGTTGATATGATTTGGCCAAGGGAAAATCTTGAAAGCTGATTTACACAGTAACCTCTCCATTCAACCTGACTAAGCTTGAACTGTTTTTCAGAGATGAATGAACAAAACTTTCAGTCCCTATTTGTACAAAGCTGCAGCTGTAATTGCCAGCACAAACAACATTTCTGACTCAGGGGGGCTGAATTCAAAAGATGTGGGCACAGTTTGTGTTTTTGTAAACACAATTTAGTCAGGTGTCAATTTCCTTCCACTTCACATCTATGTTTTACGTTTATCTATCAGGTATAAATATGAGGTATGTGAAGAACGGTTATGAATATATTTGCCACATACTGTAGATTATTTCGCACCAGTTAAAATCAACTCAATTTAGCTGTAAAACAAATTCAGAATGTACCAATTTGCTTGATGATTTTGACAGCGTCTCCCTCACCAGGAAAGATGTTTGGTACTTTGCCTGCACATTCTCTGAATCACCAGCAGATGCTATCTGTTCCCCCCTGCACCTCTTTAACTGTTATCAGACAGGCTTGAAATAATCCTTCCGATGCCCTCATTCATCACCGATCCATCTCTTCAGGAAAAAGACAAAGCAAATCTGTCAAATGTTATTTATTTTCTCCCGGCTTGTTTTCCGGTGCCTGCAGTTAATTTTCTGTGGAATGTAAGGAGCAGCTGTCACTTTAGCACATGAATGGAGCCAGTTTAGCGGCCCAGAGGCATCAGAGTGGATCAACGGCAGAGCGGGGACAGCTGGGCCCAGGGGGACAATAGCACTCTTAGTTAATCATTAATACTCTTAATGAACAGCAGCCAGGCACCAGAGGTTCACTCCTCAGTCTCTCCAGAATATTCAGCCCTCAACAGGAAGACGCAGGAAGCCTCAGCTTGCTGCCTGACCCCAAGCTGACAACTGTTGACTGGAGCTTTTATTGGGTCTGCTGGAGCTTTAATAAATTGCTGTCTGTTTGATGACATCTCACCCATCAGACTTGGGGAAAAAAGAATAACTTTGGCTCACTTTATTTGAATGCCACAATGCAGTTCCTTTTGATACTTGCTAAAAGTATCCCACACAGTTTAAGCAGAATGAAAATTGATGGAAAACATAAAGAATTGATATTCTCTGAAGTGAAAAGATGGTCACATAGTTTTTGGGGGGTTTTTTGGTCACATTTAAATGTTTCTGACCAACAAATACAGAAATTCATTAAATGTTCTACAGATTCAACAGATAAAGCAATTATTTAAAAAAAAAAAGTGAATTAAATTAGAGATGGGTTTTTTTTTAAGTGTGTACTTGATTATGGTGATGTTGTTCATATGTGTCCTTTAAACAGCTGTCAGTTGTAGCAACGTCACCCACCACTTCTGATCTGATCTGTAGTCTAAAGCTGGTGTGTCTTCCTGTATATCAGGCGATATAGACACTGGATGACTCTGATCTACAAGTCTCTTATTGGCCTGCCTCCTTATTATTTATGCATGCATTTGGAAAACAGGCAGCAGTTATGCCTTATGCGGTAATGACAATTTGCATCTCTATGTTCCTCATGTGCAATTAGAAAAGAGAATGTTTTTAGCTCTTCTGTCCCCTCTGGTTGAAATGCCTTGGGAGCTGAATTAAAATTGCTTCACTGAATGGTTTTTTTTTTATATATATATATATATATATATATATATAAAATTTTAAAAACTAACAACAAATTTTCTGTCAAAAGTATTCTATTAACATTAGTACTGCCCTTCATTGTCAAACTGTTGGCGTTTATATATTTCTGATGTCTATTTTTGTTATTCCTGTTTACTTGTCTTGTGAATCATGACTGAGTTGCTGCCTTTCTTGGCCAGGTGACCCCAGTGATAGAGGTCCTAATCTTAATGGGTTTTTATCTGGTAGAAAAATAAAATAAAATAAAATAAAATAAAATAAAATAAAATAAAATAAAATAAAATAAAATAAAATAAAATAAAATAAAAATTTTATTGTCAAAGTTAGAATTGTTTCTAGATTTTGATTATAATTTCAATTGACATGTGTGGACTGTTCGCACGTTTGATCTTTTATATTTTTTATTCATTTTTGCTATTTTATATATATATTTTTTTTGAATACCATGTTTTTCTGGCAAATATATTTCACTTGTTTTTGGCACCAAAACAAACCATCCAGATGCTGCAGCATTGCATTTGGTTCAGATTAGTCATTTGGTCCTTTTCTGTACAGCTCACATTAAGTCATGCAATACTTGCATATGAACCGCACAGATATGCGCTGCAATCCTCTCCTTGTGCCTGTTCTCCGTCCCTCTCAGTGGAATAGCAGAAGAGGTGTTTGTATGTTCATCTGCATGCAATTGGAGGGCTGGGGGGCTGACCCTGACCAAAGTGGTACTCATTTGTCACTGCTTTAAAGAAATACAGACCTAACCATGCAGTTTCCCATCACTATATCAGAATGTCAAGATCTTCAGACCACATTTTAGCACACATGCAGTTCTTTAGAAAGACGTCTTGACATGCAAACCTTCCCAGCTAGGGTTCCATCTTAAAACTCATTTTTCAGAGGTTTCTGACACTATAATGGATGTAAAGTTCACTGTGGGTCCTTCAGCTCTTTATATTAATACACTTTAAGCAGAACAGAAGGCAGAACTACTGCCTGGAGTAAATGGTAGAGCTTTTTCTGCAAGTTGGCAAAATTATGGCACAGCATAGCTGAAAGGTTTCAACTCAAAATAATAGAAATGTAGTCGGAATAAAATTATGAACCACCCAAAAAAGGATTTATAGATTAATCTATGGTAATTACCATAAGGCACTAATCGCATCAGTCCTTTTATACTAAAAATCACATGCATTCATTGAGACACATATTCCAAGATTGTGGGCAAAGTGGAATTTTGGAGGAGCAAGAATTAAACACAAACCTCTCCTAAATTCAAGAGACTATTTTTTATATCCGGGCAACAGATGCTTTGTCTGAGTTGGCCCGAACTGTATTTGTGTTTGTTTGTTTTTTTTTTCAATTAAACCCATCTTTTGACATCTTAGTTTTTTCCTAAAAAAATCAAAAGCAGGATTTAGGAATGACATCACACCTGAATCTTTATGTCACAACAACCCAAGACCCAAAAGGATCTGCTAATTGTTGATACATAGAATTAGCTAAAAAGCTAACCACACAGCAGAACTTTTTTTTTCTATTCCATGTATTCAAAAATGAATGCAACATGTTCTTGAGTTAAGTTAAAGATGCTTCAGATGATTTAATAAGTTACTAACTGTCAGAAGTGCAAATTAACAGTTTATTTCTGCAGTCTCATAAAGTTTAATACACACGGCAGCCATTTTGGATTTTGAAGTATGGACTGCTTTTCAACACAAAATTTAGACTTATAGAGGTTTGAATAATATTATTAAACCCACTTTCTAATCAAACCAGGGCAAAACATGACTGCCTGGACATCCACAGAGTTCAAGGGTCAGGATTTATTTTCACCCATTTTAAATTTACTCCTCACGGTTTATTGTTTTCTGTGGATAATTTGCCTTTCTTGGCTTTCTGTGCCTCACTTAAGCTTATAACAGGCTAACAGCATGACTTGGGTTTTTTCTTAGGTCTTAAATCTTTCAGAACTTGCCAAAAAAAAGAGAGGAGGATGCATCTAAGTGATTGATCGTTTTCAATGGATTAAAAGATTTTGTTTTTTCCCTTTTTTGCTTTTTGCTTTGTGTTAAGTGCTGCAGTTAACAAGCAGATACCACAGAATCTGGATGAAATTGATTTCTTAACTGCATTTAACATCACACAGTCAAGTAATACCAGTCTAAAATATCCATAAATATCCATTATCGCATAAAGGTATGCATTCTGATGAGGTTTTTATGTCAGATTAAAAGTACCTTTTCAACCTACCAACAGGCATTGAACATACTTTATACAAAGCCAATATTTCTGTCTAAAAATGTTGCAATAATCTAATCTTAAATGTTGTGTTCTAAGCATAAATGAACATTTCAATAATATTCTAATTTAGTTGCACACATATGTATTTTGATGACAGGGGTATGCACAGTAATTGCTGGGAATAACCCCTTAGTCATATTTGTGGTTGAATGATCAGTGAACGGAAACTTGACAGCAGGTCAGGGTCACGCAGAGTCTGTTTAAACCAGGGTTTCTGCAACTGTAAGGGTTCCTTTTCTCGTCATTTAAAAAGATCGGGTGAGGTTTAAGTGTTTTGCTTGTCATTACCGCAGTTATTGCTGAAATATTTCAAGGAGGGTCCAGACCTAAATATATTGAACCTTGTAAGACTTGAAAACGTGTGTTCAGATATGTTCTCCATCCCATCTGAATGAGCAGGAGTGACTGTTCGAAGAAGAAAAGACAAAATTGAAAGATCAAAATAGCTAACTATATGATTGTGATGCATCAAAAAGTTTAAGCAGAATGAATACTTTTGTGAGGCAATGCAAGTACACTGCTGTAATTTTTAAACAAAGACACTATGACCTTATAAATCTTCTGTACTGCTTTACAGAGTATAGAGGAAACCACTCTTATGCATTTGTTTGGTTTATGTGTCGTCTTAGTAGTGTTTCATACCTGCAAATATGTGCTGGAGTGACGTAGCAAGGCTTAAAGTATTGCTCTGTCTTCTTCTTGAGGTTGCTCTTAAGAAGCTGGTCAGTTTTTTTACCTTACTGCAGACATGATGTGATTCTGAGCTCTGGGCCGCAGTATGAGTTGAAACCACAAAGCTCAGGTCTGAGTAAAGCCAGAACTGACTTTCACGCTGGGATCATGATCTGTCCTGAAGGCCAACAGTTTTCTGCAGCAGAGAACATAGAGGAGGCTGTGTCCACTCAGCTCTGTATGCATGCACATGTACATGCACAAACCCACACACACACAAACACTAGTCACCTTTTTCAAATGGATGAATCTGGCTATATGAATGTGTGCATGTGTGTTTTTGAATCGAATCCTGCTGGAGTTTTAATCAAAGAGTTGCGGCTTAAATGGAATAAGCGTGCACTTTCATTTCTCTAGTTTAGTAAATATAAATGCTCCACTGCACAGACATACTGCTCGGTCATGTCTGGAGCGAACACTAAACTTTTTCATATTCACTACCTTCCTGCATGATAGTACAACTCAAAAAAAGAAAAAGAAAAATCCATCCAGAGTTATAATATCTGATTTTCCATATGCCTAAAGCCTTAAGAGCAGGAAACAGGATTATATGGGTGTAAACTATGCAAACACAACTGTTGAGGAAAGGCTTTATCAGTGCTACACCTGTCATTGACAAATTTTGTCACGTGCATTAGGTCAATGTGGATTGAGGCTGGTAAGAGATCAAGATAAGGTGTAAGCTTAATTATTTTCACAGCTCTGCCTTTGAATTAAGAATAGCAATGACTCAAGCGATGTTGTTGAATAAGCATAACCCACGCTGACCAGATATAACAGATATGCACTGAGCTTTACAATGTTTGGATGCAATTTTGAACATTCAAAGTTAAGCGCTAAACTGGAAGAGGATCTGGGTTGCAGGCAGCAGGATTCAACGTCGGCTTGTTTCCTGCCATTGACTGCTGGTCACATGTTGCGTGGGCGCAAGATAGTGTAATGAGCTAAAGGCGTGAGGTTTGTGCACATACACACTAAGGGGAAAAACTATCAACACAGTGCATGACAACAGTCTGAACACACGCCGTTCTGACTGGCTGCTACTGGGGGACAGAAAGAAGTTCTTTAAGATTCATCTGATTCATTCATTCTGGGGAAAACAGTCAGTTCATGTAGAAAAGTTGACACAGGCAACAAAAAGTCAGGTCCCGGGTGATAAAAGGGTTCAATGGTGCAGCAGTAAAAAAAGAAAAAAAAAAAAAAACAAGAAAAAAAAATGGTTGCTCACATGAGAACATAAGGAAAAGTTGTTTGGATACACCCACACAGTCTAACACTCAGTTTTTCCTGCTCACATAAATCAAAGTGAAGAAGACTTTGTTGTGTTGCTACTGACAGTCAGCTAAATCAGAAAGTGTCCACCCGCTGCCTTCATACGCAACACCCTGCTAAAGTGTCCTTGCACAAGGAATGTTTTCACATTTTTGAAGTTAGAGCCATGAAATTCACCGTATGTTGGAATTTTTGACAAAGAAACACAAAGCAGTGCAGAGTTTTCAAAAGGAGAGAGAAAAATATTTTTGACCTTCAAAAATCTGAAAGGTGTGGAATGCATATGAATTCAGCCGCCGTGTATCTGAAAGCTGCAATTACAACTTTGGGATGTGTTCCTACCAAATCTAGCGGAAACTTGGGCAATTTTGTACGAAAAAATAATTTTACCTCAATCAGACTAGCGAAAGAGCATCTGTGAACAAATTTTCTCTTGGATGTAGGTCTGGGCTTCGACTGTACTATTCTTTCTCAGGAATATGCTTTGATCTAAATCAAGCTGCTCCAGTCTGTGACCGCCAGCATCATGCAACTTAGATATGTTTCTGCTTTAAGATATCTAGTAATTAACCCTTTTAAGGTGTGTTGGACCAGTGTTGTGTCTAAAAGTTGCAGAACAGCAGTCCTCCAGAACTACTTGTTCCTTTTTAGCTCTGGTCATGTTTTTCGGACCAGCTGGAAGATAAACTTCCTCTCAATATAAATTCTTCTGCATCCTGCCTTTTTTTTTTTTTTAGCTCAAACTACTAACTCTGACCAGCTTCCCTGTCCCTGCTGAAGAAAAGCTTTCCCACTGCCACCATCATGTATCACTATGGGGAAGGCATTTTCAGGTGCAGAGTCAGCGTTCTGCCTCACACTGTTTTGAGCTGTAGGTCGAAAAGTTCCAATTCCATCCCTTCTGACCAGAGCGCCCTCTTAAACATGGCCTCTGTGTCTTTAAAAAGGACACAGAAGCCATGTGTCCTTTTTGCCATGCGTCACAAGGGATTTCTTGTGACTTTTTTTCACCGGTGGCTTTCTGCTTACCATAAAATCGAGATTTGCGGAGCGACTAATTGTTGTCTTGCTGACGGATTTTTCCTCCTGTGCTATCACAATGGGCCTACTGGCTATTTCCTTGATTAAAGCAATCTTAACTCAGCCTTGATGATGTAGCATGGACATTTCTTCAATAATTTAATGGATATGAATCATTTGGCAAGGCATTGAGTAATATATTAGATTATAAACATATATATGTACGGTGGCTACTTCCACACTTCTGCATCCTCTCTGATGAAACTGCTGGGCCCTCTAACATTACAACACAGCTATATTTACCTGTTTTTTTTTTTTACCGCAATGAAAGGAGAAAATAATATGTATAAGAGCTTGCAGTGACACCCCATGGGGCCCCACTATAACGACTGCTCCAGAGACATGCTCATTCAGACACTTGTATGCCAATAGCATGGCCTTGATGTGGGCTGGTGTGCTGTGTCTGCTCTCAGTGTCAGCAGCTGGAGGCCAAGGTTGCTAAAAGAGAGGAGAAATGAAAGAGAAGGCAACGGAAGGAGGAAGCATGCACAAACACTAAGATTAAGAAGTGAGGAGAACAGATGAGAAGTTTCATGGGAGAGTAAATAAGTAACAAGGCACCATAAGTGAAGATGAAGTGCAGTTTATCAGTGATTTCGAAAGGAGATTTAGAGTTAGGGTGAAATATTTGAGGCGGAAGCTGATTGGCTAAAGATCACTTTAGATCCAAGAACCCTCTGACAGTTGCAAAAGTGACTGTCTTTGCTTTAAAAATAGTGACTGGATGATTTTAGACCGATACATAAGATCATTTTAGACAGAAAAGCATCTGCAGAGCTTCAGTCACTGATCAGACAAGAAAGTTTCCCCCTTGTGTCGGCAGATATGTGCACCTGACTGTCAAATAAAGTAATGCTGGCTATTTCCTTAACATTTTCACTTTGTATCGTTTAAATGGTTGGCCTAGCTGATCATTCTTCAGTTTAGAGTTTTTTCAACAGCTTAGAATAGAAGGAGAAACATCCTGACCCAGTCATTAGGTAAGAACTATGTGCGTTTCTCAATATCCCTTCATTTTATGCTGAAATGTTCAGTGTTTACTAAAAATATACACAACTGACTGACTTGTATGCTCTTTTGTAGCTATTAGTAACGGGAGCAAGTGGACTGCGAGGTGGAAATACTTAATTGTTTTTCTGTTTTTACAAATCACAACCTGCTTTTGTCTCTCTGCCCTGAATCAAGACTTTGTACAGCCACTTGTAACTGCATGTGCAGCTGCAAGTCTTTTATGTTTCCATCTGCTTTGAGCATGCAAACGTTTAGATATGTTTTTCTTTGCAAAATGGGAAGTAACTGTAAACATCAATTACATAGTCTTGCATTGAATCTACTTGAGCGTCTGTAACAAAATTATCATTTTAGCTGGAGTATCTCAGCTTAAGGATCAAAACAACAAAACTCGATAAATCCTGTCTGCCCTGATGATCACAAGACAGTTTAATAGACAGTTCTTTGAGTGGTGATAATGAAATTGGTTTTCTCAATAATACATTTTTCAGTTAAAAAAATTATGAAACTGGAAAAAGTCTTTCCAAAGTATGTATGAAAAACCATTGACATTCACTCTTTACAAGGGTCAAAATAAAAGTAGCAAATAGCTCTCAAGATAAAGCCGACCAAAACTGAGCAGCTACAACACAAAGTAGGATTTAAGTATTAAAATTGTGAAGGTCTCTTAGCTAGAACACATGAGTGAATATCTGATGTGTTGACCCCACCTACAGGCAAAACAGAACCATGCAGTCTCTGGTGACTAAAAAAAAAGAGACACACATAGAGGTTTCAGTTTGTTAGAAGGGAAAACATGAAAAACATCTGACTTTCATTCAATTTTAGTATAAAAACTTCAAAACCAGAAATTATGTTTGGGCTTAAGGTTGGATAAAAGCTGCCAACACAATGCTTTCCCTTTAAGGAATGTTGGAACTGTTTAAATATATGCATATATCTCTCAAGCTTCTAATTTTGCTTATTTTCCTCTGGAATTAAGCATCCCAGAAATGAGGGCCTGAGAATACACAAATAACCGATTTCCCTAATGGTACCATCATCAAATCAGGGGCTTATTTATGTAGTTTACAATGACCCAATTCATTCGCTGTGCTGTTCAGTCTCGAGCTAACCACATCATCCAAGCAAAAAACCTTCTGCAGCAATAACCAGGGGACATATCACAGATCAAGAGCAAAATGCACCTTTCTTTGAAAGCAAACATTGTGAAGAGAACTCAGAGAACATTTTCTTCTAACTTTACACTCACTGTTCTCCCCAGTGTTTTCCTAGAGGGTGAAAGTCTCGGGAAAATATTTGATAGGTATTTATTTTTGCAGAATTTTCTGACTTTCAGCTCTAATCTTTCTAGACTTCCAGCATGATTCCTGACTGAATAGCTGACTGCTGATCACTGAGCAACAATGCCACATGACGTTAGAAGTAAAAAGCGTTGTTTCGCAGCCCCAGGCATCGAAGCAGCAGACAGCTGGTGTGCTAAAGTGTAAAGAAACCCTGGTCTCGACTATCCTTTTACAGTTTCATGTCTTGGTTCCCCTTTGACAGACTAAGACCTTCACCCTCAGGGCTGGTTTGTTTCTGTGTGAGTGTCAGGGCCACACTGTGCAGCTCCTCTCTGCCAGGTGGACCTTTTACTCTGTGTCACATGGGAGGAGCATAAAGCTGCATGCAGGAAAGCTTCTGCAGCTCTTCTTATTTCCCTGGCAAATGTTGTCACCACAGCCAATCTCACTTCTCTTCTCCTCCTCCTCCGCCTCCTCCTACTCTTCGTTCCCTTCCTCTTTTCTCCTCTGACCAACGTCCCACACGCCCTGCCCGCACATCAGAAGTCCCTCATATTCCCCACAGGATAAGATGCCATGGAGGCCACCAGAACAACGGTGTTGTGTGTCTGCTCTGTCCTGTTTGTTCTAACAGGTGAGAGTTTCAAAGTGTTTTTGTGGTGGGATGCAGAGCTTGAGCTATCATGGTTGTGTTGGTTACGACTATTGCTGTTACTAAGCAAGTACGGTGGTACCGGTTGCCTCGCAATGTCAGTGGCAGATTTGTTCTAAAACTGGGAGTCAATGCTGCTTTACAATAGACTTTATAAAATTGAACTTGTTGGGACATAAGAGGAACTATCCAAACAATTGCTAGACAAGTTTCTCATTAAAATTTATTCTACTGTTTATTTTAATGCTTTTTTTCTTTTCTTATTTTAATGAAAGTAGTTCTCTAAAAAATATAATGTATTGTGCTTGAATTTTCATGTGTTTGCATGATTGCAGTCAATCAAGGAGTGGTGATGGATTCATGACAAGGTGCTAAGAAGCACAGTTCACATAAAATCTCTTTAGCTTGTGGTTGAAAAGTTCTGAAAGCTTTTGCAAAGTGCTGTAAAGTTTGTCGATAAAATCAATTTTTCGGAAACCTTTTCTTTTTTTGACAGCGACAAGTTCCTGCGCTTGTGTCGTCACAATGGGTCTGCTAAGAGAATTTATTTTTGTTTGTATTTCTATTAATTTTTTTCTGTCCAGTCCTAACAGCCCAGGCGAGCGGTTAAGTAGAACTTGCTGCTTTGCTGTGTCAGTAGCAAATTTGCTGGACAAAAAGGGAAACACACAATATTCCCTCTGCTCACTAGTTGATGTTAATAAACGAAATGTATTTATCAATGAAGCAGGAAATTATAATAATAATAATAATTAATAATTTCATGAGGACTCTTGCGAGAGTTTCTAAACAGCATATTTTCCTCAATTTCAAGAAATTATTTTTTCAGTAAAGATGGCGGGCTATGGTTATTAATTTATTATGTTTCTAAACATAATAAAAACAAAAATGGAAACTTAGATACAATTTTTATGTTCTCAATTTTCATTATTTTTATTCTTTATTAGTTTGACATATTGTATTTATCTATTTAGTTTTTAAAATGGTGTCCTATGCCTACTGTACAGCTACGCTCAGCTACATGATGGGACTGGCAGCTGTGCAGACTCAGGAGTAGATTTGTACTTTGCTATGTGGAATATTGCAACTTATGCACAGCTGACTTTATTAACATAGATAAATAATGAACTCTTGGGAATAAGAGAAGGCAAAAACAAAAAAAAGTAGAAGTTGAGTTTCATTTTTGCCTTGTAGGGTGGGTGGATTAAGTCAGTGCTGACAAAATGTCTTTATATACCTATTACAAAAAATTTTATTTTATGAGAAATTTTCTTAAAGAACTTTATTGATGCCTGTTTTGATACTAAGATGACCTCAAATCTTAGGTTTTCTTGCTAAAAAGGAAATTTTAAATTTGTCCTTCCATCGTCAGCAGCACAATGTGACTTGACAGAATTAGCTGCAGTTCAATTGTTGGTTGAGGTTAGTGGAAATCCACCATGAGGACTCATCTGTGACTCAGAAACTACAGCCATGAACCAGTATACTTCACTCATTGTAAAATACATAAAATTCATCCAGCATGAACTTCCCTAACTGCTTTGATATTTGAATCACCAGCCCTCTTTGAGATGAAGGCCTGTTTGTCTTATCTGTTAAAGCACAGGGGATGGTGGTGTTCGGAGATGCACCTGTTGACTTTATTTAGTGTCCAAACATCTTGGATGTGTGTGAGGGCGATAAGGGGCAGGTGCTGGTAGTTCACCACACGCTGCTTGTTTAAAATCTGTGTGTGAGGGCATGTCCGCTAAAAGAAGATATTCTCTCCCCTAAAAGCCCATTGTCACAGCAATCTACACTCTATCACCACAACAATTGCCAAGCTGTTTGGGGACAACAGCGAGGCAGCGGGCTGGGCACACTTCTCCTCATTCTGCCCTTTTTAACCATCTCTCAGCTGGTGTAAACACAGCCACGCTCCTGCTACTGACAACACACACACAGTGACACAGAAACTGGCCTGCGGGCTGGAGAGTGGAACGCGTCACTGTGGCTTTTTGCGCTGCATGTATTATTTAGGACATAACAGCAGACGCACAGTAGATGTATTGTGATGAGCAACGTGGGCGGCAGTCACCACAGAGCAGGCTGAAACTGTGCCTCGCAAAATTATTATAACTTTTTTATTGCATTTGCTCACAACCACAAAATTCAATGGGATTTATTGTGATAGATCAACACAGAATAGTGTATTATGGTGAAGAGGAAGACAAATCAAAAAACTGGGACGCATATTTATATTTAGCTAACCTGGGTGAGTACTTTCCATAAGAATGAGAAGACTCAAGTTGAACTTAGCTCCATAGTTTGACTGGGCCGTTCTCCCACTTGAATGCTTTGATGCAAATCATTCAATTGTAGCTCTAGTTTTATGCTTAGGGCCATTATGTCACCTCAGTCTCAAGTCTTTTGCTGACTAGCACATTTTCTGCTAGTACTGATCTGGATTTGCTCTCTATCCAGCTTCCCACTACAGTAGTCGGCACCATCTTCTCTGTCTCTGCTGAAGTAGAGCATCCCATGATGTTCCTACCATCATATTTCACTGTGAGAAAAATGTGTTCAAGGTGCTGAACACTACATATACCAATGCATATACGTATAAACAGTCCACCCAAAGTCTCATCTGAACAATGCACCTTCTTCCACACATTTGCTGTGTCCTGTACTTGGATTCTTAGATCTCCTTTGACAGTTGCTTCTTGCTGCTCTTGCAACGTTTTTCCCGGTTGAGCTGTGTTTCTGTGCAGCTCCTCAAAAGTTATTATGGACCTCTTTTGCTTCTTTTGTAATTATTAAACTTCTCCACAACTGGATCCCTGACCTGTCCGCTGTGTTCCTTGGTTTTTGTGACGCTGTTTGTTCACTAATATTCAATCTCACCCCTCTGTGGCTTTCACAGAGCAGCTGGATTTAATCTGCGATTAAATTACGCTCAGGTGAATGCAGTGTGAATGCATTCGCAGGGCATTCTACCAATTAGACCTCAAAAGAAGGAAAAGCTTATTGGACCAAAAGCGAATCAAACTACGTTTGTTTAAATTTAGCACAAATGAAGAACTGACACTGCTTCTGATGAGAGTGCTATTACTTTTAACGCGGATTCCAGAGAAAGACGGTACACAAATAGAAGTGTGGTTCACAAAACAGAAAGAGGAAGATGAAACAGAACACTTAATAAAATTATTAATATATGAGCTTGTTTTGCACATGTTTTAAAGAGTCCCATGTTCTTTAAAACTTGTCTTTTTTATGGGCTTGTTATAGCTAACTGCCTGGCAACTATACCGAAGCCTAAACAGACGGAGACGCTCAATGCATCAGCAATTATTGTAACTTCAGACAGCCTGACCGTTTGCCACACAGCGAGTCAAGATCAGACAGGCCTCGTGCTTGACAACAACGACACCCTTTAGTGAGCTGGGTCAATATTAACTCACTACAGTTTCAGGACGTGGGCAATTTGAAAAGCAGGATACAAACTGGATGCACTGGTTTGGTTTCATAGACTCACCAGCAACCAGTGCTGGTCAATAACATTTTGTTGGGTAACAGAAATAGAAAGCATCAATTGAAAATACATGCAGTAAGTTGTGTTGTGTAATCTAAAGAATTACATTTTGTATTTTAGTACTGAACTATTGTGGAAGGACATCATTAAATTGAAATTGTGTTGTTGGTATGATTCAGTTATCACCAACTTTTCATTTTTATTTGTATATAATCTATGTTGGGTAGTGACCAAAAAGAAGATGGATGAGCTGCTTCTACACCTTAATTAACTGAGAATTGAGAAAAAGCCCTGATCATAAATTGTTGCTTGTTTACTGAGTATCTTCACATTAAAATTATTTTGTGTTAACACACAACAAGTTATAGAGTAAGTTCGTATCTTTAGTTGAAGATTTAACAAGTCATCTTTAGTTTTTTTTTTCTAATCTCATCATGTCCTTCATCTCAGATGTCGGCTGTGAACTGATTCACATTCGTTCATCGGTTCATCATGGAACCAAAGGGAAGGATCTTCTCCTCTCTGTCGATGCCAGATTTCCACTGGACGAAGCTGAGATCCAGGGAACTTGGTCTCACACTAAAGTGAGCGGTGCTAGCACCACGTTGGTCACATTTACCAAAGACAGCAAAATCATAGACATGACGTACCGCAAGCGCCTGGACTTCAGAGAGCCAAACGCTTCTCTGTCAATCCGGAACTTGAAAGAGGATGACGAGGGATATTACAAGCTGAGCCTCAACATAGAGTTTCGTAACGAAAAAGGAAAGGTGAAGAAAGAAGAAAGAACTATTCATGTGACAGTAGATGGTAAGTTATTAATTCTTTGATTTTATGCTTCCTGATTAGATCCACAAATAGCAATGTTTTTTTGTTTTTTTTTTTCTATTTAGAGCCTGTCTCCAGACCAATCATTGAGAAGAAGCCATCACATACAGTCATAGAAGACAAAGCAAATGTAACTTGGACTTGTTCTGTTGAGAAAGGAACAAGAGTTGTCTTCCGGTGGCTAAGGGATAATGTTTCACTTACTGCCAGTGAGAGATACCACTTCACTCAAGACAAGTCCATGCTGTTGATTAGCCCTGTGAGAAAGGAGGACAAGGGGACTTATCTCTGTGCTGTCAGCAACCCTGTGAGCCAAATCATTGAAAGCAGGGGAGTGGAGCTCAATGTTTACTGTGAGTAGACATCCCTTTCTTTTTTGTCTTTCTTCCATTTATTATTTCACTAGTTCCACCTGAGAAACTCATGACTCTGTTTAGCTGAGCTCATACTCAGCTAAACACTGTAAAAGACTGAAATTCAACAAAACAGCCTGCAAACAAAAAATGTTGATAGCTCCTCTTTAATAATTTGAAAACAAATATCAATGAGATTAAACTTGCGGTTGGCTGGGAACACAATGCTGCCACTATTTAACCCTTTAACTCTCACACACAAAACTCTTACATGTTGTCCATTGAGTCAGCTCACCATTTAATAATTTAAGTGGTGAACAAAATATATATTTAGCACCCTCCCACTTAGTTTAAATTATGCATCACAGCAAATCTGTTCTTTTATTTGAACCATCTTTATATAAAAGTGTTCACAGATATGTTTTCATAGTCCCAACACTAATGTTCTGACAACAAATTATAAACATACTATGTCTACGTTTTGTTTAAGTTCTCTCTTTTGCAACTTCCCCTCTGGTGTTTGATTAGGCTGTATGTAAATTTTTTTCGAACTCCTGCTGCTACCTGCTACTGTCACCTGAAAACATATTTCTCTTATGGGAAAGTATTTGCATGGGAGCAGACTTATCTCAGTGGGCTCTAATATTTTACGAGGCTTGCTGATAAAGCTCTCCGAACTCTGGGAGTTTGAGGCAACATGGAGTCCAATTTGTGAATTAATTTGAATATGTGACTATTTCAACGAAACCAAAGAGGTTGATTTTTCATTTATTTTGTATTTCTGAATTTTCTGACCTTAAGTGTAGCAGCCATAGTCTGAAGTTGTTGGTTTAAAGCAGCATTTTGGATAAGTTACAATTTATGCTGGGATTTGGAGAACATATTCATCCTGTAATAATGCTGTCCTATGAGATTCTTGTGTTTCTTGAAGTAATCACCCATTTCACCTATTTTCAAAAATAACATAAACTGTTTTTTTGTGACCACACAGCATCAAACTCTGGCTTGATGTGTTGTGCACAGGAGTGTGTTACCTGTTGATTTAATTATGGTGCTCCTTACAGTGAAACTAGAGTAGGGAGATACTGTATGTGTTTCCCTTTAGGCCAAACTTGTCCTGGTGCATGTCATCAACCAAGATTATTGAGTGTTTAAAAGCAAGACTCACAAGCCTTTCAGGCTTCAGTGTTTTAGTTTTTCTTTCACTTTGGGGGTTAAAACAGGTAGTGTTGCCTTTTTCTAGCGTGGAACGTTTGAAGCATCACTTCCAGTATAAACATATACAGTTAAGGTAAAAAGAAAGTACATTCTCTGTTTATTCTGTCAGCCCTATCACACTATTGCTTATCAGACTTTTGTTTTAGTAGCATTAGGAAGTATGAACTACACAATTTGATTACCACAATGGACTTTTTTGGGACAGGTTATAGATTTCCGCCTTATAAGTGCCAAACGCATATTATGTGTATTGAACATGTACACAACTGCTGAAACAAAGTAACTGCAAATCCAATGACACAGCATTTAGTTAAATTACTTTACCCCAAAATTGCTTGTATAAACGTTTTAATCATTTGGGGCATGTGGGTTGAAACTGAAGGGAAAATTATGCCAGCCCTTACTGTTAGATCAGTTTGAGTTATCTGACCACTTGTAGTCAGATGGAGCATTTAAATTTTATTTAAAATTTATTAAAGTTTATTTTGAAATGTGTTGCTCCAAACCAGTGGTGTTCATTCGAAGGAACACATCAAGACACAAGCCCCATAGGTCTAGTTTTGACACCACTACATGAAACCTGATTATAAAAAATGAGGTCAGGCAAACCAGGCTCAACTCACTCATTGGTTATTAAACTCCTGCAAGAAGATGATCTAAAATGTTCCCATCATACATTGAAATTAGACTGTTCATTAAACTATAGAATACTATTTTGCAAAACAAACTGTCATGTTTCCCTGACCCACACACAGATGGTCCCTACAACCTGCAGGTGAACTCTGTCCAGGGCCTCCGAACAGGGAAAGTGTTCACCATCAACCCGGGAGAGCTGGTGTACTTCGAATGCCAGGCCGATTCCAACCCCCCCAACAGCTACGTCTGGATCTCCAAGAGCCCCAATGCCACAAAGATCATCACAACGGGACCCCAGCTGCAGGTGAAGTCCAACGAGCTGGCCCAGACGGAGGACTACCTGTGCCGAGCCTTCAACAACGTGACCAAGAAGCAGGATGAGGCCCAGTTCACTCTGGTGGTGGCCAACTTGAGAACAGGTGGGTGGAGGGCGGAATATGGCAGGACGGAGCAGAGCGTGGGTTGGTTTTGGGAATCCTCTAAGATAAACACTCTGTGAACTCTGCTTCGTGCCGAAAGCAGAAGAACCTGATGAAGCGTTTAAAAAAAAAAAAAAGAGATGACACTTTCCAGATGATAAAGCTGTCCAATTTGTAATAATATTGCATCACGAGCAGTATTCTACATAGCGTCTGAGTCACACAAGCAGGTTATGGAAATAGCATAAAATATACATGACTATTACTGAAACTAAGATTTTATCTCTGTTGCTAGGTTCCTGTCAGCTGCAGTCTGTATTAGAGTTCAGTGGTTGGGAAAGTCAACAGGGCATAACAGCTGTTGTGTTTATTGACTAAGTTTTATAACGTGGTCAGTTTCTGTGTGCTGTATGGGGCATTGATATGTTGTCTTGGTGATAGTAAGACCAAGAGTCAGTGACAGTTATTGCCGATACTGCCTTTGATTTAAAACTCAGTTTGGTGAGAGTCAACAGAAGTCATACCAGACACCTTTAAAAAAAAAAAAAAAGTTAAAATCATGAGCGAACCTCGACACATGTTTTGTTTTTTAATATTAAGATACATTTTAGATTGAATGAGGGCCCTTTTATACTTTGTGTTTTAAGATTTAAAATTTATTTAAATTAGCCCAGTAAGTAGGTTTACACTAAGCATGGCTGGCCAACAACCATCTGCTTTATCGACATGATTATGTCTGTTTACCTTATTATATCCCACTTTAGAGACATATTTCATACACAAAGTCTCTTGATTTTAAAAGTGCTGCCACTCACTGTGAGTCATAAGCATTCCTTTAATTGCTGCAAGTTATATACATTCAAAAGACCCATCTACTGAGGGCATGTTTGTGCATGAGTTCTTGGCACTCCAAGAAGTCATATACTTCTTGGAGTGCATGACTTCTTGGCATGCACTCCAAGAAGTATATGACTTCTTGGCACTTCTTGACACTCCAAGAAGTCATGCACAAGTTAAAGGAAGGGGAAAGAATTTTTTTATCACTGTCTTGCATGATGCTTTCTTGTCTGAAAATTATACTCAGCTATATATTGTCTTTGTTTGTGAACAGTGAAAGAGAAATACACCCATGATGGTAGATCTATGTCTCTGCTGGCAGTCATTGCGGTCTGTTCATTCATCATCGGCTTTATGCTGCTGTTCCTCTTCCGCAGGGCATGTCATCCAAAGAGAGGTAAGGCGATGCCCTTTTATGATTAACTTTTAACACATGTGGTTTCCTAAAGATCTTGTCTGTGTTAGTTTAGGTCTATTATTTCTGAAAGTCTTAAATCAGAATGAGCCAATGTGATGGTAGTAACATTTCAGAGTATTCCTCGCCACCTTCCTGCCTTAGATCGTACATGCCGAATTTCCACAGAAATATTTAAATAACTTGCAAATATTAGTCAAAGTGAATGTAATCCGGGCAAAGAAACTTCTCTATTTGAATATGACAGAATTGTTGTTTGGATTTGGGAATAATGGTATTTTTTTCCCCATGTCCCTTTATCCACAGTCCTCATGAACATCTACAACAGGTATGGGCTCGGATTATTAAATCAGATCACAATTATCGTCTAATATCTAAAATAACTGTTCAAATTGCTTTTACAGACCGTTTTCAGAGCAGAAACGACCTCATCGCTCAGGTAACAAGGTTGACACATTCATAACGGAAAATGCTTTTATTTACATGTAAACATAAAAGCACAACATGTTATGTGGCAAACGCATTACATCATCTTTGTTAGGCATTAGAACAGGAAGTAATGAATGACCACAGTTACGGTTTTATTTAATAACAGAAGGTTGAAAAAGTGGTTTGAAATGACAGTGAAGAGTAAAAGTAAACAAGGTCAGGGAAACAGCAAGACCAAATTTTATGTTATCATGGTACAATGCTATGACAAAAAAATCTCTTGTATTTTGTTAAAAATTTTAATATCCAAGACATAAGGCGAGTTATTCTCAAAAAGAAAGAAAGAAGAAAGCAGGTTTTAAAGGCCAAATTATTCATTAAAAAAAAAGCCAAATGAATCTGGCCCTCTTTGTAATGCTCAGAACAAAACAGAGGACACAATTTTAGCCAGACACAAATAAAAAAAATGGTTTATTACAATTTTTTTTCCTGATGAATGCACACTTTTCTGTTAAAATGTAAAAAAATATATGTATATTTGTATTGAGTGTGAGCAAAAATAAGAAATATGCAAGAGGACAAACATGTTTTAGGACAGTAAGACCATTTGCCTTACTATGATTCATACAACATAAAATGTGTATGCACAGGTCATGAAGATGCAGCAGAGGACTTTGGCATCTATGAGTTTGTCTCCATACCAGGAAAAATGGATTCCACACAGGTGATTTACATATCGTTATCTGGTGACACTTTGAGAAGGAAGTAAAAATCCTTCTCAATTAGTTTCTGTTTTTCTCATTTCCCATTATGTCATCATTATTTATTCCGCAGGCATCATGCAAATCTCTGGCCCGGCTCGAGTCCATTCAAGACATGCACACCACCATCTACGATGTGATCAGACACGTCCCAGAATCCCCCAGTGCCAGCTTGTTGAAGTAATTGTTTGCTGGGTAGATTCAGTTGTCACACTTGAAGATTTCTGTGTAGCCTTATTCTTGTGTTTGCTGCCGAACTGTTTTTTGCACACAAAATGAAGGAGACTTGTTGGGGTACACAACCTGAATATGCACTGTTACTGTTGAGAGTTTGGGACATATATTTATCATCTTCTACTAGAGATAGGTAAAAAGTGGACATATGATTGTGTTTTTTTATTTTATTTTATTTAACATGATACATTTTTTTGTCTTTTATTTTGTGTTCAAAAATGAAGATCGTTAAAAACCAAGCTGGTCTTTGTATTACTTTGAGCTTTTTTAATGCATAAACAGCCAAAACTTTTCAACTTATGTAACATTGTTGCTTTAAGAAATGAATTAACTTGCAAATTCCAGCAGTCCCTTATGTTGACGTATGTTTCCTGACAAGTGTTACAATGAAGGCATTTAATATTTACAATAATTGCCTTATTGTAAATATTGTACATGGATTATCCTAAAGAGACTTTACGTATAATATTCTATTCCACTTTTTGTTTCTTGTGTGTGAAGTTCCTAGAAATGGAAAAAGAAAGCACACAAAAACATCAACACATTTGCCTTTAGAGTGAATCTGAGTCAAAATCCTAAATTTTTCATATTTTTGTTTTCAGGAGAAAAATTCAAGAAATCTTTTATTTTGCTTGTTTATTTTTATTACATTTTTTTTAAAGTAAAAAATGAAGAATTTACCACCTTCTATGATCGTATACAATGCTCATACTGAAATAGGTATAGACAGTTTTATTGTTTAAATAAAAACGTGTATTTTTCACATACTGAACGTTTTTGCAGTGTGTCATCTACCAGTTATTTGTGAATGTAATTTATTGCTCCAGGTGAGGGGGTACATTGTCCATCAAAAACAGGGATGTTTTGCAAGGTAGACATTTTGATGTTAACCTGTTGTCTACATGCAAAGTAAATGTTTAGAAGGACAAACAAAAAAAATTTAAAGCTGTTTTTAAAAGTGGTGTATATAAACGTTTTGTTTTTTTCTCTATCTCTGTGGACATGACATACAGAGATTCTTGAAAACAATGTACTAGTCTACTTTATTTATGGCTGCTGTTGTTGTTTTTTTTTTTTGTTGGCTATTTTGAGACCAGACCGAGGTTATGTCTTGCTTTATCATGGGAATAAAAGGTTGTTTTGAGACAATAAACTGTAACACACACCATTGGTAATGTTTATGCATTCTGTACAGCACTGGTCCTGTTTGGTTTGTTAAAGTGCTGTACAATAAAGATGGACTGGATTGGATTGAATGGGATCCATTTTCTTCTCTTCTCCAACTCGGGGAACCTTCTTGCCACTACCGAAAGTCAAGTTTTGTAGCTTTTTTCAGAAAGTCAGGTGAGTTGAGGGAAAGTTTTGTAGGAGAACTAGGTCAAACAGGCAGGGAGTACATTTTAAAAACCAATACTCATTGCTTGCAATTTCCCATTTTGGACAAGTTTCACTGTTAAAACTATACAATGAATAGATGAAAAATGTAAAACAAAATTAATCTCTTGAATATTCTGCCTTTTCATGGTCATTGTGCTAACATACTTGAGTTTGTTTCTCCAAAAGTATTCTTTTGTTTGTTTCCCTTTGCTTTTCCTGCTCAAACTGAGTAAAATCAAATGCTTTAAGAAAAAAAAATTAATAATTCTGAAATGATTGTACAGTTTGTGTATATGTGTTTTGTACTTTATTAAATATATATGTGTTTACTTTTGTGGGTCATTGTAAAGTCTTTTGGCTGTGCACAAACTTTGTCCCTTCAAAAACGTGGAGTGCTTACACGTTTTTCATAAAATGGCAAAGCAGAAAAAGGTCCCTTTGTATTTAACAGATCTGGGAAGAATAAGAAAAATCTGTCAGAAATTTAATATTTTGAATTTAATCTCTCCTATTACACTTATATGCGTTGTATGCATTGTTCCAAATCTGCAGCAGAACGCTCATTTCTGTCTGCAGTTGGTGTGCTGGTATTCTGTGTGCCTACTGGCAGGGACAGACGGATGCTTCAGCATGTGGCAGAGTGCCCTCCCACCTGCTCCTGCTGACACCTTGTCACGAGCAAATAAGAGTGCTGATGTGGTTTATGTTTGTGCATATGTGCATTTAGAGAAAGGACAAGTAAAAAGCGTAAGATTTTCTGTTTAGCAGGACTTTAGAGTTTATAAAACGGCTGACACATAGTCAGGTTTTGTATCTGTATAAATGGACTGTTAAGACCAAATTCTGTGACAAAACGAAACATTGAATTCAGTAGTATTTTTGAGTTGAAACACTTGAAAATACAGCATCTATAAAGTGGAATCAATACTCGCCAGAAGCTGCAGCTACCTACCAACTGCGGTGATTATTAACCACAAGTCTCAATATGATGCTCCCTTCCATAACAACAAGAAGTCTTTTTAATCTTGTTTTAATTATAGCTTATGAGCTGACCAACTGTGTGTGTCTCTTCTTTGTGGAGGCATCTCCGGGTAGCAGCGGCCATCTGTTCCGTCTCACTGTCTGCTTTAAGGGAGGCGCCGCCTTATGGATGGCTGCCTAACAAACAACAGTGGAGTAAATTCACCTAAGGGGAGAAGCTTCACCTTCATTTGACTGGGAAATCAGCCTAAAGCATGATTAACCAGGAACTAGCTCTCCCTCTGCCTCCGGTGCGCAGCCTTCAAGTGTTGCTCAGTAGAAGGCCTGACAGGGCAATTACAAACAGGCTGAGTTGGTCTGCGTGCACCGCTTTAGTAATTATTTGGAAGAGCTCACAATGCGGAGCTTGGTCTAACAACTTGGCAGAGATGGAGAAACAGGGCACTCAGTCATGGAAAACATGGCATGACATGATCTCTTTTCTCGTGAATGGAATGTAAATGTGGCTGGCTAAACAGCACACCCACTGCAATTTCAATCATAATATTCATCTGGTTTGATTTAGTTTATTTGGCTACTGTTTTCATACACTATGAATTTGCCCCCCTTTTTCTCACATTCCAAATTTTAATGCATGTTTTATTTTTGATTTTCTGTGACAGATCAGCACAAATTAGTACCTCATTACAAAACAGAAAGCAAATAATTTAATTGTCATTTTTGTTAAAAATGCATTTTTGTTAAAAATACAAACAGAACTTGATTGGGAGACATTAATATTCAGTGCCTCTTTACTCTTGTAACCCTGAATGAACTCTGGTTCAGTGAGTATCCTTAAATGTCACTTTTGTGAAGCTAAACCAACTGTGTGAAATTTATAAATACAGATGCCCTGTGAGGTGTGTTGTGGAACATTAAAGACCAAAACAGGTGAGGCAAAAAACAGCACATCACCTACGTATAACAGACCATCCACATTGTTTGGCAGCATCATGCAAAGGGGAACTGCTAAATACAGAATCTGTGGCAATACTTAGAAAATTATGTTAACAAATGCTTTTCATCCTATTTGGAAAGCTCAAAAGCTTAGTGCCTTAATGACTAAGTATAAACTATTTTGCTATGACGAATGACAGAAAGGTCAATCTCTTGATATAAAAAGGTGAAAGAGACTCTCCCATATACTTGCAGGTTTAATTGCAGCAATTAAAGTTGCAGACTATTAATCACTATGAAGCACATAAAAATCTATGGTTGAATGTAAATGAGAAGAAGTTCTATAGGTGTGCATATTTTTGTATTCCACTACTTGTTCAAAGTATCTGGGAGAAAAAGCTTTTATTTGCAATAGTTCAAGAACATTCCTGGAAGAATAAAAACAATGACAACAACTATACATACACAGCCTAATTTATCACTTAACCAGTAATTTACATCTTAACATACATCAGTTTAAATAGATCAAGTTTAAAGTGTCAAGAAAATATCACTTTATTAAAGCAGCAGTAATTTTTGACTGAGTATACTATGCCTTCTAAATCCATCATCTAGAAAAAAAGAGACAAAACAATGAAGCATCTTTCATCAAAGCTTCCTGGAAAATGTACATTTCCAACTCAGTGTGAAACCCCTGCATTATCAACAGTTGGCCCAAACTTGATTCAAAATAAGATAATGAAAAGCAAGTAAAATATGTGGTATAAACAAGGGTTGCTATCAACATGTTTGATATGATCGAATGGAATATGGAATTTATCTGTCTTGGTATCTTGTTCACTTTTCATTAGAGCCACAAGTTAGCCATTTGTACTCTGTTGCAAATTTACTGACATCCAGTGGCAGAAAGAACAGGCTACAATAATAATCATTTTTTTAAAATCCATATTTTACAGTCATCTTAAGTCTTTTGCATATAGAAAATATATGTATAACTTCTTTTTTTCTTTCTTTTATTTTAAATATTGCTACTTTTGACTTCAATTACACACACATTTTAACGAAGTTTAGCCGTAAGAAACACTGACAGGTAGAATTTACCGATACAGGGCGTAAGAACCACATTACCCAAGATGCTGCAGGATTCTTCCAGTTTTTGGCTTTCCAATCACGTGACAGTTAACTATGGCTTCCTTCTCGTAGTGATAGAGGCTTTCTGTTGACAACAAGGCAGTATTAAAGATTTATTCATTTACTTGCCTTTTTTTTTCACACAAGTTGGACTCACGATGCAGAAGATAAAGTCTCTTATGGCCCGCCAGGTGAGGAAAAACATGCCTTTATACAAGGACCAGCCGGTCGTTTGTATCTGGCAGCTAACCTAGCTAACTGGCTAATTTGACAGCTCATCGTGTGGCATTTAACAGGCGGGGTAATACGGGACAAACTAAGTATTTTCACCTAGTTCTATGAAGGTTTAGACTTACCACTTTGTATAAAGAATGGCCTTTTTTTCTCCTCTGGAGAAACACTAGACGTTCAGTCCGCGAAAACACACCTGCACACAACAACAATGAATCCTGGGTGGCTGAAGAAGTTCTCAGTTTGCACAAGAAGTAATGTTAGATTGAGTAATTTTAAGACACAACAGAGCATATCACTGTCAGTAATCTGCACCGTCAGTTCCACTTTTTTTTGTGTGTGTGTGTGCAGTAGTGTCATGGTAGCCGTATGAGAAACGGGAGCTGGCTATACGGAGAGAAAACATTAATTAAAGGTTTATGGTGGGTTTTGTTTTTTGTTTGTTTTTGTGACAGGGCCTCAAAAGCCCCCAGGAGAGCATGGCTGATCTGAGTCCAATGGAAAACCTAAGGATCCCGAGCACGGTAAGCTTCCTGTGAAACATGATAGAGCAGTATATGTTATGGTTTCAGCTAAAACAAAACCCATCTGCAATGTCTTTGTTGTCCAACAAAGAAAATGACATACAATTTGTGAATTCACGAATGTGCTGAAAGTTTGTTCACAAATTCATTAGAAATGCGTCAATGCATGGATACTTACAACAAAAGTTCCATCATTCCTTCTAATATTTTGTAATGGCATTTGAAAAAAACCCTCTTTTAACATGTTATTACAATTCTTTGGGAAAAAATGCATACACATTTTCTTATTTCTGTCATGTTAAAATCAATCACTTTGTTGTCTTTTATTGGGATTTTTGTAACAAACCAACACACCATAACAATGAAATGAAGGGAGTGAACTGTATTTTTATTTATTTTATTTGTACAAATAATCATCTGAAAAAATAATTGTGTATTTGTATTCATTCCCAATGAGTGTAACTCAGTAGAGCTCCTTTTAGCTGCAATACAGCAGCAAGTTATTTTGGGGGTATGTCTTGAACAGCCAGACTCAAATATTTTGCTGCCTCAAAGAGACTGTCCTCTATTTAGCATTCATCTTCAAATCAGTTCTGATCAGCTCTCTTTCTCCTGCTGAAAAAAAAGCATGCTGCCAGTACAGTTGTTCACAGTTTGGATGATGATGTGTTGTGTTGATTTGCCGGTACTCAACATTCTTTCATGTCGGCCAAAAAGGTTAACTTTGTTTTCGTCTGATCAGAGCACCTTATGTTCTTCACTTTCACAATTATGAGGTCTATCACATAAAATCCTACAAAAATGCATTGCTTTTTAAGGTGTAGCTTACAAAAAATTTAGAAAATATTAAACTAGATGTTTTTGCAAGGCAATGTAAGAGACTTCCCATATAACAAATTTATTTTTAAGTAAGACTTCCTCCTTGCCAAAAAAGCAAAGAAAACCTTTATGTTTCTCATTAAACTATCATGTATTCACTTATGAGGAATAAAATGTTGTCTAAATCATTATACATTTTCATGTATATGGTGATTAGACTAACCCAATTTGTTCTCAGAACAGCCCGGGTGATTGGAATAATAAATAAATTTAGCGCCTTCTCCTTTAGCTTTAAGCGTTTGTCTGCAGGTCTCTGGGTTGTGAGTGTAGTTCGACCATGGCACTCATAATTCAGTCATATTTTCTTTGACTTTTTTTTTTCAGGTAATGTTGCATGTCAGTATTTGATGATGAGATCAAAAACGGAAGTAATCTCTTTGTCAGTTCACTTATAGGGGTTGGAAAACCCGTTGTTAGAAAGCTAATGTTTATGTATATTTTAAACCAGAGTTCATATTAATTGTTATGTAAATACCTGGCAGACATTTTTTTTTAAAGTTATTGATATATAAAATGAAAATGGTTGATATTGCTGCATGACTGAACGGAAAACATTGTTTAGCTGTAATCATAGCTACAATAAAAGAGACGGTAGTTTCTGAAGTAATATTTGTTTACTTTCATTAGATGCTTTAGTGTCAGGTGGCTTGGCCAAACTGGAAACGCAGCAACCAAACACTGCTTTGAGTATAGATGTTATCACACCTGCTTTGTTTGGCCTCGGTGTTGTGAAGCAGCTTCGCATAATGAACAGGAATATAATGGTCAGCATTCTGCAAGGATG
Source organism: Xiphophorus maculatus (assembly GCF_002775205.1). NCBI lineage: Eukaryota > Metazoa > Chordata > Actinopteri > Cyprinodontiformes > Poeciliidae > Xiphophorus > Xiphophorus maculatus. The sequence continues at coordinate 21,901,723 of NC_036455.1, read as the reverse complement.
TTTGGCCAATGTAACCTGAACAAAAGAAAATGTGGTTTTTAAAAGATGATTCCCTGAGTGCAACAACTGCCATAATGTGTTTGTGATAACTAACGAGTATTTTACATTAAGTAATTTTCACCCAGTCTGCAAATTTGTTTTAAGACAGCCAAATTGGAGGGTTCAAATTCAAGGTTTTAGTCCTTTTGTCTCGTAAGTCCACAGAATATCTTTCTGAAGTCTCGGGAAGATGTTTTTTGGTTTTTTTGGGGCATTTGTGAGATTGACTTTTTATTTGCCTATTCTTTTTTGTATTGTGGCATCATGAACCCTGACAGAGAGATATATAGGCACCCTTATGACAAAATTTAATCGGTGGACTGATTTATGCTTGTTCAGGTCTTGTTAGTCATTTACATAGTATGATTGATTACTAATTAACAGTTTATTCTTTTGTGTCTAGATGCAATGTAATCATTCAATTCACAATTGAAGTTTTATTATTGGGATTCTGCAGATTAAATATTTCATAGTATATTTCAATGATTCCTTTCATTCAGTCTAAGCTCCCTGAAAAGGAGAGATTACCCTTCAGAGAAATATAATTTTGGTTGGTTTAAGTTTGATGATATTTTAATTAATCTGACTGTTGTAGATAGTTGTAGATAATTTTAACAGTAACAAAACAATTCACCATGTTGTGAGCAACTCTTGAAGCATGGTTGTGTAGTGAGTATGTTTTATTTTTTGTTTTTAGGTAAAGTGTACCAATAGTAAACTTAGTCAATGTTATTATAAGTTGGGATAGTTGTCAGTAGATGTAAGCAAGTCTTTGTGAGAAGGGGTGTTAAAAATAAAATACCTCTTAGGCCTCTTTACTACCAGTCACATATTCTTAAGAAGTACATGTACAAATGAGGAACATTTGCTGAGGCACATATTCTTAAGAAATACATGTACAAATGAGCAACATTTCCTGAAATGTATCGCACTAGCAAGTATTACAGAAAAAAATCTATAAGAGTTTAAAATTTAAGTGACAGTTTTCGGAGCGAATGAAGGAAATCACAAACTCATAGTCAGCACTGACTAATCGTGCTACCGCAAATAATGCAGTAAACAGTTAAACTGTAGGTTTTCATTAGAGGTATGTGTTTACTCTTACGCAGGGACACGCACAAATGGCTTGGTGAGCAAAACCTTAGACAGTTACGAGATTCTAAATCTAAACTTCTCTAGGAAAGGTGACAAACTATGTATTATTCTTGATACTGATTATCACTTATTGTTTTTCATACTTTAATTGTGTTGTACTTTAAAATATTAGGGGTTCTTTGTGACTTACCGGAAGAGTCATCTACTTCAAGTTGTCAGATTGGGGATATTTCCTTGACTCAGTTTTTCCGAAAGAAATCAGGCTTTGTTGTGGCTGGTGAAATTTAACCTGACTATTCAAAATATGTGGTTTATCAGTAAACACATGGTTTGAATAAGGAGGACCAACAAGTTTTCCAAATGGGGGCAGGTTGTATTGAATATTTTCTCTTTCAAAAAAATGAAATCATAATTTCACTGAGTATACTGTATATGTGCTTCTATACATGTATATATTTGTAGTAAGCATTCCCATGCTTATGTATGTTTATATTCCATATGTTTATTACATTGTTTGCACTGCTTTGGAGCTGGCTTTAACCTCAGTGTACATGTGTTCAGCGACAAACAATAAATTCTAATTGAAGCTTGACAAAAATCGAAAAGGAAGAAACTCTTGGCGTCAAATACTTTTTCTCAGCAATATATGTGACATGCTGTTCACTGCTAACATCCTCCCTGTGTGTTCAACTAAAACAAAAAGAGTCGTTGGTCAATTTGTTTCATGCTCTGACTTCACTATAACACTTGATGTCTCAGCTTACAAATAAATGAAACGGCTCCCCACACAAACACCCATCATCCTTCCTGTATGTTAGAGAATAATACATTACTGTCAAGCTGAGGAAGACTGTGACCTAGCATGCTGCGGTGTGCAGTGGAAGGAGGCCAGTGGACTTGATTTTTACATGGTACTATTGTACTGAAACTGGAGCCTTTCATGGGTTTCCAACCATTTTGTTCATGATTTGAATCATTTATCATCTTCCAGGAGCCGGCTGCTGCATGTGGCAGGCTGAGAGCCAGAAGTACTAGAGCTGATGATTGATAGATGATGCTGTTGAGTCGCTGTAAGGACTCAGGCTTGAGAATTTGATAGACAGTTATACACCTTGAGTGTGTGTTGCACTGTTTTAAACCGAATGTACTGCAGTTACTTCTTTGGCTTGTTTTGATAAAACAATCAGCTCTACAATATTATGTGCTAATGTCTTTTGATCATTTTCTAAAATGTTTCATTTTCTTTGTGATTTAACTGTCCACAGCTATTAGAATTGATTGTGAAAATTTTTCAGAAAAATCTCTTAGCTTCTTATTGCATAAAATTAACACTTGCGTGTGTGTGTGTGTATATATAGGTGTGTATATATAGCACTTGGTCTTCTCCTGAAACATTTCGCAACATTTAACCGTTCCTCTAACCATCTCTATGTCAGAGCAGAGGGTTATCTTTTAAGCTCTCTTATTTTCTGGTGCACTACTGAGAGAGCCTTTGAGAAAGGTTTATTTTGGACTGTGTACAACCTCATCTATGTTTATTTTACCATGGGTTTTGAATCATTATGCTGTTGAAAGTCCCAGTGATGGCACACATTCAGTTTACAACTGAGCTTCTGAAAATCTTACTTAAAATCTACTAGCATTTCAAAGATTTCATAATAACATGCGCTCAGTTTCCAAGGGTCTTTGACAAGACACCGTCCCACTGAATCTGGGGTACTTTCTCATAGTAATCCTCTACTTCATGCCAAGACCAGGTTTTGTTGGTCGCCAAGAAGCTCAATAGCAGCCACATTGTTCCAGTTTAAATCCTGGTATTAATTATCAAAATGCACACAATTAGATTTCAGATGGCAGGTCAGGAAACGGCTTTATTCTTCAATCAAACCGGCTGGCAAGATAGTTTCTAAAGGTTGCCATGGGGACTTGGTGACATTTGGATACTTCTCCTTTGTTTTGATAAACTTGCCTTGTTTGCAGTAGTTTCAGTTGTTTTAAGCATGCTCATTATTCCTCTGTATGTAAGTGCAAGTTTGGGCAAGAAGCTACTTTCTTAAAGCCCTTTTATGTGCTAGGAAGATCAACACGCTCATCTTTCCTATTTTTTCTAATATCTTGTGTATATCCTTGACTTAAAGTAGTTACAAATTGAAAATAATATAAGTTTTATTTTCCTCCACGTCTGTACAAAGAGTGTAAATATTTGTGTTTTAATTAATATATTCTGCCAGAAAGTGGGAAGTTTTGGTGTTGTGCTTATATTGTGTAATGCACTGGCGTGCTGAGTGGAAAAAATGCAAATGTTTTTAATTTCTATATCTATTCATGGTGTCGCTGAGAGACATGATAGTTACTGTATAGCAGCTTGAACTCTAGTATCATCGGAGTTCATGCAGTTACCGGTAACCGCCAGCAGGGGTCACTCTTTATATGCGTAATACACATTGATAACAAGACACTTGGAACCATTTAATTATCCATATTAAGCAGATTATGTATTAAATATATTTTACCACTCTTTGAATGGTTGAACATTTAATGAACATAAGTCATATTCTTGATGATGTTAATTTAAATTGTGAGTTTTCTAAAAATAATAAAAACAAAACAATTTTGAATTGAGCGGAAGACGTGTTTATAGTGTACAAACGTATATTGACACGTCTCAGATAATGTGTGATTATACATTCAAGAGCTAGCCTGTCCACTGACGCAGACCGTAAAATGACAACATCACAGTGTTCAAGCTTGTCAGGTCAATGAGAGACGGCGCTAAATGGAACATATGAAAGTCATGCGCTTCCAAGTGAGACTTTAATATTGTTATTCTAAAACTAAATATTTAAATCAGCAGCTTCCCGCCGGTTCGGGTCACAAATTGAGCCTTCTGCTGTGTCTATAGCAGACGAGAACATAAGCCCAGTTAGCCTAAGATACATATTGAGCAGTGACTTTGGCGAGTAGGGCTTTAATTTGTTTATCTTCTTCTCTTCTTCTCTCGGTGCATCTTGTGACGTACTTTTGTTTGTACTTCCTTTTGTAGCAAGCGGGGCCCTTTTTGTTTCAATCCCCACTCTCTCCAATAAAACGTCCACTTTGACTCTATTGTAATACTTGTTAAACATCCTGCACTTAGGATGCAAATAGATTTCCATTTTCTGCAATGAGATGACAAATACATTAATTTGCGGAAAAGAGGGGCGGGGGGACTGATGGAGAAGGACGGTTTGTTTGTCCCTCATCCTTCAATGTGAAATTTGATCAAAACATCCCAGCGGGTTCCTGTTTGGGGTTTTTCACTGGCCGTGCAGGGGTGTCTGTTTTGTGTTATTTCTGCAGCTCGCAGAAGGGAAGGTAGGGAATTATTTTACTCGGCGTAGCCTCACGATGAGTCATTCTCTCAAAGGTGTTTCAGTTTTTGCAGCTATGAGACTGAGAGTGGGGAGGGGGTGAAGGGAAGCAGTGTCACACAGCAGAAGTTAATTTCCCAAACTAAACATGAACTAACTTCACAGTTAACACACAGCCATCGTCTTTCTCTCACTCCTCTTCTTCTTTACCTTTTGCACAGAGTGACTCATCCATTCTGCCCTTCAATCTTTTCTTTCTCTCTTTTACACTTTCCCTCTCTTTTGAGCTGATTTTCCCACCCACCCATCCGTTTGGTAGCCGAGCATATTCTCCCGTTTCTCTCCTCAGTCTCTTCACCCCTTGGGATCCTGGTTTGCTCCTTTTTTACCTGATTCAAACACAGCAACATGCACCTGAAGGCTTCTGCACACACAACAATAGACAATCTGATGGTTCATTTTAGTCCTCCTCCTTTGCCCTGTATAAGACAATCTATTTATAGAAGAGTAACAGGGACTCCGTGGGTGGAAAACAGTGAACTAGATGATGCTATGTATTACAGCGGAAAATGAAATTACATGCATTGTGGTGTAGGAATGTCAACCAGCTTGAAGCAGATTTAAATACTTGGATGCCCTGTTGATGCCTGCTTATTGTTGTCAACAGTTATTTTTGGTTAACCTACTGTTTCATGCAAAATCATAACTTTTATGGATGCATTGATTGAGTTTCTCCTGTATTTATGTACTTTCAAGTTATTTTAACCCCATGACCTGTTTATTACTTTGGTGCATGTTAATGTTCTGAAAGGTAAAGATTGTGCTTCAGGTTATTACAGATATAAAGCTTCCTTCCACTTAATATGTAAGTTTATGCAAAAGTACCTGAACTCCTCCATGTTTTGTCAAATTACATCCCTGAGGTTCAGTGTATTTTCTTGGCCCTTTGTGTTAGACTATAAAAAAATAGTTTATAATTGTTAAGTAGAAGGAAAAAGCTTCATTATTCATTCTTATCCTACAAATAAAATTAAAAGTTTAACCCCTTTAATCTAATACACTGGTACTGTAGTGAATAAACACAATTGTATAGACAAAAACTGTACCAGAGTTTGAGGATGTAGTTGTGATCTTTATTGAAGAAAGTACAGAAAAAAACATGGCCTACATGGGGATTGCAGCATCATAACCGCGGAACACTTTTATTCAGCAGGGATGGAAAGGCTAAAGTTGGTGTAAATATGGATAAGTAGGCTGTAAAAGACTTGAAATGTTCACCTTCCAGCATGAGAGATACCCTTAACACAAACAGGACTGCAGGAGATTGCTTCAGATCAAAGAATATTTACTTTTTAGAATGGCCAAGTCAAAGCATAGACCTACAGTATATCCAAATAGGAATGTTAGGACTTGAAAACCACTCTTCACAGATGCTCTTCGCCCATACCGGTTGACTTTGAGCTATTTTTATACTAAATTTGGCAAGATTGTCAGTTCTTCTGTGTGGTAGAGACATGAGTCAAAATAATTGCAGCTGTAATGCTCTTCAAAGTATCGACTAAATGGGATACCAACAAACGGGACATTTTCCAGATTTTATTTGCATGTGAACTTGTTGCTGCAAAGTGAGTAACTTGATTCAACTGGACGAGTCTCCTGAGATAGAAAATGTTTGACCAATTGCAATAATAAACTAAACTATGGTTCATTGTTTTAAAACCATGGTTAAACTGGAAAGCATGTATTCAATTTTGAATCACTGAGTAAGGTTTAGTTGAAGTAACTATACATATTTCTATCTATAAGTTGAATTGTTTTGTGTAAAGTCACGACAAAAAAAAAACTATGAAATACAATAACGTTTGTGATTGTAATGTATAAAAGGGATATAAAAACTTTTGCAAGACCTTGTATAAAGCATATGTCATAATCAAACATACACATCCACAGGAGGCCTTCAGCATAAGTGGCCCAGCTATTATTAATTGAAATATCATTATTTCGGTGTGACTTTGTGTCTTTTCTTTAGTTGTAACCATTTTTTCTTGTATTTTGCAACACTACATGTCCTCCTCCACTTTCGTATTGACGTGACTGCATCACAGCTCATTAAGGATGTGGGCTTAAGGCTCCTTCTCCTAAAAGAGCAGCTGCAGCAAAAAAGCTCAATGGATGCACAGTGTGTTAATCAATAAGGGTCTGATGTTTCTCAGGGATAGAAGTCCTTTATTTTTCTGCTCCCCGTTTCTCCTTGACCTTTGACCAGTAATAGAGGTGCAGGCTTCACTCAAAACCTGTCTTTAATGTTTGGTTTTTTTTAACCCTTTTTTGCCACTCCTTGCACCTCACCTTCTGCTGTTCTGACTTCTTATTGCCTTTTGTTTCACCTTCAACTTTTCCCAAAACTTATCTGCATGTTTTTCTCATCATGTCTACCTTCCTTTTATTGCTTTTCCCTGTGGCAAGTTTGCTTCTTGTAGTTTATTCTCTTTTTTTTGTGTTTTGTTTTTGAAAAGTGTAGAAATACAAGCGTCACAAAAGTTTCTGTGAAGAGTGTCTTTTTACAGCTCTCTCCCTTCCTGTGGCCATCTCCTGATATGTCCTCCAGGAGGAGTTGAGGGAGCTGAGGCAGCAGCCCATCGACCCCCAGGCGGAGCAGGAAATCATTGACAGCATCGAAGAGGTCTACTTCTCCAACGACTCCTTCGACATGGTGCGGCACGAACTGGAGGTCAGTCGCTCCGGGATCGTGTTATCGCGTAAACGAGTCCCACTCTGTTCAAAACGATGAGACTGGCTCCTCAATCGACCTCCTACTTTTTTATTTTTTCAGGATAACGATTGCATCAAAGCTCGCCACATTTCAGCGACTTTAATAACAGTAGCATTGCATATCAAATGGGAATAAATATGTTCTGCCGCTGCTCATTGAGCCACATCTGACTGGCAGGAGTAAAAGTTCTTTCTTACCTGAGCTGCTGTCTCTTACGCTTTTACTGAGCTGCGTGCACATCACCCAGGTCCGGATTGATGGATTGCATCCACGCGACACAAGAAAGGTGTGAAATCTCATTAGATTTATCTTGGTATTGCTACACCATCCGAAATGAGACTTTCAGTCAAGAGGAAAGTAATTACCTCTCATGCTTTGAGCCATGGATTTGTAATATCTTCTTCTTTTCTCTAGCAAAGTTTGTTTGCTGTTTACCAAATAAGATTCTCTTTCATCTTGACTAATCTGATTTATGATCTAACAATGTGTATTTACTGAATAAACTCCTCTTTTCCTTGAGTAAAGAATCAAAGTTACCTTTAGTCACAGCAGCTGAAAAAGCTTAAATTCTTTGAGAAGCATAGTTCTTTTAGAATTTGAGAATAGAGAGAAGATGAAATCCCTGTTTTGATCCTGTGCAGGAAAAAAAGTGATTGTTGAAAGAAAGTCAGAATAATCCTGAAAATGGAAACACCAACATGCTGCAAAGGCTGCAGAAGACGTGTTTGCTTTTTACCACAGAAGACCCTGAGAAACAGTATTTACTGACTAAATTAATTTTCTATTTTAAATATGTGAGTTATCTTTAGTCTCAACAGCTAAAAAAAGTTAAAAATCTTTTAAATTCATGGTGGGATATTTAAAAAAAAAAAAAGACTCTGAGGAGGTAGATTGCCTCTTTCAACAAACAGTAGATCCAATTCCTTTCTAGTTAAATGCTCATTTGGGTTATAGGCTGGATGCCGCCTTGCAAATGTGAGAAGGGTTTCGGAAATTGGTTTATGGACACAGAAGCTTTGGCTGTTACCGTCTGTATTGGAGGAAGCGAGGTAAATATTCATTGCGGTTTAATGTTTGTCTGTGTTTCCTGTTATTATAGAAGCTCCCACCTGAGCTGAACCTTCAGGAACTGGAAGAGTACAGAGACAAACTCAAGAGACAACAGGCTGCAGTAAGTGACTACTCTCAGTAGTAGAAGCGCACAGGCAAGAAGTTAGACTGTAAGGTGTAGTATTTGGTTTTATGCAGTGTATTTGAATATTTGTTTTTAATTGTGTGTTGAGATTAATTATATGTAAAACTAAATGTAACAGTATTTTATAGACAGTTCTGTTTTGGGTACTAAAGAGAAAAAATGACAAAAAACAAAACAAAACAATAAAAAAAAAAACATATAAAAACAACAGGTCCAGAGAAATCTGTGCTGACTTCACCTTAATTTTCATTTTATTACTCTGGAAAGCTGGAGTAATAAATCTGCTCCCATCTGTGCTGCCCTCCTGTGCTGGCAATAATTTTAAAATAATGAAACAATAAAGCATCTGAAGAAAAAGCTCCCTAAAAGCTCTTCTTTTCATTTTGATAGAAGATTTAAATGTTGTTTTGCTCCATCTTGTTATCTAAAATTTGCTTTATACCTCAAGGGCCTGCCACACCTCTCCACAGCAAAATGTGTCTTGTTAGGTGCATTTGACTTGAAAGGCTCTTTGACAGCTGGTTGTCTTCTATACAAAGAGGAGTATAGGGAGGACTAAATGGTATATCATGGTTTGCACTCTGTCTAAATTCACTTGTTTGTTCCTTTAGTTTTATCTCTGGTTTTTCCTCCTCAGCTGGATCATTTTCATAAAACCCTTTATACAGAGGTCATTTAGTTATTTGGAGTTTCACAAGGCTGACCTTTGAAATGTTTTGTTTTTATAGCAGCATATGGAAGACCAGCACTTTCACAAACCAACATAGATGCTACCCACCTGTCTCTCTAGCGTTTAAATATTTCTTTTTAGTTACCTAATAGCCATTCTTTTTGTTGTGTGCCACATGTTTTCACCACACACTTCATATCCCTTATTTTTTTTTGTACACTACTCTTCCACTTGCCCTCTGGTGTACTGGCTGTTTAAATGAGACATTGCTCCAGACACTTTGGCATGGAGAAATAGTAGCCTATAGCATAAGTGTACATAAGCTGCCTCACATCTTTCCTGTCTGAAATGAAGAGAAAGATGTTTGTGGCTGTTTGTGGTTCTCCGCCTTTAGGCATTTGGTGAGCTGTAGCAACTGGTCTGGGCTTGTGCCAGACAGGATATTTGAAGGTAATTGTTTGTGTTGTTTGGTGTTCGGTGTACATGACATCTCGACTTGTGTAATTGTTTCCCTTATGATCTTGGGAAAACATAGATTTCTTACTTACTGCCAGACCTGGAGTTTTTCTTTAGACCAACTATTCTGTTGCGCACTGATCATTTTGGATTACTTTCTAGAAAGTCCTAATAAAGTTTTTATTATCATCCTTTTTCTTTACAGGTTTTACCTTTAAGGTATATGTTGAAATATTTATTTATTTCACTAAGCAAAACCAAGTAGGTAGACTGATTACAGACTGTTTGCAAGTCTTTAATCATGTTCATTATTATGATTTTCCACTTACAATTAACAGAAGCACAACATTTAATTTCTTAGACTAAAATTTTACCTTGGACAATTAAAAAAAGAAAATTTACAGAAATGTGGGTTTAATGTCTGTTTAAAGGTTATATTTTCTAAAGGTACATTTTAATATGACAAGCAACCCTCATTGGAATGCATACTCTAATTTACTGAATATGACTGTCTCCACAAATGTGGCCCATAATTACAGTTGGAACTAAATAATATACATTTTAATACAACTAGAACTGTGACACACCAGCCTGGACAAGAACTCATAATTATCTTGCCACCATGAGCATTGTGAGAATGCTTAAGGAGGACAGAAATCTCTGATCTCTGAAGCTCATTGTTAGAGAACAGCAGGAAAGACTGGCACTTCGGAGTCATTATGTATTCATAGAGATCAGGTATATTCGGAAGGGATAGAAGAAAATAAGTATATCTTTCCCACCAACACAAATGGAGAGATGTTGAGTCTGGTAAACTCTTCTTGGATTTTAACTTGGACTGTATGCATTGATCAGATACAACTTAAGACAGAGCTTTTAGACAATTAACATTCCAGGTGTTTTTGACATAAAGGATAAAATGGGGGAAAAAAAATACATCTCATTTCCACTACTTGCTATGGTGGAGGATCTGTGATTCTTTTGGACTGTTTCTCTTCCAAGAGTCATGGGAATCATTTTAGAGGTTTGATTACTTTCATGTCTTAACCAGAGGTGACATTAGGTGTGAAGGGCTCTGTATTTTCTATATTAAAGTGAGTTCAAGCTAAAATATTTATGGATGCATGGTGTTTTCCTTTTATCTATAGAAGATTTTCTGTGTTTAAGTAAGCTTATTAGAAATGCCATGTTGCATCAGAAAGACAACTCAGCAGGAGTTACAGCGAGTCTGTGATTGATAACATGCTATGATTTTATTTTGTTTGGTGTGCTCGAAGAGTTGTTTGGCACTAAGATTAATCCCGTCCTCTGCTGTTGAGATGTAGGATAAATTCAGAAATATGCTAATAGGGACAGATTATCGAGACTGCTGAATTTTATGTTTTTGGTAGATTTTATTTGGAAGCGTGCAACAAGAATGAGTGGAAAAGTGAAACAAAAAAAATCAAAATGTTGTTGGAATATCCTGAAAATATGAAGTCAGGATTGTGACTTGTGTATGCACTGTGGTTCATCAAACTAATGGTGGTCCCCTGCAGCCAGCTTTGAACAGACCACATTCCCTCTGAGGAAGCGATAATGATGCTTTTAGACTCTCAGCATAAGGGTTGCCCTGTGTCGGCCTTTCCCTCTGCTAGCTGATGTGGAGAGTCCTCCTCATGCTGCTCAGTTCACTGTTGGTGTGAGCATATGTAGCTCTGTGGCTGTAGTACTCGGAATAACAGCTAGTCTGCCAATTGGACAATATGTGTTTATATCTATGTTTACTATTTTCTCTTTGCTCTTGCTGTGCCAGAAAGTCCACAAATGTGACTGACACATTGACTTGTTTTACCTTTAAAGCCACATCATGTTAATCACCAACTAATGAAGAACAACTTTCTCAGTGAAGAAAGAAATGATTGATAAATACAAAGTATAGTACACTTGTGAATTGGAAGGAAAAATCCACGGTTTATTAAAAATGTTTCACAAATAAATATGCAAATGCACTCTGCCCGTCTTTTCCTCCAAAATTTCTAAATACAAGGCAATCAATTGCCTTCAGAAGTCAGCTAATAAAAAATGGCATCCTGTGTAGAATTCAAGCTCTGTATAAATACAGCGCTTCTGTAAAGGCCTCAGAGGTTTTTAGAAAGCAGGTCCTGATCATAAAAAGCAGCCCAGGGTCTATACAACTCATGGAGCACTGTTCAATCCATCCTCTAAATATAGATTGAATGTGGCACAATGACATGCAGCTAAAGGGAAAGGCCTGGCATGCTGAGAATTAATCAGCCAAGAAGCCCCTGGTAACCCCTGAAGATCTGCAGAAATCCACAGCTCCAGTGGTTCTGTCAACAGAACAAGTATTAGTCATTCGTTAAACAAATTGTGGAGTGATCTTCCACAAAAAGATTTAAAAATAGGACAGAATTGCTGAAAGTAGGCGGTAAAATGTCCTTCTTGAAGTTTGCCATAAGGCTCCAACTGCCCTGTGATGGACTGGTGACCTAGGGTGTACCCTGCCTCTTGCCTGTTGACCCCTGGAGATAGGCACCACTAGGTGCCTATCTCTTGACCTCACTAGGGATAAGGGGTCAAGAGACCTCACTAGGGATAAGGGGTCCAACCAAACATGAGGTGCTCTGGGCAAATGAGATGAAAAGTGAATTGTTTTGTAACTTTCATTATCGTGCTGTGTGAAGGATTTTCTTCAGCAGGGACAGGGAAACTGTTCAGAATTGATGAGAAGCGAGATGAGGCGAGATTCAGGTCAACCATAGAAGAAAACCTATTAGAAGCTGTAAAAGACTTGAGAGGAGGTTCATCTCTCCAGCAGGACAACCTCCCTAAACATGTACACAACTAGGACTGTGAAGGAGTTGTGTAGATCAAAGCATATGCATGTTAAAATAAACATGGTCAAAGTCATGAAATACAATTGAAAGCTTGTGGCAAAAAAATGCTCTCTCAATTTTGAGCTATTTTACAAAGTACAGGAAAAGAAATTTGTTGAGAAAATATTTACTGAGATGGGCTGAAAAGAAATAAATCTCACACTTTAAAATTTTTCGGAGTATAAATGTTGAGAACCATAATTTTTTTTTTCTGTTATTCACAGCAGTGCTCTACTTTGTGGTAATGCTAATAAAATGCACAAAAGTTTGTGATTGCTTGGAAGCGTGCAATAAGAATGAGAAGAAAAGTGAAACAAAAAAAATCTAAATGTTGTTGGAATATTCTGAAATTCTGTATTATATGGGTTAACAGTAGTGTATTTCTTGTTGCATCTTACCACCCAGTATCAACTATGCTTTAACATTACGTTTATTTTGCCTCTGCATTCCCAATCCAATTGGAAGAACAGTTCTCTTTAATGGAACTTGAAAGCTAGCAGTAATGAGTTCTGTCCCTCTGATCAACTTCCTTATTTGTAGTGATGCGTATGCAATCATTGCCTGAACCTTGCCTGGCCGCATCCGTATGCTTAAATTTGGGTGGAATGATGACGCGCTGCAGAGTGAAAAGTACGAGTGAGTGAAAATGAACCACAAGAGATTATGTCAATGCATGATGAAAATAGACCCACAGAGATCAATTTTAAATAGTCATGTTTGTGCCATTGCATTAAGAGTTGAAACTCTTTAGAATAGCCTTTTATTGCTGCTAACCCTGATTAGTGCATGCTTATTTGGGTCTAATTACCTCACACATTTGTGTTAATTTCTGGCTGAAAAACCTTATGTGTTCAAATGCAAATATATGCAAATTCACATATGCACTTATATTCAACCTTTGCCATGATTATATATTACAATCTTCATTGCTAATCACTAAGTAACAAACTATACAAGCATTCTTTCTGTCTGCAGAATTTAAAATATTTTGCTACAGTTTAAAAGACATTTTTTGTCTCCTGTGAAATTTCTTTCCTCTTTTTAAAAATGCCATGGTAAAGCCAATAATTTCCCCAATTGTTTTATTGTCTTTCTTTGTTGACTATTCATCATTGGCAACCATTTGGTTTGGACAATATTTGTTCCATCTGCTAAATATTAAATGCACCGTGCTTGCTTTGCTGCTCACTTACTGCACAATTAACCTCAGTTTGTGTCTGTGAGGGCAAGCTGAGAATTAATGACTTTGGCCTTGTGGCTCAGGTAGTGCTCAGTTATTCACAGCTGGTTATTTGCTGTGTGTTCACACCACTTCACTTTAGAATGTTATAGTATTAAAAAGATTAAATATGCCGATAGGTGGCGCTGTGGGGTTATTTTGGTACATTTTTCTGAGCTTAAGAGTTAGTATTTGCTTTTTTCCCCTCTCCCTTGTTACCTCAATGTAGTCTTTTCTTTTCTTCCAAGCATTTTTTGTAATCTTCTTTTTTTCTAATATAGATTTAAATGTAAAAGCAATCCCCTTATTAAGATTTCATGAAAGAACCTCTCAATCTTCAAGTGGAGCCACATTTTCCATCTGTTAAGGTCTTCACTTTTCAGCCATGCATGCTTAACACACGTTGAAATGTCATCTCCACCCCTAACTTCATGCACTGCATACTAACAACTTGTCCGCCTCCTCACCACTTTGAAAATACTTGTGCTTGGTAACACAAAAAGAGATTTTCATTAGATTCACGCCTTTCTTGTCATTTTGTTGAGCATTAAATGATATACAACAAAAGGAGACACCTTTTCTTTGGAAGATAACATATATTGTGAAAAACCTGAAGCACACAAACAAAAACAGATAAAAAAAATATGGAAAGATATTCTAAACCACTGCACTTATGTAAGGTATATAACTCAAACAGGTGTTTGGTATTTTAACAGCTTATGCCAGAAAGTTGTTGAGCAGTTTGGTGGTTCTGGTTTGGATGTTATCAGTTCAAGCCTTGCTCCAGTTTAAGATGTTCATGGAGTATGAGTCCATAATCTGTGTTCAGAGGTCTCTTCCTGCAGAGCCAGAACTTTGACAGAAAGTAGAGATGATCCTTTTAGATCCCATCACTATCCTGTGCATGGCCCTCTGGTCTGCCGTCTTGCAGTTGGAGTTCAATGCTGAGAAGCAATACCTTGTGATATTGTAATTAACTGACCTTGATTTGCTACGAACACTCACCTACACCTCATCTATTGCCTGTCAACACATAAAGGGCATCCGCCAATCACATTACAGAAACTCAATGCACTTAGGTATCAGAATGAGAAGAACATGATTTTTTTGAATGGATTCATTTTGCTTTCTACCAACAGTTTACACCTGTGAGGATGCTGCAATGGTCTTATATTGGGCCTTTTGGTATTCTAATATTCTAATATTCCTTTATTTAATCAGTTAAACCCCGTTGAGATCTAGATCTCATTTTCAAGAGGGACCTGAAACAAAGGCGGGGATACTCATCACTGTACTAACGAGGAGAATATTGTGACAAACAATGTTTATTACCTCAACATTGTTTGTCACAGCTTAACTGAGTATTTTTAGCTGAATACAACCATCCCTTTACAACCACAATGTACTACTGATTGCCACTTCCAGCTGGGTAACAGACCAAGTCACAAAGCTCAAATCATGTACTCCAGTAGTTTTAATTATCCACTTTAAGTTTTCAGAAGCACTTTGTGTTCCTTGCGTTTCCATTCATACAGAAAAGTAAAGCGTCCTTGTACTAATTTTACATCCATACCTTTTGCACTGTACTTCAAGAGCACAATGCAAGCTCTTGAGAAAATGAAAGCTGCTTCAGGTTATATATGTACATATAAGCTGTTTGTGTGTGTGTATTGATTTGGTAAAAGGAACAATGCAGAGAGTGAAAACCTGAAACTGCAATCTGAACAGCTGTAGCAAAGATCTCCCACAAAGAAACAAGACTTTCTATTGAGAAAAATATAGAATGAAGACACACCGAGAGCAAGAGAGAGAGAGACACACTCTGTTGAAATGCTATGGCTATTTGGTGATTAGATACAGACATCATTTGTGTTATTCGTGCCCCATTCTCAAAATACAATTACGGTTCCCAATCCATTTCTGTAGAGTGAACTTGAGAATATCTTTGCTCTTTTTTATCATGTTTTCATGGTTTTATTCTACTTTCCTTTCCATAGGTTTCTAAAAGGGTCGCTGATCTCATTCTGGAGAAGCAGCCTTCTTATGTCAAGGTAGGTTTCCATTGCCAGCTGAATACTCCCATTTTTCCAAATACTCTGCTGGACCGTCAAAGTAGTTTCTGTTCCTGATATTCTCTTAGGGACCAGGTTTAGCTTACATTGGTGCCATTCAGTGCAACAACCTTTGCTTCTGTCAGCCAATCATTTTGTGGAAACTGTGTCAAAATTGGGTTTGAAGTGTACATACAGTGCAATCTGAGCAAAGTGATACCTTAAACTTTCATCTTAGAATATGCCAGGTTTATTTCAAATGCAATGGACACAGAGACAGAATAGAAATGGAAAAAAGAGACAAAAATTGAGAGAGCTGGGATAATAAGTTAAAAGTTAAGAATAGAGGAGAGGAAGAATGATAGAGAATACAAGGAAACACACAAGTAATCTGCTTCTACACCTGCAGAAAGAGAAAAAAACAGAGTAGCGAAACCACAGTGACAAACAATATATGCATATATAACAATATCAGGGAGAAACCCTTTGCTCTGGTACTTTGTACATATGACACAACTTTTTTTTTACTTAATGCAGAGCAACTTAGATCCATCTGAAACAGTGCACCTTGTATTTTCTTACATGGTTGATTCAGAAAGATTTTTTAAACTCAATTGGTAATTTTTTTTCTTTGTGACCTCAACAGCTGAAATTTAGTTTCAAGACATATTCCTTGTATGGGCTCTTTTGTGTTGTGTAATTGCTTCTTTGCTGAACTCAAAGCACAATATGATTGGACATTAGCTTATTTTGATGCTACCAGGGTGTCATGTCAGCTACCAGAACTTTGGTAACCATAGAGATAGGAAATTAGACTCCTTTCCCTGAAAAGTCAAGAGAAGGAAGTCAGTAATGTATTTATTCATAAAACCCTAAGCCATGTGATTGTCTCTTCATGTGATTGTCTAGTGGTTTTTAGTGACTAACTGAATTTAACTGCGTTTTTCTAACATTTAATTATCTTGCACGTCTTTGCTTAATCTATTATATTCTTGAAGAATAGAGGAGATCTGACTGGCTGTTGTATTAAAATTTATTCTGCATAATTTACCAAATTTAAACAGCATTGTCTTCTGTTCCCTTTGCTTCCACCACTGGCCAAGCAGATAGTTATGTCCTGCATTCACTTGTGCTCGGATATGTTGTATTTACTTTATTCAGATAGGAGTTAATCAACACTTCAATTTAATTCTTTTTTTTTCTGTGAATTATGGTGCATGATCTGTGATGTAATGAGCCTGCAAGAATTTGCAAGTGCCACATTTTTATTTTTGTTAGCACATCTTTAATGTCACTAAATACATGATGTGTGACAACTCTAATTGGCAGAAAATGTCTGACCTTGTTAAGGCCTTTGAAAATCTGTTGATGCTTTCAAACGCTAATAATTTTTTATAAGGTCATGCCAATATCCCACAACCAGGAAAACGGTAATGTTCACTGGTACGCATCTGCCGTTTTTCGGCGACATTTCTAAATTGGTACTACTTTGTGTCACTATCAATATTATGTTTTTACATTGAAAACATTGTGTCCAAAATCACTTAAAAACATTGGTGGCTTTTATTCAGTTCCTCATATCAGTTGCTGCTGCATATGTTTATAACTAAGAACATAATCCTTGACGATAGCTTCTTTCTTCTGCTGTATGATTTTCTGCTGTTTTTTTGTTTTTCTTATCAACCCTTGGTGATCTTTTTTAAAAAATCCACAAAGAAAAACACATCCACAGGACTTTAATCTGTTCTTTTGTTGAGTGTAACACATCAATGAACCCACAAATCACAGAGCCACATAAATGTCTGGCTGCTAAGCGTCTAATATGATTCATAGCTGTACAGTGGTCAGTTTGATCTCTGATAATGCCCTCTAGGGATCTTTGGCTTTCAGTTGTGTTCAGATAGTGTGATTCAGTTTTATAAAGTGAAAAAAATTACACAGAATCCAGAACCATTAGTATTGATTCATTTATAATTATTTTATATAAATTTGTTTGCTAATGTATAATGTATGTACTACTCAAGATCAATAAACAAAACCAGCAGGGATTTTTAGTAAAAGTTCCCATATGTACATTTTTGGTTAGTATTTAAGTCCTCAAACTTTATCATCTTCAGATGCATCAAAAAAAGGATGTTTGCTTTTCCTCAAAATTCTAATAAATTACCTCCAAATAGGGTGGACGAGGTAAATCGAAACCATCACAAAAGAGTACAATTGAATCAGTGTTTACTTACATAGCACCCTGAACGTATTCACAGTGCTACAGTTTTTCTTTCTATGTTGCAGCTTTATCTCTAAATGGATTAAATTATTTTTTTCTTTACAAACTTTGCATAAACATATTTGTATAAGTATTTCCAGCCTTCGCCATGAAGCTCAAAATTAAGCTCATGTGAATCCTGTTTCTAATAATTCTTGACATGTTTCTACAGCTTAATTAAGAGTCCATCTGTGGTAAATTAAGTTGATTTGACAGAATTTGGAACGGCACACAATTTTATTTTGACAGTATTTTGACAGTACATGTCAAAACACAAACAAGCATTTAGTCAAAGGAATTGTCTGTACACTTCAGAGACAGGGTTGTTTCAAGATGCAAATATGGGCAAGGGTTCATGATGATTTCTGAAGCTGAAAGGCCCCATACTTCATCCGAAGTGCCGAAATCGACTTTCATTGACAGAGATGCATGATGGAAATTGCGTCATTGTGTTTGCAGAGAAGAATCTGTCTCCCATTCTTGACTATAGGCCCAGGTTGAACTATTTCCACAGAGGTATGTGCGAAGTGTTGTGTGATTGGTTAGATGTTTTGTTCCCCGATCTAAATTCGGGCATATTATGTAAAGGTCATTTTTATATATGTCTATTATATGTGGTTATGTTTATTCAGTTAAAAAAGTTAACTACGAAAAAACTAATTATAGTGCAGCAAATAAAGCGGCTACTCCCGCCGCCTTTTCTTTTTGTTACGTCTTTTATCGCTTAAAATGAGTCCAGAAACTATCAATGCTGCTTCTACATAGTCATTCGTGTTTGATTATTCTAAATTCATGGTGTGTTGGGGGTTTTACTGGATTTTCTTCTGAAATCGGGATCGGTTCATGTGGTGTGTTGCTCCTGCTGTGTGGCTGGACACACGAACCAACCGAACCTGTTGTACTTTTATCAGCTCTGTGGTCACAGAAGTTTGGAAAAGCGGCCAACAATCCTTAAATCATGCCGTGTGAACCAGACCTCAAACTCAAAAGCTCTTCTCTCATCTCGTCTCGACCACTTCCCTAACGCTCTCTGACTCTGGTCGCTATGGTAACATTTACACATCCCTTCAAAATAAGATACAAATGCGCCACAAAAACAAACACTTTCGTGAAAATTCTAACTCACAATAACGACTAATGGGAGCCCTGAGCTTGTTTCTCTGCAACAAGAGGGTCCCGTCTGGGAGTGATGAAAGACAATAACACCCGAAGTGCAGCTTATGCACAGGGTATTCATGGTCTCTTAGCAGCGAAGCAGTTTGAAGGCTTCATTGCCTCATTAGCGAGCCGGTCATCATATCATGCAGAACGGGCTTGGAATGTGGGAATCACCTACCGGGATAAATCCATTCTCCTGTCTCTTCACTTTACCATTTCCCCTTCGCAAAGAAACTTTCCAAAGACATCTGATTTGTGTCTTACTCATTTTGCTGCTTGTGGGCTCAATGTTGGCGTGCAAGAACCGATAGAATCCGGTTAAAGGATTTTCACAATAAAAGATCCTCCAGACTCAAATAATACATAAAACGGAAATATTTAATTATTTCTTGTGCGGCCCGGTACCAATTGGTTCACGGACCGGTAACAGTCCGCGGCCCGGGGGTTGGGGACCAGTGCTTTAGAGGCCTGGCCATAGCCCAGACCCGAATCTGCATAAATATCTCTGTAGAGATTTGAAAATGGCTGTGCAGTGATGCTTCCCATCTATCCTGATAAAACTTGAGTGCAAAGAGGAATTAGCAAATCTACCAAAACAGAATTTGCCAAGGTTGTGTGATGATATTCAGGAAGACTTGAGATGGTAATTGTTTCCAAAGGTGCATCAGCAAATTATTGAGCAAAGACTGTGTTATTTTTTCATATATATTTGCAAAGAATAAGAAATAAATTTTTTTTTCATTTTGTGATTATGTGGTTTTGAGGGAAAGTGATACATTTCATCCAATTTTGGAATAAGACTGCAACATAAAATGTGAAAACAGTGAAGCACTGTGACTATTTCAGTATGCACTGTACTACGTAGTCGCTCATTCTGCCTTTCTCCTTGATTGAATTTTTCTTCTATTATTGTTGCAACTTTACCAAGAATTTTTGATTGTAGCTTCCAGGTATGAGTGGGTTTGAAATGACTTAGCAGAATAGGAAAAAATGTATGCGGCACTGCAGTTATTGTTTTTGGAGTATGTGTGATTGTATTGAAGGCCTTGCCAAAAAGATTCACGGAGTTGGAAGTTTTCACAATTTGCAAACATTACAACTAAAAACTTTAGTGTTCGAAGTTCTTATGTGTTAGACCATTACAAAGTAATACATAATTGAATATATTCATCCCCTGTATTTTGAAACATCCAAATTAATCCAGCTCATCCAATTGCCTTTAGAAGTCACCTAATTAGTAAATACTACTAATAACCTGTTTGGTGAAGACCTCAGATGTTTGTTAGAGAACATTAGTGAACAAATAGCAGACAGGTCAGGGTTTAAGTTAGGTAAACCCAGGTTAGGTAATATTAAAAAACTACTTAAACGTTTGCACATGTCAAAAAGTGTCAAATGTGCAAAATTATGTGGTGGAAAACTAACACTACTTTAACCTGAATCCACCATTCCCACAGTTAACTCTAGATGTGGCAGCCTCTTGTTGGGTTTCTTTTCTTCAACACTCATGTGAAAACTGGTCAGAGATGATGGGAAGCTAGACATAAGAAGAAAGATAGCCAATAGCAGGGTAAACCTGGAAGAAAACATACTAAAGGCTCCAAATAGCTTGCAGTTGTTCTTTCAACAAAATGTGGTTTCACAAATTATAAATGCAGGGTGGCTGAATACAAAGTTACATATTTTTTTGGTTGTTTTTATTCGTAAAATGTTTTGAAAAGCTGGTTGTTTGTTTTTTAAATTTTTGCACAATTTGTATATCTCTGTCACATCATAACCCAGTAAAGTTCATTAAAGGTTGTGGTCTTGTGACATTACAGAAAATAAAATAAAATAAAAAAGACAATCCAAGGTTATGAATATTGCAATATATAATATTGCATGTTCTTGGCACCATTCAGATACTGGAGTGTCTTTTTGTAACTCATGGCTTCCTAGACCATGCAGGTTTGTGCCCAAAATGGCCCCCTATTTTACTTTTTCCTGCACTCAGCACAACAAAGTGAGTTGAGCAAACCCCAAACTGCAGCATCATTACGATGTAATGTATGTATAAATGTAAGGAGGCAGGGCAAAGTTAATGTGCTGAAGGGGTCACAGAGTGGACCTCTCATGAATATATGAATAAAAGACCTGGAGAAAAACTTCCCTTATGACTAATAATTTCTTTCTCCCACGCGGACTGTATAGAGCTGCAATCTGCCTGGACACTATATTAGATTTGGTTCTCCTGTACGTTGAAAGTGGGCTGACTATTAAAACCTGTTGGTTATAACCCACCACTGTTGCACAGTTTCTGTATTTCCTCTCACACAGAATGAGCTCACCTTGCTGTCAGCGTAATATAGGGTAGACTGCTCGAAGGTGTGATATAAGAACGAGTTGGAGCCTCAGGCTGGATTCTAGGCTCTCTTCATGTTCAACACATGTAGGCGTGTGTGTGCTCGTGTGTCTGTGCGTGTTTCTGTTTTCATTTCAATCAAAGTTCTCTGTGCCTTTTCCAGTGTGTCACTGTGCACGTATAACAAGGCCTTTTCCAAATTCAGTTTTAATTTCTTTGCTGCTATGTGTTGGTAATGAGACATATTTTAGTGTAGAGATTGCATAGCAAGCCGCTCATTTTCATGCAAAAGATTAGCTTCTGTTGGAGAAAATAAGTGGCTAAATTTTTTTGGTCAAGTTTACCTTCAAATGCACATGTCGCCAATTCAAATACTTATGCCTGTTTATGTTATTAGTACAGATATGCTTTAATAAAAACAGGAATTGCTAAAACATTTAAATGTGTTTATGTTCAGTGATGATACTGAACATAAACAGTATCCTCAGTGAAACCTCTGCTTGTGCACCCTCAGTCTCTTGGTAGTTCTTTTTCAGTGACTTTTGCACTATGAAGACTGCATATATGAGAGTTTTACAGTTATTTCTGAAGACTCAAT
Source organism: Xiphophorus maculatus (assembly GCF_002775205.1). NCBI lineage: Eukaryota > Metazoa > Chordata > Actinopteri > Cyprinodontiformes > Poeciliidae > Xiphophorus > Xiphophorus maculatus. Next base: position 21,879,636 of record NC_036455.1, on the reverse strand, counting down.
TGGCTGCATGATCAGAGCATTGGATACAATCAGCTGGATTCATTTTTTCAGGTCATTTTATCCCTGGCCATAGGTTACTACTTAACAGACATAGTCATTTTGGAGGTTATTTTAATGCAACCATCTCCATGCCCTTTCAGTGTTTTATTATATTCTTTTCATGCAGGGTTGCTGCCTACATTACATATTAGTTGTGTGTATTTACTACACACAACAAATCCAGAACATAGAAGATAAGTTCTAGATAAACAAAGAATAAAATGTATTAAAATTGTCTGAATCATTTCAGTGATCTTTTTCTTTTACAATCTAGGATACTGATTAAACAAGAAGTGCATGCAGTGTTGTCCTTTCTATCTTTGATCTGAAGGTTGTTGTTAATCTGTTGTTAATTTGATTTTATGAAAGCATTTTTGGTGCATTAATTAAAAGAAAAAATTACTTTGTCATTTTAGATAATGATAAAAAAAATAATAATAATTAAATGCCCAAAGTCAAACTGGCAAAACATTTGATTAGCTTATTGATTTCAATTTCACATTGTATACATTTTATTTTTGATCCTTTTTTAAATCAACCCAAATCCTGACACGTCGCCAGATGTTTGAAACAGTGTGAAGGAGACTTTAATTCAGGCATTTTTTTTGCCTGATGCAAACCAAAATACAGTTAACATGACCAAATCCAAAAGGTTGATTAGGTCTCTCACTTGGAGAAAAGGAAGCTTCTTGTTGACTAAAGTTTAGACTTTCTGAATCTGAACTCATTTCTGACTGTGAATATATGAGGTGTGCTACGAAGGCGGTGATCAACTAGAGAAGATTATTCTACTATTGACCACAAATGACCTGAGAGAAGTTATTTTGGTATGAAAAGGTATGAAAAGGATATTTTGAAGGGACTTAAAGGACAGACAGTTCTTGTTGGTTAAAGGGTAAATCTAAAGTTTTTATGTGCACTTTACCAGCCCTTAATTTCACTAACATAAAAATGTATTTTTAAAAGTCACAATATTGCTCATGACTAAGAGTTTGCATGATTTACCTCAAAATCATTTTGTGGAAATAAGTGAATAGAGGTTTAACCTTTTTTTTCATATTCTTTCTCTGACCCCAAAAAATCCCAAAACAAAACAAAATCATCACAAGGCGCAAGTCCCTCCAGAGAAAATCCTTGCCACTGAATAAACTCTTGCAATGTAATCTTGCTTCTTATCAAGGTCTTCGTCAACAGTCAAGATCATGAGGCCAGATTGGTTTGAAAGGAGGTACTGAACTTGTGCCCACAACTGAATTGGCACTTTTGTTGTTCTGTTTTTATTACCATTAAAAATGGATTTCCTTGGATCATATTCTCTTAATGAAAGGTTTGTTTTTTTATCTGACAGTGTTATGAGACACTTTTTTTTTTGAGAACACTGAAACGTTTTTTTGCAAAAGGACGATACGGTTTTGAAAATAAGATCAAGGAACCAACATCTTACACCTCCGGCAAGAGGAGGTCGGGAAAATAAAAGGACAAAGAAGACAAGAAGAGGCTGCACAGTGTTGTCTGAGGGTGTGCTTGTTCTCGGTAGAGGTCACTGAAGTGGGATGATTGCTGAACTCTCAGAGCAGACTGATCATTCACGCTTCTCTAAATGTCACAGCTCTAAAGAGCAAAAGGTTTCGCTCTTTTTTATATATATATTTTAGGAATTGTTTTCTTCCACTGTATTATTCATTGGCACTGAAACAGTGACTCCATAACTGAATCGTGCATTTACTCATAGCAGAGTCCTTCTGATTCAGAAATGCTCTAATATTTGATATACAATTGAAATCTGATAGAACAGTTTGCCAAGGTTTTGGTCTTTTCTCCCTTTCATAACTGGTGTGACCTAGTCAATAATTTCTACATTTTCTGTGGGATTTATATCAGGACTTTGACTTTGTTGTTCAGCCACTTTGAACCCAATTTTGCAGTATTAGAGTAAATTGTCAATTTGGAGGATTTTTTCTTTAACATATACTTTACTCATGATGACATGGTTTTTTCAGCAACTCTCCCAAAACATGATGCTGCCACCCTGTTACTTCACAGCTAGAATTGCATTACAAGGCCTGCAAGCTTCCTCATTTTTCCTACAAATGCAATTACCGTTACATCCAAACTCAATTTTTTTTCATTGGATTTTATGACAAGTCTTCAAATTCTAATTTGACTTTTTCCTGACTCAGTTGGTTTTCAGCCCATGTTGGTACAGGATTCACTTCACTGTAGGTAGTGATGCTCTCTTACCACCTTCTGCAAGAATCTTCACCAGGTCTTTTTCTTTTGCCTTTGGGTTGATTTGCAGATTTTGCTCTTCAATACATAATCTCTGGGACACAGAACATGTATGCTTACTGAACGACATAATGACTGAATATCCCCACAGTTTTATACAGTACTCACAAAATGCTGGTTGAACAGATTAATGTGGCAGATTTAGGTATCTAGAAATCGAATGAGTCAGACTTGTTAAGGTTGAATTTTTTTTTCTGTGATCTTGTCTGATTCCTTTTCAAAATCTAATGAAAGGAACATGTTCCAGGTATACCTTACATCCATCCACAGATGTTCCTTCATTTGTTGTGAATTATCTGATCAGACTTTTACCAAGTAATGACAGAAATATCAGTTTCCCAATTTGTTAAAAGGCGTATAAGTGTATGTAAACCTTTCATATTGAAGAAAGTAATGATAATTTTTTAAACATTATCCTCTTTTCACAGGAACTGGAGAGAGTGACAGCATTACAGACCAATCTGCAGCTGGCAGCAGTCATTTGCACTAATGCAAGAAGGTAATAATGTACTGTAACATGCTACCCAGTGACCAACCAAAAATAACTTATTCTTTCAGAAATTGCCCCTGCAAATAAAATGCCTGTCTCATAACCATGGTGATTTTCTCTCATGTATTCTCTGCTCAAATCGATGGTTTTGAGCCCACTTTGATAACACAATGCAGAAGGTTTGGAAATGTGTCAACAGATAAACTCTGGGTAGATTCAGCCTGGCTGGAGTCAGGATTTGACTGCTTACAGCATTTTATCCAAAATGCCTGTCAAATATTATGACTTAAGAAATGTGTTATTTTAATATTTATCTGAACACAAAATAATATTAATAATTGAACACCTGCTACAGACATTTGTTTTTAACTATGGGTGGATTTAATTGTTAAGAACATTATAGCTACATACCAGCTTTTCTCCTTTTGTGGTATTTTTTCCTGATTCCTGTTTGAATATATAGTGCCTTATGCATTATTAAACTTGGTCAAACTCACCTTGGGGCTTCTTTTTTGAAGACAACTCAAAGTTTCCAAGGAGGAGTTCACAGAGGCCAGTCTGGGTCTGTTAGCCAATCAGAGGAGGCGACAGCTGCTGACAGGGCTGCTCAAGTCACTGAGGACCATCAAGACCCTGGTAATGTTAACAAACCACTGCTACAGCTTTAACACACTCAAATGCAATCAATACTGCTACACTATCCAGCAAAATCATTTTTGTACAAATTAATTCATTAAGGATTTCTTGTAATCTATTGTAAGTAGGAGTAAAACTTTCTTTTAGCCTCTATAAAGTTGTTATGTGAAATGTACTGATCATGTGTCTTGTAACATCTGGGATAAAAGCAAGCAAATAAAAGATTCAAAGAGCCTTTATTAACACATTTAATTTAATACTCCATTCAGTATGTTAAAATTAGTGTATAAGTTAAATTTAGCTAAAATGCTGCCAGTGGCATGTGGGGTATAACTAGCATGTTGTCTTACATTGACTTCCTCCATTCAGTGTGTTAAAGATGGCTAATAAATAAACAAAATAGCTAAAAAGCTTATGTTGGGGAAAAGGCTGCTGCTAATGTGGGTAATGTTTGTGCTAATGTTAATGCACTGCGTTCTGATTTTAACTTTTGCAAAACTAAAAATCAGATAGTTACTTCGGGCAGTTTGTTATCTAATCTCTTAGAAACAGATTAACAACAAATATTGTTATTGTTCAAAAAACATGAGATTTTTTTTCTGCTCTGTTGAAATACTGCTTGTCTTCTACCAGTTAAGTATAGTGCAGTTGGTGAATTTTTCATAAAAGTGAAAATGTTTTTTTTTTGGTCATTGGTGTTGAATATTTTATAAAACGGACATTCAACACAAATGTAAGAATCTAATTTATACTGCGTGACATTTCGTTGCCAGAAAAAACGCTAATCTCTTAACACCAAATTAATTATTGTTTATAAAACATAAGCTCTATTGAAATACTGCTAATCTGCCTAAACCAGGGGTCTCAAACTCCAGTCCTCGAGGGCCGCAGACCTACAGTTTTTAGATGTGCCATAGGTACAAAACACTGGAATGAAATGGCTTAATTACCTCCTCCTTGTGTAGATCAGTTCTCCAGAGCCTTGCTAATGACCTAATTATTCTATTCAGGTGTGGTGCAGCAGAGGCACATCTAAAAGTTGCAGGACAGTGGCCCTCGAGGACTGGAGTTTGACACCCCTGGCCTGGATACAAGAAATTTACAGTTGGAAAATTTTGCAAAAGTAAAAATCAGATGTTTACTTCGTGGCACTTGGTTACCATAAAACGTGCTCATCTCTTAGCAACAGATTAACAACAAATATTCTTGTTCAAAAAACACAAGATTTCTTCTGCTCTTTTGAAATACTATTTGTCTTACACTACTTACTACTTAACAAGAATTATACAGTTGGTGAATTTTTCAGAAAACTGTGTCATAATTTGTTTTGGTTTGCATTTGGCTCGGTTTTTTTTGCTAATTGCGTCGCCATGGTTACTCAAAATGCCAACAGAAATAATAGCCCACATGCCGAGATCCAGCCGCATGTTTTTATATATACGTACATTGTTGGGTATGGTTGGGGTGCACGCAGTGGTACGAGCCTCATGCGGCAGTTATTTCGAGGTGTAGAGCAATAGGTGCTTTCCATGCAGGGCATGGAGGCATTGAAATGCCTTGAAAAGCAAGGCTTACCTATTCTCTGCTATGGCAGGCCCCAACTATTAGCTAAAGTAAAGCTATAATAGTTTTTGTTAGTTTAAGTAGTACTTCCTAAAGATAACTGCAGAGAATATTGTTCCATTTTTTGCCATTCTCCTCTTTATAGAGCAACACAAATTTAACAAGCTGATATTTGCTGTTATCCAGAATGCCTTAAGTCCACCAATTAAATGAGATGCTGTTTGTATCTTGCCAAGATTTAAAACTCTGTTTCCCTAATAAGTACGCCTTTTGTTTCCACACCATGAATGTTTCTTGCAACCAGAAATATTTCTAAATAGCCAAACTTTGTTTTTCTTCTCAGTTAATGGAAAAGTATTGTGGCTTTGCTTCAGTCTTGAAAGGATAGAAACAAACAGAATATTTGTGCTTTTTGAATCTGCATCTATGTAAAACCTTAATACCAGTAACTGGCTCATGCTTTGCCTGAGGAATGATTCAAAGTAACCTTCAGTGCCACATAATTTGTATCTATGTGAAAGGTATAGTTTGATCAACAAATGCAGTGTTATTTATGACAATATCGACATAAATATTGATTTAATAGGTCATAAGTATTACTTCTATTTCCTGACTCTTTTGACACTGAAGAAGTGACCCCAGCACTGACATTGCTTCTCTGCTTCAGTTAAACAGAGACATAATGTCTCTGTTTAACTGAGACATTGCTCAGTTAAACAGAGCAATGTCTTGCAGACCCTGCAAGAACCTGCAGTCTTGCATTTTTATCTCTGTCATATACCCCAAGAAATACCACATGGCCAAATCTCTTCTCTCCCGGCACACAAACAGCAACAAAATGTAAATAAACGTTGGTTGTTATTATCCACCTGGTTTTACTTATCGATATGATATGATATGTTGATAAAGATGCTAATGCGGATATATTGTGAATTCCTTGTTTGATCTGATATACTCTGACACATCTGATAGAGACACATCTGTGCACTGACAGTGATTATTTTTCTTTGTTTCTATTTTAACTTGCCCTAGGTACAATTAGTGCAAAGATAGAAACAACTATCTTTGCACTGATCACTGAATACTGATTACTATTACATATGCTCTTCATATTCTTCTTTATTTTTCTTCTTTTCACCTTACAGCAAAGGACAGATGTAAGACTCAGCGAGATGCTCGAGGTACTGTAATCCCTACAAACTCCCACAGAAATGTTCATAAACGACTTAAAAGGTCAAACATCATGGAGGGGTTTTTGCAATCGCTATTCCGCCCAAGGTTGCCAGGACGGTGTCCGCTGTGGCAACTATTTTTAGATAAACAATAATTCTTTGGGTCAGGAAGCTAATACAAAGAGAAGGGCAGACATATCAATGCCTCAACCAAACCCTTTTTGCTATTTATATCTAAAGTCTTTGTGGCAGGAAGCGTTTACAATAAAAATGCTGTGAAATTTCTGCCTGTTTGGAAAATAGGTTAAATGACCTCACTGCTCTGTGTTCTTTTAGGAGGAAGACTATCCAGGTGCAATCCAGCTTTGTCTGGAATGTCAAAAGGCGGCCAGCACCTTCAAACACTACAGCTGCATCAGGTACAGTATGAGCAGATTGATGTGGTGGTGTAGCTGAGTCCAGGATAGGGAAAACCTGCTCACTTGTTGTATTGACAGCTAGCAACATTTCATGACAGAAGTATGACATCAGAGTTGTGTGGTTTTGGAAAAATCACATTTCAGTTCCGCTCAGACATTCGCAGATCTTTTTATTTTTATTTTAATCGTGTTTCCTTTGATAAAACAGATCGAAGAGCGCCAGACGTTTTTGATTTTTACCCTTCTTTCTCAAGGTTGGAAGTTGATTGATCTGCTTGGAGACATCTCACTTAGGGAATTGTCTCCTATTGCCATTTCTTTGTGGCTGCAGTGTGGCTCCTCCCACAATGTGAAAGGCTTGAAATGTTTAAAAGTGCCTTGAAAAACTAGTAATAACTGTTGATTCTTTTTTCACATGTTACATTGCAAAAAACAAAATCCAATACATCTTAATTGGATTTTATGATGATAGATCAACACAAAATATGCTTGCAGAACTTTGCAAAGAAAAATCTGAACTGTGTGGCTTGTATTTTTTTTTTAATTCAGCCTTAAATATAATACATATGAACAAAATCTAAGGCAGTTCAGCCATTTAATTCAGGAATGTTTGACCAGGGACAAATCTAAAAGTTGAAGAATCTCAAGTACCGGAGTACGAAGAAGAAAAAACTTGAGTATCTAGACAAGTTAAGCACGTACGGATATACCCCAAGACTTGCAGCTTTATTTTCATTGAAAGCTGAATCAACAAGGAATTGACACAGGAGAACTGAATATAAATGCATGCTACACTTCTCAAATTTTTTTTTGTGGAAAAAAAAAATGAAATACAGCATTATTTTCCATCCACTTTCCAATTATTTACTTCTTTTTGTTCGTTTTTTTTTTTTTTCATAAAATCACTGTAATACACTGAAGTTTGTGGTTGTATGTGAGTGTAAATAAGTCCAAGGACTATGGATAGTTTGCAAGGCAGTAAGTTTCCAGCTACAGGACAGTGAATGTTGTCTCACTGCAGGCCTAGTTTTCCTATGGGACACGATGGCATATTTGGTATACATCTGGCAGCTTCCAATTTAAGCTTATTACTGCTTATCCCCTATAGAGAAAACATCCAATTACAAGATTTAGAGACTCTGGCAGGCACCCAGTGAGCTATGACATGCAGATGGTTAAACTGTGAAACACCTCAACGGAAAGGCAACTAAAAGAAACGATTAAATCACAGGAGACTTTCATTTACATGTGAGGAAATGTTACTGTAACTCACTGACTTTTTAAACATCCACTCCTAATGTTTAAATGTTCCAAGAAAATAAGTTTTATTTTTCCTGCTTTTGGATGTAGAGTAGGAATACAATTGGTTGTGTTTAAGATTTATGGATGTAAATGTATCAAACTTTAAGACCGCAAGCAGCACACACGTACTGTATGTTGGTCAATTGGGGACAGCTGTTGAAATATGTTTTGGTCACAGAGCCCCACCAGCATTTATTGTTTTGACATTATTCTTATTCATGTGATATTCAGAATAACTTTAAAAAAAATCCTCATACTGGAGCACTTAATCTACCTTAAGCTTTTATAGTCATTAATAAAAATGTACTTAGGTTAAAAAATGTAGTAGGGGACTATTTTAACAATACCAGCTTTGTGAAAAAGAGGGAAATCTGATCCATGAACAAATATTATACACATGTGAATAATGGGATGCTGAAATCTTCATTGTTATCCACTCTGAAGAGAAAAAGTACAACTGAGGGAAAAGAACAAAACAATAACTCTCCAGGATAGCTTTCCAATTTTTGTGTCGTTCTGATCTCTTAGAAATGTGTTAAATATTTTAGAATGCAGAACGTTATTAAATAATCTTTTTTATTACTTAAGTAATCAGATCTGCATGTCATCTGCCAGGCATCTCCACCCATTTTTTTTCCTTGAAGCTCCATATTTAAATCCTTGTCAGGCTATTGCATATCAGCTTTTTGTTTCAAGAAAATGATAGACCCACAGTGCTTTCTGATATGTGTAGTTATCAAGCAAAGCTGATGTGAATTATTTACTGTAATGCTACATTGTCCAAAACGCTTCACTCACCTCGCCATGCAGCATGCTTGATGTTCCGTAAAATATTCCTCATTTTAGAACTGTGCAATCTTACAGGCATATCATCAACTGTTTAAAAATGTATTTTTATTTCTGGGGGATTTTCCTTCCATATAAAAGCTGTGTCATGCAGATATGTTCAGAGATGAGTTGTCTACAGAATCAATTTAAATACTTTTTTTTTTATTCTCAGGAGTTGCTGGAGTTCTAAAGACCTAAAACTCTGTTTGTTATGCCCATATTTGTTTGAACTAAAGAGGAAGCTCCTTGTAGATATTCTCAGATGGCTTTTCTAAAAATTCACCAACTAGTGAGTCCTTCATAAGAATGTCTTGGCAACGCTAAAGCTCAACTTAATTTCCTCTTGGACATTTTTGTGTAATGAAATGTGGTGATATGGCTCAAGTACACAACATCATAATCCAAAATATTTTATAATTGTCAAAATTAACATAAATTGGTCTAAAGAAATTTTTTTAATTATGTATAATTTAATGAAATTTCTAGTGGAATTTGAGCGTGTTGTGACTATATATATTCATAATCCCTCAAACTAGTTATCGACAGTGAAAAATAAACGGATGCACTTTGGTAGATGGTTATGAAAGTGCTTGTTAACAATGGGAATGTGATGGTACAAAATTACATTGCAGAAATTGACATTTCTGCAAAACAAGCATTTTTCTTTTTCTGCTCGGAATTTTTTAGTTTCTCTCTGATGTAAATCTTCCACAGTTGCTGGTTGCTTGGTTGGTTCTTACCAGTTCTTTTAGTGAAGAGACCAACTAGTCTCCCTGACTCTAGATGCTGAATTATAGTGGATTCTAGTTAACTATAATTTACTTAAGATGGTTTAGTGGGAAGTAAGGCACATCAGACTGGGATTAATGAATTGTCCATCACAATATGGATCTTGTTTTATTTGAATATCATGTTTGTTTTCATTAAGTAATTACCTAGCAGATTCACAGTAATATCTGTTAGACAACCTTCTCAAATGTCAGTAATTTTTCTCCCCCTTAAGGCAGTAAGAATAATTACATAAACCCTAATTTAAAAAAGCCTCTATGGTAATACTTGCTTAATATCTTATGTGGCTGTCTTTTTCATGCTATAATCTGTTCCTCTGAACACAGATTGTTACATGAACCTTCTCTTTCTCCATCCTTGCATGTACTCTGTAGCTCAAGCAATTATAAAACACATCACTGCCTCACTGCCAGTGTTGGGAATTTCACCATAGGTGCCAGGATTCAAAACTCCTGTGCACTGAGATAGTTAGCTGCCAGTGATGGGTTTAATCAGCTTTGGATGGACCTTTGGCAACAACCTACATATATTTGATGCTGATTTTTAAATCCTCCACTCAGGCCTGTTGATGGGTGTGTCTGTGTCGAAACGTTCTGGGATCATTATAAAATGAAATGTAGCTGGCTGGAGGATGTTTTGCTTTGGGCCCGTCTGTCTCTTCGTCCATTTAATTTTATGAGTGCAATATTCCAGGAATGCCATCAGGGAATATTTTTCATATTTGGCATCAGTTATCATTTGGACTTGTGGGCGAACTAAAAGTTCATTGTGACCTCAGATAATTTTTTTAGCCATAATTTAATAATTCATACTCTGATAATGACGTTTCTCAGCAATGGCTTACATCTTATCCTGAAGCCTTAACTTAATCTGTTAGGTAAACTCTAAACCCTAAAATCAACTATTTCTGTTTCATATCTATGAAAATTGCAGTGAACTAAAATTTGTTATTCCTTTTTACCTGTGCTTTATTTTGTATTAATAGTAAAAATAAATCCTCAGGTGAGGTTTTCTTCATTTTATTGAGGTCAAATTGTTTTCCCCAGCAAACAACTACAGAAAGACAACCCTGACTACTTCAGAGCAGCTTCAGGTTTATGAACTAATGTCACCTTGGAATAACAAAACTGTCATCCAGCCAATGACTTTGTATAATATCTTTATTTTTCTTCAGTATAATGCCATAATTTATTGCAGAATTACGTTATTGCCTGTGTTAAATAGAAATCGTTTTTATGTTTTGGATATACAGTAGTTATGGTAGTACGTACGTTAAGCAGCTGTTTTGTTGCTGTTGTGAAGAGAGTCTGATGATTTGTTATCATTTAATGTTTTTGTAATCTCTTTCATATTGGTCTGGGAAAGTTCCTATTCCTAGAATAGTTCCTTTCTAAATTTGTGAATTTATTAGGATTTTCTTATGAATTAGTAGAGTAGGCAACCAGAGAACAAACGGAGAAGTCCAAGCTTATTTATTTGTTTATTTTTTGTAATATTTAAAGAAACTGTTCCTTAGATGTTTTATTTTACATTTTAAATGCACACTTGTGGAAATTTACAGAGCCAGAAAGAGAGAAAACAAAATGCAGTAAGGTATATTTGTTTACCTGACTTTTTCTTTGCTTCTGTAATAAATTGAGTCAGCATGAAGCAAATGAAACGTTCCCCATCGGTGTGGGAATCCCGTCTTTTTTATAGGGTCTCATTTATTAAACCTCGTCATGGGATGTACTTTGAAATTCCGCATGCTGACATTTGCTGAAAAAGCAGCATAAAACAATCAGTATATAAAAGTTTAAGTAACACTCCTGGTGAGAAATGCTTGCACATTCATCATACATTGTTTAGATCTTACAGTGTGTTTATATGTAAAGCAGTTGTACCAATGGCGGTGCAAGTGTGCAACTGGATGTCTCAAAAGGTCTAAAAGTGTTTGGTATTTGTTTATTATTTGGGGCTAAATAAGTTTAAGGAAATGAAAATCCAGCAATAGAAAAAGCTCCCAGATTACAATTAATTAATTTTCCAAAGTAAAAAATAACAAAAACAAACACCCCCTCCTTAACCCCCCCAAAAAACCAAATTTCTAAAAGAAAATAAATGAAGAAAATGACTTTTATCTTTAGTTTGCCACATCAAATTTGAGTTTTTATTTGACTCATGAATCATTTTGGTTTTTGAGTTACTAACAGATAAACGCACACTGTCTTAGAAATAAAAACAGACCAATGTCACTGCTTTCTTTTGGCTTTGAAACGCCTTTGAAATGACTATTTCTTTACAAATTGATGAAATTGATATTTCACTTATCCTACACTGGTTAGGATAAGTATAATCTACTCCAGATTTCTTAAGGTGTTAGATTTTGTCTGATTTAATGTTATTCAGATGCCAAGAAAACCAAAAACAGACTGTGGAGTTGTTGCACGTATTGTCAGTTGCATAATTGGTAGGAAATATATATATAAACTAGTTTAATGTTTTGTACTCATGTATTACTAGTATTCATTATTACTATTATCATCAAATCAAATGTATCTAGTCTAATCATACTGTTTTTAAAGTGTCTGCAAATTGGACCTTATAATAATGACTAACAAAATATTCTCAGTGTGATTGTTTTTTGGAATTGTGGAGAATATTTGAAATTTAAATTTTACATTGTTTTAGGATTTGTTAGAAAATGTTGTCAGTCTTGTTAACGTGCAAACAATCTGTGCTACAAGGCAGAGCTTCCTCATTTGGGCATCACATTATCACTTAGCAGATTTGATGCCTTACAGCAGAGCAGGAGTGGCTGGGCACAGTGAGTGTGATTGTTCTTTGGTGCTGATAAAATATTCAGAGTCAGATTTTTGCTTGGGATAAGAGTTGGCTTGTTTTCAACATTTTTTATACCGACTGTGCGCTAACCAAATCAAATAGTTAGGGGATGAGAAATAAATCTTCATTTTGCTCATAAATTAATAACTTTTATGCATTTACCCAGATTCTAGAGGGGTTGTCTTTTTTCTCAGAACTTTTCAAAATGAGAGAATGCCTCCTTATCTATTTCTGTGAATGTGTTATGTGATTTGATTTAAGATCGTTCCCAAGGTTGAAATGATTTCTTCTGCAAAAACAAAGTGAAAGCAAAGTACAACTGTAGATCAAAGCTACTCCTTTTGATTCTTTCACCTTGAAATCTACAACCAGAACTTAACTTGTGCAGAAAAACAAGCAACATCTGCAGAGACGTCGACTAGAAATGACTAAATCTTGTAGAATTTAGCTTGAGCAGGTTCTGCCGGTGAGGCAGACTAAAGCTCTGCAACCTTGGTGAAAGTCTCACCTCTTGGCCTTTCGCTCCTGCATATAGCCTCATCTGCTCTTGTGGTAGCATAATGTACCCTTTGAAACCCAACCCATGCCTCTTATTTCCCTCCCTACCTGCTTTGTAACACTGGGTAACACGACTGCAGCCAAAAATGGTGCTCCCACAAAACACGAATATCCGTAGGACCCTTTAAGGCGCTTATGCTTGTTTAGCAAGTCAGCAAATCAGTGTAAAGGGACAAGCCTCAAAGCCCTGCAGCCTCCTAATGCCAGCATTAATTGAAACTAGTTAAAAGGGGGGAAGAAATCTCCCAGATTTGTATGTGACCCTGCTGAAACCCAGTGGCCGCTGCAGGGAACAGATCGCTAATTAGCTTTTTCTTCTCATATGTTATTTATGAATTCTTTCTGATCATAGAAGAGTGCCTGTATTAGGGAGGAACAGCAGCTGTGCACACAAGAAAGCACGATAATTATTCTACGTCTATGCAGGATATGGACGGATTAACAGAAAGTGAGAAATTGTTTTTATAATAATCAGTGTGCTAAAGATAATGGCGAGAAACACGTAGGTTCAATTTCCATTTTTCAGATTCAGTGAGTAATATATATGTCAGCCTTCCTGGTGATACTATTAAGCTTTAGAGGAATGCCTTTTAGCTGCTTTTCTTTTTCACAAGTTAATCTCAATAAATTGGTGTCATCTAAAAGTTAATCCATTCTAGCAATTTCATTGAAAAGGAAAAGAAAAAGAAAAACAACCCTATAAAGAGTAATTGCAATTGAGTGATGCTTTCCAAGGATTTATTTCTGTTAATTAAAATTGAGTATAGCTTGCAAAGCAATGAATGTTGGATGAACATAGGGCAAATTAATACAATTATTTTTAATGCAGGAATTTTTAGTTTAAACATAATTATGGCCTTGACAATGGCGGAGAAGTAAAGTTGAAGGCAGTTACTGATGCTCTCAAGAAGAGGGGCAACCCACAAAAGTTTTGCAAGTTGAGTGGAAGGAAAAACTGGTTGAAAAGATGCACAATCAAAAGCTACAACCAAAGCTTTGAGATAATGGCGATGTCAATGCCGTATGAATTGCTGAAAAAAAAAAAAAAACTGCCTTACTATGTTCTAATTTCCTAAATTGAACTGGCATGTTCTTTGGTGACGGCTTCAACCCTGAAAAGGCTCAATAAATCAATACAGACTTTACATGAAGGTGAAAAATCAAAGCATAAGTAAATACAGATACCAGTTCAGTGTTATCCAGCTGTGAAAAAAATATCTGAATACACACGTTGAACTTCAAGTATTTAGTGTGAGCCATGTTGAGGTCTACAGTACTTCTTCCTAGCTTTTATTGTTCATTAGCATTTAATTGCTGTCATTTTCCTTGGACCGGCTCCTGTTCTTTTCCCTGTGCTCTTTTTAATACCATTCACTGTGTGGTTTAGTTCCAGTTACTTTGCTAAACTGGAACATCGGGACCAGCTAAAATATTCTGCAATGAACCAGTGTATGTTTATCCTCTTGGCATGAGCTCCTTGGGTGTATCTCCTTTTTGTGGTTGCCAGAAGTCTAAAGCCTTTGCTTTTCACTTTTCTGGGCCTCGCCTATGAACATTTTGATGTATTTTCTCAACAGTCAGGACCTAACACCGATCAATTCATCCTTGTGTAGTTGAGCCAGCTTTCAAACTTTTTCCATTTTCTTTGCCTTGGCTTTCTATCTTTGTCTCCACTGAGGGTATTAGCTTTGGCCTGCTCTCTTCTATTGTAGCTGAGAATCTAATCTGTCCCAACTCCACTATCAGCAATTATAGGTACCACAATCTCAGAATTTGATCATTTTTCTTAACTTTCAGCACAAAAGTTTAGATTTAGACATTAAATTTATTTGCATCTACATATGTATCTTATGTTTCTTAAATAAAAGGGATTTTGTTAAGCTATTCAAAAACAATCCACCAAGGCTCAAGCCTACCATGAACTGGAAACTCCCTTAACACCAAAGGTGAATTTAACACCAGCATGAATTGACAGAGAGCCTAACTTCAAAATTGACACCTTCAAGCTGGAATGAAATCCACGGGTATCCTCATGAACACTCCCAGAGAGTTTTAAGTTTTAAGAAAAAAGAAAAGGATTTAAATATTTTGCCACTGAATATTTTGCTTTTATACCACCAGCTGTCAAGCATAGCGGTGGTTACATAATGCTGAGGGTCACTTTTAAGTGCTGGTGATGATGTGCATAGAGTGTGGTGAATGTCATGTTGTAAGAGGAGTACCCTCAATCTGATATCTTAAATCAAAACTATACACTTAAAAAGGTGATGCATGATCTCACAGGACCGATATCATCAACCAAGAACTGGTTTTGGAATGGACAAAGAAAGCAAAAGTAAATATCCAGTAAGACTTAAATCTTTTTGATGCCTACAAAAAGTGTGTGAAACTTGTAAAGGAGCATCAACAAAATCTTAGTGGTGATTTTATGTATAAAATTAGTCTTTGTCTAATTTTAGAGAAATTCAAAAAAAATAATTTAGACTTCTGCTCCCATTTCTTGTCTGTAAAGATCATTGAAATCCTATTATCTGTCTAGAAGAAAACAGTTCAAATAAAGCAATAAAAGCCCCAAATTATTATGATATTCATTACAACTATAAGTGCGTGTAAACCTCTGACTGGAACTGAACACTTATGACTTAGTCTAGCATCTCTTCTTAATTTCTCTGCCGCCTCCTCATCATTCTCTCTCTCCAAGTAAAACCAAGATGCTTCATTAGCAATCTGTTAAGGACACACACTCCCTTGGGCTGCCGCAGTCTCACAAGGCACAACATAAGAGCAAGCTGACCTGGTAAAGACCGCAAGCCAAGCAAGCACAGAGGCAGGGGAACGGTGGAACAGCAGATGATTGTGAATGGAGGTAAAGGGTGGCAGAGTCACAAGGGAAATGACTTGGTGTCTCGGGATCGGCAAAACAATCGCAATGCTTGCTGCTATCGTGGAGCTTTTCAAATGAAAGCATTTTCTGAGTTGAGGCAAAAGCAGAACAGCACAAAGATAGTGAAGATGTTTTGCATACAATATTGAGTTATTGATTAAACAAGTTGTGCATTCAGATGTAACTAAGACACTCAGGAAAGTTCACGAGTTCTTTGCACCAGTTCAGGGCTTAGGAAAACAATTGGAGTCAGGCAGAGAAAAGGAAGCTGAAACACCCTGAGAAAAGAGCCAGGCTCAACAGTGTTCTGGCAAGAGGAGTGTTGGAGAACTGGAGAATGTTCTGGCAGGAAAATGGAGCCTGGATTGGACGATTGAGAATGAACATGCAGGCTAAATATTTGGATGGCTCCTGTAGATGAAAATGGACCAGCAGGCTGGTAAAGCTGAGCATTCACTCTGGCAAGCAACATTGAATCTTGGGTAATACTGCTTCAGAAAACTACAGCACTAGATTTTAATTGCTAGTGTTTACGGGAATATTAGATATGGAGCCTGGTTTGGTATTCTGCTGAAGGCATCGACACAACTCTTTGACCAGCTTAATGGACTTTAGGATTGCAGGAGTCACAGCTGTCACAGTACAAGGTGGAGAACTCACCTAGTCAGGTCTGATCTCCAATCTGACACAGTGTAATGCAAGGCCAAGCGACCCTTTGCACTCTTCAGATAACATAAGATGTATTTTTTTCAACTTACCTAAGGAATCCAGTCTAGAACTTAGAAACATCATACAGAAAAGGCTTAGCCAAGATTTAAGCTGGAACATTCCTGCTGTGAGGCGACAGGAATAGCCACCACATCAGTTTTCCGCTGCATCCATCCCTGCCTTGTTTATGGAAAGGAGACAAAATAATATTTGTGTTGTAATAACGGAAGCATATTTCATATAGAATTATTTCCAGGAGAGCATGAACGATGTTTTACATCTGCTATTTTTTGTTTTGTCAACAAGCAGTAGATAAAAGAAATGTCAACTTTTCTGAAACTGAAAATAAATTTGTTTTCATTCCACAGTGAGCTGAACTCTAAACTACAAGACACTCTTGAGCAAATAGAGGTATGTGAATAGTCAGTTTTTACTACTAAATCTGTTATCTGGAAGTAAAATGTTCAAGCTTCATGTAATGTAATATTTGATTTTTGCCTTGTGTGTTTTTAAAGATTTCAATTGAGAAAAAGCAAATTATCCTTTAATTTCATATTCAGATTGTTTGGCGTTGTCATTTTGTGTCTGCCACATATTGACACAATCTTACAGTCAACAGTATGAGCATGCAAACCCTGTAAATCGTATCTGTGCCATCTCTGCTTGTGTTGTGATGCATGTGTGTGATAAGTAATAATGAAGAGGCTATTATGACAGAACCACTGCTGCTATGCTCCAGTAGATTAACTGTTTACAGTTGTGTTGGTGAACAGCAGGAGGTTTTGAATGTATGCACACACATATGGCCACTTGCTAGGGTTGCTTGTTTACCTATGAGCTTGAGTCGGTAAGCAAGCAATACAAAATCCTCTAAATCATAGGAGTAAACACGGTTCCACATTTCCAAAGTCAGTTTCCACCAGTTGATGTTAGTGCAGAGTTTGCAGTCAAGGGCATTTTGCTCTAATTGTAGCCCTGGAAGTATTCTGAAGCAGCATGAAAAGACTTCAGTTCTACAAGCTGGTTGACAAAATACAGCAAAGCCTTGGAAGCAATACACACAGACACACTATGACTTAATGGGGTGTTGGTCCCTTTTTTGCTGTCAAACAGCCTGGATCCATCAAGGCATGGCCTGTACTTGATTACTGAAGGTATTCTGTGCCACCTTGCAACAAGATGTTACCAGCAGATCCTTTGTTTTTGTTTTTTTTTTAACACACATTTTTCACCAGGGATACCCACAAGGTATGGAAAAGTATCAATTCTAATTGATGATGGTTTCACACTTCAAAAACAAACTGGCAAGGATTGCTGATTTTACTAATACACTGATCATTTCACAAGAGCATCA
Organism: Xiphophorus maculatus; assembly: GCF_002775205.1. Lineage (NCBI taxonomy): Eukaryota > Metazoa > Chordata > Actinopteri > Cyprinodontiformes > Poeciliidae > Xiphophorus > Xiphophorus maculatus. The sequence continues at coordinate 21,861,782 of NC_036455.1, read as the reverse complement.
ATGAATATAATATATTTGAAAATCTGATTACATGTAAATATGGACTGTCTAGCAGTAAAGTTGTCCTAATTGGTGTAGCAGTTGCAGAAGGGGTACTTCTGTGTTTAGGGACTTGGTCATCTTTACATGCATACTGTCAAAAGCATACAGCTATACTTTTCAAAGTCACTTCTTATGATTATTATCACAGGAAATATAATAAAATGTTGCAATTAAAATTGAAGTCCATTTTGCCTAGTTGTCGTACCAATAAATCTGGATGAATTTAATTTCAATTCACGTCAGCCATGTCCATTAGGCTTGAGCATCAGCTGCAGGTTTTACTTTATCCTCCTCTGTAGCATTTTCACACAAGGCTTAAGAAAACATTGGGCGATGCAAGACATTTGATCACTTGGCCTTTGTAGGCGCTTTGCCATCTGAGCTCAGATTATTGCGTCAAACCTGTCACACATCTCACCACTTCTTAAATTCTTCCAAAACACGTCCTACTTGCAGCGCCTCTCTTTTCATCTCTTTATCTTTCACTTAGTTATATATTCACTCATATCCACATCCAGCTTCCCTGCCCTTGGCCTGTTTTACATTTGCACATCTGTGTGTATCTGAATCACCCTGTCTTAATACCGATAATCCCTCTTCTTTCTCCCTTTTACTTTGCTTCCTCCTCTCCTTTGTCTTCTGTCTATTTCTGTCTCCAGGAGCAGCTTGATGTCGCCCTGTCAAGGACTTGTAAGCACTTTGATGTGTTGCACTACACCAAGGTCCAGAAGGCGTACACGCTCCTTGGGAAAACCCAGGTCAGTGGTTTGTCTAATTTGTGCCTTTGGAATGTTGATGTCTAAATGGGATTATTCTTCTTGTCCCTACTTTCTGCTTGTTTCCTGTAGTTTGAGTCTCTCATCTTGATTCAAAGAGGATAACACTTTATTTTTCTTTTGTTCTTTTCCCTTCTACTATTACTTCAGAACATTCATTCAGCTGAAGTGATCAAGTCAAGGTTTATTTCTAAAAGTAATTTAGAAGTAATACATTAACTTTAACATTACAAACCAAAATATCCTCCTCAAATAAAGCAAATATATCTTTGCTCAACTCAGAACCTTTTGCTTTAAGATGTGAACAGTTAAGGAAATAACCCAATGTCAATCCAATGGGTTGTCTCTCAAACCATTTGTCTGGAAATGCACAACCCCACTTAAAATGTCTTTTCTTTCTAGAGGCTGTAGCACTTAAACAGTAATAATAATTTAAAAAACTACTACTTCTTTGATATGATAAGTAGTAGTTGTGGTCAAAGCATTTTTGATTCCAATCAAAAAGTACTACTAGGCTATGCCCATACCTGAAACAAAGCGTATGTCTCCCAGATTTGTCTGATTTAGATTTTTTTTTTCATGAAACTCCAAAGAAGGTATGCTTTTGGATTGATTGGTTGATTAGTTTAAAGACTAACAGTGGCAGATCTTTTGCTTTGAACCACAGAATAAGAAAAAAGGCAGATGTTTCAGTGTTTGATCTGATGATGATCGATTAGAGCTAAATGAGTATCGGCCAGTTCTGATCTCTGGCGCGTGCATCTCTGTAGCTGTCAACATCATTGACAGACCCTTTGTTATTACATCATCCAAGAGAGTTCAAATCTAAACCTTGTGAATTCACCGCATTTTAACAAAGGTAGTTCAACTAGGCATTATACATTTGGACTTTGAAGGACAATGCATTGCACAAATGTAAATTTGTTTATTACTGCTGCTTTGTCAGACATTTCTTTGTGTTGTACCATTACAGAATCAAATAAGTATATGTCTTTATATCTTAAAGGCAGAATGTTATCTAATCATCTTGGTAGGTTTTAAGCAACATTAATTAGTGTTGAGTTATTGATGTAGCTTTGTTTATTTGAAATATTTGTTAATAGGTATTTTTTTATTGTGGTAAATGTCCTCAGTAACTTGTACAAAAATACACGCTGCTCGCTGTATGTTGCATCTTTTTCATTTAAATATAGAAACATTTCTCACTTGATTCAGCCTCAGTTCATTTGGCTAAAGCAGTATTTGATATGTTGCAACTTCTTTTAAGCAATTTTTGTGGCAACATTTGGGATATCTGTTAATAAAACAGGGCAAAAGATCAGAACGTTTTGTAGGCTCTGAAAAAATATTGTGGCAACCTGCGGCTAAAGGACAAGCTAAAGTTAGCTTTTAACGATAGCTTTCCACTTCAATTGAAAATCTAAAACACCCAAATTAAATTGATTTACACTGCTTGCTGATGTTTAAAACAGTTTTCTTATCTTGCTGGCAAAAACTGAACCTTTTTGCTTTTTTTTGTGACGTAGATATAATTCTAAAGTTAGCATGCTGCCTACTCAGTGCCAGAATAATAAAACACATAAAAAAGGTTTAATTTTATGCTCATTATGGACTGCTTGTAATGAGATCCTGTTTACATACCTGCTTACATTCAGCACCCCAACAGCTAAACGAATATAATATATTCCTTAAGTGTCTAATTGGTGGAGTTCATTTTTTTTTAGATGTAGACTCGTAACAAAATTCTTCCTGATAACATGTAATCTTGCCCACGAGTTTATATCAGGTAGGACAAACAAGTATTAATTAAATATAAAGGTTATGCAATATCCATAGTGACTAAAAATGGAAAAGGAGAGGCAGTTTGTCAGTTATTTCCAAAAAAATCATCATAGAGGCTGTCATAATTGTGACAATCTGTGACATGCTGTCATATATTTTCTCTCGTGCTGTAATATTTTAAGCTCCACAGATTTGCTGTCGTTACCTTGGAGTAAAGAATAGTTCACAGTTTTTGAATGAACAAGGCTGTGATTCCATTATAACTTCTTTCCCTGTCAGCTAAATGTCAGGCACAAACCTTCCCCTTAGGTGGGATTCAGATTACTCTCACAATTCCTTGGAAAATATAAAACATGTTTCTTTTGAATGTCAAAACAACAGAGAGGATCCTGTCATGAGCATATGTATACCCAAATGTACTTTACACGTAAAGTAGTCAACTTTAAGAATGCACTTAGATTTCCGTTGAAATGCTTTAAAGACAAGAGATGTTTAGCTAATCTCAAAACTTTGGCTATTAATGTCTCTAAAATATATTTCTCTGTGCTAAACTGAGTTAACCAATGTAGTTTCATCAATTTTTAGCACAATCACACTCCATTAATTATGGGCTTCTAATGAGTTAGTAAGATCATTCTGTTTTGAAAGGGAAGTTATTATACAGAATACATTTAGAAAGAAGAACTAAATTCACACATTTGCATCCCCTGTTCATTTTCAATTAACTGATAACAGAAAGAAGAATGGTCAAATATCCAACAAGAATTAAGCCACAACTTTATTCATGGCCAAAACTGTCTGTGGTTAAGGTGCAGCTTGTTAGACATCAAGCCAACTAGTTGAAGGGATGGATGTGTACATTTAATCCTGGATATTCAGTAGAGAACATTCAGGGTAAATTTAATCCCATTTTTTGTTTTTCGAATCAATCAAAATGGTGTCCATATTAGCATTCCACAGTCAAAAGGAGTAGTTTAAATAAATAATTTAGGCCCAAATTGAAAGTGAAATTCATCCTCTTGAATATAAACTGCTGACTGAAGCTATAGATTTTTTCCTACACAATCTTTTGATATTATACAGCAGGTTTAATTTGTGTGGCGCAGGATTACCATTACAAAATCAAAATATCCTGTATCCTCTGGTTCACATAGCATACAGTATGTTAGGAAGGTTGTGGGCATTTGCCTCATTAAAGCATGAATATAAAATCAAAGTTTGTTATAACTTCTTGAATTAAATAATCATCATTAATCACAGGTACCACTAGCTTGCACCAGTGATGATGTAAGTGAATACTTAGTGTGCCTCTTAGCTCCAGCAGCCATCCTTGAGGTGGACGCTGCGTCACTGAGGGTTGTTGAAAAAAATGTTCATTGTTACTGGGACAACAAGCTTTTTCAGACACAATAAAATCTAAAGAGGTCTTTGGTGGTTGTGTGTTGCCATTATGCTGAAGTGTTTGGTGTTTTTGATTGGTTTGTTACACCTTTTCAACATCATCTGGTCATTATATTAGTCTGAAATTCAGCTGCTACATTTTACTGAAGTATCTGGTTAGAACTGTTTGTTTGTTGATTAGACACTTTGATTTAATACTCTCCGGCTGGATAATTGGTTATGCTTTGCCAGCTTCACAAAGCACGTAGCATTTGGTATGTTTGTTATTATCAAGATACAGAAAATTGGATTTGTTTCTCTGCTGTTTATTTTAATCAGGATTTGGAAGAAAGGTACAGGAGAGTAGGGTTATTGTTATGACGTGTGCCATGTTTTTTCCCTGCGTTCCTTTCTTTTCAAACAATTTTCAGTATATTTTGAGTTCTGGAGAGGTGAAAGTCCTTGTAGAAAGAGGTGCTTGAATTACTTTTATGTTGGCTGGATGTCTGAAAGGTTTGAGGGCCGTAGTTTGTGGTCAAGGCCTGAATGTAAGAAAATCTAATTACACTCCAGCATCCGTTAAGCGAGGGCATCACTCAGCAGCATGCCGTCTTCTGCTTAAACTCTGGTGTCGTCATTTCTGGAGGGTTCAAAGATGATACAGTTGAGATTGAGAGGACGGGAGGCAGGATGATGCAAAAGAGAACGTCACTGCAACTGTTATTGCCTTTAAATTAAAAGCAGACACACTGAAGCTCTTACCTGCGTACAGTGGGGGGGGGGGGATCAGGGGAGTGGAATTTGAAACTTCTATTTACTTGTATAATAAAAAGCTAAATTATTTACAGAGTTGAAGTAATTTTCTGTGAAAGGTAATAATGGCAAAATAGAGAAAAGGTTCTCCACGGTACCACTGAAGATAACTGGTTTCTCTACATGATGGTGGGATAGTTATTACTGAAATACTTTATGTTGGTAACTTGTTAAACCTAACATAAGAGAGGAGCACATGTATTTACTGTCCTATATAAATGCGCACACTGTTTTTATGGGTGGAAAAAAAGATGCATAAAAAACCTTGATATTGAGCAAGTTTTTTACTTAAACCCCTCAGCTTATTAGAATATATATTGAATTTTAATGTGAAGAAAAATAGAAATGGTCTGGCTAAGAAATACTGTATATTGAATATATAGAATGTACATATCTAAAACTGACAAACTCCATGAAGGATTTTGATGCTTTGATTTAAGTAATTCAATATGGTTTTATTGATTTGGGCTGAATTGTAAATGAGAAAGGTAGTCATGCAATGTAAAGGCCTGTACAGTGCAGTGGGGAATATGTCAATCACCTCTTACTTACAAAGACAGTCTCTAATTTTTATAGTAATATTTTTAATTCACAAAGAAAATAACCATAAAACAGAAAAGTCATATTGCATAGAAGTAAAATGGGCCAAGCAGAGAGTCTGATCCAACCATCAAACAAACCCAACAACTGGGCAATCACTTCAACCCAACCAATCAAACCAAACTAATCCAATCCAATTTCCAACCAAGCAAACTCATCTAACATCCAGTCAATCAATTTATCCTAAACCATCAACCAGCCAATCAGTGAGTTTGATTGAAATCCAAATTAACAAATTGTTTTTTTAAACAACTTTGTTTTGTTCATTTTTGTTTTTATATCAGTCTAAGAAAAGTCCTCCTACTGGCAAATCTTGCCAACTTTACAGCTATTTAAATCTAACTTATTTATTTTGTCTTATAATAAAACACTGAATATTTCAATTCAATCACTCATTTTTCATACCAGCACAAACACTTTTACCCTATACCATTACTGATTGCTACACATTTTTTGAGATTTCGAAACACCAGGTGGACAGGTTGAGTATCCATGCAGCTTACTTTGCTGTTTTTTTTTTGTTTTCTTACTCTTTAACACTATTAAACAGCCCTGACAACATCTCGACACCACTGTTGTCTTACTAATCTTCTTTGCTGTCTCTTTAGACTGCTATGGATCAGCTGCACATGCACTTCACCCAGGCTATCCACAACACAGTGTTCCAGGTCGTCCTGGGGTATGTTGAGCTGTGTGCTGGCAACGCGGACACCAAGTTCCAGAAGATGCAATATAAGGACTTGTGCACGGTAAGGACAGGACTGTTTGCAGTATGTTTGTGTAATAATGAGATAAAGTGAGTACTGTAACACATGCAAAGCCTTTGCTTTTGCTGTGATAAATTAACATGATGTATCATTTATAGCACGCACTACTACACATCAAACCCTTATTTTCTCTTGCAGCTCAACCCCTCATTCACATTTGTTTTACTGTACAGCCAAACATAAATATGCTTCATTTCATGACATGGGAATTCTTCACAGTTCCCTCGCAGGGTGAAGTGAAGGATGAGAGCATGTAGCCAGTGATTGAGCGCATGCTGCATTGTAGCTCCTCACAAGATAATTAATCTAGCTCCCAACACAGAATAACATTGCTGTGGTAGCGCCCTTTGTCAGGCCCACACACCTCAGTCGCCCTTTGTCTTTTTCTATCCCCTCCTCCTCCCAAACAAATTTTATTTGCATGCTCAGTAAGCCATAACTTGACCAATACATCACAAACTTGTCGAGAGAGCATCCCCCTCGAGGCTATTTTAATCCGACCAACAGAATGGAAAGAAAATATGGGGAGGTAAATGTTATTGCATTGTTATGGTGAAGTATTCTTTGCTCCGTAAGGCATTGCAGTGTGAGAGCACATTTTCCAAGGGGTGTTGCCAGCTGTGCTCATGTCAGCGATGGCCCGTCCTTTACCTCTTACCTTTGTATTACCTCTTTTCGCTGTCACCTATCATCTGTTGCTCTGTTTATGCATGTTTCCCTGTCACACTCATTAAGTTCTCCTTCTCCTTGGCATTTTTCAAGTGCCCAAGGTCAAGTCTTCAACTAAATCTTTGAACCAGTTTTGTTGTTCTGATACCTTTTTTTTTTGCATTCACTCTTTCAACCTCATCTGCAGAGTCGTTAGTGTGCTCCATGATCTCAAGTCAAGCTGTACAAATATTCCCTGCAATTCCATTTTTTGTGTGTGTCTTTAACTGCCTCTGAGAGTAAGTGTGGATCCGACCGATGGTGTGCCTGAAACTCTGCCATGCTTACAGACAGATCTCAGTCTTCAGTTGTGTTTGATAGATTTCCTCTCACACAGCGTGTTGCCGGGCTGATTCTTCTAACACCACAATTGCACAGTGTAGGTTTAAGCTCTCTGTGTTCAGACTGCGAGGATGTTCCGTTACTGTTCCAGCTATGTGATGCTAAAGGGGCAGTACATTCTCACACACTTAAATAAAGGTCCATGCAAACACCCACATGCACCTTATCTCTGCCAGTGAGAAGATTTTGAACCTGTGTGCAGAAAGTATTAGGAAATTTTTTCCTTGCTTCAACATCTCATGGTAGGTTGGTTTCTCCAAGCCATGTCTGCCACCTTAAAATTATTTGGTGGAGGCGCAGGGGTAAAGCACATCCCTCATGGAGGCCTTAGTCCTCGTTGCGGACGTCGCAGGTTTGAGTCTTCATCTGATGACCTTTGCTGCATGTCTTCCTCTCTCATTACCCACTTTCCTGTCAATTCACTATCAAAGAAAGGCTATTAGAGCCAATAAAACCCTTAAAAAAATTACTTGGTGCTTGATTGCTTAACTCATTAAGGCTCTGCTTTCTTATCCTATTGTATACTGTAAAGCTATTTTTATAGTTTTAGACGATGGATTGAATTGCGCTTCATGAGACCTTGAATGCTTGTTTCTAAACCTTCTTTGCAACTTTGTTCCTGACCTTTTTGTCGTGTTGCTTGGTCTTCGTAATGTTGTATGTTCTCTAACATTTTTAACAAATCTCCGAGACTTTCGCAGAACAGCTGTATGCATTCTAAGATTAAATTTGCACACAGGTAGGTTTGAATATTGCTGCAAGGCATTGGGAATGGTATATTTCTCTCCTTGTATAAGTTTTTTTTTTTTTAAGCAGAACATGAATGTTGAGGAAATAAAGTCTGGTGAAAAACATTTGATTTTCTGTTCAATAACACATTAAAGTCACACTTCTCCCCTAAGCATTTGAACTTGGGTGAGAGTACTGATCTTGTGGAACCCTGGCAAAAAAAAATCAAAGTCACTGTTTGCAGAGAAGAACAAACTTCTGACCATGTTCCCTAGACAAATAAAGCTTCAGAAAGTGTCCCAACCCTCTGAACTTGCTGCTAAGTTATGCTCTTTAAAAATTCAGGGGAAATGGGAGCATTGGCAAAGGTCAGTTCTGATTGTGAAAGGGTCTTATTAATTTTACAACATCTCATTAAAAGATAGTTTCACTTCTTCTTCATTCCCTGGTCTTCCTTTTTTCAATGCAAATAAGAGAATTTACTTTAAAAAAATGCCATAGGTGGGTGGAGAGGTTTGGCTATGCTTTCTTCTGAAGTTTCAGCAACTGTAAATTATAAGCCTTTACTAAAGAGTCTTTCCTTTTTGGGCCTGAATATCTTTTGTGTGCAGAAGTTTATTTTGTTTTAATGTTTCTTATTATGTGGTTGTTTTTGACAACTAATACATTTGAAATTTGGAAAAAATCACATTTTTGTAGTTACTGCTGTTCCTAAACATAAAAAGTTTCCTCATTTTATTTTATTCTTAACAAAGCAGTGACGGGCTGTAAATGTAAAATACCTTTCCTTTATTCATTAATTTTAAAACTTTTGAATGTATTCTTGGAAAAAAAAAAGTTTTTATCACTGCAGCACAGCAGTGATGACACATGTTAGTTGACTCAGTTTGCCTTCTGCTTTAGATATTTAGTGGAAATGCAACAAAATGATGGAGCTTTGTAAAAATAGCCCCAAGTTGTTCAGATGCTGCTATTGGAAAAGCATCTTAAGCTTTGTTCACAATGATGGGTGCAGTGACCGTCTTCAGTCCAGTTAAGTGCAGTTATTATGTCCCAGTCTGTGTCCGTTGAGAACCTTCAACAATCTACAGACACAGGCATATCACACACAAACAGAACAGCAGAGCGCTTCTGTGTGGGTGTAGCTTAGGTTACTTCTTCTCATTAAAGGCTCACTGAGCAGAAGATCTCCGCCCACACACTGAAACACCTGTCACGCCAGTGCCTTGGCAACACACTCCTGAGCTATTGGTGGCCGATAGAGAACATGAAAAGTCAGCGTGAGAGTGGTCTCGTCCGAATTGGCCTGGAGTTTTTCAATGCATGCTAGAAATTTACTGAATTAACTGGTTACTGTGCTCTAATGGTCTCCAACCTTCTTTTAATTGTATTATTATAAAAGTGTTGCATCCTTAATAGAGACCTATAGTATGAGATATAGTAACGTCAAAGACATTACTTTACTTTATGTTATACAAAATATTCTTAATTTCTTCAAATAGAATATATATTAAATACAGTGACCCTCATGGTAAGACAAAAAAATATACATATTGTGACAGCATCTTGGAAAAAAAAAAGAAAACAACTTTAGCATTGTAAAGAATTTCCTTGGACTTTTTGCCTGGCGTCAACCATAAAGGCAATAAAGCATTGCCTGGACTTCAAGCAATGCTAATAGATCTGAGTCATGCCATTTGTTCCTTCAGTGGCCTTGGAATCTCAGATAAACGTAATAGAGTACATGAAGGTTTCTTTCAGACTGCTGCCAGTTATTAATCTGCTTCAAATGTTTTGACAAATGTTGTGTTGAGAGATTGTCTGATGCTGGTTTATCAATCGTGGTCTCTGGGATTTGAAAGAATAAATCCTTAATACTTCTGCTGTTTGTAAATGTGTTATTCTTGCTGTTACAAAGTCTGAAAAGAATGTTGAAGTGCATTACCAAAACGTAGTAAGTGTTAAAGAAAAAATAAACATGGCCATTCTGCACCTTAGTGTTTCTTTAATTTTGTGATTCATTTGTTTGTGAGCTTGTTTGCAGGACTCTGCTTTCTGATGGTAGGGCCTTGAACTGTGTCAGTGCTAACTATTGTTAGCAGCTGAATTTGTCCTAATTGGATCAAATTGTGAGTCAGGACACGTACCTGTGCAGACTCTAGGACCAAAGATGAAGAGTCAGGAATGTTGGTCAAAATCTTAGACTTTTAGTTAGATTCATTTTTAGTAAATTTTTATGAAATGCATTTGTCATAAACTGATAACACCACCTTAACGGTTTTGATTAATGTAAATTGATACTAAATGCTTTTACTCTGTGCACAGTGGTTCTTGCAATTGCATAGAATTTGGGTAATTGCATTGATTTGAAGGACACCTGTTACAGGGCTTTGTTTACTTGAAGGCAGTCCACAGAGAATGAATCCTGTAGTACACACACATACTGGCGGTTCCACTTAAATAATAATCCTGCTCCGAAATCCTGCTCTGAAAGCTGTGAACACTTCACTGCCGCCACGGTTGGGAAATCCCGCTTGTTTTATGTTTTAACTGTTGGTTTGTTCATCTACTTGTGTTTTGCTACTGTTTTTCTCTTGAATCACAATAAAACAAAGTAGCATGTAATGTTTAATTCAAATCAAAGAAAATCCAGTTTAAAGAAAGAAATGTCAAATATTTCATGACTGTGCATGTGTAAAGTGTGTGAATCCCCAGTATTGTGTGTAAGGCTCTCATCTGTGTTTATTCTGTCAAGATTAGATTTTTTCTTTTTTAAGTTTGACCTCTATATGATTACTTATCCTCCCTGGGGATTGTCAAGCAATGAGGAAAACCTCTAGAGCCAGAGGTGCAGTAGTGTTTGACTTTAAAAAATCTTGGTGCAGGCAGGGGTTTTCTTAATATTTAAGAATGAAGGCCCACAATCCAGGGTGCTACTTAGACAGACAGATGTTTTGAAACTATGTTTTACTGCTTCATTATAATGACAGAGTACAGGTGATGATAGCTAGCGACATATTGACTACCCATTGAAAAGTGACATGTCAAACCATTTTTGTAGTTGCTTATTATTGCTAACTAGTTTTTGTGTGTTTCCACTTGTGTCTGGAATATTTATCTTTGGTGATGAGTTCCAAGTCTTTATGATTGACGCCTCCTCACTATCACCCTAATAATCGGCTCCCTTCTGACATTCTGTATTAGATTGAGTTTGAGATGTTTTCAAACAATGATGATTGGATGATTTTGACAGGACAATTTCTGGGGTTGCTTCAACACAGGAGATTGTCTGTTGAGGATTTAATCTCAAAGCAAGAGTTGTGAGGAAGTTTCATTTTACAGCAACTCAATACACAAACAAACAACCCAAAAAATAGCAGATAAGGGTCTTTGTTGTATTGCTGTAATATCCACACACCTTCAGTTACGTGTGGAAAATAAGGTGGAAGTAAAGTTGGCTTTTTTCACTTACTAGCAATGCAAAACAAGCTAATTAGATGTCATAAAATAAGAAGACTTCCAATCAATTAAAATCTATGGAAGACCTGTTGTCATGAAATATTTCAGTATGTACATTTGTTTGCCCATCTCACCTCAGAACAATTACAAAAAATGCACTTATTGATTGCAATGTGTGCATGACAAAGATTTAGCCGAGTTGTAGACATGTTCAAAAAAATTATTTAGAACATTCATGTAACCCTACCCATTAATTTCTTTTCATGTGGCTCTTAGAAGTGAAGTATTTATGACTTGCTGAGAAGTAAACAGTTCTAGAAAGTGATGCTTGATCTAGTTTTGTCTTCTTTGCGCTTTTCTTTTGGCAGCACATCACCCTCGACAGCTACATCCCCTGCCTGACAGATCTCTGCAAGGCTCTTTGGGAGGTGATGCTGAGCTACCACCGCACCATGCAGTGGCATGAAGAGCATGACAAACAGAAGGCTGTATCATCACAAGGTAGCAGTGTTCCTTTGTGTAGTTCTTTCATTTCAGAAATATATTTCTGTCTTCTAAACTGTTAGGTATTGACTGGGGCTGCATGATGTTAGAAAATCATGAGTTTGGATTATTATTGGTCAGTGATATGACAATAACAGTTGTGATAATTGTATATTTTCTTTTGTCTTTTTTGTGCGTGTCCCATTTACTATGTGCATTTTGGGCGTTATTTGTAAGATGTGTGGACATCTCTTGCCCTGAGATTCCATGCATCAGGCTGATTAAGACATTGATATGCAAACTCAAACAGATTTGCAACCCAAACAGTCCTTTGGAGTGCAAACATGTTGATATTCCAGTCTGTTTGCTATATATTGAGCAAGCCCTGTTTTGATACTCCAAACCTTCACAAGGAGCTCCCTAACTCATTGTGGAAGCTTGGTTATGGTTTATCTAATGTGCTTCTTTCTTCTTTAATCTTAAAATGTGGCTTCAGTTAATCTGATGAGAGGAAATTACAGAAATGAAGTTTTGTTTTGCTGTGTCCTGACTTTAATATTTCCTATACTTTGATTTGTTTATTGATCTTTTTTTTTGCATGCAGTTTCAGTTAGGCCCAGTGGTTTGGAAAATTAAATTGAAAGACAGACATAACAAAAAAAAAATGCACAAAATTATTTTTGCTTTGCTTTCCATGGATCATATGTCAAAAAGCCTAACGGACAAATGTATGAATGATACAGTTTAAATTTCTGTTTATTTTGAGGTGGAACAAATTGCATTGCTTACCCTCAAGCTTTGCACTGCGTTCAACTTGGATATTTGCTTGGATATTGGAATGCATTCCCACTTAATTTCAGTGCATCTTAGTTGCAGTTTGGAATATCAATGGGATTTTCTGTTTATGTGGTGGTAAGTTTTATTAACAACACATTTCAGCAACAGTATTTCTCAGGATCTTATGCATTCAAATATCACAAGAACACTTTGTGTTCAGAAGGCATGAAGGGCCCCATTGCCAGCAGAATGAATGCATAGACCATCAGTCAACACTCTTTTATTTCTTTTATTAGCTATTGTACAATGGAAAGGCTGACATTCTTAATGGAAAATCTATTTTTCTTCTTGATAGACCTTTCATCTTAGTGCACTAATTACACAAAATCTGTGCTTGGATGTACATGTAAATCTATTATATCTGCGTTCTTGAAATCCCAAAGCTTTTTTTCCGCTCCACATTGTTCATGATTCAGAACATGAAAACACGAAGATATACAAAGTACTCTAAGCGGGTAATGTCTTCCTTTCTTTTTCTCAATATTTAACAGATGCCATCATCCTTGGAGGGTAAAGGACTTATTGTAATTTAACTTTCACCAGTCACATCTATCATCTCAGTATTTGATTGGCTGTCACTTATGTCTTCGGTGCAGAGGTGACCTCCATTCTGGCTTTGTAGTGGTTTTCACCTTTACCTCTTTGCTTTTGGGGAGGAGGTGTGTGAATGAATTGGGTGGGGCTTGTGTTATGTAGAGATTTCTTGAAGAGGCTTTGATGATCCCATTGAACATGGTGTTCTGACTGTACTGACGGCAAAGCTCCAAACGTCCACCACCTACCAATCATATTTCTGCAGTAAGTAAAAACTGACAGGCGCTACTTTGCTGTGATATCAAAAATCATGCGCTTAATAATGTGTCAGTCCCTTTTGTCCACAGGGCAAAGACAGTGAGGTGCTTGGGGCTTCATGCTAAGTCAGAGCCTGACAGCTAGTCCTTTGAGTCTTGTTTTCTGTGATGTTCTTTATGTATTCATTGGACATTTTATAGGTGTTTTTTTTGTCAACACAAACAGCAAATCAGCTAAAGCCACTAAATTCGTTTAGATAGCTTGACTGTGAGAAACTGAAGTTCAAACTGAGCATCAGAACTGGAACCAAAGGGGATTTAAGGTACTTTGAACGTTGCATGATTCTTAGTACCAAGCGGGTTGGTCTGAGTATTTCAGAAACTGCTTCTCTCCTGGGATCTTTACACACAACCATTCCTCTGATTTACAGAGAAATGTCTGAAAAAGAGAAAATGCCCAGGTAGCCGTCATATGGATGAAAAGTTCCTTGTTAGTTTAAAAAAAACCTATTTGTTTCCTGAAGCCTTTTAGAATATTTGTGTTTCATTTTTGTATGATTTATTTAAATCTTGATTTTTAACATTTTGGTTTTCATTTCTTCATTGTTAGAAATTTTTGCAGTTTTATGCAAATTTGGCACAACAATTGTTTTGTTATGTTAATGAAATGACCAGACTTGAAAAAAGTTTCCAAGAATTAAGTACATATGTCGTAACCATGCTATCACTGGCTCCTTTATCTCATTTAACAGAGTGGTGTCATTATGAACATTGCTAAAGTACATGAAGTAGTGCTGTTACATTCAAAGCTCCCTTGGTGTTTTAATACTACATATTTTTTTTCTTGTTGTTGTGTAAAACGTTATTCAGTTTGAGAACATTCATTATCTACACTGGGAACAGCAAACAGATGCCGGATGCTGAATCAAACGACCTGCACAAGCTGGAAAAGAGATAAAAAGCCACAGCATTGGCTCTGTGTGCATTTTTAGTTACTGATTTGAGAGGAAATGAAGTCCTGTTTTACCGATGTTGACACAGACTTGTCAGGAACAAGGCATGTTTAAATTCTATCTTTTCTCCCGGTGTGACGCATACAAAATAAGGCAGCTATCAAAGTAAACCAGCCTGCACTTGAGCCGCTTTAGTGGCATAAAAATATTTCATAGAAAACTTGCAAAAATAAGTTTTGAACTATCAAAAGTGCTCAGGTTGTTCTCTAGCGCTGCTTTACTCACCTATGTGCAATTGTGCTACATCAGGAAGAAAAAAAATTAGATAACATTGCTACAATCATTGTCCAGCCGCTTGTTTGCAGACAGGAAAGCTGGCTGTTCATTTTGTGATTTCAGAAATAAGTTAGGTGGTTTTGTAGAAATAAATTACTGACCTATTACTTTGTCGTCTGTTTGGGTGTAGAATGAGAATAGAGCTTTATTTATACTTGTAATTAGGGGAACCTCTGGAGAAAAGGAGGCTGTCCTATTACCGGTCACTTGTGTTGCATCTGCTGGCAAATGCAGTGCAGTACAATTACTCAATTTGCACTGGCATAATGTTAGTCCAGAGGCTTTTCTCTTCTGTTTCCTGCAAACATATTAACACTCAAAACTTTTAGGAAGAGAGGTGACTGTTAAGAAAGCGATAATTCTTTTTAGATATTTAATTCTGCAGCACTGATCGATTTCAGTTTTCGTGGATTACCTAATCAGTTAATCATTAGCAATTTCAGCTTTCTCCCCTTGTTTTTGAGCTCTGAGCTTTCTCCAACTCAGTTCCAATTCGTCTTCCCCAAATTCTTTTGCTGTTTCTCACAGTCCTGCTCATACAGTGCCATCAGTGTGCTTATTAAATCGAACTATATGTGTCAAGTTGCTTTCTCACTCCTTACTTTTTATCTTTTAATGAGTCATATACTTGTTTCCACTATCTCTGTCAAATATTAATAATTTTAAAAATCTGACCAGTGATATTAGGGTCAAGAGAGCAGAGTTGGGAATCAAAATATCCTGCACTGCTTTAAGCTCTTTGATCTTTTCTTATTGGAGGAAATAGCTAAATATCCATACATGTTAGAATTGAAAAATGGTGTAGGTAGGGCTGTCAACTGAATTATATCAGAATAAATGCAAAAAAAATACTGAAAAGTTTATGCAGCTTCTTAAATTGTCACAATACTAACATTCAAGTCTGATATACTTCATGCAATTTCCAAGAATGATGGGTCAAAACAATGCATTAAGTGACATACACTTTTTTATCAACTGCTGAAGATGTTTTTCCTCTGGCAGTTCCAATAAACCTAAATATAAATTTAAATTAAAGACCACCTCACTTAGATTTTAAATGTTTGAGTTCCAAGTTCATAGACAAAAGTTATTTCCATCATTCCTTGGCTGCCAAATGTTGCCATGGAATGAGAATGTTAGACATTGGCCACCAATGAATAACACAGTGACCACTCACAAAATTAACGGTTCAATTTCCAATTCTTTTGTTTAAGCAGGTAACAAACACTGCAGTGGTTTGGTTGTGTTCATCATAGGAGCAGTGAATAGAAGCAGCAGAAAGTCTCACTTTTCTCTCGACATGTTATTATGTCTAACAGACATGCTATGTAATTACAAGATTGCTACTTAACTTAAACCATGAAAGAGGAAAGTCTGACTTTATTATCTGTCTATGTAATAATGCACGTTCTGGATGCCATCAGAAACTTTCTGTCAACACAGAGAATATAAGTGAAAAATCAAGGAAATTGGATACATGTCCTTAGTCGAGGAACTATATACTTGTCTGACAACCTACCAGTTAATTCAACTCTGTCTTGGCCTTGGTAATTTTTAATTGGAAAAATTCTGCCCTCTTCACATTCCCAACTCTGCCCTCTTGAAAATTTGGGGTATCAAATTTTGCATTGCTGGGTCTTTGGGGGAATGTCTCAATGAGTTACAATAAGTAGCTGTGGTACTTGTGTCAGTGCTTAGTATTTATACAATAATTACTTTCTCATACAGGGCCAGGATTGTTTGCATATCGCTTTTCTCTTAATGCATAAAATCACTTTATGAAACTGCTTTTAAATTTGCTGAAGTTATGCTTTTTCAATATTAAAATTATAAAACATTTCAGTTTGCCAAAAAAAAAAAAGTGTAAGGGAGCAAATATTTTCTTTTATACCACTGTAACGGTCAGTTATTGCATTTTGTCAGGTAGATATGGAATATCTTTTCCATATTTTTGCTAGTGTATAATTTATTGCCTTGTAAATGGAGTACAACCAACCACACCAGCAGTCCAATTCTGGTAATGTGATTTATTTTAAGAATGACAGCTGACTACTTATTGACTTAAAGGCTAACTGCTGCTGGCTTTCCTAAAAATCTATTTTCTGTAAGGGAAGCAGCTTGAGATTTATCGAAGCAATTTTCAGCTAAAGAGGAGTATTGATGTTGCCATAACGCTGTCAGCTGATCTAAAGGGACAAAGACAATGGAGACGCAACAAAGAGGATCGTGAGCTCATGATGGAGAAGGAATCGTGTCTGACAGCAAGCAGGACTCGATATTTAGCGGTCGCCCATGCCTGTACTGTTGGCCTCTGAGCTGCTGTCAGTTGTGTATCTCTGCTGGGAGTTTGTGACCTTCATGCCTTCTAGATGTTGAGTGTCAACCAGGGCTGACAGCTTTTCTCAGCTGAGTCATCAGCTGACAGGGAAGGACTTTAATAATCTGGCAGATTTACTGATCAAATAAGGCCACATTTTCACATTCATGTTTCTATTTATTGGAGCAGTAGAAATGTTTGTATGTATCCTTTATCTAGCAGCAATTAGCATTTTTAATCAGCTTAACTTAACTGGCTGCTGATCTAGTTTTAGGAGGAAAACCAGAATGGAAAGACATTCTCGCTGTCTGTTCTTTTTGTTAATGTCTAATAACACTTTATGGGTATTTTCTTTGATTTTTCCTGTAGATGATGCAGCAGGAGAGCCTGATGAGTTGACTGTGGACCGCAGCTATGTGAAGAAAAAGCTGGAGCATGGACTGACGCGGATCTGGCAGGTTTGCAGTCAAACATTACCTTTTGTCTTGCTTTCTTTCCCCAATTCATTAGCTTTCTATCAGGTTCTGATTCCACTTACAGCACTCATCTTTCAAATTACCAAATCCATCCCTGTCTCCGCGTCTCTCCTCAGGATGTCCAGTTAAAGGTGAAGGTGTATATTCTGGGAACGGACATGTCAAACTTCAAATACGATGATTTCATAGTGGTACTAGATGTCATCAGCAGGTACGTGTCAGGGTCGGTCCAGATGGCTCGCTTTCGTTCTGCTAATTGGGCTTCATTCTCTTGCTTTTGCCGTTCCGTCCTCCTTGGGTCACATTAATCAGGTTGACCTGCAGGATTTTTCAGTGTTGTCTGTCTCCATCAGAGTACTTATTCTTTGATGCACGTCCACTCAAATTAGGGAAATTAATCTACATCACTGCCTAAGAAGGTTTTATGAATGAAGGTATATTTAGATTTGTCATTACTGGCTAAATTTACTCTGATTATATCTATCCTACCATATGTCTATCCACTAATCTATTTTCATATTATATTATTAATAATGTTATATTACTCATTACAATGTTGTAAGCTGCTCGTTGTAGTTAATTAATCAGGTTGACCTGCAGGATCTTTTTAGTGCGGTCTGTCGCCATCAGAAACTTTAATAAACTTCGAAACATGCTAAGAATGAAATATCACATGAACAAGATAAAAGTAAAAACAGACAATTAGATAAATCGCATACCAATTACATTCATTAATCCAATATGTGATTAAAAATAGAAGTTCATGCATGTTCGATAAAATTGTAAACAAGTGTAAGGAAGTAGATGAAAACATCACATTATTTAGTTTTTTGAAGATAAGAATTGTGTTTGGCTTATTCGACACATTCTCCTTACGTTAGGTTTTCTTTCCCTTTTTTTCTGTCTCATGTCTGCTGAGTTATAGTTATGTGAAAGGTGAGCTTATATTGCAGCTGTCTGCTTTCTGTCAAATAGACACACACGGCAAAAAATACTCCAGAGCCTTCAAATTCTGTTTGATATGTCTGCATTTTTTGTGTACTAAACGGGTAAACACAAACACTAATGTAAAATAAAATTAACTTTTTTGATGTGGGCTCAGAGGCAATAGGTAATAGATTTGTACTACCTTGTAGCAAAATCCCTGTAATTTATCCCAAATTTCAGTTCTTCCATACTCTTGCCCCTAATGCATCACATTTTACCAGGATAAAATTCTGTTGTATTATGTAATAAAATACAACACAATACAATCCAAAACAACTAAGCTCTGATGAAACTTTTTTGGGGGGGATTTCTTTTCTACTTTTTTTCTCTGACCTCATCGCATTCTGCTTTTTCAGGTTGATGCAGGTTGGTGAGGAGTTCTGTGGCAGCAAGTCAGAGGTTCTGCAGGAGTCTATCAAACGCCAGAGTGTGAACTACTTCAAAAACTATCACAGGTGAGAGGAACTAATTGTTCTCTTCAATAATGTGAAAGTTAGTGACTGAGAAAAAGGTCTGTAAAAGATATACTTTTATATACTGTAAAAGCAAAAGCGTTCAAGACTTTTAAGTTGTTCAATGAGGAGAGAACGTTCTATGCAAAATGGTAGCCATTGGCTAATTCTAACACACTCCATCACTTGCATAATCCTCTTTGGAATAAATGTGTAATTACATGGCAACACTCAATGAGGAGAAAAAAAATCCCTTTTACATCCTGATTACATTAGAGCCTGCCAACCTCCTGAATATGCGCTCACAGTCACAGACGACGCCCTGTCATCAGAGAGGACACACATTGATCAGCATTAAGGTTACGTATCAGTGATTATTGACGAAACGTCCAACGGTCAGGTGGCTCAAGGCAGACATAATGAATACATTTAAGGATTTATGGAGATGGAATGGAGATAATTTGGATCTCCATCAAAGCCTACTTGTAATTGAAAGATTGTAGGATGTGAAGAACGAGTGGCAGATGTCTACACGATTGATGAGGACACCTTGAGAGTGATTCAGTGACCATTAAATTCAATATGAGTGTTTAGTGGTACAAAAATGACAGAAATTTTATCTTTTTCTCTGACTGATTTCCTTTCTTAGTTTAATCATCTTTTAATTCTTAATTCAATCTGCAGTAGGTACAAAATTTTCCAATTAGTGCCCGTACCAAGCTTAGTTGAGTGTGCAATTTGTGTTTTTTTTTCTTCCCATGTTCTGTGTTCTGTCACCTCTTATATTTCAAACACCCTTAAGACATAAATGGTGTCCTGCAGAGTTTAAAGCGAACACTGTGATGACATGTTACACAGTATGAGATGATATTAACTTGACAGGTGAACACCAGGGTGGCTGTTTTGAGCTGTTAACACATCAAAACCTTTTTACAGACCGGACACATCTTTCCTCCTTCCTGCTGAGTTTCAGTGACCTTTTGGTGGTTTTGTTCATGTTCACACAGTTAATCTCAAACTGTCTGAACACAGGAGCAATTTTGCAAAAGATCATATGTTAGCTATTTAACAGATAATGTTTTATTGATTCATTGTTTTTTTTATTCATTGTTGTGCTCATTCTTCTGTGTTTTTGTCCAGAGCACGACTGGAAGAGCTTAGGATGTTTCTGGAAAACGAGACATGGGAACTATGTCCAGTCAAGTCCAACTTTAACATTGCCCAGCTCCATGTAAGTGAAAGTAAAAAAAAAAAAAAGCTGGATTAAGATAACTTTTATTCATGCTTTGTTCACATATAGCACCTCATCGCCATTAGAAATTTACATAAAAATCTAAATCTCTATATTTTGCACCTTTGGGTGAATAAGTGTGTGTGTCGGAGTGTTCTTAGTGCTCATTATGTAACCTGAATGAACATGAAACGGCTGTCGTTCCCAGGAGGTATGCAGATTGTTTTTTGGGGGGTTTTTTCTCCGCGCTCTTGGGCAATAGTTAATACAAGTGAAAAGTTGAATGGCCCAGCCTCATTTAGTCCACTTATACCAGATGTCCTTCACATATGATAACCAACAATGATAACTTTGTGTCTGATATATTTAGCTTAATTTAGCCAGAACATAAATGATCCACTGCTTTTGGAATCAGCCAGAATGTGGCTGAATTGGTCCTATGGGGTGCATTGAGTACGCATTAAGCTCCCCATTATGTGTGATGTAGCATGAGTGTTCCCAGACTGATTTAAGCAGACCCAGATCCTATTAAGCTTATAATGGTTTTTGAATGTGGATCGTGGCATGCCTGATTCACAGTGGATTTATTAGTAGAGAATTTAAAGCAGGACAGGTCATGCTCGCGTCATCCCAAGGCAACAAGCTAACATACCCACAGCGGACTGGCAGTGCCCCAGGTGATTTAAACACATCGGCCCAATTCTTTGAGTACACCAAATAGTATCTCTATAAGAATCTGTAGAAAACCTGCCCATGCAAATCTGTATGTGTCGGTTTCCCTGTGACATCTGATTCTCTTCTACAACAAATTACTCACATCTCCAAATTGCACATGTACTTGTTGACTGAAGTAAGTTGGCATTTAGGTTGCAGCTAAAAGCAAAAATGTTTTCATCAAGGTGGCAGAATGGGTGCCCCATATACAGAGGCGATTGTCCTCAACGTGGCCGTCCTGGTTTTGTTTCTCGACCTTGAGATCTGCTCTGCATTTCTTCAAAACTTCTCTCTCCGCCCCCTTCCTGCCTGGTACCTGTCAACAAAAGTCACTGTGCATCACTTTAAAGTACTACACAGCATGACGTGCTTGGCTGCTGTCCCCTTAACCTGCGCTCTCTCATATCGCAGAAACCAACTATATTTATAAGGGAATTTTGTGTATTACTTGTACAGATATCAATTTGTCAGTTTGTGGCAGTAGTATAGTAGTTTGGTAGGTAACAAAACATCTTTCACTACCAAGGCTACCATCATACTCAAACAAGTGTCCAAGGTGCATCCAAACAGTCATGGATGTTCTGGAAATTGTGGTTAAATTTTAACCAGATCTAAAATAAGCTTATTGTAAAGACATTTTTAAAAAATTTAATTATCTATCAGTCCCTTAGTGTGTTTTTTTGTTTTGTTTTTTGTGAGATAGTATAATTGATGTTGACTTAAGATGAAAATTGTGTTTTTGTTGTCACATTCTCTCTAATCCAGGAGTTCAAGTTCATGGGCCAGTGCCGCTCTCCCTCCGTTTCCCCAAGCAGACAGGCTGCCTCCTCAGCTGGCCCGGCTCTGGAGGAGCTGTCACTTTTCCAGCAGTATCATCAGGACGGGAACCCCTTTGAGATGCACATTGAGCACAAGGAAGAGGAGACGGAGGATGTTCTCGCATCTAACGGGGTACGGATTCAAAATGAAGAGTCATCACGGGATTGCAAGTCTGATCTTTTTAAGCTACCCTTGCCTGATTCTGAATTCTGTAAAATTCAGAAATAAACAGAACCTGTCTGACAACATAAAGTATGCTACAAGATCTCAAAAAAAAAAAAAAAAATTTAAAAATGTAAATAAGTTGTAGAAAAGCAGATGAAGACACTGACACCTGTTAGTCTAGAAAAAGCTACAAAGCATAGATAAGGTGTTGGGACTCTAGTGAACCTTAATGGGTGCCGTTATCTAAAAACAGAGATATGATGGAATATTTTTGAACCTTCCCAGGAGTGGCCACCCAAATAAAATGATTCATGGAGTGTATCAAGGACTCAAGGAAAATAAAAAACCCAAATCTAGGAGGGAAAGCAGAAAACAGTAGAACAAGAACCAGATCTCTGTCACAGCAGTAGTCTCCACTGCATGTTTTTCCTCAGAAAATATTAGATACTCCTTGATATTTAATGTAGGTCTTCTTTGATCGGTAAGAAGTGAAGTGGCGGGCCCTGTGTTTGACACATTGAATAACTTGCCACACACAAATTCACATAGTCACCAGAAAATCTTGAAGGAAAATGTTTAGATTAAGACCTTAAGTTTTTCACAAGACCTGTAATCAGAAGCAAACCTGATTGGTTTAAAGAAAAAAAAAGATTGGAGTTTTCTAGACTTAAATCTGATTGAGATACTTTGCTATCACCTCTAACAGACGATCTTTAAAACACCCTCAATAGAGCTGAATTCCTCCACAGACATATCGCCAGTTATCAGAAATTCTTAATGGGAGTTGTTGCCGTCAAGGTTAAGAAAACAAGTTGTTAGATTTATTGGCAATCAGTTTTCCATGTCTCCTTGTACAAAGCACAAAATTCAATGTATCTTTTAGGTTTATTTGATGAAGGCAACCGTTTTTGTCTTCTTGTTACGCAAGTGTCATGTTTTATGAGTTTATTTTTCTGATTTGGTACCTTAGTCAATACAGCCGTCTCCATTTATTTTGTAACATATTTAAATCATTTCAGAGAAATCATTTTTCTCTGAAAATCCTCTTTAGGAAAACAAAACATCATCCTATTTTAGGAAGTATTTCTTTGAATTTTGATCTGAGGCATTATTGAATATTTTTACCCTTTCTACCTGAATCAAGTGAGTTTTTGTTTGTTTTTCTGACATTTTCTCCATTTGCTGAACCTGATTTTAATCATCTCTGATCTTTATCCCTTCTAAACTTTCTCCAGTATGAATCAGACGAGCTGGAGAAGAGTGTCTATCAGGACTACGACAGTGACAGCGACGTCCCAGATGAGCTCAAGCAGGACTACGTTGATGAGCAGACAGGCGACGCCCCTCTGAAGAGGTAAGATCTCTGTGGCCTTATTACAGTGCCACACGTCAAACTGACACACAGGCCAGGCCGTTTTAAATGTGTGTAGAGATTCACAAATCACAGTAGCACACACTGATCTCTTAAATGTTTCTCTGAAGATGTTCCTAAAGGTGTAAAATTATTCCTTTTTTTTTTACCCCTTCAGTAGTCAGTTTAGTTCACCTCTGCGTAACCCTACTTTACTGCCAAAAATCTTTCAAAAGTGTATTTTCCTTACTACTGCCTCCTAAGTGACTGCTCTATTCTATTAAAGGATGAGTCAGCATTTAATACTGGTGAATGTTTTTCTTTTTTCCTGCATATATTTATAAGCCTATTTAACTTTAAAGATACAATAAATCAGTTGCACCTCTGGAGGTTTTTTTCTATATGTTATTTCTGTTTTCAGGATGTGATGAATTTAAATGGGTCTGTCACCTGTGCAAATACCATCATCAGCTTAGGCCTTCTCTCCACCAGCTCATACATGCTCCACTAGAACAAGAACAAAGTTCTTTCTGGCCAGGACTTTTTATTCTTCTCAAGAACTTGGCTGCAGAACTTTTGGAAATTCTTTATAGATTCTTCCGACTGCAGCATTTGTATATAATAGTTGTCAGATACCGCATAGAAGAAAAAGTTGACACAGCTGCAAAAACCTCCAAACCAAGTCGACAAGAACAGAATGTTATCATATTTTTGGTTTCAGAGACAGAAGAATCGACACCCCTCGTTCATTTGGATCACACATACAGAGCTCTCTGCTGGGGAAAAGTGTACACACACCTGACAAAATGTATTTTTCATGCTGTTAATGGAAAAGTGCAAACAGCAACTTATAGGATTTATTTTATTAATTTAACATAATCAAAAATCCCAATCACCCCATATGTTGTAGTAGAAAAAAAATGCAACATTCTAGTATTTCCTATGTATTAGTCACATGAAAATTAAGTTTCCCAAATTTGCCGCAATCCACTGATATTGCAGTGGTTTTAGAGATCAAAACCATTGAAATTCCATCTTCATTTATACAAAATGCTTACTAAAATGTTCATTTTTATTAATGGAAGCAATACTTACTGATGGTTGATCATTGAATGGATTGCGTGACCACATGCAGGTATATGACATTTCCGGCAATGACAGCAGCCAACGTAATGACTTCTGGCTAATTTGGCTCATTGAGCTTGGTGTCAGGGATGTAGAGCTCCAGGATCATCAGTTCAAAGCTTTTCCCAGCAGCAGGCTCCAGCTGTATCTCTTACCATGTGTAATGGGTTCTGATAGATCAATTATAGGACTTTGACCCACACCAGCCAATTGTTTCCAAAGATTAGTGATATTAACGTGAATTACTTTCTCATGGTCTCCTCCTTGCTTTCTCTCACTCTCCCTCTTCTGCATGGCTCAGCGTGTCCCGAGAGACCATAAGAAGCAAGAAAAAGTCAGATTACAACCTGAGCAAGGCCAGCGCGCCGATTCTCACCAACACCACCCTCAACGTCATCCGGCTTGTTGGTAGGTGCTGCACGTACACACGAAAGCCCTTTTTTTTCCATATAACCTTATATCCTCCTGAGGAGCTCAGACTCAGCTGCAGCGTGTGTTCCCTCCCACCCGCTGAGATTTCAATTTATTCATCAATAAGGCAAATCATTGCCGATTGACACGCGCTATGTCTGTGTGACTAAGTTGCTCGAATAACGGTTAGCCTCTACCCTGAGCTCTGGCCTTTTTTTTTTTTTTTACAAGATGTTACTCGCATGTTTTTGTGATGAGACTTTAAAGACTTCCGCACACCCTGGTTGATAAAATATGATCTTGGTTGACGTGGAAGGATTTTCATGGACAAATCAGAATTAGAGTAGATACTTATCTTTAAGGCAGTGATGTTAGATCTGTTACCAAGTGAATTTAGACCGATTCAATTTTCTTGTGCATGAAGAGCAAAAAAAAAAATCTGAAAACTTATTTCTACCATTTTATTTTTTACTTCACTGGATTTGTTATACTGACTTTTTAGCAGATTAGAAAAACTTGAAGTCATTCCCAATGTACTCTGCAGAGCTATGATGGAATCAGGTTGAACCAAAGCTCTCAGAACAAATTCAAGAGAAAGTCTGTAATAAATGAGTTTGAAAAATAGTTCTGTCTCAGAGGCAAAGGGAGCAAGATTGAGCTTATTTCTTCTTCTCTCTCCCCCTCATCAGTTTTTACTCAGTAGACACCGTGTTACACTTCCATTCCTCTGTATTTATAGCCTTTATTAAATTTCTACTAAATTAAGTCCTTGCCATTTGTTTGGAAATGCAGGACGTAGCTGTTTAAGTTCTTCTCTAATGTAGCTCCCTTAAGATTAACTTACTGTGTTTTATTATTTTTAATGTCCCCAAATATCTACTTAAGGTTTGAACCTTAAATCAGTATTTGTTTTAAAAATGCTTATGTCTTAATGACGCCAAACAACCTGGGACATAGTTAGAACTGCACTCTTCAGTCAGATTATCAAAGTATGTGAAATAACTCTTCCTTTGCATTCTCTCTATTCAGGAAAGTACATGCAGATGATGAACATCCTGAAACCGATTGCCTTTGATGTCATCCACTGTGTATCGCAGCTCTTTGATTACTACCTTTATGCTGTATACACCTTCTTTGGACGCAATGACATGGTAAAGTCTCTTTTTATCAATATTAATTTTTTGGTGATTTATATATCAAAATAAGTTAATTATCGATGTCTATAATCCAGATGTGTATTAGTTTATAGCTATAATTTGGTTTAGCGCATCAAAAGGGGATGTTTAGGTTTGAGCTGTACAATGTCCCCTTTTCATTAAAGTAACTATGCAAAGTTTCAAAGCTCAGCATTGTAATTTTCAGTTTTAAAAAAGTAAAAACTTACGTTGTTGCATTCATACATTTTAGTAAAATTTGCATTTGCTGTGTTTATATCTACATCTACACATTTTACAAATAGTTTGTTACAACATTTTTTTTGTCTAATTATTTTATCCATATCACTTAAATCATCAATAATTGACACATGCTTGGTATGAACTTTCCCTCATTCTTCTACAGATCAGCAACAAATCATAATCTTTACTAAATGCAGCTCAATAAATTGGTGTTTGTTTGAAACAAAAACTCATATAATTTAATTTTACGCAGAGTGATGTGTTTTATTTTCTGTTACATTTTTATTATTACAGCGTAGAGCTAGTAAAATTCTAAAATCAGAACTGGAATATGACATGGAAACAATAAAAAGGATTTTCGTGAAGAAATATTATACTGCTAATACAAAAAAATACAGTATATATTATCTCTTACCCTTGCGGAGAACTGCTGACTTACTCTGTTTTAGAAGTGTTCAACAGGCTGTCAGTGACACCCTTCACAAAGAGGGTAAGCCACAAAGCTGGATGTTCATAGAGAGCTTTCTTTGAGAATATCAATGGAAAGTTAAGTGGTAGAGGAAGGTGCACATTGCTGTAAATGGAATGTGTAGCAAAGCTGTTTGGGGAATATTCATAAATCACTGACACAGGAAACTATTATAACCTGACTTGTGTTAAAACAGTCCTTAAGCAGAGACAATGTATGAAGCAACTTGCACAGCCAAAGAAGAAAACAAACTGGACTAGCAATTACAGAAAGATTGAAGAGGCAGATAATCTTTTTAACCTCAGGTACAGTGTGAAGTTTCCACAGTTAGTGATGATTTGGAGAGAGCCTTCCTTTAGGCTTTCTCATAGCCTAAAACGAAGATGAGAGAGACCAAAACATGACCCAACAATACAGACAAGATGAAGGCCACTGTAAAAGCAACCTGGCCTTCTTTAGTATCCAAGCAGAGCCGCAGGCTAATCGCCTCCATGCCACACTACATTGATTCAACAAATAATGCAAAAGGAGCCTCAGCCAATTCTTGAGTGCATATTTGGTGCAGTACATGAACATACTATTCAGTAACATTTTTGTATAAAATATTTTCATCCTCTGTTCATTTTATTTTTTCAATTCTCTGAGAAACTTAATTACATTTTTTATTAGTCAAAATGTTTATGTAGTCAAAACCTAAACAGAAGAAATCCTTAAAACGTATTGCGCTGATTGTGGAAAAAATTGTATTTTATGTTTTTGAATAAAGATTTTGATGAACTTATTTAATGGGACCCCTTTCTAATGCTGCTGTAAAACAGAGTTCCTATTTTTTCTGTGCATCCGCCGCCTGCTTAAATATAAAAATTGCCTGATTTAAATTTTGTAAACTGTACCTGCCCATGAGGGTTAGAAAGGACTCTCCATAGATGTCCACATTTTTCTATTACAATATAAAATGTAAATATGTGGCAGATAAAGAGTAGAAATCCTTCTAAAAGCAGAAGAAAAACTATAATTGGCTAATTTATCTTTAAGACTCAAAATGAGTCTTAAAGATAACTTTTAAAACCAAATAAGGATTCCCTCAAACTTCTTTTCTTCTCCTTTTTTGTGTAGACAGCAATATAAGCAGTGCAGTATCATCACAATGTAGATTGTAGTGGAAATTTAGAGCCTTCTGAGTGGAACACATTGTCCAACCCTAAAATATAAATAGAGTTGCATGTACCTTCCAATGGTTTGTTTATGTGCATCTCCAGCAAAAAGATATTTACCTAATTTTATTGAGAACTAAATATCATTTTTCATACTATGGACAGAAACAGCTGTTCCCAGCTGCTTTATTAAATTGGTGTCCTGATGGACTTAATATGGAATGTGGAAATATTGCTGTTAATGTAAATAATAACTCCAAGTTAATCCAGTTACGGATAGAATCGCTGAGTTATGGTTCAAATTAAACTCTGATGAGGCTCCGCAAAGTTGAGGCAACACTGAGAATCCCACGTTCAAACATATACAAACATGAATACAAAGCGAGAAATTTTGTTTTATGTTGTATATGCATCAATTACTATATAAACATATGTGTTGTAGTGTGAGTAGTCTGCATAAACATATATTTACACTGTATTTTTTTGTGTACACTTCAGTTTTTTTTCCTGCTATAATGTTTTGCTTTTGTAATTTTTAAAAAAATATTCTCTCAAATTGCATATATTACCTCTAGAGATTCTTTATGTTTATTGGATGATCTCCAGTAACGCACTGAGTAACAACTTCTCCTGTTTTTCCTTTTATCCGTTTATTGCAGTATAAGTTTCAGCCGAGCAATAGGTTTAAATTTAGTGAGCCCAGTTCTTCACTGAATGTAAAAGCTTTGTCAGTTTTACTGTTCCTCACGAAGAATGGAAGAAGGCAAAATTTGTTTCTTTATTGCCCTCAGGGAAGTGGTAATGATAACGGTGAAATGACTTCTGTCCCTTCCAAATAGGAAAGATAAAGATAAAATATTCGCTCTGGGGGCTTTTTTGAGTCTGATTGTTGGTATGTTGCTGTGTGTGTGTGTGACAGTTTGCTAAGGGAATCTCAGAAGAGGTTTGAAGATAGACTTGTCATTGGCTTACTTGTTTTTTTTCATGTTATGTGACCATGTAATGTATGTACATTTGCATTTTACCAGAGGTTTAATGAAACCTGGAGCTCCTAAAACGAGGCAGTACATCATATTGGGTTCACACGAGTGAAACAAGACTTAAGCAGTATTATTGGAAAGTATAAGAATATCCATGTTTTTGTTTTGTTGATTATAGTTTCATGAATTATGCACTGCATTTTGAAAAATCTTACATTAATGTAGAATTTCCCAGTCCATGCATGAATGGTCCATATGTTATGGTTTTTATTGTTGCTTAATTAAAGTGGTCCACAAAGTAAAGTGGTTCTAAAAAAAAAAAATCACGTCTCTAGAACAAAAACTTTTGTAATCATTCAGTCATACATACATTCATCTATACATGCAACACTTTCCTGAGTGACTACCTCCAGGAATCTCAAACTGCACTTTAAACACTTTTTTCTCAGTATGAAACTATCCACTCAAGTTTGATTTATTCAGAATCTGAAGTGGAGATGATAATAGTATGTACATAGTAGGTGTGGGTAACAAAATCAAGTCATTAATCCATTGCAATTAATTATTTTCCAAATCAATACTGATTCAGAAAACCTATGACTTGATTAGATCCCCTGACCAGTGGTGTCTCAACATGTTGAGCAACACTTTCAAGAGGTGTATGCACAGTCCAGGAATATTTGAGATTTCCCAGTGGAACGACCCACTTCCTATAGCTCCCACATTTTTCATCAGTGGGACGAAGAAGGGCACTGGATAGTGGCAAG
This sequence comes from Xiphophorus maculatus, assembly GCF_002775205.1. NCBI lineage: Eukaryota > Metazoa > Chordata > Actinopteri > Cyprinodontiformes > Poeciliidae > Xiphophorus > Xiphophorus maculatus. The sequence continues at coordinate 21,832,169 of NC_036455.1, read as the reverse complement.
TTTGATGCTTGCTACTTGATGTTGAACACCTGGCGCCATTTGTTTGTCACCAAATGATGATGTGAAGTTGTCTTCTTCTTCTTGAGTTCATTGGTGGCTTAGTGTGCATTAAGACCACCCACTGGTGAAGCATGTGGTCAGGATGGCAGTATTGTTCAAATATGCTTGAAAGGAATGAGATGTGTCCTGTTCAAATCTAAGTGATGTGAATTATCTGTTTTTAACAAGAAAAAAAATTATTATGTTTACATACACTTCAGTTTTTTACAGTACTGTCACATTTTACATTTTGTACTTCAATTTGAGTACAAATGTTACTGTGCTACACTATAATATTCTGAAATATTTTATTACTCAAAAATAGCTATTCATATGGGCAGGAAAATTTTTAACAAAATTAAGTATTGGATAAAATTATTAGCTGGTGCTCTGGTTAATTACTTACATGCTACATATTACTAAATCAGTATTGAAGTATTTTAACCAATATCAAATTAAATTGAATTATGACCCAAATAATTGTACTTGAATTGAATTGTGAGGATTTTAGCAATACCCAGCCCTGGTCCAGATTTATAATATCCCCTTAGTGCAGCACCAGTACAACCCCCTGAAGTGAAAGTCAACTTTAGCCTCCTTAGCATCTAAAGGTTAGCTAGCTGCAGTATTCTCACAGCACTTATAAAATGTTTTTAAATTTATAGGTGCCCATTACTGGGACTCATAATATACATTTACTTCACTAGAGAAAATCACACACTGACAACAAGTAGCTATCCCTTCCTATGGCTGACTTCATTTCGACAAAAAATCTTCTCCCGGTAAGACCCAAAGTATTACCGAATCTTTTTATGGCATCCCTTCTAATTTCAGCTGTTTTACATTACTTGGATGTATAAGCGTCATGGGGTGAACCTGCCTATTTCCATTAATGGATCTCACCGAAACACACACACACCCACACACACCCCCACAGAGTAAATGTTAATGTTCTTATGAATTTTTAAAGAGCTTGTGGAAATTTACCTCGCACATATGCTGCTGCCACAACCCACACTTTGCTCTCTTTTACGCCACTGGAATCATGATTGAGCTGCTTGACTTCTCCATCTTAGAGAGTAATGGTTGGACCTTAATATGTAAAAGAGTAAATATCTCCACTATCCCTTTAAACAACCACGCTTTGACACTGTCACACATATGCTAAAGATGCATGATGTGCTTCGCTCAGAATCGTCATCACTGTTAACGGTAATGAGTCAGTCAGTTACGGGGGGTTGAGAGAGGCAGATTTACAAACACATTTTTGGAAAAAAGTGATTAATGTTTCAAAACTCTGGAAAGTTGCTCCCCATGAGGATAAATCAGATATGTCTTCTCTGGAAAAAGACAGTAGAGGGTTAGAAAAGACAAAAACGACTTCCATGATAGAGCTGCAAACTGAAAGATGAAGGCAAGAAATATGGGAGCAAAAAAAGTGGAGGTGAAAGACTGTCTACCAAAACATTGGACCAGGAAGACTCAACAGCAGAAAAGAAAGAATATATCATATAATGCCACACACTTCAGTCGAAAAAAATAGTTTCTCTGAAAAATGAGCTATAATGCATAAAAAAGGTTGTTTTTTTTCTCTCCCTCTCTCGGTTCGTGACGCACGCATGATTATCTATTCTGTATGTCTTGAAAATTGCTGAAATTCCTATGTGTGAAAGCTTGGGACTTTAGTATTCATTTTACAACAATAGTGTCATGTAAACTCCAAACGTGCAGTTTGTCAAATCATCTCACACTTACAACCAAGACCGTTTTTTGTCCTCTCAATCTCCTCTTTACATCGGATTATGACTGCCCTTTAACCTGCAGGCTATACGATCATTTTAATGCCACTCGATCATGACAAATATAGTAAAACCTGATTTCAAGGGGAATGCAAAAATGAGTTTTTGGCCATCATATCAGTTTTTCTCCCCTGCTGAATAAATCTGCTTGGGGATATCTTCTTACCATCATTGATGGACCTTTTTAGATGCAGCCTGATTAGTGGTAGGATGCCAAGATTATATCAGTCAATTAATAAAAAGTCATCATTGGTTCGGTGACACCAAGTGTTGGTGTGGTTAAGTTGGTATGAAGCCAAGCCATGAGGAGAGAGGTCAGGCCAGACACCACAGATAAGCTACCATTTTCCTCTACCCATCAACCAGACCCAAATATGACACCAGCATAGTATCGTACCAACACAATGTCATTTCATGCATAATTGAAACTTCACAAGGTGAAAAAAACTCACTTTCTGTTAAGATACTGCCATAACAATGCACCTTACAGCTGATTTTGGACGTAAGTGGGGCTTCATCAAAGTTTTTGGTGTTTTAAGCTCAATGAAACCTATGCTAAATTGAACCTTTATTTAGCGTGTTCTCTATTCAAACCTAATTATTGACTGAACTGTGAGATATGCAAGCAACGTTTAGTCAAACTTTCACAGCAGTCTTTTGATTTAGGAAGCAACTGTATGGCCCGATTCCTCATTAGCAGTTTCCAATTAGTTTCGGCTGAGTTTTGTTGCTCTTAAATTAAAAGACTGTTTAAATGTGAGGCAGTACTGGTGTGCAATTTATTTCTCTCATTACCTCCATTAATCTGCTTCTGTTTGTTTGGCTTTTTTTTCAGTCTTGTTGCAATATTTCTTCAGTGTTGCATTTAAAGTTTGTGTGCTTTTGCTTCTCGTTTTTTTTTCTCTTTCTGCTGCCTGTTCGACCACATCCATAGCCCGTCCCAAGCCCATCTCTGCCCACCTATAGTGGCAGAGAGGCAGTCCCAGCCAGGGTGGTGGGCCCTGCCTGCTTGGTAAGCATTCCATCCTGACATGTAATGACTAATGTATGGGCTGTGGTAGCTTGTTAACCGGAATGCTAGCCAGCATGTGTTGCTTGAGCCTCCTCAGATGTGTGTGACTTCCTCCCCCCCCCCCGACCCAAGCACATCTCAACCTCAATTGAGCAGACTTCTGTTGTTGAGTTTGCAGTGCTTTTACCCTCTCCATGCCACTATTTTCTCTGGGCTGTCAATTCTACGATTGTTTGGTTTTGATGTCTGCTCTTCACAGTTGATCCTCCATCTTTAGGGATTAGAGTCAGTTTGAGGCAGACAGCGGCAAGCCCCTTGTCTCTGTTGACATGAGAGGAAAGCAGCTATTACAGTTTGTGTGTGTTCCTGTATAGTGAGGTGTCCATGCACTGTGCAGACCCTCATTGTGTGTGTATTTCTGTGTGCCTTCCACAGTATGAGTCATCGGGTCTGGGCCTCATCAGCAGCCGACTGAGAACCACACTGAACCGGATCCAGGAGAGCCTCATTGACATGGTAGGACAGCTCCTGTCTGCTCCACCTCACTTTTTCCTCTGCTCATTGTCTTCCTCCCTCGTTCGCTTTTACCAGTGCTTGTTAACTCATCTCCCTTCTGACACTCCATGCTCTCGCCATCTATATTCTCTATACCGTCACTCATCTTTCCTCTTTATGCTTCTACCTTTAGATCTTTTCCATCCACTTTATCCATTTTGGCCATTTCTGTACGCGACATTACTGTTACGCCAGTGTCACCACAAAAAGCATTATAGGTCATCAATATCCGGACATTCATCACCTCGTCCCTTTTACACATGGACATGCTCCCTCTCTTTATTCAGAGGTGGGGGTTGTGTTAGTCCATTAGGGCTCTCTGCTTTTGTAATGCTTCATAGAAAAACTTAATCTAAGTGCAGCTGTTAGTCTTCAAAAATGTTATCTTCTCAGATTGATTATGACTGCTTCTAGGTGTCATTGCTCACTAAGTCAGCATTCTGAATGTTATGTTGGCTAGCATTTTGCTTGTTTAGTTTTAGTTAAATTAGTCAAACTGTGTTAATCTTTGAGTGGCTGCATATTTATTACATTGTAAGCCGTATTAACTTGTGCTACTATACAAATCAAGCAATAAATGAGCTGCTATAGCTGCTAATGCTTCTTTTGTGAAAGTAGGAGCCACATAGTAATATTTTGTCATTATCATACATATTTTTAATGGAAGTTTTCCATAAAATGTCTGTAGAAATACTATTTTTATGTCTTAAACTTGCATATGATATCTTATTTAAAAAACAAAAATATAGTTGGTTCAACATCAATGGTTAATGTTAACCACTAAGTGTTAGCATTAACCATTAACTTTTAATGATTAATGTTAACCATTAAGCCATTAAGAGGCTTAATAAACAGGTGCATCTCAGTTAATTAGAATATTATTGAAAATATAATTTATTTCAGTACCTTAATTAACTAAGTAAAACATGTTTATAGATTAATAAAACGTAGTCTGATGCTTTCAAGCCCTTACTACTTTTAATTATTATGATTTTCTGCTTGCAGCAAATGAAAACAAAACATTTAAGTTGAGAATATTTCAGAAGACTACCAATAGAAAAAATAATAGATATATGGACTTCTTGAAAAGTATTTTTAAGACCTGCTTATAGGTTGTTGTTTTAAAAAGGTGTCTAGTATCCGACTCTCATTGGATACTAGATGTTTCTCATCCTTAACACATTGTACAGGATGCTCTGAAGTCTGCTAAGACAGAATAAATCACTGGACTTAAGGCATGGCAATTGCTGGTGGTCAACAGCTCTATGAATATCCAGAAACAGCTTGAAGATAGAATCAACCTTTTGAAATAAATTAAGTTGTGATCCATCAGTCGTTTCTTGGAGAAAAACAGTACAGAGGCATTTGCCTTATCAGTCATCTCTCCGTTAAAAGTTATGATTTGTCCGTTGATTAAAGTCAGTGCTTGCAAAACGTTCAATCTCTCCTCTGATGTTGCTTCAGGACGGATTCTCCGACCATGTCATGTTTGAGTAATGCAGTGAAACTCTTCTGTGTTCACACTAACACTGCCAGTTCGGCTCTAGCGGGTGCTGAGAGCTTAAGCTACTGCAGCTGCAGGCACCGTTACAAACAGAGCCAACAAAGCTGGCATTTGCAGGGAGATCTGGCCAGGGAAGAGACTCAGCTTGTGGTGCAGTGAAATTTGTGAGAAACAATTGCAAAATATTATTATTTTCACCTTTGCCTCTTTTGTTTTGTTTTTTGCCTTAGGTCACACCCAACTAATCTGCCTTCAGGTTCCATAGTGTTAGAGCCTGGAGGCATGAGCATCTCTTGGGTTGCATATCCGTATTCTATGACGCTGTTGAGTGAGGAGCTGATAAATGATAGCTTTACAGATAAATGGAAGTTTTTTTGTTTCTCCCTTTTCTTTTCCTCTTTTTGTTTGCTCCAGCATGGCGTCTTGCAGACTCGTTGTGGGGGAGGTCACACAATTTTCAACAAGCAACTCACCGAGGAGCAGACCTCTCAGTGTGGCACAAAATCGTTATTATTTTCCTCTGCAACTCAGTGGAGTAGAACAGAAGAAGCTTCCTTTTTATTTCTTAGAGTTTCCCTCCTCTATCAAAAAACGCCTCTTCTAAGCAAAATTGCAAACCTCACTTCTAAGGCTAGAAGCAAAAAGTTGATTTATTTGCGTATTTAAAGTCAGTTAACCACATCTAGATTCATTACAGAGTGTGATATATTTGAGATTTTTATTTTTTTTATAAATTTGATGATTATGGCTTACTGATAATGAAAAAAAGAAAGTCCAATTTTGCTAAAAGCAGAAACATTACCTAAGACCAAATGAGGAAAAATATATAGAGAAATGTTGTCCTAATAAAAAGCATGGCCATGTACTGTACAGTGTTTGAACTCATTACTTAATTGGGGCTAATTTTGCATGAACTACCACATTGTTGCGGTGTGGGATTGAAATGATCAGCCTTTAGCTCCGCTAAGCAATTCCAAGTGGCTTTAAGATTCAGCTTCAGCTCTTCTGTTTTTCCTCCAGAATGTGGGACTGCAATTTCAAATTGAAATAACAAATTTACTTTAAAAAGAAAAGAGGACATAAGACCACTTAGAAACAGTCCACTCATTGACTCTGGTTCAGAAGTGGCTGATGTGATGAAAGTCCTGGATACATCTGCGTATGGTGGCTCTAAAAGCACAGACTCCAGCTGCAGTTCATGACTTGTGAATCTTAAAAGTTCTTTAAATCACTTTCCTATTAAGGCTGTGGTTTACACTAACCTACATTTATTGAAGCACACTTTTTCCTTCCACTTAACTTTCAAATTAAAGGTTTGGATAGAGCTATAAATAGCCAGCTTCTTGACTGAGTATTCTCTGTTGAACAGTTAAGTGAGCGGTCTTCCCCATGATTGTTAAATCGAGAACGAGCCTATAGCATAACATTTCTGGATTTAAAATTTTGTTTGTATTTTATATATATATATATATATATATATATAACTGAATGTTTGTGATTTGCTGTAGGCCAAACAGCAAATCACTGTTTGATAATAATTTATTATTATTATTAAAATAATAATTAAAAAATGTATTATATCTGTGTATAATGAGACTGTATTAATTCGCTTTTTTGATGACATTCTAATTTATTGAGCCACACCTGCAAATACAGCCATCAATACCAAACCACATCAGAAGCATCTGGAAATCGTTCTATCAAAGCATCAAATAATATTTGAATTTCCACAGCTTTTACCCACACATGATTCAAAGGACTACTTTGCAGGATTTATTTTTTTTCTATAAATTAGTATCATTTTGCTGTCCTGCGCTGACTACCTAATAATCAACAGCTGGCATCTTGGCTGTGAATGAAAACAAGCACATGTTAAATATACCAGAGCCAAATAAGTTCTGAAAATGTTAAACAGCTTTTTTCTCCTTTAACAAGCAACATGTGCTCTCCCATCAGGTGGCCATTTACACCTGTGTCATTTTCAGGGTAGATTATGAGCCATTTTTAGATGAGAGAGAAGCTGAACCTGACATGCATCCTTCTTTAGAGAATATGGGAACCCTCTGAACTGTTCAACCCATCAAATGGACTCAGATGGATGGATGGATGGACAGATGCAGAGAGAGGAGTGTAATGCACCGAGACATGTTTGAGTTTCTGTGAGAGGGCTCTCTCTGGTGCTAAAACCTAAGTCGCATGGCTGCCAGCATGCATTTCAGATGAGCATTATCATATCACTTTGTGCCTGATTAGGAGCTTTTTGAAATCCTCCTCAGAGGAAGGACACAGTCAGGCTTTGTAACCACACCTGTCCTTTCTCTCTAGTGCATTAGCAAATGCTTTTAGCCTGTCTTACTTCATATGCAAAACTGTTGTAACTCCTCTCAATGAAGGATTTGATACTGAAAAGGCGCTTCTTTTTCAAAACAACATTCCACATTTTTTTTTCCTTCTCATTCCAAACATAATCTTGCTGTTGTAATTTTCACTCTGGAGTTATGTCTTCACGCAGAAGCTCCTGGGCCTGCATGCAAACACCTCACCATCACACACTGGAGATTGTGACTAGGTAGACCTCATTTGTAAACACATTATAGAGTTAATTGCGCGCTGCACGCCGGTTGAGCCGCCGAATCCATGCGGCTTTGTTTCCCCGGTTTGCCGTTGCAACTCTTCAATTCCAGAGCCAATGTGCTGGTAATGAGTTGGGAGTCCCAGATGAACATGAGTGACATTTCATCTCATCTGGTCTCTGGTACAGAGTAGCTACAGTTTAAACTGGGCTGTCCACAGAGAACAAAAAAAAAAACCCAAAACATTTCTTAGTTTACGTGCTTGCTTTCTCCTCTGCCTGCTGTCTTCATAATTACCTTTCCAGAACCTTTTGGTTGTCTGAGTTTGAGACTTTAATTTCAAATTTTCTCTCTTTGAACTTTGATTGTTTCTTGTAGATTGTTTGGACAACTTTAGGAGGATTGGGAGAAACTTCTGGTGTGTTGTGTTGTCTAACACCGTGTGTTCCACAGTTGTTAGTACTTCTGTTTTTGAATTTGAATTTCCACTTAGTCAATCCATCCCACAGTTATTTTAAGTTTATCAGTGGGTCTCTGTACTTTTAATTAGAAATCTTTGATACTATTTCTCTGAATATTGTGTAGCGGCTACACACTTCTCTTAGCCAATCTTCCAAAAGGGAAAGAGGACCCATGTTCATCCTACTACCTCAGGATAAATAGCAAAGAAAATGGTAGGGAGTTCTCTGTTGGAGAACTGCAGTAAAAAGTCTGTACGTTAGTTGTTAGCAAGGCAAACCACGAAAAGGCTTTTTTCTTTCAAATCATCACATGTGCAGCTTGCTGAACTCTGCTGGGACTTTAACTGAAAACATATCTGTTGGTTAAGGGACAAAACAAAAATTAGAAATTATGCTTTTCCCCATGAAATGTGCTGAATAGGTGGGAAAAATCTGCCTAATCTAAAGTTAAATGGAGAGTCTGTGATGGTGTTTCTCTTAAAAAGAGATAAAGAGGAAAAGAGATTATGCGAAGCTGAATGGCCAAAGAAGTGACTTTGCCAATAACTGTGATCACAAAATATATTATATAGATTTATATTATAGGGGTTTTTCCCTCCTCTTATTATTTTTTGCCCCAAATTTTGCAATAAGAATTCAGGGCTGCTGCCATAAATTATGCATTTTTTAAACTCAAAATTAGCCAATAATTGTGGCAGGCACTGGACCTAAAAGTGCAGCTTTGAGATGAAGCTATCGTCTGTGAGTTGATCAACTTCTTTACATGCCGAGTTTTCCAACTGTCCTGTGATGTTCCTCGAGGAGATGTTCTCTGACCATGATGTGTTTGAGTAATGCAGTGAAACCCATCTGTGGTCACACCGACACTTCCAGAAAGTTCAGCTATGACAGCTACTGAGAGCTGCTGCTGCTGCTGCAGGCGGCGTTATGAAGAGAGCTGACAAAGGCTCGCATTTGGAGGGAGCTGATAACAGAAGTCACCTCGGGTTCACCAACCTTCTACTCCTTCTCGGTTCTTGGATTCGATGTATTCAGTGTTTCATTCCTCCTACTTGTTCTAGCATTTTTTCTCATCTTTTATTCTCTCTTTTGATCTTATCTTTGTCTTATCGCTACCTCTTCCACAGCTGTGTGCCCAGTGATTTCATGCCTTTTAATTCTCTTCACAAGCATCTTCTTGTACTGGTCCAAAATTTGGTGGTGCTTGTGACTGAAAGCACAATGAGGAGTTTATTTTCACGCTTCGCCATCAGGCCAGGACCGAAGATAAGATCATATAGCTCGAGATTGCGTTTAATTTTAGTTCTGTGGTAGCTGAAGTTAAGTCTGATGAGCTGACTCCATGCGTTTGTCTGATTGCTCGTGGGAACGTAACTTCTCCGTGGAGTTTGGCTTCATCCCCCCCCCTCACCCAGCTTGGCACTGAAATGGTAGCAACAAGTCTGATGATTTCTGTGTTGGCATCAGTATTCTGGCAGCTCAGATTCAGGCAGAGATGCACACAAAAAAAGTCACACTGACAGGCGAGAAAAGAAACACAGATTGATACAATCTGAACGTCGGCAGACAAATTGGAACGTTAGTTGGAGCGAATTTGAATTCCATCTATCCTTTGACAGTGTTGTAGTTGGCGTTTGTTTTACTGGGGTAGATGGAGGCAACATACACACACGCGCACACACTGCTCATTGAATGCTATCTTAAGATTTTTATCTCACAATTTTTGCATTATCCAATATGATTAAACTCATTTCCTGAAGAGCCGGCATCATAGTCCGTCTTGGTAATTGACTTCTCAATTTAGGAAAGATCCATCTGCTCTTTGGCAAACTATTGGACCCATCTGTGTGATTATATTGCTATATTTGTAACTTCGAAATCAGAAATTATGTGAGATTGTAGTGAAAGCTCAGTGGAAAATCTCATTAGCTGGAAATACTCAAATGTTCTTTAAGCACCACATCAATATTCATGGTGGATTCTATGATATTAAGCAGGACTTTACTCAAGGCTTGTTTCAGTAAACCATACCCAAACCATCACACTTCAAGCTTTATTATTTGTGAGTTTTCTTTTCTTGTATATTGTCTTAAACCAAATAATATCAGTTTTATCTTTCCAAAAAAAAGTTGTTCTTCATCTAGATTTTCTCTGTCAGACTTTTGACTTGACTTCTTGTTTCCTATTTTCACATTTTTCAGTTTTGATTCTTTCCCTTGTAGAAGTATACACTTCAATACCAACACTATAAACAGCCTGCTGTCGGTCCGATGATATTCTAGATTTTTTTAGATTTCCTTTAGCATCTTGCAGTCTGCCTTCAGAATAAAGTTGCTTGACGGCCAAATCTGGACGATTGTTTTAATTGCTCTCCACCTGTAGACTATTTTCTGTTCTTTGGAAATACTCACCGCAAATTCTTTTGAAATCTCCCTTAAATTTCAAACTAAGTCTTACTTGAAAATATTTACTTCTTTTGGAAACGTATCAGTGTGTGTCTTTTATTCCAGACAGGACCATTTTGGTCAGGAATTATGTACCATAATTAAGAGCCAAAGTGTCTATGTGTTTTTCCAGTACCCGTCGGGAAATCTTCATGCCTTGCGCTTTGTTGTTGACTCAGAGGACCAGGGAGTGCACACTTTCTCAGTCAAACTGCTTATCTGTGAATCTGACCTGGACACAGTTTATCCCGCTGGGGGATTTAACTCAGCTTTCCCTCTTCACCTTCGGTCCTCACACATAACGTTGTGACACACTCTGAGGAATTGAGTCCAATGCTTCGGTCTAAATCGTTTCACATGTATTTTACATTCTGTTTATTTCCCACCACAGCTCAATACACGTCATTTTGATTTATCCCTGTTTAGTTGTTTCATCCCATGTGCCTCAAGGGGAGCTTTTGTCTCTGTGTTTTGGTTGTTTGTCATCCCAGAGAAGGTGAAAGAACCAACAGCAGCGGAAAGAGAAAGTTACCCGAGATAAGCTAAGGGAGGCAGCCGATGTCGCACAAAATAAATGAAGGGTCTAATTCCTCATGACATTTATCTAATAAAAGGCAAATTTCAAGTATTAGAGTGACAAAGAGTCGCAATAGGAACCACTTGACAGTAATTGCCTTGCAGCCGGTCCATTTGACTTTGGATATAGATTTCTATAGAGCAGATTTGAGCAGTCAGTCATGAAAGACTGAGGCACTCACAGTCAGACAAAACTTTTCAGCTCCCAGCATGACGCAGTCTTAAAAGCAGAGTTACAAAATGCTGCTCCGTGCAGGTTCCCTGAATCTGTCAAATTTTCAGTCTCTTTTTTTAAAAAATTGTCATAATTACTATTTTAAAATATTACTGGGTTCTGCAGATTATCAATATTGGCTGTAGAACATCTAGTGGGATTGAAATTATTGCTTTATTTACCGTTTTATTTTCTCGAAATGAACCCTGTTTATTTCTTGACTTAAAGCTGAAAACAACAAACTAGAGCCGAGTGTTTGTCTTTGCTGTGTGTCGTGTGCTGAGGCTCCAGAAATAAGCTGCATTAATAATGCTTCTTAGGGTTTCTGAAGACGTTTTATGCTTTAACCATAGGTTTGTTGGTTGTTTTCTGTTCAATACTTCAGTGCATTTTTCTCTGCAAAAAAAATAAAAAATAGAATGAGAAACATCAAATCTGCTCACATTTTTCTTTGGGAAGCAGCAACATTTTCTGCTCCTGAAAAGAAATGTTATTCCTGATCAATTCAAAGCTTTGGTGCTACTTCTCCCCTGAGGTGCTCCGTGACAGGAATTTCATGTCCCATGTGTTTTTTCTTTAGCTGCGAACAGATCCCATTAGACCAAAGTTACAAAAATTTGGTCACACACACATGCAGTCATTTGTCTTAATTTATCTTTATTAAGAATCCTTCCTCAGCTGGATAAATATTCCAGCCCCATCCCTTTGATCTCTCTGAAAGAAAACTCTAGGGACAGATCATTATCAAGAAATACCCCAGTTTTTTTTCTTCTTTAATTTAAAATGTTACTTTTATCTCTTTTAAGATCCTTCCGTGAGTTTTCAGTCATGTTTTCTCTGAATCTTAGTTTCCTAACTTTACAGCTAGGCAGATCTTAGTATTTGAAGCTTTGGGACTTTTATTAAAGCTCCTGGTCCGCATGGGGAAATCGTAATTTGGCTCAGAATACTGTGATTCTCAAAGGCAAACATTTAAGCAGCTTGTTGTCTCTCAACTGGTGGATGGCATCAAGTCTCAGAGGATTTAGCAAAAGACTTTCTAAAAACCTTTGCGGTGGTTCCTCTCTATTAGTCAGCTTCAAAGAAAGTGAATCAAAACAATAATTGCAGTCAATTGCAGAGATTGCCTGAAATTACTATATTGCTATTGCAGATTTATGTTTATTCATATCCCCTTGTTGGAACAGTAGACCTTAGTAAAACATTTGTTGACTAATGTACAGATGAAGGCATAGCTTTGGGTTTTAATTGATAGCAGTATACTATTTTTTTAAGGGTCGTTGAGTTTATTTGGCAATAAAAAGTAATTTCAAATCTTCAAGTCTTCAAAAAAATAATGGCAGGTACAATTTAGGACTGGCATCAAAGTCAGAAAATAAATTGTTTTTATATAAATTGTTGATGATAATGTTTGTTTTTTCCTATTTCATGAAGCTTTGAAGAGGACGTGCTGCTTTTTTGTAGTTATCAGAAAAATTAAGTAAATGGGAATCATGAAATGATTTTAGAAATCTTTGTGCATAAATGACAGGAATTAAGGTCACATTTTATCTAATAGCCCTTTGTTTTGGTAGTTTTAGAGGCATATGTTTCAGAAGATTCTTAAACAGGGACTGAATCACCTAATTAGCTAGTAGATTATGTTCTGTCCCTAATAATAAACCTCACTGAATAGTAGCATGTTACCATTGTCAGTATATTTAGCCTTCTTGTGAATAACTGATCACACACTGAAAAATGTGTGTTTTATGTGTTAACCCTGGTAAAGGTCAGTCACACTTGGAACCTCCATTCAATTGTTATTTTTAAAAAAACTATATATATACAGTACAGACCAAAGGTTTGGACACACCTTTCTAATTCAATGGGTTTTCTTTATTTTCATGACTATTTATAAGGCAAGAAATCCCACTTATTAACCTGACAGGGCACCTATGAAGTGAAAACCATTTCAGGTAACTACCTCTTGAAGCTCATCAAGAAAATGCAGAGTGTGTGCAAATCAGTAATCACAGCAAAAGGTTGCTACTTTGAAGAAACTAGAATATAAGGGGTATTTTCAGTTGTTTTACACTTTTTTGTTTAGTGCATATTTCCACATGTGTTATTCATAGTTTTGATGCCTTCAGTGTGAATCTACAATGTCAATAGTCATGAAAATAAAGGAAACTCATTGAATTAAAAGGTGTGTCCAAACTTTTGGTCTGTACTGTATATATATAAAATATTCTGTGTTCATACCTTGTTATGAAGGTAAAAATGTGGAAGAAGAAAACAGGGGACTTGGCTGCAGACACCTGTGACCTGTGCCAGACAACATGTTGAGAATTTTGAACCAAACTGTGTGAAAACAGCATCTCTCTGTCAAAGACCCTTAATTCTGTTCACAGGGAGTCGGTGACAGAGTAACACCTGAAAAATGTTATCGCTTGGTGTCTTCAATGCTAAAACATATTGTAGGTCTTGTGAAGCCAAAAACGATTTGCCAGCTTTAAAAAAGTTTCAAATCCTTAGGTGTTTATGTTTTAGAGAGGTATTATTCAGGGACGAATCTAAATTAACAAATGCAGCTGGAGACAAATTGCGAAATAGCTTGGGTTTGTATTGGCCATACTGAAATCATAGAAGTTGATGGGAGACAAACAGCTTTATTCTTATTATTTGAGTTTTCTCATCCCATCCTAACATTTTGTAATTTTCATCCCAGTTCTTGGCCAACATTTTTATAATTTAATATGCTGCATAACTGAATTGGTACAATCACATTAACCTATCTTTGTTGCTTTCACCAGTATCACTGCAAATGTTTTAAAGTAGCATATTATTGCATTCATATTAGTGTTATCTGCAATGGGCCATATTATTTTGATTTGGGTACAAATGCTGTAGTCCAAATTCAGAACAAACATCCTGGTAAATTTAGTAGTTGCTTTTATGTGCTTTTTATGCAGTGAATACATTTAGCTACTTTACTCTTTAGACAGTAACACAGGTATAATGAACCAGTTATTTAATCTGTTTGCCTGCTCAGGCAGCCACCATGCAGTCGACTAAAATGATTGTAGCTTGTTGCTGGGCAGCTGTACTTCTCTCACAGTATTACCTTAATAGGAAATTTGTCTTGAAGAAAAAAATCTTCCAGAACAGGAATGCTTAGTTTTTATTATTACTTAGAAACTGTGGAGTACTCATTACTTTTACAAATTTAGAGCATGCTTAGAAAGTTCAAAGAATACTTACTTATACTAATCTAGCAACCCTGAATAGGAGTATCTAGATTCTTTTTCTTCTTTCTTTCCTTTGGTTTGTTATTTTGTTTGCATTTCTTTTTAATTATTGTAAAGCACTTTGAATTGCCTTGTTGCTAAACATGTGCTCTATAAATAAAATTACCTTATCTTATCTTACCTTTTAAAGGAAATAAACTCTTATTTCAGCCAGCTGAATAGCAGTGTGTAGAAATTTAGAGAAACTTAAGATACTCCAGCTTTAATGTTTTAGGCTGAACTTAGCTTTCAAAATACAGTTTTTCTTAGGTTTTTCCTTTTATTTTTATATTTTTGTGATAATTTCAAAGTAGCAATATTTTTTATTTATTTATGAATCATTAAGATAAATTGAAAATGCTTTTGTTTTTTTGTTTTTTTATATAAAAAAATGTTAGTAAGACACATTTCTTTAAAAATATTACCACTAGTTTAATTTGAATCTTCTATTTGTAGCTGAATGAAGTTAAAACCTGCCTTGCAATTATTTTGTATTGTTTTTGAGAAATATAAATATCGGCGCCAGGAACAACTTGTAAATTAAAACTTTGTTTGTTATGCAAGTGTTACTGTTATGTCTTATTCGGACACATTCAGAGGCAGCATGGCCTCAGTTATATAAGTAAAATAATAAAAGACCGAAGCTATAAATTTTAGGGGATCTTTTAAGTGGCTCATTAACCAGACAACCACTTCGGAGTGTCAGTGCCAGACAGATAATTAACACACTGATCCTCACAGTGTCTTTTGGCTTTATGGTGTCATGGCACATTCTGCCAAGTTCTTTTTCTAATGTAAAGGGGAGGGTATGTTTTGTCACTTTGAGTTCAGATTGAGTTATTTCTCACTTACTGATGTACTTCAGGGATGATCTAATGGAGCGTTCTCATTAGATGGATCGTTCTTTGACTGTTCTGGATATAGGAGACTCAGCTTGTGTCTTTCTGCCATGCTGAACCAGCTATAACAGTTATCTCATCAGGCAGATTTAAACGCTTGTCTGTAATACGCTTTAAAACGTGTCTGGCGTGATTGCTAAAAAATAAGTCACAGATATTTACGCCGTTTCTCTAAGGAAACTTGTAAAATTATATTATTCGAATCACAATTTTGCAAATAAGCTCTTAAAAAGGTTTAACTTTGATTTTGCCATCAAATGTGAATACTTCTTTTATTGCAGCTGTCAGATTGAGGTGCTTCAAGTTTGATTGATGTCAAGCATCTTCTGTTTGGAGGCGGAGGTGACAGGAGATATTGAATAAATAGTGAATTCACAGATAAAGGCTGTAATAGAAAGAAAGGAGGCAGAGGCAGTTTTTCATGAAACAGCTGCAAAAATGATGCGTTATTGTCATAGAAACAAAGAGCTGCTATCCTCATCATACTGAAATAACACAAGGAGGTTTTTCTGCCTAAGTGTGTAAACACACACAGAGAAGTCCAGCTTCTCTGCAAATTTACAGCGTTAGTGGTTTTATGAAATCAAGGAAAATGAGGCACAATTTGCCTTTTTTGATGACTTTCAGCAGTTTTCTGTTAAACTATAAGCGCAACTTCAGAAGATTAAAATGAAATACTTTAAACTCTGTTGTTTAGTATTGATGCTACTAAAATGGCTTTCTATTTTCACTTTAAACCCAACAGTTATTAGAGATAACTTAATATAAGACCACAGGTCGGCACCTCAGCAGTCCTTAAATGCCGTCTTTAACACTATTGTCACGGATTTATTGTGACAAATAAGAAGCTCCACTGCTTCCCATAGACACACTGACTTAACTACCACATAATGAAGTTGCCAAATGAAGGATAAAATTGCTTAAAGAACCCCTGTCCCTTAAAAGGCAACCTGTGTTCGCAACACAAAGAGAGGAAGGTTTCTCAAAGTTAAACTTGCTAAACTCCTGTAGTTTGATCTGACATAACCTCCTTCTTTTTAGGAACCGCTTTGTTCAGAGCCAGTCTTACTGCTGCTCAACCTCCTGTAGTGTAGGCCTCTTTATTTCGCTATTGTGAGCCATCTCTTCTTTTGGAATGGCTTCTAAAGGTTTTTAAGTGCCTGAAAATCTATACTCCCTTGCTTGTTGATTGAGGAGCTACAGGATCTCAACATAGGCAGCATTATATGCTATCTTTAGTACTCTGCTACTTTTTAAGAGCTTGTCTCTTTTTTTTTTTGCTGCTGTCACTCCAGCTCTTCATAGAGTAGCCATACCTTCCTTTCTTTGTCCATCCTCCATGAGAACAATACACTATTGCATAAGTGTGAGATCTGAGCTCTCAATTTGCGAGGCAAGGGACATTTCTAAGAGCTTTTCATCTGCAAAATGAAGCATTATATATATATATATATATGTATATATATATATATATATATATGATGCAGTGAGAAAAATAGTGGAATGTCCCTGTAGCTCTGTTGTACTAACACAGCCCAGTGTCTCAATTTCCCAGATGCCTTCTTGGGTAATAAAGTTTTACTTTGATACATTCAATTAGTGTTCAGTAAGATAAGCATCTGGGGATTATTAAGCTGTTTTTGATCAAAGTTTCATGTTTAGCTTTTCACTTTAAAACTGTATTCTTGAGACTGACATTTTATTTGAGGATGACATGTGTTTTTGACTTCCTACTTTGGCCAAATGAGTTCTTGGCTCTTATCTTGAGTAAAACATCAATAACTAAAGAAGAATTAAGAATTGTACTTTACCATGACTTTATAATGCACAAACTTCACCCATATCACGATGGCTCCTTTTTTTTCATGAGTGATCTTGTATTTGTCATGGTCATTGGCATTTCAACTTTATATTAAATATTGATCCATATTTACACTGCTTGCTTATGGTCCAAGTCAATGGACCTAACTATAGTCAATGCATTTGTTATATTTTCTGGCATCAGAAAAAAGAAAAATTAACAATTTTTTAAAAAAGAAACAAACTCCTGCTTATATCTTTAACAGCTGCAGAACATAAATCCAACAAAGGCCACATCCTAATAAGTCAAGATATCTGAAAAGCTCTGTCTCATCTCCCCTTTTTCAGCCCCATGCATGACTTTAAAACAATACATGGAAGAAACTTAATTTATCCAATATGGCATTCTTCTGCACACACACTTGGCAAAGAAGGAAGCACATGGTGTTGGTTTACTTTTCCCCCCATCGAGCCCATCTGCCATTTTGATTGAGTGTGGTCATAACAGTGAAAACATAATGGCATGTGCAGTTTTATATTTGAGAAAATAGGATAAAAAAAGAAAAGTACGCGAGGCGGAATTGTTGCTTCAAATTTCATTAATGATAAGTCTGAAGATTCACCAGCTGTGGTTTGTTGCACTGCAAAAAAGCCAACGACTGCTGAGGTTGGTACAGGAAATATGACCGACGAATGAATATGCAAAGAAAGAGTACTCTTAGGAATAATAGATTTACAAAAAATAACCGTTTGCCTCAATATTTGTACAAGAAATTAGCTTTAAGTTAATTTATTTATAGTGAGAACTGCCAGATCGCATTGTGCATGACAGATAAATTCATTTGTAAATTAAGTATCTACTTCAAATGTTTTAATGAACATTTTGTTTGCATAAAATGTAGTTATTCATTTTGTCCAAAATATTTTAAAAAGAGAAGCTTTTTGAAAAAAAAGTTGTCCAAGTTCTCCGGTCCCACAATAAGGGACTTTATTTTGGCGCAGAACTAAAAAAAACAAAACATTACATATACTGTTAAATGCCACAAATGTTTTCTTACTTTTTTTTTTTGTTGCTTTTTTACTTTTTCCTTTGTTTGCCTTGTTTGACATTTTCTGAGGACTTGCTTGTATTAACTGAGGTGTCCCTGCAGTCCTGTTATTACTTTTGTTCTGGTTATGAAAAAGAAACAACTATTTATTACTGTGTATTACAAAGGCAATAGGAGTGGTTGGTTTTAAAAGGGGTTGTCCTTTTCCTTAAAAGAAACATGCATGTGGAAGAGAGATGAAACATTTTGAATTATACTTTGATGTAAAAAAGAGAGAAAAACTGGACTTGGTAGAAATAGAGATGATTGCTTAGCAGCAATGGCCACTTACTAGAGAAGAAATGTCCTTTTTTTTCTTAAAAGTCGACATTATTGTCATTAAAATATTTATCCATTTCCAAGGAGCCTTCAGAAACATTGATAGTAGAACTGCAATAAGACATGTTTTCTGGGAAAAGTAGTCTTTACTGTCACAAACAGGATAACCATTTTCCATTCTGTTTCTCTGTTTGAAGTCCACAAAAAACAACCTCCCTCATAAAGTTAATGTGTTTTCATCCCACTTGTTTTATTGCAGCTAAGTAAATTGTTGTTTGGTAATGGTGATATTAGGCAAGACCACATAAGTTTGCTTGACTGAATTACAAGATAAAAAGCCCCTGAAATGTCTGAACCGCCATTAATAGGGACATAGGTATATTGCATAAATTTATGAGCTGATAAATGAACTGAGGATTTGTTAATACTTAAATGTTTATACAAGTAGACATGCTTCTTTTTTTTAAACCCTGATTTACAGTTTGCATATCACTTGCTTTCTGTTTGCCACATTGTGTGAACAAATGGCCCCCAGTTGTTGTTTATTTTCCAGATTGTTGAGTCATTTGCTATTATTCAATAATCTTACTATTAGCCTTTCTGGCAATTACTCCATAACCCCTGCACATATTTTATTTTTATCTTCTTTGATACAGCTGAAATGCTTTTGAGAAGTCTTTACTCAGTGGCGATGGCTCTTTTCTGAATCCAGTGTCCAAAATGACAGATTTATCGTTGCATAAAGCAGATTTATATAGTCGCTTTTTTGTGTGTGTGTGTGTGTGGAAGTGGGAAGCATTTTTAGAAGGGAGTTATGTTTCCAAAATAAAATTAATTTGGTATATGATAAACTTGATATAAATCAGTTTTCTTTGTTTATCATGGGTTTATTCTAAGTTTTGCGTAAATAATAAAGTGCTTTAAAATTGTAAAGTTACCAATTATAACTGACCGAGCATGAGTTGTTACAGTAAAATTAAAAGCCTTACTTCAGAGAAAAAATATGCATAACTATTCTCTCCAAGACCGGATGAATGTGCAAACGCCAAAAAACCTTGAGGAACTCGAAGTGAAGAAAGTCGTCTCTCGACCTAAATAAAATAAAATCTCATCATTAAAAATGTTAACATGTTAATCTTATGAATGACTTTCAGCCAAATGGTGCAGCAGTCATGTTTGAACTAATTGCAGAGAGATAACCTCAAGTTTCTGGAAAGGTTGAAGCTTTCACATATTAGGAGGCAGCAGCAGATCTGAGCTATAAATTGTCTCCAGAGCTACATACCGTTCATTTTTTATGCAGTATGTATGCTGGACTGTCACATTAACTTATTTTACTGAATAGTTGGCTCTTTGAGGTTTACAAGCTGTATTTTTTAAAAACTGTCTTCCTTGATTTACAACAACATTTCGCCCCAAACCCTTAGTATTTTTTCCACGGTCTAATCTCTACCAAGTGCTCCTTCATGATACCAGTATTTTAACCTTGACCCAAGCAGGCCTTTTACTTTTTAAAAGAAATGGTAATTCTTGTAACTGTAATTTGGTAATATAAACTAAAACTGTTACTTTGTCAGTTTACGCCCTTGATATCTAGATCTCAGTGGGGTTTTAACCTGGTTAAATAAAGGAAATGATTGAATGAATAAATTCATATTTTTCTTCGAGTCTACTGCAGGGAATCATTTGCATTGATAAACAACCTGGAAAAAATGAGTTGCGTGAAGGACAGAATTCAATTAAATTCAGTTTTTTTCATATAAACTCAATTGACAACACATGTTGCAAGACACTATACAAAAAGGTAAATTCAATCCAATCGTATGGGCAGATTCAAAGTCAAGTAGATCCATTTCAATTGATACTAACAAACACAGTCAAGTTAAACGTATTATTCAAATTGATTTTTTTTAAATATATTGAAATCTTAATTTAGAAATGACCACTCCTGACTGACATGGTTCTGAATGGAGGCAACAATCTGAATTATCCATCCAAGCTTCATTATTTGGTTATTGCCATTTATTTCCCCAAGAATGAATCCCCTTTATTAACTTTGTGTTGTTTAGAGGGAAAACATCAGCATAGCATTACCAAATGATTGCATTATATTAAGTTTATTCCTTATTATTAGTGAAACTAATTTTGCATTTCCCTAATCTGCCTTGCTACCACTCAGTGATTATATTGTAAAAGTTTTGATAGTTTTATGTTTCCAAAGTGTCAAGTTTTTTACTAACAATCAACTGCTCATTTTAACATCGTAATAAAATTTATTACTCAAATGTAAATAGGAGAGGTGACATTCCACGTCCCAAGAGCCAGTTTCTGCAACCGAGGATCGGACCGCCAGGGTCCCCTCCCTCTGCTGCCACCCATCCCACACTGCACCCGACCCCTTTGGCCCCTCCCACGGGTGGTGGGCCCATGGGAGGGGGGGCCCATGTTTCCTCTTCGGGCTGAGCCCGGCCGGGCTCCATGGGTAAAAGCCCGGCCACCAGACGCTCGCCATCGTGCCCCCCCTCCAGGCCTGGCTCCAGAGTGGGGCCCCGGTGACCCGCGTCCGGGCGAGGGAACACCAAGTCCAATGTTTTTATCCATCATTGGGGTCTTCGGGCTGCGCTTTGTCTGGTCCCTCACCTAGGACCTGTCTGCCTTGGGTGACCCTACCAGGGGCATGGAGCCCCAGACAGCATAGCTCCTAGGATCATTGGGACACTCAAACCCCTCCACCACGATAAGGTGGCAGCCCATGGAGGAACCAGTCTCCTTGAGAGGGGCTGGACATACTTCCACTCTGGAGTTGCCCAAGGTGAGAGGCGTCGGGCAGGAGTGGGCATACTTGTTGCTCCCCATCTCGGCGCCTGTACGTTGGGGTTTACCCCGGTGAACGAGAGGGTAGCATCCCTCCGCCTACGGGTGGGGGGACGGGTTCTGACTGTCGTTTGTGCTTACGGGCCGAACGACAGTTCAGATTACCCACCCTTTTTGGAGTCCTTAGAGGGGGTACTGGAGAGTGCTCCTCCTGGGGACTCCCTTGTTCTGCTGGGGGACTTCAACGCTCACGTGGGCAATGACAGTGAGACCTGGAGGGGCGTGGTTGGGAGGAACGGCCCGCCCGACCTGAACTCGAGCGGTGTTCTGTTGCTGGACTTCTGTGCTCGCCATGGATTGTCCATAACGAACACCATGTTCAAGCATAAGGGTGTCCATATGTGTACTTGGCACCAGGACACCCTAGGCCGCAGTTCGATGATCGACTTTGTCATCGTCTCATCGGATCTGCGGCCGTATGTCTTGGACACTCGGGTGAAGAGAGGTGCGGAGCTGTCCACTGACCACTACCTGGTGGTGAGTTGGCTCCGGTGGTGGGGGCGAAAGCCGGTCAGACCTGGCAGGCCCAAACGTGTTGTGAGGGTCTGCTGGGAACGTCTGGCGGAATCCCCTGTGAGACGGAGCTTTAACTCCCATCTCCGGCAAAACTTCGAACACGTCCCGGGGGAGGTGGGGGACATGGAGTCTGAGTGGACCGTGTTCCGTGCCTCCATTGTCGAGGCGGCCGATCGGAGCTGTGGCCGCAAGGTTGTCGGTGCCTGTCGCGGCGGCAACCCTCGAACCCGCTGGTGGACACCTTCGGTGAGGGATGCCGTCAGGCTGAAGAAGGAGTCCTATCGGGCCTTTTTGGCCTGTGGGACTCCGGAAGCAGCTGATGGGTAACGGCGGGCGAAGCGGCATGCGGCTCGGGCGGTTGCTGAGGCAAAAACTCGGGCGTGGGAGGAGTTTGGAGAGGCCATGGAGAAAGACTTCCGTACGGCTTCGAGGCGATTCTGGTCCACCATCCGGCGTCTCAGGGGGGGGAAGCGGTGCAGCACCAACACTGTTTATAGTGGGGATGGTGTGCTGCTGACCTCTACTCGGGACGTTGTGGGCCGGTGGGCAGAGTACTTCGAAGACCTCCTCAATCCCACCAACATGCCTTCCACTGAGGAAGCGGAGCCTGGGGACTCTGGGTTGGGCTCTCCAATCTCTGGGGGCGAGGTCGCCGAGGTGGTTAAAAAGCTCCTCGGTGGCAGGGCCCCGGGGGTGGATGAGATCCGCCCGGAGTTCCTTAAGGCTCTGGATGTTGTAGGGTTGTGTTGGTTGACGCGACTCTGCAATGTCGCATGGACATCGGGGGCAGTTCCCCTGGATTGGCAGACTGGGGTGGTGGTCCCCCTGTTCAAAAAGGGGGACCGGAGGGTGTGCTCCAATTATAGAGGGGTCACACTCTTAAGCCTCCCTGGCAAGGTCTATTCAGGGGTCCTGGAGAGGAGGGTCCGTCGGATAGTCGAACCTCGGATTCAGGAAGAGCAGTGTGGTTTTCGTCCTGGTCGTGGAACGCTGGACCAGCTCTACACCCTCGGCAGGGTCCTGGAGGGTGCATGGGAGTTCGCCCAACCAGTCTACATGTGTTTTGTGGACTTGGAGAAGGCGTTCGACCGTGTCCCTCGGGGAGCCCTGTGGGGGGTTCTCCGGGAGTATGGGGTACCGGGCCCTTTGATACGGGCTGTCAGGTCCCTGTATGACCGGTGTCAGAGTCTGGTCCGCATTGCCGGCAGTAAGTCGGGGTCGTTTCCGGTGAGAGTTGGACTCCGCCAGGGCTGCCCTTTGTCACCGATTCTGTTCATCACTTTCATGGACAGAATTTCTAGGCGCAGCCAAGGTGTTGAGGGGATCCGATTTGGTGGCCTTAGGATCTCATCTCTGCTTTTCGCAGACGATGTGGTCCTTTTGGCTTCATCAGATCGTGATCTGCAGCTCTCGCTGGAGAGGTTCGCAGCCGAGTGTGAAGCGGCCGGGATGGGGATCAGTGCCTCCAAATCCGAGGCCATGGTCTTGAGCCGGAAAAGGGTAGAGTGCCTTCTCCGGGTCAGGGGGGGTGTCCTGCCCCAAGTGGAGGAGTTTAAGTATCTCGGGATCTTGTTCACGAATGGGGGAAGAAGGGAGCGGGAGATCGACAGGCGGATTGGCGCAGCGTCTGCTGTCAAGCGGGCGCTGTACCGGTCCGTCGTGGTGAAGAGAGAGCTGAGCCAAAAAGCGAAGCTCTCGATTTACCGGTCGATCTACGTTCCCACCCTCATCTATGGTCATGAGCTTTGGGTCATGACCGAAAGAACGAGATCGCGGATACAAGCGGCCGAAATGGGTTTTCTCCGTAGGGTGGCTGGGCTCTCCCTTAGAGATAGGGTGAGAAGCTCAGTCATCCGGGAGGGACTCAGAGTAGAGCCGCTGCTCCTTCACATCGAGAGGAGCCAGTTGAGGTGGCTCGGGCATCTGGTCAGGATGCCTCCTGGACGCCTCCCTGGTGAGGTGTTCCGGGCACGTCCCACCGGGAGGAGGCCCCGGGGAAGACCCAGGACACGCTGGAGGGACTATGTCTCTCGGCTGGCCTGGGAACGCCTCGGGATTCCCCCGGAGGAGCTAGAAGAAGTGGCTGGGGAGAGGGAAGTCTGGGCCTCCCTTCTGAAGCTGCTACCCCCGCGACCCGACCTCGGATAAGCGGAAGAAGATGGATGGATGGATGGATGGATGGATGGATGGAAATGTAAATATAACATAATCAACAAACAACAAATTCACTTCTCTTGGCCCACTGGGGTTTATTTTTGCTTCAAAAACCAAACTGATGGGATGCTGGAAAAGTCTATTATTGTGTGTGAGTTGTGCAAAAAAGAGTTAGCCGATCACCAAAGCTATTCATGCAAAAAGCACCGTCTCAATGCAAAACATGTTGGAGCAAGCACAGATGTCTCCAACTTTGTGTTACCGTTCACAGTCCACATTTCTAAACAAGTATTTTTTCAGTGAGCACTTGAAAGCTGGTAGAATGTCACTGTTCATCAATCTGATGGTTGAATAACCTAAATAACAGATTGAAAACAATGTCTTGTTGAGCTCATTTGTGTATTTATTCAGTCATTTAGCAGAAAAATTGCTTCTTGACTTGAAAATCTTTCTTATGTTGTTCATATATGTGTTTTGGTTAATTGTGATTAATTAGACACTCATCGAGTCCCACCACTATTTTAAACTGATCCATGATTCACTCCCCAGTCCTCAAATAGACGTCTTCTGCAATCCATACTTGGAATTGCCTCAGCTATAAAAGCTTCCCGGGGCGAGACAGAAAATGCGCAGTCATGATTAAATTCAGGCTGAACAGGATCACCGTATCTAAGTGGACAATGTGGCTCTTCATTGAAAGCTCTTATTTGTTAACTAGCTGCATAATTTCTCCGAGTCTTTTAGAGGCAGTTTTACAGAGGCTTGCGGCAACAACAGTGTTGAATCTCTGTATGCCAGTATGATCCATTACAGCAACAAGACGTGCCTTATAGATATATTATGATGATCTGCCTCACTTTATGACTTCTTTATGCAGATACAGATAATTATGATTGATGGGAAGGGACTCGGGCTGACTTTTTTTTTTCTTTCGTTTTCTATTTCTGCTGCTTCTTAGATGAAAGGATAAAAGCTTGTTGGATAAAGAGGTGTTTTGAAAGATATCCAAAAAGGAAGATACATTTGATCACTTGAAGAATGTGTGGTCAGCAGATTTTTAGATTGAGTTTGTTTAGTTTGGCTGCATCTCCCACAAGTTTGATTGAATTCAAAATCGTTTTTGTATGCAAGAAACTACACATTGCTGGAAGTTTAACTGTGGGCACAAGCACAGAAGCCCAGTGTTGTCATCGTCCTCACAGTTCCAAGTTTACATCTGTATGTTGACTCTAGCTGACAAAATGATTCAGTGTGAGCCCGACTTTATGATTACTTTGTAAAGTCATCGTATCACTCGTTGTTTCTTTACTAGATGACAGGCTTGCTGTCAACTACACAATGATATCCAAATAGCCTCTGTGTCCTGTTAGCAGCCACATGTCCAAACATTAACAGCCTCCAGCAAAGTATTCATAAACGGGCTAAACAGATATAAATAAAGGCTGAAGGAACATTTTCACATCGCTTTGCGTTGTTACATTGTTCCTTGTATTGTATTCCTCGTTGGGTGGTCCTTTAATATTTATTAGGTTATGCAGGTTTCTTGGGATATTTTCGATTTCACCCGCACTTTGCTTCTTTTTGTGTTTTTTTTCTTTCCAGGATCCTGTTGGGGAGAATGCAGGAGTCCATGGCCCCCCAGAGGACAGGAAGGAGAAGGTCCCCAGTCCTCACCTGAGCCAGATGGTGATCCTCACAGACAGTGGAACTCTCTATGGGCTGGCACAGAGAGTGGTGGCCACCGAGTCTCTGTAAGCAGCATAGCGCATCATACTACGGCACAGCATTTCATAAATAAGTCATTTATAAGACATCTGGTATGTAGTCTGGGCACTATGAGGCAACATGCCAATTATCAAAATTCTACTTTTGATGTATTGTGTTAATGCCTACTTGTGTTAATTTTAACAAATCAAAACTTTCTCACTTTGATTTCATCGTTATATGAAGCCCTTACACTCTTTTACTCTTTGTTCTGTTTACACCCTCTATTTATTTGTGTAGTTGTATTTCCTTTGACAATTACAAAAACATATGCACTACTTAATAGAACCTTTGTTCAAAATTAAGCTAAACATCAGTGCATTGTTGAACAATAATGATGAAAACAAAAGAGATAAGTTGCAGAGGTGACAGTCTATCTTAGGTAAAACCTTGCAAAGAAGAGAATAAGGCAGATTTTCATTTTATCTTAACTTGTTACTCAAAATGGCAGCAGATGACCTCTGACCTCTTCATTATAGGTCACGTTTAACTGCAAAAGCACCATTTTCTGGTTGAACAAACTGGGTAGGTGTGAGAAACATCAGAGTAAGGAATTAGATGTGGTAGTCGAACTGAGGAAGCTGGCCGTCTGGGTGTTGCTGAGCCCTCCGGCTGTTGATGTGGTGTCACATTTCTGCGAGTGTGATCAGATAATGGTGAACTGTAGCGTGCTCTGCTGCTTCTATTTTTTCCCTTGCCTCGAACAGAGGAAGACACAAGATGTTCCAGGTTAACGTAACATAGTTTACTCTACTCTACGATCAGAGCAAGAGTTCACAGAGCTCATTTATGACCTTCTGAGTAGAATGCTAAGACCTTTCAATATAGAGATTCTAATAAGTGATGTTTCCCCATAAATGGCTTGTATTAGCTGTTTCAGGGTATCCAGTTATGAGCTGAATTACAATCTAAATTAGAAAATGTGTTTTTGTAAACAAACAGGACACATATAAAAGCAATCATTTGTGCAAAAGATTCACCAAACAGTTTTAAAATGTCACAGTGTATTAGATAATGCATTTAAGAAATTCTAAATACATTTCCTACCAAACAGGGGTCATTACGCATTAGCATTCAATGAACTGCCCAAATCAAAAGTGAGTGTGCTTTGCATTGGCATAGAAACTGCTCTTAAGTCTGTTTGTTTTTGGCTCTAATGGCCCTGAACTGTCTGCCCAAGCGGCACAGTTCAAACACAGAATGTCCGGGTTACATAGGTCTCACAGAATGTTTTCATTTTCACTGTGGAAAATCTGCTGATCATCCAGGGAGCAGAGACGGTAGTTGATGAGCTTCTGGGCTGTAGTGATGACCCTCTGGAGAGGTTTCTTGTGTCTGACCAGAAGCAGAAGGTTCATCTGTTCATTTAAATAAAACTGGAAACAAAAACCGAAAAGAAGCATCTAGTCCAATTGTATACCTTGATTTAGTAAAAGAATAAATAAGTGCAATCTGAATACCATAAATGTTTAAGTAACTTTATTTTGTATTTATTGAATGATATTATGTTAGTGCTACAGTCTTTACTGAAACAAAACTGTCTCTGTAGACACCATATTCATCCTTTTTTCAGTATAAAACAAAAACATTTTTTGTGTGTTTAGAATAAAAGTTCCATGTCTGTAAAATATTGTTTTTTTTTTTTTTAGAAACATTAAGTTTAGAATAATCCAGTAAAATGTTTTGACATTTTGAAGAATTTCTTTTGAAAACATTTTAAAAGAAAAGTTAAAAACAGAAGAAATTTAGAGGACAAATATATTTCTGCACCACATATCATAAAGTTGTAGCAATAACAAAATGTTAGGGTTTTTGCATAGAACTGTGTCTTTTAAATTTGCATCATAATTATTTTCCGGTATCAGGCTCTTGAGAAACTCATTCAGAACGCATTACTTCACCGCTGAACTGATATATATTACCTTTGTGTTCTTTCAGTGTGTTTTTGGCTGAGCAGTTTGAGTCCCTGCAGTCTCATTTGGACACAATGATGCCTGCTGCCAAGAAACCATTCCTGCAACAGTTTTATTCCCAGGTACTGGAAGCTTCAGCTTTTCCTTTATCTGTCTACAGGCAGGGGTCAGATTTACGACCATGAATTTGATGGTGTGATCATCATTAACCGTGGTCACTCTTCTTCCATAAGTTTAACTATTTCTTTCCATTTTTTTAACAACTCATATAAAGGTTTTTCATGACAACTGTTTCTAGCATTTTCCATAGTGTAATTTAAATAAATTGTTATCAGATAGCATGCATAACATATCTGGTATACTGTGTTGTTAAGGGCCCGTTTCTGAGGTTTTGTTGAAAACCGTCAAAGTACAAGATTATATAACATTTTCAAAAGAAATGTTTCATCAGAATGAGCCTACTCATAATTCATCAGCAAATGCATCTCTTTTATGTTGATTGCATTTAATTGCTAAGCAGTAATTCACCTTAGAGGAGACGTGACTCCTGTTAAATCACCACATACCGCTTACATTCATCAACATTTGTCCTACCTAATGTAAAAAAAACAACCAAATTACATCTGTTTTTCCTCTCTCCTCTCACAGACGGTGTCCACAGCCAGCGAACTGCGCAAACCAATATACTGGATAGTAGCAGCCAAGGCTATAGACTACGAGCAAATGCTGCTTATGATGGCCGGAGTTAAATGGGATATCAAAGAGATAATGTCGCAGCACAACGTTTATGTGGATGTTCTGCTGAAGGTAACAGTAGTTGTAAAGGTTACTGTAACGAGTCAAATAATAATCTTGTGGCTTATGATCAGTTTTTGCATAAGTTGAATCCGTGCTGCAGCTTATTTTTGATATATTTGACAAATGCGATACAATTTTAAGGTGACTATGAAACTGTAGTGAAATATTAATTGAGGATTTCAGCAGAGATAAAACAAGGAATGTGGGAGCGCTCCTGAATCTTTTTTCATATTCTCACATTAGTAAAAAAATGCATATTCTGGGTTCTTGCTTGCAGTAAAAGGTGCTGACAAAAAAAAAAAAACTTAAAGGCACACAATAAATAAAGTGAAAAAATGTTTAAATTGTCTTTATTTTACGTGGAAAATTCACAGAAAACAATCTTGCGTTTTTCAATCAAAAACCTGCGGTACTTTTTGGACCCTTGTTAAATTAGAATAGAGTACTACCTCACTGGGGAAATTTCAGCTGGTACATGACAAATATAAATACATGTATATAAATATTAAGTAATAATAAAGATTGCAAATGTGATGAAATGCAAGGCAAAATAAAGAAAATAGCGCTATAAGGCACTCATTCAAACCAACCCATTGTCTTAATGCACCATTATGTGTAAACTTTTGACCCGCAGTGAATTTTTTTGATTGATAGTTTTCAACACTGATGTTAAATGGACTTGCTGCTGTTTTGTTTTTTTACATATTTGTAGGACTTTAATCAGGGACAAGTCTTAGGATGTGGTTGCAACAACTTATACTAATATTTAATGAGGTCTAGTCATTAAGATTATTGCATCTTAATGCAAGTATACGGTTTGCTTTGGGAGTCTGACTTTGTTAAATAGTCATTTTTTTGTGAAGCTTTTATGAGTCAAGTGCGAATCTTTGCGGAAGTGTCATCTCCCCTCATTGCCCTCATAGTTATTTTTAGAGTGGAACGTTTTCACTGAACGCAAGTCTCTTTGCATGCTGCCTGCTTGCTCTATGCATTTTTCATGGAGGGCAAAGAACACACAGTCCACTTCATATTTTTTCCTTTTTATATGCAATGAAGAAAACCAGAATGCATTACTTAACTAACAAAAGATGAGGTTTTGTTGAATATTTTTATTTATTGTTAAATAAATTGCTTTTAATTGTATTAGAAATTATGAGCAGACCTCTACCAAACAGATAGATAAATGTGAAACTAAAAAATAAACTGTGTATATCAGTTAGATGGGTTTTTTTGTTTTGTTTTGTTTTAGCAAGAACTCAAACTTGCTTTGACTCAGTTTTTATGTTTAATTCTACTAATTCAACTCTTAGAAACAACTTTGTGAAAGAAAAATTGTCACACAGGCTCTGTTTTTAACTAGCTATATGTGTCAGACCAGTACAGCTGATAGTCTACATGAAGTACATTACATCAAGCATGTATTTTCCCCCCATCAGGTGCTAATACCATGCGTCGTCAACCTGTCAGACAAACCTAATGCACATGGACTGCGTTATGGTTCACTGATTGAAAATAGTGTGCCCTATTTTGTTGCACTGCACACACTTACAAACACACAGGCATATTTTATTCATGAACTCAGGTTGATCGCTGTCATTCCGTGATGATTTGCATATAAAGTGGTGCAGAAATGCAGAAGGCTCTGAATGACTTCTGTGACAAAATGCTTAAGCCAGAAGTCATTATGAGGCTCGCTGTAAATAAATGACATTTCGTTCTTTCGTCAAAAAGTTGTGTTAGCTTTACAATCCTTGGTTCATGTCTTACTTAAAAAAGTGGGCTTAAATTAAAGTTGTAAGACACATCAACAAACACCTACTAAATAGAAAAGCCCTTTACTGAGGAGCATCCATCTTCTTTATGCATCTTCTATATAGCCACTACTTTTGCTTCTGTAAAAAGAAATGTACTGTCACGACTGTTTGTCATCCATAATTGAACATTTCAGCAAGCCGCAAAGTACATAACACAAACTCCTTCTGTGGGAGTTTTTATGGCTGCAAACCAGGAAACATCAAAACACAGCACACATAATGCAGCTGATGGCCTCTTGTGACCAAAACAACACCGTACATGTTTATATCCTGCAGTCTGCGTCGTCCTCTGGGATAGTTTCTCTTAACATTGTGTCAAAACATAAAAAGCTGGCAATGAGTAGCTGTGCTTTAACGGTTAATTTGGCCTTGCCTATAGGGTACAATGTTAGAAAGAGTTCAAAGGTTCACTTAAAGTATGTCTTTTAGAAAGTGTAATTAAAACCCCTGTGCAGTTGTAATTTAGTTTGAGACAACTCTAAAAGCCCACTATTAGATTAGGATGTTGCTTGGTGTATTATTTGTTCCTTAGTGGATTAATGTTGTTCAGTCCTTTCTTCATTCTATTCCTTACATAATAAAATGGTATTGTGGTATTTACACCAAAAAGTAAAGCAGAATAGTAAAGCAAGTAAATTGATTCATTTGCTTTTCCCTATTCCAGTTTGGTACAGTAATTTTGTCTGAAGCATTCTCTTTACATGAAAATAACCTGCTCAATTTAATAACATTGTATTTTTATAGAACAAAGTAAGTGTAGCCAGGCTGTCTGCCAGCATTCAAAATAGCATTACTTTAATAAGAGTGATGCATGGATTCCTCTAGTTTCCTCTCAATAACGGTTTATCCCGGGCAAGAATATTTTTTAAGATAACCAAAATTTGATGTGTTACAGCTTTTTCAATTGACCAGTGTGCAGCAATGATTGACTGAATGAACCTCATAATTAAGACAGTAAGCTAAATAAGAAATATACCTGGTATTTAGCTTTGAAATAACTTCTTTTTTAGCAAAATGTTGTATTTTGCTAACATAATTTGGGATACATCAGAAAAACTGATAACCTTTCAATTTCAATTAATTTCCCAGTGTGCAAGTCCACCAAGTCGGATGCAAAATACCTACAGTTAATCCGTTTTTTATTGGGGGTTTTTCTCATATGCCGTCTCCTCTATCCTCTTAGGAGTTTGAGCAATTTAACAAGCGGCTTGGTGATGTTTCCAGACATGTGCGCATTCCTCTGCCTGTGTCCAACGTCCTGTGGGAGCACTGCATCCGCCTGGCTAACAGGACTTTGGTTGAAGGGTAAGAAAGTCTGAAGGCGTTCCTCTGCGTGACACAAACATCTCAGATCCCTGGTTATTCTGGTTAGACTGTGTGGTCAGAACAATGTTGTGGTGACATATTGTCAACATGGAATCAATAACATCTCTGTGTTCTTTCCAGTCTTTTACTGAACAAATTCTCTAAAGGAATGTCAAACATTCTGAGTGTTGCACTATTTTTGTCACCAAGTATAAATTTGAACTGTGCTGTAGGAGTTTGAACCAGCATGAGTAAATTCAAAGAGTGGCAACACTAAAAGTGTCGCCTGATATTGTCACCAGATTCTACTCTGGTAAACACTAAGATAGATCAATGACAGATAGGGAATAGTTTAAGTGCCTGAATGGTGGCTTGTGCATTTTGTTTTTCATTGAATTTAGGAGGGAAAGAAACAGCCAGGTGTGAGTAATTAAATGCAAATTATTCTTTCAGATGTATATCACTGTGGTACTCAGGAGGAAAAACATCACCAATTAACTCTTGCTGTCGATCAAGCAGGGAAGGATTATAAGACAATTTTGAAACCGACATTTTCTAAATGAATATTAAGCCATGAGGTTCACTCTCGTGTTTGGTGAAAATCAAGGCAAAAAGCAAAACATCTCATACCAGCTGTCACATGTAGTGATGCAAGGAAGGATGATGTGGTTGAATCGAGCATGAACTACTCTGTATGTTAAAGTACTTTAAAGTGCAATGTGAAGACATGTGGACCAAACATGAAAACGCAGCATCAAATCGACTGAAGAATTGCTGATCAAGAAAGGATCAGTGTGTCAATGGCTCAGCCATTGTCCAGAGCAGAAGTCTTGAAACCTGTGGCTCTTTGGACTTCCACAAAGCCTCCTAAAAACTTTGCCTGAAAATGATGAACAAGTCAAGTTTTAAAAATGGGTGTGCAGATTTTAGTTATTTTTTCATGGAATAATTAAGTTAATTATTTTAGCACGCCACTTACAAAATGTATTGGGTTTTTTGCTTTTATCGTAACTTCTTAGAAGTAAAGCTTCGAAATCGTCTCAGGTAAACTAAATCAACTACGTTTAAACTAAAGAAACCACTTAAAGCACTTCAGACTGTTTCCTATTTATTAAATTCCACTCTTGCAGGAACCCCCTCGGTGCCGGTTACATCTCTTAAGCCTCTCTAAACTCCCATCAGAGGGCGACCTCAGCGCTGAGCTCACAAAACAGCACATTGCTCTTGACACATCCCTTGTAATGCATTTCACCACTTTCCTCCCCTGAAAGTGAGAGGAAAATGGGATGTGATAGGTGATGGAAAGCAGCAGTGTTTGTATTTTTTTTTTGTTAATTTATTTTTTTCTGAGCATTAGCATCCCCACTGTCTTTATACTCACGTGTTGAGTGTGTGTGCGAAGTGGGCTTTTTAGACAGTAGGTGTGATAAATCCTTCTGCCGGGTGGTGACAACGAGATGAGCTACCTGCTAGCAATTGTCTTGGGGTTTCACACATTTTTAATGGGACGTGGAAGGAATGTGGACGTTGGCTGCTTCAGGGGTTTTTACTTAAACTAGTTACAGTGACTCGGTGGGTGTGATTGCGGGCGCAGAGTACGATTAAGGTTGAAGAAAATTCACCTAAATGCTTTAGTGCTGCTCAAGTGTTTTCAAGCAGAGGGCAAACACTGAATATTGAGCGTAGGTGGAAGGGCTGCCCTTACCCGCTGTGAAGGGGAAACATGTTTACCTCCCCGGATATTTGCTAAACACGTTTCCTCTCATTTTGTGAGAGAACTTTTGAACCCACTCCAGTGAGTAAATGTGCCATTACGACTCAGACTTCTGCTGCTTTCCTTCTTCTCCCGGTACACTTCTTCGAGCAGCGTAAATACACAGGAACACACACCCCCTCTTCCCAGCCCTATAGAGCCTGATAGAGTGGTCATACTTGTTTGTTTGAGCTCTGCCTCCCTCAGACTCTTATCTAATTTCTCTGTCCAGAGCTCGTGTCTTTCCACCGAGACGCACAAAAATGGCTCTGTTAGCATTCTGCTCTGGAGTTCAAACGCTCCACAACAAATTCTGACAAGCAAAATTAAAAATTATGAGAAGCAAAAAAAAAAAGGAGGAGAAGGCAAAAGAGAGAGGTAATAAACAAGAGAAAGCTGGTGCCTCTGGAACCTCAAGGTGGAGGATCCTCCAGAGCAGCGTTTCCCAATTCCGGTCCTCAGGCCTCCCTGCTCTGCATGTTTTAGATGTGCCTCTATTCCAGAGCAGCTGATTCAAATGATTGCATGACCATCAAGTGCTGCAGAAACCTGTTGATCACCCATATATTCAATCCAGGTGTGTAGCAGAAGGGAAACACCTAAAACATGCAGGGCAGGGAGGCCTGAGGACCGGAATTGGGAAATGCTGCTCCAGAGGCTTGCGGTGCATGAAGCTACTATTCGGCCACCGCTAACCAGAGCTCACAAGCAGAAACGGTGGCAGTGGGCCCAGCCGTACATGAAGATTAATTTTCAAACAGACTTGTTCACTGATGACTGCTGTGCAACCTTGGATGATCCAAATGGACGCAGTAGTGGATTGGTGGTGGGCCACCACATCCCAACACGGCTGTGACGTCAACAAGGAGGTGGTGGAGTCATTTATTGAGCCGAAATCATGTGGAGAGAATCATTGGTCGGCCAATTCAGAGTCCCTGAAGGTGTGAAAATGACCTCAGCAAAGTATATGGACTTTCTAAATGATCACTTTCTTTCATGGTTCAAAAAGAAGAGCCGTACCTTCAGTAGCAAAATCGTCTTCATGCATGACAATGAACCATCTCATGCTGCAAGGAATACCACTGTGTCATTGGCTGCTATGGGCATAGAAGGGGAGAAACTCATGGTGTGGTCACCATCCTCCTCTGACCTCAACCCTATTGAGAACCTTTGGAGTTTCCTCAGGCAGAAGATCTGAGGGTGGAATGCAGTTCATATCAAACCAGCAGCTCTGGGAAGATATTCTGACATCCTGCAAAGAAATTCAAGCAGAAAATATCCAGAAACTCACAAGTTCAATGGATGCAAGAATTGTGCAGGTGATATTAAAGAAGGATCCTATGTTAACATGTAACTGGGTCTGTTAAGATGTTTTTGATTGAAATAGCTTTTGATTTTAGTACATGTGACCACTTAATGCTGCACATTCAAAGAATGACCGTTTGCAGTTCCTTATAAAACATAAAATGTTTAGAAAGTCTGCTGTGCATAATAATGTGGAACAGTGCATTTTGAGTTTTTTGTTCAGTAAAATTTGATTTATACTGTAATAGTTAATGACTTGAAAATTATACTGACCATCATTTGCATTGACCATTTAAGAAAATCTGAGAAAATATCACTTGCAGAACAATTTGGAACACGGTGTAGTTAGATGATTTCTCCCAGTCAGTCTGTAATCAGGCCTAACTATTGAAATCAAAGAAGTAACTTTAGCTACTGTGACAGTAACACTACTACTAGTTGTACAGGACTATGAGGAATCGCCTGCTGTCCAGGGAGGCGCTTTGGAAGTAGAGGGGCAGGCTCTACACTGTTATCCTTTGCTGTATTTTCTACAGCTAAATACCACAAAATGCCCAGTAAAACTACCATAAGACATCTTTACAAGTAGTTACTGTAATTTGCATTGCATTATGGGTAAAGTACATAGTATTACAGTAACTTACTGTATGTTTTGAATTTGCAGTAATTTACTGTTTACACATTACAGTAGTGGTACTGTACTTATAATATACAGTAAGAATTATATTTGATT
Organism: Xiphophorus maculatus; assembly: GCF_002775205.1. NCBI lineage: Eukaryota > Metazoa > Chordata > Actinopteri > Cyprinodontiformes > Poeciliidae > Xiphophorus > Xiphophorus maculatus. Next base: position 21,796,731 of record NC_036455.1, on the reverse strand, counting down.
CCCAACGGTCATCATACACTGTTAGCCTTTGCTGTATTTATTACAGTTAAATACCACAAAATGCCCAGTAAAACTACCATAAATAGGGTGACCATATTTTCAGTTGGGAAAACCAGGACACGTTGTAGCGAGGGGGGGGTCTGAAAGCGGGGAAACTCTTTTGTAAATAGTAGGTAAACATACATTTGCGCTTTCGTATGTTGTTGGCGTACTGACAGCCACGCTATCTATCTTCTGATTAAGAACAGGGCTGCCCGCACTGACGCGGCTCAGGGATTACGTCACACGCAGGGCCGTGCGCAGTGCCCTAGTGCCTGTAAATATAATGGTCCAATGAAGGTAATTTAAAAAACAGGACATTTCCTCACTTTCTAAAAAAAACCCGGGACGCCCGGGACAGGACGTGAAATACGGACATGTCCCGGGGAATACGGACGTTTGGTCACCATACCATAAGACATCTTTACAAGTAGTTACTGTAGTTTGCATTGCATTATGGGTATAGTACATAGTATTACAGTAATTTACTGTATGTTTTGAATTTGCAGTAATTTACTGTTTACACATTACAGTAGTGGTACTGTACTGATAATATACAGTAAGAATTATATTTGATTTCCAACAGTCATCATAGCTGCTTCATCGCGGTTCCCTGTTTCTGTATTTTTACTCCTTTAGTGGTTAACATATTTTTAAGGCAGAAAGAGAGAATGTACTTTTGTTTTTTTCACATCCTAGCTAACATTAACATGCAGTTTATCTAGCTACGTCATCAAGAGTGGCTTCGCTTCCAACTGTTTTCTGATGACGTTTGTTTTAAACTCCGAAGCTTTTTCTCTCCAAGTGCAAGTGCAGCTCTGTCTCCGTGCTGTGGGCTCACACTGCTTCAGCTCTTCAAGACAGGTAAAAAACCACTTCTTAGAAAACTGTTTGAAGCCAAAACCTAGTCTGGAAATGTACATTTTAGATGGAGTTAACGTAGCTTATAGCATCATGCTATAACTTAGCATTATAGCGTGAGCTCGTTTGTGCTGGTTAGCCTGGTAACATAACGTTACCTTTACGTTACTAACTCTGGTGTTTTATATAACTGGCATATTGCAACGTTATAAGTTACGTGTCTGTAAATTAGGTGAAAGAAAGGAAAATATGATGTTGTTATTTTTTGAGCTGGTTCGGAATTAACGTTAGCTAAGGTGCTAATTTTACCGTTGAAGGTTTTAGCTTGACTTTTGCCGCTTAATCTTCCTCGGGCGGCTTTAGGTTGAGATGAGCTCAGTGCTGAGTGTCTGTTAGCATTGTTGCTACATCCTTTGTCGAACAATATAACCTTAACTAATAATTGATCCTCCCCCCCTTTTCTTTATTTTACATGTAATGACTGTTCATTTGTTTAAACCATGATCTTGCAAATGTTAAAAGTGCAGATTAGCTACGTAGGTCAGCAAGGATGAATTTCTAACATTGTTCTTTTTTTTCTTTTCTTCAGATGACCTTTTTTTTAACTCCCAAGCTTTTTCCCTCCAAGTGGCTGTGCAGTTCTGTCCTGCTGACTGCTAACATAGCTTCATCTCTTCAAAAGACAAGACAACAGGTAAAAAGCTCTTCAAACATCTTTGACGCCACAAAATAGTCTGGAAATGTAGAGGAGCAGCTAACCTAATCTATAACTTTGAGCTTGCTACAGCTGGTTAGCCTGCTAAAGTACCATTACATCTCCAACATAGTGTATAAGAGTCTGTAAATGAGGACAAAGGTGAAAAACATTAAAGTGGTTTCTGTTATTTTTTGAGTTGGTTCAGCCACAGTGGCAGGTGGACAAAAAAAGTTAATTTCCAACCCTGGTTACACATAAGGACTGTTCACATGTTTAAACCATGCTCCTGTAAATTTAAAGTTAAGTCAGTACTAACAGGTGCAACTACGTACAGGTGTAAATTCTGCAGCATTTGTACTTCAGAATTTACAGAATTTTGTAGTCATGTGAAGAAACATCAACACACAGCTAATTATCGGTTTGCATGTGGAATAGAGCAATGTCCTGCTTCCTTCAGAACATTTTCTGCATTCAGGTCCCACATGCACAGGAGTCACCGCCATTGCAGAAGTCAGACTGAACACTTGTGGAATGTAATGCTTTAAAAAATGCATTTAGCCCCACAAACTGTCATTCACATCCGCTGTTTCAGAGTGGTAGCAGGATGTAGGGGTAAAATCTAGTCTAGTCTCCGGGATGAGGTTCTCAAAAACCTGTTGTAATCTGGGTGAACTGGCCCTTTAAATATAAATTACTACCAGTAATTCATATTTAAGAGAGTATTCCTTTTATGTTTTAAAGGTATCCTCCACCAAGATGTCTGTTGAAATGGAAATGACCTTACCCACTACACCAAGGGTAATCATGCTTGGTAAGAGGAATATTTTCTATCACTATAATTTTTTCGTTGCAATGTATGTAATAGTTATTGTAGTCTGTACTTTTACTCACTAGCGTTAGCCTGACAAGGGTTTGTCTATTTTAGGAAATAGCTTGATGTCTGCAACCCGGTGGATGGTCAGTATGGAGGAGAAGGTATTTTTCCAGCCTGAGCAACTACATGACTTTGCCAGCGTCCTTGCTGTCTTTCTTGGGTCATATTCTGTCTTCAATCTGGAGTATCAGGAGTCAGCATCCACCACGCTGGAGATGATACAACGGCAAGTACTCTACACCAAGCCATTTATGAATTAAATTTAATGACAGTTTGACTGATGATGAAGAACCATAGCTGATTGCTGTATTGTACGTCTTCATTAAAAAATACAATTAATATATTTTATTTCTGTTAAAAGATTCTTTGTGAGGATCAATCCAGATGTTGGTACCAAATGCACAGCCAAAGTCGGTACAAGCCGCAAGACGGGAAGTCTTGTCAAGAGGAAAGTAGTCAGTGTCAACTCCCAGATCACCACCTTCTTCCAACAACTTGCTGAATTTGAATGGAGGACTTCCAACTAGGTAAGTATTTTACCAAATGTAAATGTTTATTATTTTGTTGTCTTTTCCTCCTATCTTGCATGCTCTGACTTTACCTTAGCCTTTTTAATCTGATTTTAATGATTATTTATAAATGCCATGTGATTCCTACACAATAGCCCTTTAGAGTAGCCTACATCTTTTCTGTGTCCGTGGTAAAAAGTGGATGTCGCTGCATCTCTTAATAAATCACAGAAATGTATAAGTGTGTAGTCGTTTAAGTGTGGTGTATTTTTATACTATGCAGTTTTCAGTTTATTAGGCACACCTTAGCAGTAATCCGTCAGCACCAACAAAATGACTAAAAAGATTGTTGTACTTCATCGTCCCCTTGGGGACATTTGTAGTACGCAATCTTTTGAATTACTGAAGACTGACTGACTGCTTTTGCCATAAACAATCCAAAAACCTGAAGTGAAGCCAGTCCTGCTCATTCTTTATGCAGCTTCTATTATCACTTCAGTCCAATTGATTTTTTTAAAACAAATTATCAACTTAATGCTGCTTTATGACAAAGATTTTATGCATGTGAACATTGTCACTTCAGCTTAATTTGTTAACTTCCTGTCGATTTGAAAATGTAGATAACTTCCTGACCATCTCATGACCTCCCACATTGTCTGTCTTATTCTTTACAGTTCAGCTTCCACAAGATGGATCCCACTGATTTTGTTTGACGAATGGAATAAAAGTTCTTCTGATGTAGGAAATGTGTTCTATGGTTTTGTTGTTTTACAGCACATTATATTGTATTGTGACATTGTTCTTTATGACATTGCGAATATGTAAATGGATTTTATTTCTACAAATCTGCTGAAAATAAACACCTGTTATTCACAGTACTTGGACTAAAATTTCTTTTATGAATTTTTTTGGTTTATGGTAAAGTATTCTTATCTTAAAGAAATGTAAACTTTAATTTACAGTAAAACTCTGACATTATGTTGTGAAACAAGTTTACAGTAGACCAGCTTTACTATAAAATACAATTACTGTATTATACTATAAACTACATTTACAGTAATGCAGTTATAACTGTAAAGCACACTCACAGTAAAAATTAACTGTGAAATATAACAGTAAAGGTACTGTAGAATGGTAATTACAGTATAAGAGTACTGTAGAATGGTAATTACAGTAACTTGCTGGCAACAGTGTTGCCAGTAAGAGTACTGTAGAATGGTAATTACAGTAACTTGCTGGCAACAGTGTTGCCAGTAAGTTACTGTAAAATTACAATAAAAGGTCTAACAGTGTAGCTTTATGTTTTCAGCTTAGTCTGCTTTCTTTGAGTTTATTAAGTTTCTGCTTATACAGGACATAAAAATGCCTCTATTTTTGCTCTAAAGTCACCGGACTTAAACACATTCTGCAGTAAAGGTGACTTTGTAAGTTGAATAACAAAAATCTTTACATTGTAAGTACTACCTCGGTGGATTCAGAGCACTCAGCAAATGCAGCAGTCTTTCAGTGGGTGCGCTGTTATTTATTTTGAGACTCAACAGCTTCCTACTGCACCTCTACAATCTGCAGCAAACCAGTGTTACCACTCATATTTGCTGAAGATGACAGTACTTGGTTCGAGTGCCCATGCATGAAAACTATAAACCTGAAACGACAGCCTCTCCGCCACACTCATGCGACCCGTTGCTGCGATGGCTCACAGGTATTAAATGAAATCCTTTTCTCCCTCTTTGCCCTCCGCTGTAGCTACGCTAACGTAAAGAAATGTAGCAACGAGGGCCGAGCCCTGATGCAGCTGGACTTTCAGCAGTTCCTAATGAAGCTGGAGAAACTGACTGACCTGCGTCCCATCCCCGACAAGGAGTTTGTGGAGACCTACATCAAGGCGTATTACCTTACTGAGAACGACATGGAGCAGTTTATCAAAAACCACAGGGTAAGACGGCCGGTTTAATATCAAATGGATGGGTTTTGCGCAGAACGTAAATTGGATTTTGCTTGTCTTTCTCTCCTGCTTGCTTTCCTTTGTGTTCCGGTGTGTGTTGATGCAGGAGTACTCCATGAAGCAGCTGGCCAATTTGGTGAACGTGTGTCTGGGCTCGCACATCAACAAAAAGGCTCGTCAGAAACTCCTGGCTGCCATCGATGACATCGACAGACCAAAGAGATAGACTCGCGAACGTCTCGTTTAAGCAAACGAGTAGAGATGAATGTGAGCAAAAACTCACAGCTGAATGTTTTCTTTTACAGTTTAAATTATGAAGGATTCAGAGAACTGCGCAATATACACAACTGAAGACGTCAGTCTAAGTCACATTTGTCAGCCTGTTGATAATATATATCAATGTTGTCCTTATATGGTCACAAACACGAGCTCCTGTTGTTGAATGCGCTCCATGTACGTCAACTTGTATTTCACATTAAAGGCGTTGCAGGTTTTCTACGCACAGATGGATTATAAGTTAGCTGCTTTCTCTTTTGTAATCAAATTTGAGCTTTTCTCATATAAACTTCTAAAAAATCACATGTATGGATATGACACAACAGGTTCTGTTAGACAGAAGATGCATTGATTTGATCATGCCGCACCGTTCTGTCTGAATGTGTTCACTTATAGTGGGAGAGTTGATCAGCATTAATGACTCACTCTTCCAGGCCGTACTGTACGCTCGCTGTATAATATTTGGCTTCAGGGTGTTGTTCGTCGTGCCTGACTGGAATGTGTGCGTTTTTTATTTTTGTTTTGTTTTGTTTTGTTCTGTCCACAAATTAGATAAATGTAATGTAAAGATGATGATTCTGAAAATAATATAAATTACTATAGTTTGCCCTGCTGTTATGTGTTTGCACCAACTGCGTGTTTCTCTGTCCCTTCTCAGGAGAGGTGTGTTTGCCATTTTGGTCATCTCGCTCGGTGTCCTCATTCAGTGTGACCTTCACTGAGGAGTGAAACTCGGTTTATTTGAGCTGATTTGCAAGCTGAGAATTGTCAATAATAATATTTAGAAGAGCACCGATTAGGGTTTTGCAGCCAATTTCCCACCTGCAATTACAGACTTATTCAGATTTATGCTTTAGATAATATCGTAAAACTAAGACAAAAAAGTTTTTATATATTTATTTCAGAAATTAGTGCAGCTAGCTTACTGTAGCTGAAAAAAAAAAATCTGCATGTATTTCTAGAGGATGTTGATTCTTTTTCTCACCTCGGAGATTTCCAAAAGGCTACCAACATTTCCATATTTGCCATGTTCCATGAAGAGGTCGCGAAAGGTTAAAACTAACCAACTCTGTTGTAACGTGTTTCTTTAGGTTTTGCTCTCTTGAAGCCTTGATGAACTGCAGATACTTCAACATCTTTTAGAACATAATTTACTTAGAAATCATCTCTCTGCTTCATCTGGCCTCATTGTTGACACGTCGCTGGCACTGAAAACGGCTTACTTTTTCCTTCAGTAACAGCATCCACAACGAAGAGTTTAGTATTGTGTTGTGCATTCACTGACTGGAAAAATATGGAATAACTGCATTTCTGGCTCACTGGCCATCAATGTTGCATCTAAAAAAAAAAAAAAATCAGACAATAGCCAAAACATGTTGTGAACCAGATGTTCCCACCCCAGATTTTTCTGTGGGATTTGTTTGGGATTTTTTTTGAGGAGACATTCCACATATTGGAGCAATAGGACTCTGTTAAATTTACAGTAAGGCTTAAGATAAAAAGTTTCTATTATATCTGTAAGTTTAATTTGAAAACATATTTCACACCTGTTTGTGGTATTAGCAGAAACCAACATTTAAACAAAGCTTTACCTTGAAAATGCCAACATTTGCATAGAACATTAAAAATAACAACTCATTCTGTTACATAAAGAACTTAGGCTTCAAGTACATTTCCATATTATGTGAAATAATTCAGATCCTGTTGTCTGGTCTGACAATATTCACTTCAAGGGTTCAACTTTTAAAAATGCATTTTTGAACCAAGTCTGCAAAACCTGATGCAATAGTCATTTAAAAACATTCTTACCCTATTTTAAAGTGTTTATCTCATTTAGAGACTTGCATCTAACAAAATTCTAGAATAAAATGTGCAAATTTGATTAAAATCCTGCAAAGCATTGTTATTGTTGTCTGTATAAGCACATTAAATTATCAACTACGCAAGTTAGACCTCACGACCACGTTTGGGTGAAAAGGGTGGCTTTGTGCTGATAAATGAGTCCCACGTTGTTCTAATTTAATAAAACAGTTTGGGATTTATCCATATTTGTCTCCAAAATATCATCCATACACAGTTAAAGCATAAAGGCAAAACTTTCCTGGATAAAAGAACGGAGCAGCTGAGAGGCTTCCTTTATTCCCCTAACCATCTAAAAATGGAAAAAAATAAATAAATAAATCAAGTTCCAGTTTTTGTGGTAGCCTCATCGGTTCATCTTGTGTGCAGCTATTTCAGGAAAACAAACTGTAAATAAGAATACTTTGGACAATGGCTATATTTATTTCATGCCTTTTTCTGTTGTTCTTTTTATATGACCGCTGTTGTGGATGTTATCACCTCGTGTAACTTATCATCCGAGTCAAAGACAAACATTTAACGATCATCAAGTTAAACTTCAAGTGCACTATAGTGAAAATCTGTGTGTAATGATTGTTGTTACTGTAGGAGGAAGAAGGATGACAAATAAATGAATACACTAACACTGGCAATGCTTCTTGTCTGTATGTTGTCACGTGAATTAGCCTGATATCATATTGCTGTCAATGTTTTAAATGTTTTCATCATGGATTAGCATCAACTTTTAGTGGTCCTAATGTTTTGCTCAGCTAGAGGCTATGTCAGGCTAATTAATGTGATTTTCTGTGTGGCTAAAAGGAAACTGATTAGGTCGCCCTCACTGATCCTTATAAATATGACATCTGGATATTTTTTTTATAATGTTCTTATGTCTCACTTTAGAACAGATTAATTCTTATGTGTCCATACAGGAAATGCAGCCTTTGTGGCTCATGAAGATGACTTACTCCTGGATGCACTGTTTACTGCTTATGTCGTTTGAGTCAACAGCCCATTACACAAAAATAACGCCTGGATTTTCCGTTTTTTCCAGATCATATTTATCAAAGAGGGAAGAAATTTCAAATTTCTGCTCTCATCAGCAGTACGCTGCGCCCCTCGAGCAGCCGACTTGAAAGTGGCATATCAGTCCTCTTGGCTTTTGCTGGCTTCCCAGCATAAGATGCCACAGGGGTGAGGCACAAAACAGATTGATGACTAAAACATGTATATGTGTTTAGTAATGTGGAAAAGTTCAGAGTCATCCCTCATTTTTATATATTTTGCTTTCAACCAGCCAGACGCTTTTCTTTCAGAAGGTTTCTCGGAGATGTTTTTTGTGCTTTGGCTCATTTCTATTCTGCTTTTAGTTCAGTACCTCGCCATTGTCAGAAGACTTTTATTTGTTAGCACAGTTGACTTTGATGGGTCCGGGTGCCTTACAGTGTTTGCACAGATTTGCTCTACAAAAAGTGGAGAATAGGGTATCTGCACCGTTGAATAATTTATTTAAAGAGACGATGGCGTTGAAACATTCCTGCTGTCATCCTTTCTGACATTTTATTTTCTTCTTGGTTTAATTCCTTAATCTCCTCTTTCCTCCCTAATCTCCTAACTTCTTTTTTTCCATTCTTCTCTGTCTTTCCCCTGTCCTTTCTTGTGTGATCCTCGTCTCCAACTTCACTTTAAACACGTTCTTGCTGTCTTGCTGCCTTCCTCTAACTTGGTTTCCTGTCATCATTCACAATAAATCATCCTGGCAGCAACAGAATTTCTCTGATCAATGGTCGTCTCTCCGTCTCAGTTTTGGAAGATGACCATGTTTCGGTAGCTTTAGCACTGACATTTGAACGATTGATTAATCTTTTCAAGCATACAATCACACTTTCAGGCCCTGTTTACGGGGTTTGTGCTTTGCAACCCCCCATTTTGGCATTTCCCCTGTAAGCAGTGTTCAACCATTCCTGCCCCGTGAAGCTGCGCCCCACTTGCCCTTTCAGACCAAAGGCCTTGCTCTCTGTGCTCCTGTGTGTCGGCCCCTCTGACAAATTCCATGTGTCAATTCTGTAGAAATCACCGCCGCTGACCTACATGGCCTCTCAGTGCTTCACTGTTTGCATCAACTTCATTCATGTTTATTCACACCTGCTTAGTTGCAAACAATAGTTGGCAGAACTTATTAGTTTTGTTTACTGCGTGTGGTGGCTATGAGACTAACTTTTACTGTGGCTGAAACAGTGGAACGTGACTACTTTCATTTAGGAGGTTGTTTTTGTTTTTTCTTCACTGGAAGTACTAGAGACATGCCAAATGGCCTTTCTACCTATGCAGTCTAGAGATGGGCCAACTGGCCTGAAGGATTTTATCTAGCAGGTGCTTTTGTTCTGTAAATAAGGCCGTTATCTTATAAGTACCCTGGTAATGGCCTCAATGCATCTCACAGTTGCACAATTGTTCCTTAGACTTCGACTTAGACTGACTTTGTTGTCATTTTCAATGCACAGGGTGTATACAGAATGAAATTTCGTTGCATACGGCTCAGGACAATGTTTGAGGTTCCAATGTTGTGAGTAAAATAAAATACAGTATAAAATATGAATATAAATCTAAATATAAAGTGCAGGACTGACAATAAAATGGAAGTTATTTAGCTCTGTACATGTGCAAGGTATAAAGTGGAGACCAGTTTTTGAGTGCAGTCCAGTTAAGAGTTCAGCAGTCTGATGGCAAGTGGGAAAAAGCTGTTTCGGAACCAGGTGGACCTGCACCGGATGCTGCGGAACCTCTTTCCAGAGGGCAGCAGGGAGAACAGTCCATGGTGGGGGTGTGAGGGGTCACTGATGATGTTTCGGCCTTAGGACACGCATCCTGCATCGATGGTTGACCTGACGCTTCGCCCTTTTGCCTGAGCTGGGTGTGGAAGGTTGTTGCCGAAGCAGTTTCTCCTTGTGTGCCTTCTTCTCACTCACATGAGAGTTACCGAACTCTTTTGCAAGCTCAACCAGGAAGTCCACCCGTCTCTCCTGCACCCCAATGCATGCCTGATAAAGCACATGTGCATTCAGTGCTGCCATGTCAATCATGTTTGCCAGGTTTGGTGACCAGCTGTGACATAGTGATGGAACCTTGGTCACCCCCCGCAAGATTATGACTGAAATAAATGCCATTAGTTCTTGTGAACTAAATAGGTGAAGCAGTCACCTATTTATCCTCCACAGCACAAAAGGCTGCATGCAAATTTGCATGTGCAAAGTCTCCCAGATTTCTTTTGCTTACACTTTTTGCATGATTTTTTTGAGGTGGATCAACACAATTAATTTGGTTAGTTTATTTCTAAACTGTCATTTTATACCCACTTAGCTTTATTTCAAAGAGAAACATTACTAATTTCTTTTAGAAAAATCTTTGCATATTTCTTGAAACAGATTGTATGTTTTGCAAACTCTATGTACATTTGGCAAAATGACCTGGATAATGCAGCACAACATCATGGATCAGCTGCAAAAGGTCACATCTCTCCAAAAACACTTCATGTATGCTTCAAAACTAAACTGACTAGTTGTAGGTATCATAGATACCCACCCCCAACATGGACTATTCACACTCCTACCTTCTGGCCTGACGGTCAACGGCCACATTTACAATTGAAGAAGGGATGCTAATTTGAGCCATCAGAGTCGTCAGTTTGGACTCAGGGCCTTTTGGCACTGTTTCAGTAAGTCTGGGGAGAGGTCGAAAACCCTAGTACTCCTAGTGTTCATTTCGGGTGTGAATGAAAGATGACGGCATCACGATGCCATCAGCTGGTGCCCACATAGATCAGAGGTCACAAAGGACTTGTATGAGAGTGATAAAAGCTTTGTATGAGCCGCATGTGTCATCTGTAGCATGAAAACGTCTTTGATGAATGAATTTTAAATTCAAACCAGCCAAGTCAACCTTTTTGATGCAACAGTTAATTGGAGTAGTCCTGGACTGACTTAATCATGACTTATTTTCTTGTGGATTATTATTGAATCGTGAGTAGAGTAGTTTTGGAGCTCTCATGGATTATAAAACAATTAAATTACATTACATATATCTGTATTTTCCCCCTCATCTACAGCTAAGACTGTAGAAACAGTTACTCAGTACTTCAGTAGCATTTTTATCAATCCCTTTTAAACACTTGTGTAATAAATTGGATGGCTGCTCTACTTTTTACTTTTTCCTGAGTAAAAAATGATATTAAATACTCCTCCCAACTCTGATAACGGGTTTCACTTAATGAATAGAATTGTTGAAATAAATGAACTGTATCATTCTAGTCTGTGGAACTTCTTTGTAGACTTGGCTAAGTGAAAAAATATATACTGCTCAAAAAAATAAAGGGAACACTTTAAGTGTTAAACACCTGTTTAAGTGTTCCCTTTATTTTTTTGAGCAGTGTAGTTTTCCTTGGCAGAGATTTAGTATCTCGGCCACACTTGGCTTGTTAGATTAAAAACTGACATGATTTCAATAAAAGTCACTTAAGTCCCATTTCCTCCTCGCTCTGAGGCTCCGTTTGAAGCTGTCACCACCACATCTGAAACCCTAAATGTACTGAGCTGCTCTCTTGTGATTCATTATTTCTTTTTTTATCAGATCCACCTAATAAAGTAGCCAATGACCACAAACTGGTAAAACAATGGACTGTCGCTGAAGGGTTTACTAAATCTTCCTGAAATCTTCTGCTAAAATTGAATTTTGAGCCTCGGTGCTAGAAGCAGTTCTGTGAGGAAGTTAGTTCTGCTTCGTTAAGTTGTTGATTTCGATAGATGGAGCATTGAAACTTTGAAAAAAAGACCCGGATAAATTATATATCCCCCTAAATCTCTCTGCACGATCCCTTCTGTCGGATCAAATGGATACTAATGATACTGTCTTATCTTGTTTTAATGACTTTTATAAACGCCTTTTATGCTATTTCCTGCTGACTTTGCCATTTCTTGCATGAGAAGAAAAAAAAAAAACCTGACCTGAGCTAAAAAGTGTTATTCTTCCTCCTGGTGCTGTTATATTACTCCTCTGTCTGAAACCGAGTCTATGGGAAACCTACCAGAACTAACTTTATGAAGAATGAGAGGATAGAACAGTCTTATTGGAATTATTTTTTAAAATCAACTAAAAATTGTAGATAATTGTGAAAACAGGGTGATTTTTTGTTTTATACTTTCAAAGGTTTTTCAGAAATAAAAATCTGAAAAGTGTGGCATGCATTTATTTTCAAAATTGAGTCAGTTCTTTCTAATGCTGTGGCTTACTGTCCTCACGGGATCATGTCTTTGTGTGTGTTTTTGTAGAATAATTCATGCAGAGTGAAGGGAGAACGTGTGTGAACGTAAGTTTTCACGTCTTGCCACAGATTTAGATTATGAATATGCCACAAGTGTTTGGACTAACCTTACAATATTGTTCTATGGTTTTTTGATGCTGCTTATTCAATGATATCCTCTAAATACATCCGAAGACTTTGCAGAATGGTATTAAGCTATTTTCTGGTGGATTATTATTGGTTGCACTAAGTTTTATTTAGGGGTAAAAGAGGCTAAATCAATCTACAAATAAACATGCGTAACTTTGTGTTTATATAGCACATAAAATCAAATTAACAGTACAGTTTGTGGCTGTAGTGTCACCGAAAGTGGAAAAGTTTGAGTGGTATTAAAGCTTTCTTGGTAAACCTTGTTTGATAAAGAGCTATATAACTTGTCTTCCCCATGAGCTCAGCTGTCAGTCAGTCACGTATCTGACAGAGAGGAGACACGCACAATGAAAAGCCATCTTAAGAGACTTGGGGGTTAGAAAACAATTTGGGACGTCAGGCAAACTGAAAGTCTCATACACACTTGAGGACCTTTTAATCTCAGCGTCTCACTCTGTAAGAGCAGAAAATCGAAAAGTGTAACCGGGGAACTGAGCGGGCGGTTCAGACGAACCCATTCAGTCTTTTCATTAAGGCAGGGTTATTAAATTAGCCTTGTCACCAACAAACCTGCAGGGGAATGAGTGCGGCCGCGTTCCCAAAGAAACTGAAGACAACTAATTGTCCTCTGGGAGTGGAACTGAACAATCTCCACGTTGCGTCTCTTTGATTTTGTTGATTTCAACTTAATTAATAAAGAAAGCCTTAAAGTAGCCGAATAAAAATGTATTTGGCTTCAAGAAACTGATTTCATAGAGTTTTCAAGCAGCATAAAAGGGATGGTTCATACTCTTCTCAAACCCTTTGGTGATTACTTGAAGTCTTCTTCTATTGGGGTAATTTTCTAACAGGCAGCATTTTCTAATCTTTTTGACTGGCAAGGGGATAAAAGCAGCTAAGCCTTGCTGTGTAAGCACTAATGAATGCCCTCTGAGAACCTTGTTCCACCGCTTGCTGCTAATTTATTGCTCGACTAGCTGTGCCTGGCTGGGAACAAATGTTTAGTGTGTTTGTAAACAAGAACGGGGCAGGAAGTCGTCCCCGGAAACGTTACGTCCTTGCGTACAGAGAAAAAGGAAAGACGCAAGGAACTTCACTTGGAGTGAAAGTTCCCTTGATGATCGGAGGAAGTTTCGTAGATTGAGCAAATTTGTATCTGGACAAAAGGGGCATTAAGTGGAATTTAAATAATTTTAAAAACAGAAGTGGGTATACACGATGGGTGTTCCCAGCAAATTAACAACTTAAAAAAATAACTCAAGCTCAGTGAGACTAGATGAAGTCTGGCTTTGACTAGGCCACCCTCACCCATGAATGTAAGAGGATCCAAACGTTTTCATTTTCATTGAAGCACTGGCTGTAGGGTTGCTGATTCTGCGTGATGCTGCCGGCACAATGTTTCTTCTTTCCACTCTTCCATAAAATCCAGATTTGTAGAGTGCATGACTTGTCGCCTTCCCACCTGAGCTGGGAATCTTTGCAGCTCCTCCACAGTCAACATGGGCTCCGCTGGCTGTTATTCTGATTAATGTTAGGTTGGCAGTACTCTAATAAATCCCTAAGCCTATTAAGGAACAGCTGAACTTAAACTGAGATTAAATTACACATAGGTAGAACATATTTAACAATCAGGTCATTTCTGAAGGCTGCCTGGGACTTTATTAAAGGGTGTTGAACCAATAGGGGCATTATGTATACTTCACTTTTCAGATTTTTGTTTCAGAAAAATTTTTTTTATATTTGTCCTCTTCACAATTATGTACTTCTTTTTCTGGGTCTTTCTTATACAATCCCAGGTAAAACAAAAAAAGAAATTCTCGGCGGAAAGACAGTCAAATTTAAATTGAAGGCAAATTTTTGTTATTTTCATCGCACCACGGAAGAAAGAGTTAATATTTTTTTCTCTTTGCTCCAGCCATCTGCAGACATTAGCTCATATATATATTTGCCAAAACATAAAACATGTATTTATACAATCTGTCCTACAGACATGGGAATGGAGCCTTTTATTCCGGCTCACCTCCTCCTGACAAGCTGCAGGGTCGATACTCCCCTCTTTCATGAATGTGAATTGATTTTTCTCCTCTGGATTTTGGTGGGAACTACCAGTTTTCACACAGCTTGAAATAAAGGGACATCTTATCATTGACATTTCAGTTGTAACAAAAGGTTTATTTTTCACACGGCTCCCGCCGGAACTAATATTTAACATCGTCTGGGTTTCAGATCAATTAGCTTGCTTGTGGCTAAAATTAGTTTTCACGTATATCTTTGTTTTAAAATCTCAGCTCCAGACTGCTGACTTCCTGATTCAATGCCAGGGGGTTGACATTTTATTTAAAGTAGACTAAGTGTTATCTTATCTCAAAAATCTCTTCCTGTTGGACCACTGGGGAGCAATTCTTTATCTTGTTACTGGAAATAATTTGACTGATCTTTGCTACAAAAATCACTGCCTCATATCTGACTTTCTCCATTTCTAGACATCTGAGAAATGTTATTTGGACCTTCCAGGAAGATTTAAATGAAAAAAAAAAACAGACAGTGCAAGAGCCCACCTTTGTTTGTTTGTTTAAAAAAAAACAAAAAAAAAAACTGACACATACTAATTTATTTCTGTTTCCTTTTTGTACAATAAAAAACAGCAATTATGGGAACATTACGTGACAAACATAAAATTGTGCATAATTGTGAAGTGGACAAAAAAAATATCTTGTTTCCCATATTCTCCAATCAGTGCTAATCACTGTTCTGTTCATGCAGAAGAAAAGCTTTCTCACCGCGTGATGCTGGGTTTCTCTTTGGGGTAAAACGTGTTCAGAGACCTTCACAGAACAGCTTTGTTTATTTTAGCATTAAATTACTCTCAAGTTCACTTTATTTAATAAAGAGGTGACACCTGAAGCCAGTCACGCCGGATCCTCATTGGAGTTTTAGTGTGAAGGGGGAAGTATATGTGTACTATTGCATTTCTGCTGCCACTGCACTACACTGTGTGGGTTTGCCACATAAAATGTCAATAAAAACATTAAAAGTTCATGGATGTGAAAGGGAAAAGGGTGTAAAAAGTTTGTAAGGAATACTTTGATGGCATTTGGATGCTTTTTCTTCTTATCAACTATAATATTGTAGTATTTGAAAACAGAAAAAACACAGCCCCTGTTTCCTTTTGTAGTAACTCACTGCTGGCTTCCCTCAGCAGGGCTGTATGCCGAGCTCTCTACTCTTTGTGTACACGTGGCTGCCTCTCAGCACGCTTATCCAGCTCCATCATTAAATTCACAGATGAAACAACCATCGCCGTCTCATCTCCAAAGGCAACGAGGCAGCACAGAGGGATGACAGTCAGCAACTGTCTGTGGTGTCTGGCTAATAATTAGTTATTGAGCATGGCAAAGACAAAGGCAGCATTTCTGGACTTCTGCAGGATGTCGCCCCTCGTCCTGTCTGCAACAGCGGTTAGAGGGTGGACAGTCTTTTAAAAATGCTGTAGTCTCTGTGCATCAAAGGACCTCTTGCAGTAACTAAATACTAAAGCAGTTATCAAAGTAAACCCAACAGAGACATAGAGTACCTTCATTTACTACATCTCGGTGTGGTATGTGGAGGTTCAAGCAAAAACGACTGTAGTTTAGAAAGTAGAAAAAAAAATTGCGAAGCAGATTAGGCACTTTATTTGCATAAATCACCCTTGATAGTGTTTTTTTTTATTTCTATTTTTCTAACATTCTGCTTCTTTTAGTTTTGTATGTTTATCTGTGTTGTGTGATGGAGAGTTTTCAAATTTCATTGCATTTTATTACGCAAAGACAGCAAATGATTGAGATTCTGAAAAGACGGCAATCTGATAAGCAGGAGTCTTTTTATGCCAGCTTTCATGAAAGTCTAATACAGTCCTACAAATGCCACTAAAAGATTGCTTGGTGTTGCAAAATGACTTCAGACTCCTTCTTTTATTCCTGTCAGCACAGGAATAAAAGAATAATTGTTATACTTGTGTTAGTACAGTTTCAGTTTAGTTTAGTTTTATTTTAATCAGTAAAGACATGTAAATATATTTTAGTGTAGTGATAACTTTGACTAAATTTGTGATATATTGTGATTTGTCTCCTTGACTTCTCAGGGTGTCTTCTTCACTCTGGTTGAAAATAAGTCACAGAAATAAATTAAATTCCTGGGCTTTTTAAAACTATAATTGAAAATTGAATGGAAAAGCAATAGAATCCAGTTGGTAAATAGTTTTTTTTAACTGTTTGCATAATAGGCAGTGGTGGAAAAAATGTGATAACTCATAAAAATGAAAAAATGACCCACGGAGAAGGCTATACCAGTTCCCTCTATTGTAATTTTAAAGGGATCAGAATTGACATTTTTGAAGGAGCGAAGAAAATTCGTTTGCCACCATTGGAGTCCTCTAGCTGACCCGAGAATAGAAGCAAAAAGGCTGAAGGTGTCACAGGGTCTCTCTTTAAGCAATGAACTCTCTTCTCGCCAGGCCGGCAAGGGAATGGAGCCAAAATGTCTTTGGTAACATTTAAGGCAGCATCTCCAAAAAGTGTCGAGACATTTTACTCAAAACCAAAAATGTCATCTGCGATGGGGGAACTTGAGGAAAATTTGAAATGTCACTAAAACAAAGCTGTGGCCCTGAGAGGTTCCTGCAAGTGATATTGACATTATTCAGCGAAACGTAGCAGATTGACAGGCATGCACAGCTGCTGCAGTGTGTCCAACACGATTTTACGCTCCTCACACAAACAACTTCCTTCCACTGAAACCATTTGACTGGCACTCACATTCATGTACGAGCGAGTGCATCACATTAACCACCTATCACATTAAGCAGCAAACAGTTATTGATTACAGCTAAATAATTTCACGGCTTTTGCCTCACATTTTTATCCATTAGCGAAGGAACAAACAGAGTGGAGGCCAACAGGAAAGAAGCAGACCATCACAAATCGAATTCCACTGGTTATTCGTAACACCAAATATTTTTAATGGGCTTCTTTTGGTGAGGTGAAATGTATTCCAGGTTCCAATAGTGATCAAAAGCCTGTGAAACCAAAGTTCAAATATGTTACATTTTTGAAGCACACTCTATTGGTTAAACCAAGCTTTGTTTTATAGTAGTGGGTGTAATACAACTTAACACTTATTATGACAATAAGTTAAACCTTTGAACCTATCTTTACTGAATTCATCTCAGAATAAAAACAACAAAAAATAAACAGCAACAAGAAAAATACAAGTTCTCACAGAATTCAATACAACATAATCCCTCTAAAGCTCATTTTAGTTTGTTCTGTATTTTTTTCTGTCCCTACTCTCTTACCATCATATCAAATATGGAAAAAAGAATTTCGTCCCTATTGATGATCTAACAGGCAGCGATTAATGTATTTTGGCATCTTGCTTAAAAAAATATAATGAAATGAAACTGTGTTTCTTTGGGTTAAGGAATAAATACTGAAGCAATACCTTCCTTGGGGTAGGAAACGTCACCTGAAGTGTAAGCAGCAGAACAACTTACTAAAGAAATGACTGTAACTCTTACTCTGTACTAACCTTCATCTAAAGTCTCCATGGTAACCAACTTCTGAAATGGCCAGTGGGATGCAGGAGTCCCCACCTGATTTCCACTTGCTTTTACTACAGATATGTGCTACAAAATTGTATTGGGTATCAACCATTTCCCTGGGGATGTTGACATAGGATTGATATATCCTGGTGAGTTACCAGCAGCAGCTACTGCAGTAATTTGTTTTTAAAAACAAGTTCATGGTACAGTGAGCTGTATCTTTTAAATAACTGGGTTAGCCAAACTGCAAACCAGTTTTATCTACAAAACTCAGCTTAGTCCACACATGGCTATTAGTTGCACGTTTTACAAGTCCTTTAAATAGAACAAATCTTGAGTGATGCGCTGAATATACAGGTGCCAAACATTTACCCAAAGTTAAACAAGATTCTGTGATCAGCTGGGTTTTTTTATTTGTTTTTTTTATCTGATACCAACAGATAAAAACATGAATCTAAATTTGATTTGAAGCAAACACTGGAAACTCTGTGTGTTTGCTTTTAGATAAACAGAAAAACCAAGAAAGAAAATCCTTACCTCGCATTGTGGCTGCAAAAACCACCAGAAAATAAGATTGTCTTCTAAAACGGATGAATCAATGAATTCTTGCACACTGTGATGAAGCATGACTTTGTTAGTGGCAACTCACACCATTTGCAATGAGAACTTTGTGAACAAATAAGTTATTGAATGACACACGGATTAAAAACGGCTATGACCAACGCACAGTTAAATTTGGAATTGCCATGGATCGCTTTGGTCTCTCTTTATTAGTTTCCAGCATCACTAAGCAGCTTTACTGTTTTACTGCGTAATGAAAACTATAAATTACACATTTACACAGAGCCCCTTTTTAAGGATTAACTTTTGTTCCATTGTTCATATTGTAGAAAATACATTGCGTTCAGTTGCGCAATTGCAAAAAGGAACATTTGTCACATGGTATATTTTTCCTATTGTGGTTTAATATATATATATATTTAAAAAGTATTACAATAAAGGAGGGGAATTAGCGCAGGTCTGTCTTTTGACAGCACACACTCATGATTAACTTACTGAGCAACATTTCACACTCAGTTCTTTCAAATTACATGGTGATCATAAGACCCAGAATGCTCCTCTCGACCTTCAGTGTTTCTCATTACTTGGAGCAAAATGTCCTTCTGATCGGGGAAGATTTACTGGAAGGAAGCAAAATGAAGGTTCTAAAGGACCTGTGAGAAACTCAAACTGTGACAACTTTCCTTTGGATGCCAATTACACAGCGTGTCATGGAGGCAGTAATGCAAACGTGTTATATAAAGGTACTGTATTGCTGTTTAATAATGGTGTAGGCAATATGATGAAGAGAATAACAATGTGTCAAATCTCTGGGCCCTCCTACCTTAGTTTTCAGAGGTTAGCATTAACATTTCATTTATTTTAATAGCAGTTCAGCCCTCATTTTCATGGAGTGGTTTTAATTAATCTATTACGGATTTAAAAAAAACAACAAAATATTTATTGAGCCTGGAAATTATGCACTTCATCTGCAAGAGATCCAGCTCAATCTCATGCCTAAACATGAAACCAGCACAAAGTAAGAATCTTGTTTATTTATGCAGGTTAACATTAAATGTGTGTGTTTTTTTTTTCTTGCCACAAAGTATGATGGAGTAGTTTTTTAATGTAAATGTGTGCTACAGGTAGTGAAACATTGAAACCTAAATCCCAATGTAAAATACTTTATTTCAAAACCGTTTGCTCATTCTGATCTCCTCACTGGTCTTACAAATGATGAAGTCATATCAGGCAAAAGGTATCTGCTGCGTGGATGGATGCCGTTTCACCGAGCCGCTCGATTTAAATAAACGTCGGGGGCAAGATACTTAAAATCATCCATGTGAGCCATCGAATCGAATTCATATTGATTCAGAACTGAATGGGAATTGATCAGTGTAGCTGGGGATGTTGCAATTTACCGGATGAAACATAATTGTTTTATGTCAGAGATTTTTTTTTATTTTTTTTTTATTAAATCACCACAGCGTTTTTTTATTTTGCTTTATATTTTACATATAATTACTTTATCATTTATTTCTTCACTCTATTCTTAAAATCTAAACATTTCTAATTTCTACAATTTCTAAACTTATTTGATTTTTCACCAGCTTCATGTTGTGTTGCGCAACATCCTCAACATTTTCACATGAAGGCGCCTAATTAGTCAGAAAATATCTCTGCTAGCGTCTTGCTGTATGTAAACTTATTATTTTTTTTTTTTTTCTAAAAAGGTGTCACTTTTTCCTTGTTCCATCCTTTGTTTTCCTGGTTTCTTCAAACTTAGAGGAAGAAAACTGTCATCCCTTTGAAATACCCTTTTTTCATCTGACATCCATTTTGATCTTGATGTTGTTAATCAGGAGGATTTAGGTGTGTACCCTGGGAATCAGGATTATACGCTGACTGTCGGATGAGCTCGTTGTTGCCTAACTTTAAGTCGACGGGTTTTTAAAGGATTTCCCTCAGGAAACTGCAGACAGAGGACTAACAAACTTGCTTCGGAAAAATCCTCTGTTGCAGTCCCATTTGGATTTGAGCCAGTGTTATTTCCATATTTTAATTATCCCCACAATTGACTTGGTGGAAAAGTAGTGCAGTACATATCTGTTTTGCGCAGGTGGCACTCCGTTGTACCTTTAGGTGTGAATTGCAAAAAATAAAAAATAAATAAAAAAATAGTGATTTTTTTTTCCTTTGGCCAAAGAATAACAAAACACATTTCAAAAATGTTTTGTTGACCAAATTATTATGAATTTTTCTACACACCGTTAACACGTTGCCACTGTGCAAACAATTTTACAAACAATTCACCCAAAATGAAGTGAAATATTCGAATGGCTTGGCATCTCCTCTTTGCCACTAGCCATTCATGGTTGAGTTTGTGCGTGCGTGGTCGGCGCTGATGTTAATCTTCCACATCAGCAGATGCAATGAGGTGTGTAGTGACACTGGCTGTTCCTTGCTGGGGCTTGATTGAAAGCCTGATAGGGTGACATTGGCTCATGTGGGCCTCCAACAGATTTGACTGACAGTAAACATTTCCTCCTCTTGTGCTCGACATGATTTTCTGTTTGCGCCTCCTAACCCCGGGCGACATGCTGCGGCCAACTGTTTATGAGACCGGGACTGTCTTCCAGAATAACCGAAGTGCTCGGAGTGTGTGGGGTTTTATATGACGTGGTACACCTCACTCAGACCCCATACAGATAAATGCCGAGAAAACACAGTTATTAGTTGTGGAACAGATAACATCTTGAGAAGACCTGAAATAGGGTTAATGTTTCAATCCAATTCTTATAACAGGAACTGAAATAAAAAGCTGGTAAAATACAAATGTGTCTTTCTTTTACAGGACGTCTGTTTTGTATCATGATTTAAAAGCAGTGTTTTCATTGCAGTTTTGTTGTGTGGAGAGGTTAGGAACTGTGGCTGTCTTACCTGAATAAGTCAGAACTCTCCAAGTAGAGAGACGTTAAGCAGAAACATGATAGTGCTGTCAACATGGACTAGTGTTACATGTAAAACAAAACAAGAAAACAACAAAAAAGACTTCTTTTTTAGTCCACACTGAGAAATGTAAAACCTCATGAAGTTGTTCTGCATCACAACACCAGCTCCTGATGAGAAATCTTACTGAAAGACTATTTTTCTAGAGGGAATTTGAAGCTAACATCTGTGATGATTGAATGAATTATGCTTATGTCCAGTAGGTGGCAATCATGAGTTTATGTGAATGCATAAATGTAAAGAATAGGACAACAGAAGTAGAGAGTCTTTTGTGACACACCTGTGAGAAACCTGTGTGAGTAAACCCATGAAAAGAGACTTTAACAAAAATGTCTGAGCAATACAAGACGCCTGGTCATTGTCAAACACGAATATAACAGCATCCATCCATCCACTGTCCCACAACATTAATTTCCACAGTCCCACAAAGTGATTTCCTCACACAGTGATTTCCTCACAGAGTCAAGGTGGGGTGGACGAGCCAGATTATTCATCATTCAGATCATTTCTATTTTTTTCCCCCCCAAGACACTCTTGCTACCCCTCGACACAGTTGAACTCTGGTCAGAGAGCCACTTCACACATATCTATTGTATGAGACTTTTACAAACATGCCTGGCATGAACGCCCTTTTGAAAATCGTACAGAAAAAGCCAGGAGGTTTCTAACTTCCAGCTATGTAAACTCAGTTAAAAACCCCCGGCTTGAATCAATTTCAGCTTCCAACATGCCTTGATTTTTACCACTAAAAAGAAATTATTACTCAAACACCATCGTGTGAAATTCGTTTTATGTCAAGAGACTTTATTTAACAGGTGAAATACAACCGTTACGAGCAGAGCGATCACCTGCCATCTATTTACAGACATTTGTAAAAGCAGTAAAACTTGCTGCTGTAACCATGCTCTGCAGACGCAATAAAACAGAAATAAGTTAATGCAGTACCTGCTGAGCTGGGAACCCTCATAAAACGCGTTGAGTACCGTGAAAAACCCAAAAATGTAGCCTAGTCTTGGAAAATGGCATTTAATGAGGCTCTGCGGCCCCTTAACTTTAAACATTTCAGTTTGTTTGGCTGGTTTTGTGTCAGAGATTTACAACTAAGGAGTATATCTTTACTTCCATGCTGTAGATGTCGAAATAGGTGACTCACACTTTAGTAGAGCGAGATCAGCCAGGCCAAAAGGAAGAACCCTGGAGGTTTTACCCGTACACCTGCATAAAGACCTGTGAAGCATTTTTATTCTGTTGTAGAAGGCATCTTCATTGAGCCGTAATATGACAGAATCTAGATGACAACGTGGCCCGAAGGACTAAATGACCTTTCTGGATGAACCCAGCGGGAGGGGAGCTTAAAGCCAACAATGTCTTTCACGCCAGGTCGGCAACGAATCTATTTTTAGGGTTCTACTTGTGTTCTTTTTTTTATTATTATTCTTTCTCCTAAAAGATTCTAAACTTTTGTGTTTTTATGTGAGTGTATTCTGGATGTTAAAATGACCAGACATTCTACATCACTGAGACAATTTGAAGGTGGAGAGAAATAGTCCCTTAGAGATGTCAGCAATTTGACTTGTGCTATAACACACAAGTCCAATTGTGTCAAATAACACAAAGATACATGAAAAACAGTTCATTCTTTGAAGTAGAGTTGCATTATTTGAGTATAAGTAATTACTTTGATGTAAAAATTAACAAGTTTTTTTTTTTTTTACGGTAACACTTTATTTGAAGGGGTGTGCATAAGACTGGCATTACACTGTCATAAACATGACATAACACCTGTCATGAACCTACATGAATGTCTATGCAAATTTGCATTAAAGTTGCATTAAAAGTGCATGATTTAGCATTATTAGTTAAATAATCACATTTTTATGCAAGATTGCATTACAACTTTCATTAAAAATCAAGTAAAAGGGTCAAGTTTGCATTAAAAGTGTCATGATTTGCTTAACAACTCTTCATGACAACAGCCGTAAACATTCATGAATGCTCCTTCATGTTCATAACAGGTGTTATGTCATGTTTATGACAGTGTCTTGTCAGTCTTATGCAAACCTCTTCAACTAGTGTTACCTTTTGGACTATTATTAATACTGACATACAATGAAAACAACAACACTTAATAGTGCAGCGTACTTTATGCATTCAGCCCTATTTATTCAGATAGACCTAAATTATTCACCTGTCATCACTTGACTAAACTGTGCTCATCTGTTTGTAATTTACTCTCAGTTTCATACAGCTGTTCTCCAATCCATCAGCTGGAAACATGCAAATCTTCTAAAACGTGAAAACAGTTTTGCACAACACCACCATGTATCCCTGCAGCTTTTAGATGCAACATACCACAAAAAATACTTGCTGCTGTAATTGCAGCAAAATCTGAGGGCGGCTGATCAAGAATGCATGCCAGACTTTTCACGTTTTCATTAATAACACGTTTTCTTTTTGTTTTTTGTTTTTTTGTAACATTTCACATAAAATTGCAATTTTATTAAAGCCTACTCTTGTGACTTGACAAAATGTGAAACAGTTGAATGGGGCGTGAATACTTTTACAAGGCACTCTATCTGCAAATAACACATCAGCAGACAAAAATAAATAAATAAAAAACAGAGTTCATTTGCAGCGCTATAACATGTTCTCTGTCAAGTGCCCTGGCAATGATTTGCCTCACAAATCTCATCAGTGCATAATGAGGGAACAAGTGCTATTAGAAAGATGTAACTGAGATGCCTATCTTTGAAGATGCATCGGGAACCACGGGCTCACTGACAGGCTCACCCCAGCTTTAGGACAGCCAAGACGCAAGCGGAAATCACTGCTTTATCACATCGGATGGAGCCAGGAGGAGACATTAGCTCCACGGCATTATGTTTTTTGGTTTTTTTGTTTGTTTTGTTTCTGTGACAGAACGTATACCCGCTGATTCCTTCCAAACTGTGTTTGGAGGCAACATGACTCAGTTTTTGGGTGAAGTCAGAGGCAAATTTGAGAGCGAGCATCAGCGGAACCTCCCTCACCTCAGCTCTGCAACAGTACACAAATATACTTTGTGCAGATTGCTCTGTTTCTTTCTTTTCCTCTCTCTCTCTCTCTTTCAGTGTTTCTCATTTCTGCAACTCTACAAATTATAGCCACAATAATGCCCGCGGCCTCCCTTTCTGAAAAGTAATATACTAAGATGGATGCATGCGAGCGGATCAGCGAGCAGCTGCAGGACAAGACTTTGGGACTTGGGCTCCCGATATCGGGGACTTAAATCGAGAGATAATTACAGTATCACACGGCAAGCATTGTCTCACCATCATACATCACAGGATCTGAAAACACAGAGCTAATTTAAGAGTATAATTTCTAAGTGCTGTGTTGTTATCTTGCAGGAGGAGTTATTTCATTAGCAAGTCTCAGCTCCCTCTCCAAAGACATCAGGGCGATGCTCATTTCCCAAGAAGGCAAACTCCATCAAGTGGAATTTAGAAATCCAATAAAAATCTTGATTATTCTGTGCTTTGCGAATAAATTGAGTTGCCCTTTTAGAACTTGTAGCAATCCTGTAAACACATCATGCCAGGGAGAAAACAGCGGTTTCAAAATTAGATGATGCTTCCTGGAATGATCTGTCAATCATCAGCTATAAAACTTTGAAAACATTGAATGTTCCTCCTGAAAAAAAAAAAAAGAGCATGAATTTAGCAGAAAGTGCAAAATACAGTGCCAGGCATGAGGTGGAAGCTCATACTGGTTTCAAGCTCTTAATTATTTATTTGAAGGGTTAATTTTTCCTTGGTGGAATAATTGTACAACCAAGCAAGTTCCATTAAATCTAAATGCAAAAACCGAATACACAAATTTAATTATGTCTTTTTTTTTGGCACACAACAAACTTTTAAGCAGAGTCCATGCAATTTGGTATATTTCCAAAAAAGCTCAATGTTACTTTCCTTTGGCTATTCCACAGGTAGTTTGTGTGTTGGGGATCATTGTCCTCTCAGGATACCCAGTTACATCCAGCTTTCAACTATCATGTTTAGCTGAGGAGAAAAACATGATTCGAATAGTAAGGACCAATAAGGCTTAAGAAGGCACAAACAGAGTGGCGCTATTTTTAATACACCTAGAATATATGTGTCTCCCAAAGGCCTGTGCCATTACACATGTACTTTCGACGTTCTACTGTGCTCTCGTTGTCCTGAAAGCACAGCTTGAAACTTGTGTAAGCAAATCTAAGAATGTATTCACTTCAAAGAAAGGCAAGGACTGATGTGTCCATGCCGAACACTGGAACAAAGGCGGAAACCACAAAGACCGTCTGTCAAAAGTACGGTGGCAGCCGTGCGGCATGTTAACAGCAGGGGTTGGAGGTCGAGAACAGAGAGGTCAGGTGAAACCGCCGGAGAAAAAAACCCCACAGAGTCTGGTGGGAACGATAAGTGGTAATTTTGAAAATGTGTGGAAAAGAAGTATGCAACATAGAAAATAGGATAAATCCTAGTGACAGTGGTTCTGGGTCCTCAAATCAACAGATTTGCTTCCAAACTGCAAGGACACAATGTCACTGAAAGCAGTGACTGTCGAACTTCGCAGACCAATAGATCAAGAACATGTGCGTGAAAGAGGAAAGAATTTAAGTCTTTAATCATTTACTTTTAGAAGTGCGATGCAAACTCATCCGGTGACTGGAACGGAGCGATTTCCAACGTTTTTGGCGCTAAATGGTGATAGACCAGGACCCTGAGCACTAACACATACTGTAGTCTCTTCAGTGGGGAATTTATGAGGGACGTGTTTAAAAATGAAGTCAGATTAAACATAAAGCTGTTTTATCCATTTTAGCTTTCAAGATGCTGGATAAGAAATGGTGGCTTAGCAGAGGTTTTGGAAATCTCAGAATTAAGGTAGGGGTATGTAATGTCTGGGGAATAAACAGAAAAAATACCAACAGTTTTAACACAATTACAAAAAATCTCTCTAAAACACTTTGTGATGTTGCCTTTGTTCCTCTTTCTATAATATGTTGTGCTACATTTGATATATTCTATTTTAGAAAAAACTTCACTAAAATCAAAAATTGGACACATATTACTGATCTGTGTATCAGGAAAAGTAGGCACATTAAGGCGCATTAGTACACAAAGAAAGGCTATTTTACATTAACACCATCATCACCACACAGTATTTGTTTTATTTACCTGTTACCAGTAAGCTTTTACTGACACAATTGTTTTCTCGTTGTGTATTTTTCTTTTTCAAACAAACGTAAAAAAAAAAAAAAGTGGTTACATTTAAGTGACCTTTGGTTTCTGGGGGCTCCCGGCATGACTGTTCATGGACCGTGACCGTGAGCTTGGTTCATTTTCACAGCAGAGGTGAGAAAAAATAAAAAAATTATAGAAAAAACTCCTTTATTGTGCTGTGAAAGGGCACGACCAGCGTATCCATATAGTTCCACCATCCTATATGATACTCCCAGTTTAGAACTTCAGTTTTACATTTTTGTTTTAACACACCAGTATTTGATCGTTGTTTGTAGACTTTTAGGTGAATTTGATCATCTAAAGGAACAAGCAGCGATGCCTTGCAATTATTCGCGTTTGACCACAACGCTGAAAACATTCAAATATTTCGACATGAAACGCTGTCCTCCTTCACTCTGCTGGCTTAAAGCCGCACACACTGTCACCTGCGCAGGCAATTTCTGAGCTCTCAAGGCGAGGAGCGACTTGGGTTTGGTCCAGTGTGCTGTGACATTGGTGCTGTCAGCAGGCCTTCTGAAATGCCACATCGTCAGCTTCTCAGCCCAAGATGGAAACTTCTCGACGTGATTTAGAGCTTCCTCTTCCAGCTGCTTTTTTTTTTTTTCACTGATCTCAGCGAAGAAATATCCATACCAACGTGTTTCAGTGCATCGCCGTCAATGCATAATATTTCTGTTTCTAATCATATTCGCTATACTTTCCATGTAAGTTTAGACATTTGCACTGAGCACATACAGGCATTCAGTCTTCTTGATGAAACGGGTGTTGAGCTGATGCGGGGACTGTATTCATCGCAATGAGGACAGCACGTCTTCTTCTCATCGCCGTCCCGGATTCGGCAGAGCCTGAAATGATCAACTATGGAGCAGGTGGTTGCATAAAAGCTGAAAAATATTCCAAGGAACTTTTCCTTTGTAAAATACTGGCTTTATTTCCCCCATCAAATAGTGAGCATGCCTCCATCTCATCTCCAGGACGATCTGCATCAGTCGATTTTGTCCTGTTGCACACATTTTGATGCTGGTGTGATTCCTGCAGAACCTTCTGAATAAAAACCGGGGCTGTAAATCACTGCCAAGCTCGTGGGATTATAAAGCAGGACACCACATGGTGTAGGGCTGTCTTTGTTTTCCCCGCTCACTCATTATACAAAATCTGTCAGCCTTGAAATATTGACAAGAATGGCGTTGGCTGGAAACAGGCAGCTAAGCAAACAGAGCATGTTGCAGGGGCGCTGGAACAAAGTTTGTGCTTTATTTAACAATGAGATCAAAAGAAAGTTAACAAACCTTTTAATGAGGGATTAATGAAGTGCTACATGTTTTATTTTTAACTGACTTTCCATGTATTAACACGGGTTAAAGGAAGAAATGCACCAATACAGAACTAATGGAATATTTTGACCTGCCAATACCAATTTCAGCATTTTTGTTTTTAATTAGAATCATAATTATGGTGAATGAGCTTATCACACTTTCAGATCATCAAATATTTAAGGTTACCTAAGTAGATGAAATAAACAAGTTTCAAATAATTTTCATTAAGGGAAACCTATCCAAACCAAACTGGGTCCTTTGTAAACATGTTGTTGCCCAGATTCTTAAATCACACACGGAACTAAAGTGCAGAGTCAAGAAATTACTTTCACTAGAAAGGGCCACACCAAAACAAAGTAAGTTTAAATGTGTCATGAAGAAAGACATCTAGATAAAGAATTGAGTTAGATGTGGTAATGCGTCATCTACTGGGAATTGTTGATGGAGGCTTGGAAGGAGGAGACCGAGTTTGAGGGTCCTGTTTCAGCGAACTGACTTCTGCAAAATATCCCGTGGCCAATTAAATTCCATTTTACATTTGGCATAAAACTAACACGAACCTTTTCAGAACAACATCAACACAGTCAAAGGTGGTGGTGCTAGTGACTGGAGCTGAACATGGATGAACTAGATAAAAGACCATAACCATACAGTGAAGAGGAGGATGAGTTTAATAATAAAATAGAACATGTACATTTTTAGGATGTGACATTTTTTGTAAAACCATTCTATCAATGATTGTCACTCTTCTTTTCCTATTGGCAAAGGGCTGATAAAAAAAAAGAAACTCATAGACATCCATTACTAACATTTTTTTTTTAATGATTTCCAAAGAAGCCTGGCTTTCTTTGACTCATTTATTGTGGTCTTGCGTAATAGCCCTCTGGGATTTTTGAAGATTGTTTTAAATTTAAAAATCTTGTCAACTTTTAGTGACCATGTAAATCACTCTCTTCATCATTTCCTATAGCACACGTAGACCCATCCAAAGAAGTTGACCTATGATCAGGTCATAGGTCATAGGTCAACTTTTTTCATGAAGCAAGAAAAAAAAAATCCTTTGGCAGCTTTGTGGTCTGACAGTGTTATGTTGCAATTGCAGTGAGTCCATGCTTGTCAATTCTTGCCATTGACATACAATGAATGGTTCTCAAGAGAGAGATGGGAGTTTAGTACATAGCAGTGATGCTTGAAGAGAACCAAATTGAGAACAGCACTTTGTTGTGAAGGGAAGGCCAATGACCAAATACTTCTGGTATAAGATGTTATATTAAATATTAAGGAGTAGTTTTCAGACAAGTGGCGCACTTTGCTCTGTCCTTTAGAATGGGAGAAGTCTTGTACGTAGCACTCTACATTGATGCTGCTGAGAGTCTTCTAAGGTTTAATGAGTTTATTTCTATTAATGAGGGGTCACATTGCTGCCGTGATTTGTGTTTTTCAAACACCTAGAGGCAGTCTAAAGAAGAGTTTGTCAAGGTGTCAAAGTGAATAGCTGCTGAAAGAGGTGTATGACCTGCCTTTAAAGGTGGAGACCATGGAGATGCCGCTAGGCAGTGAAACTAATAAGAAACAGATAGTTGAAAAGACAACTGAGCAGGCCATAAGTTCCTTATGGGGATTTCATTGTAAGTCAACCACCCTGAGACTGAACAATAAGAGAATACCTAAACCTAACCCTTCACCCTTTGAGCATCAAAACCATCATGCTGAATAACTCAGCAAAGGTCTTGGAGGACATCAGGAAGGTGACCACCCTCTTTGAGGACTGCTAAGTGAATGTCTCTGGAGACAGGAATTGAAGGTGCAAGAGAAGGACAAAGAGGAACCATCTTGAAAGGTTAAGCATGTATCACATGCAGACTGATTGGCTGGTATTGATCATTACTACCAATAGTCATATAAGGCTGGATTGAGGAATAGTTTGAGGTGCTGCTCATGCCAGATCCAACAACAGGCACATAGCAGAATAGCTATAGAAACCGGCGTCAACCATATCATTAAGACCCAAGATGCAGGAAAGGCCTACTTACCTTTCCTGCCGAGGCGGTCCAGCACTTAATGTGAGGTGTAAGACGGAAACAGGCAAAACATGCACCAAATTCAGTAATACAATGGCTGAAGAGGTACTTAGAAGCATATTTGCCGAGTTTGGGTCCAGCAGTCAAAGTGTGAGGCACCGTCAGAATGAGAGGGTTAAGATTCCAGCTCTGGACTGGCAGACGAATGATAGGAGCCCAAAGTAAAGACAGGGGCAGTGAAGAGTAAAGATCCAACTTCAAAGTATGAAAATCTTGAAAACTTTTTACTTTTCAAATTCAGCTGTAGGCTAACTTTGGGAGCAATTCTACACATTGGATACAGACATTTTTTTGAAAACACAAACCTGCCTTACAGTGTGTATTTTTAAAAACAAATATAAAGAGGAGCAGCAGCCTTATCGGCTATTTCTAGAAAATAATTGATTTTTACCTGAAGCGCTCAAGCAGGTGATGCTAATATAAAGCAGCAAGTTTCTATTTGAGAGCCAGAAGAATTTATGATTACAAAAGCAGCTGAAAATGTTGGCTGTTGACTGTATTACTGATAAACATAAATATTTTTTTCTGGCTGTGTTTAAATGTGTCTGTAGCTTTGATCTTTAAGCGCTACTTTAAGGATTATAAGTAACTTCATGAGAACGATATAATTTTGACAAAGGTTTTTGTTGATACATTTCCAGTCAGAGGTATGCATATGTAATGATTTAATTTTGGGTTTTTAATGATGCAACAGAACCACTTTGTTCACTGTGATTAAGAATAGCCATGGGTAACTTGCAGAGGGACATTTAAGCAAATATTTTTGGGGGTGTGTGCATTCGTTTGAGCCTTCTGATGTAATTCTGGCCCTCTGTGGGTGAGAGCAAATCGCCAATAAATCCAAACTTGTGCACACAAGTCCTATTTTTAGAAGCCATTGCTGCTGAATCATTTTATCCTGACACAAAAATGGCTCAAATGAATCATCAAAAGCCTAAAATTAAAACATTAATGTTCACAATGATTAGAACAATTAACCAAAACCGTTTAAATTAAGAGAGTAGAGAAAACAAGGAAAGAATAAGTTAATAAATTGTGTTTGTGCCCTCGTGTAAAAGTTGGTTCTCTTCGGTGTAACACTAAGATTTGCACCCATATTGAATCTTTTTTGTCACCCCTGGTCAGTCACACAGAAGGTTATGAAATGAATCCCTACATGTACGCACAGAGGCCAGAGAAATGCACTGCTACGATGGCCGAGGACGAACCGCAGAGAGGTTCGAGAAGGAGTGACGATAAAACTTTTATCAGGACTCCGGGCAAAGCTGATGCCGCACTCCCCTTAGCTCAGCAAAAGGAGCTCCTGTGACTGATAAACCCTTTATATCGTTCTCTTTTTTTGTATTTTATTTTTCTGTCTACAATATGCATTTTACCTCTCAGCCCTGTGATATTCGGCGTCGGCACAGATACAGCAACTTCGAAACAACAAAGCCGTCAGGAATGCAGCATCACAGGACACACAGGTAGCACAGAGTTAGGAATTAACAAGTAAAACGCAAACAGAAACTGAAGCATAAAGTCATTTTAAAACAGTGAAACAGCTTTTGTCAAAGGAAACAAATTTAACATACATATATGTACATAATAATTCCAGAACTGTAAGCATAAAATAGGGTCTAGAAATGTTACCTCTTCCATGTCATATTAACTTAATGTGTGTGAGGGGTGTTTAACCTCTGCTTCTGTCTTCATAGCTGTGGTGAACAAACAGTACCCTTTGGTATAGGAATGATGTGGTCCTCAGCTTGATAGTAATAATAATAATCATAGTGATGGTTTTCACCACTCCAATGTTGTTTGTCAAAGTCATAAAGAGTTAGAACTGCTACCCACTTAAGTGTCACATTTAGTACTGTCATCAAGAACAGAAAGCACCACAGTTGCAGTAATTTGATTTCCTCTCTGTCTCTGTGAGCCGACCCACACACAGAATAGCAGCTTTAGAAAGTCAGCAGACATCATGAACAGCTCTCCTCTCGTGCCGCAAGTTCTCGACATCAATGTTCTCAAAAAAAAAAAAAAAGGAGCTGCAGCAGCAACGTAAGAATAAAGTGTAAATAAAATGCTTCAGTCTCGTAGCTAATCTTCTCTCCTGGTGAGCGCTCTGTCTCAGACCCGTATATTCACCCCGTGCCGGACAAATTAGCCTCTGAGATTTATTCGCTGAGATGAGGCAGCTAGAACAGAATCGTTTTCTTTTTCTGACTTGGTGTGTGTCTGCCGTTACGCTCCGATTAAAGCGTAGTCTAAGCGTACGTGTCTCCTGATTTCAGCGCCACCAGCTCCGAGTCCTTTGTGTGGCAGCCGTTCAGATGCTCGGCGTTGCACTCGTGGTGGTACATGAAGGCCGGCACCTCGGTGATGGAGGTGGCCGTGTAGGACGTAGAGCGCATTGAGCAGTGGTCCTTCCGTCGCTGACCCCACTGGGTTTTGTACTGCATCCACTGTCTCTTCAGAGCTGCCTGCACCTAAAGTATACAGAAACAGACACACAAAAAATGTTAAAAATGCACAGGTCTTATTAGAATAAAAAAAAAGGAAAACATTTGCCCCAAATTCAACATCTTTCATTTCATTCCTCCCGTCTGCTCTACTAATGACTCCACCAGACATTTAGATTTACATCATGTGGTTTCAGTGTGGGGTTAGAGGGCAGACACCACATAACCAACATTATGTGAGAATATTAATCAAACTGACACTGATCGTAACTGATGCAGAGCCTTGCAAACATATTCGGACCACGTTTTTACACTTTTGTCACGTTACAACCACAGACTTCAATGTATTTTGTTGGGGTTTGATGAGACTAGCAGATTGTGTGATTCTGAAGGGGAAGGGAACGAATAAATGTTTTCCGGATATTTTTCTGGCTAGTAAGAATCTAAAAAAGCACAGTGTGCATTTGTGTTCAACTACCCTGCGTCAAAGCTTAAAAGGATAAACATCTTTAGCTGCATTTTGATCTGTAATTCTATTGA
Organism: Xiphophorus maculatus; assembly: GCF_002775205.1. NCBI lineage: Eukaryota > Metazoa > Chordata > Actinopteri > Cyprinodontiformes > Poeciliidae > Xiphophorus > Xiphophorus maculatus. Next base: position 21,763,470 of record NC_036455.1, on the reverse strand, counting down.
ATGTTTCTACTCTTTCTGCACATCTACACACTGAAAATTGTCATAAGAATTCACATAACAGTTAATGTTCACCAGATTGGATGCATAGGTTCTGGTAACAGTCATTTTTAAGACTTTACGTAGATTCTCGTTTGGATTTATAACAGGGTTTTGACTGGGCCATTTTGATTAATAACTATGCTAAGCTGTAAACTATTTCTTTGTAGCTGCGGATGGATCTTTAGGGTGTCTGTCCTGTTGAAAGGACTTGTGACTAGGTTTTGCTTGGGGACAAATCAGCTTATAACAGTAGGAGTGCAACCTTTAATCCAGGCATTTTTACCATTAGTGGCATAACAAATTTGTTCCTATAACAAATACAATCTAGAAGGTATGAGCAAAAGAGCTTCCAGATTTTTGCCTAACATTTTTTAGTCGGATAAAATAACAGAGTGCAGATCTTTCCACATCGACATGTTTTGCAGCCATTTCGGTGTCAGAGAGGAACTTGAGAAATTAGTTCATTAACGGAGTCTTACTGTGAGCATCTGACACAGAAAACACTTTAATAAGCAAATGAATCAAATCTATTTTGTAGCATCTCAAAATCCATTACTACCCTGATGACTTACTGGAAGTAATCCCTGAAAACCGCTCTCTTTTGTCTTCCGTCAGTCATGCTGTTATATAAAGAAACATAATTATCTTGCAAATACAAAATTCAGCAGGGATGGTGACTGACAAGAGTCAGAGGCTTTGCTACGTAGATGGACTGACAAAGGCAGGGAAGGATTCTTGTGGATTCACTATGTTTGTTGGAAAATTGCTGCAGTCGTTAAAATACTTAAGGAGGCGACAAGTTATTTCAACCTAATCAGTGCACTGAGCAGCTTCTGACGCATTAAAAAATATTACGGACTCAACTTTTTTCACCTACCATTTGCTCTGTCTCAGCATCTCATTCACAAAGCAAACAGCACTAATGGCAAGCCCACTCAGCCATCGCTCACTTCAGGTGTTAACAATGTCTACTGTTTTGCATCAGGTTTAAGTTGCCTTTCCTCACAAATTAAATATGAACATCAGCAGAGGATGCAGAAGGTGCAATGGTGAGCGAGAGAGAGAGAGAAATGGTGTCTTACATCAAGGTCAAAGGGTCTCTGCAAAACTGCAATAACAATATCTCACTGTGTCAGAAAGGAAAGTTTAGAATGACATTTCTGAGTCATAAAGCATATTGCCAAAATTGAGAAAAAAGAAAAATATTTTACCAACATTCCTTATTTCCACTTAGTGGTGTTTGCTGCCCAATCCTTCCCTGCTGCAGAGAACAGGAAATTGGGTCAGCCTGTACACGGTTTGTGTGAGGTCAGGATTCACTTTGGGCTGAAACAAATCTGAGCCTTAGAGAGCGCCACGCAGACCCCGGAGGATTTAAAAGAGATGACAAAACTGGGTCGCTTGACCTAAACAGATTTTTGCAAAGTGACAGAGGCAGAGAGGATGAAGTGACCATTAGCCTTAAAATTAAAGAAATTTTCAGGCTACATCCATGACTCACAGTCCAGTGATCCTTACTTTAAAGCATTTGCAGTAACACAGATTTTAGCCTCTAGACAGGCATGGCGGAAACTTTGCTTTTAAATTGAAATTCTAGATAAAAGGAATCAGCGATTCATTTTATAAACACTTATGTAATAGCCTCGGCATTCTGCCTTCGACATGAACAGAGTTGACCCGCTGTTTCAGGTCCACTGTGCTTACTGTAGTTCTTCTCCTTTTAAACAGCAGATGTCTCTGCAGAGAAAATCTGGCTGCGTTCAACAAGTGGTAGCAAAATTTTAAAAAAGCATCTGGAGAAGGTAAATTCTTATATTTAAAGTTTAGCAATCCAAGTGATACTTTTAGTTATTTCAAGTTTATGTAACAATTTGCTGTGAATATTCATTCTTTCTTTCACGCTTTTGTTGAAGTCTTCTTTTAGACTGCTGTTTGCTACTTGCTGACAGGATCTGTGCTGCAGTAATGAGAGGCAGTTTGTTGGGGCAGCGGTGAGAAAGTGAGACGAACATTACACCTCTGAGTTGGAAGTAGAGATGACTGCAGAGACGAGTTGGTGAGAAGATGTGAAGTCAGAGGCAGCAAAGGCAGAATGATGATAGTTCAGTAAATGCACATTGTCATGTTAATGTGATGTAGATGATTGCCTCATGATTTCTTTTAATTAAGGCAAATGAAAGGCAGGTCTTATCTTTGAAACCACTTCACAAAATCATTTAGTGAAAATGTTGGGGTTTTTTTTCCTGGGTTTACATAATTATCCTATGAATTACTGACTTTTTTCAACCTTTAAGACAGCCAATCAAAAGTTTAGAAAAAATAAACATGCATTCATTTAATATTTGTTCTGTACCAGTATTATAATTGTAGTGGTATGGAGTGAAAGAAATATGGCTCCTTTTATGAGTAATGATGTTTTCTGCTACTGTAATATAGTTTTTTTTTTTTTTTTTTTTTTACAGTTCTTGGTATATTTTTTCTACCAGAACAATGTTATTTTGCTTCAAAAGTATCACACATCAACTTGGAGGAGCACTTATCAGTTCTCACTCGCAAAGCCCGCAGGGCTGCACTGTTACAGTGGAAAAGATAAGTCTCTTTATAAAGACTTGCTTAATGAAAGACATCTGTGCAGATATGTCATTCATGCTCATGTCATGTTTTGTGAGGACATGTTCACACTAATTAGACTCCATACTGGAGTGCGATCACACCAAAAGCTCAGTGTAAACCAGTTTGTTCAGAGCAGCACACTAATACTGGTGTGAGTCCTGTGGGTAGTACATTATCGCATAGCGATGTAATGATATTAATGAAGCTGCTTTTGTCGTAATGAGACAAAAGAGCAGCTGAGGCTTAAAGTTTCCATGTAGGACATCTTGGTTGATGACACAAACACAACTTGGAAGCTGTTTGTCTTGCTGCCTTCGCGTCACAATGGAGCCATTGATGGAACAAGGCAAGTCTGTGCGGTTTGGCCTTGAAATCAAAAAAAGTGAATTGAGCCCAGCCCCTAAAACCCTTCTCCTGATTAAGGGAGCATGAATTGGTCATTATGTGGGTGAAGGAAAACAAACCTCACTCGTTCCCCTGTGACAGGTTGTGCGCTTGCCCTTTAAACACATGCACCACACATTGTTTTCATTCAGAGAATCGTTTACATAGTTTCGGATGATTCTCCTGGCTGCTCGTGTAGGAGTTAATAGCTGACCTGTTTTACAAAATAAAGGCAGAAACCCTAACTCCACAGTAGGATGATTTTTGTCATTTGTGCCAACATCTGCTTGTTGTGTGTTTGACTGTTTTGGCCTTTCTTTTTATGAACTCAAGCCTGGTGCTTGAGTTCATAAAACAATATGTCATCGTCTAACTGAGGGACGGACTGTCAACAGGACTAGGTTTTTATTCCACAAAATATACACAGAAACGGCCGACCTCAGCTTACATTACTTTGCTGAGCTGTTCCTTCCCCATGAACTTTTTCATATTTTGTCATCTTACAACCACAAAATTCACAGCATCGTTGTGAAACAGAACAAAAGAGGAACTTTTTGTTTAACTAACAGAAATCATAACATTTGTTGAGCATGACTATATGCTAACAATATGCCAATATTTATATTTGATCAATTAGAGTTTAAAAGTTTGTTTATTTTAGTATCTTAATTCATTAAATGAAACATCTTGGATTACATTAATTACACACAGACTCTGTTAATTATGATGGTTTTTCACATGCAGCTAATGGAAACATGCTTAATAATAGAACATTACATCAGACCAGTAAAAAAAAGCTTTTTAATACAGAAATGTGTATTTAATGTAAAGTATGTTTAGTACCTGTAATAATAATTATTTATTTCAAAAGTGCTTCTGCATGAAACAGATAGGAAAATGAAACATCCATCTTTTTTCTCCTACATCACAATTAAATACTGCTCTGTTTTGTGAAAAAAAATAATAATCATTGAAGTTACTGACTATTCCATGAAAAGATGAAAACATTTTTTCCAAGGTGCAAATTCTTTAGCGAGCTGCTTGTACATCAACATCTTACTGAGAAGCAAGTTTTCAAATTACACCGTTTTGCTCCGCCAAAATCTTACACAGATGGTTGAGTTTAACTGTCTGCTCTTTGTACGCAGTTTAAGCTGCAATGCGCCAGAACAAGGTGATAAAAACCTTCAATTCGAGCTTCTTGAAGACATGGAGCTCAAAAGCGTCTTTCACTCATTCAAGCTGGAGAGCCAAGAAGTCTCCACAAGCTCATTAACCTCGTAAGCAAATGTTCATAAGAGATCTAAATCACTGGTTGGGGGAAGTGTTTGAATCCAGCTAAAGCTGTTTGTCTCTCAGCTGCCGACAGATTTAGAAAGGCTGACATGGGGATGTGAAAGGAAAGTTAATTTCCAGTTAAGCTCGGCATCCCAAACAGTCATTATATGCCTAGTCTGACTCGTCACTTGATGTGACCTTTCCGCATTAACCGCCTTCAGATTGCGTTTCTAAGGGACAAGCACCAAAATGAATTTAAAATCTAGTACAAACAAAACTTTGACCTTGTATTTAGTGTCCATGTTTCACGTGGATATATCTGCTCTTGACAGCATGTCAGATATACCGTATGTAGAAGAGATACAATCTAAAAATAAAATCCAAACATGTCTTAGCTGATGATGCCAGATGTCCCAAAATAATGCCTCAAGCAGTGAGCAGCTTTGTGGCTGAGCAGGTCTCAGGAGAACAGGTGGATGCTGACCTTTACAAAAGGGCAATTGCCCCATTCAGGACAGTCATGTCAAACATGGAACCGGATTACAAGAATTATAAAGGAACAGTCTAAAATGAGGTTAACTGATAACTAATTTATCTTCTAACCATATAGAGTAGATACACCTAGACTTTAAAAAGTTGAATTTTTAGAACTACAGACATTATTTTTTTTACAGCTTGAAGATCTTTGTTAAAGAGCCATGGACAACTCACCCAAAGAGGGGTGAGTTTTCTCCAGCAATAAGGAATACTCTGACTCTGATGTTGCCCCTCGCTCACTGTTTCAGTGCCCTACTGTGACACATGACTCTTGTTCATGTGAAAGATAATTGGATGTTTGGAAATTGTTAGTGTGAAAACTGAAGGGGCATTGTCCATTATTTTTACTATGGTAATGGGAGTGTGTGCGTGTGTGTTTTTTAAGTAAAGTTAGGATGCCTGCTAAGCCTGCTGAATTTAATTATAAATTAATTCTTGCATGACTATGCTAAGATTTAATCACAGAGATTTTTGTCTAAATTTCTTGAACTAAATAAAGTATTTTCATAGATCATTCTCATAAGTATAGGTGAATATAGTATATATAGACAGCTGCTGGATGCTAAACCAAAAGATTGTCAGAATACTAGCCCATGTTCTCTCACTCTCAAAATAACATTAAAACAACGTGACAACATTATAATAAGGATAATACAAGAGGGTATATTAGTTTATCAACAGTAATAACTGTGTTTCTTTTTTGTTGTTCATTAAAACTTTTTTCCTTGACAATTGTCCCCTGTTTCTCTTGGTATTTATACACTGTTTCATCTCCCCGCAATTGTAAATATAGCTAGTGTATTTTTGTTTTTCCTTCCTGTGCATGGAGACTTTCCTTTTGTATCCAAATCTGCCTTTCTATCGCTAGAAAGGGTTCTCCTCCTGAACTTTCCCTGACATCCATCTCTATTTTTACATGAAAACCATGGGAAAAGCACCGGTATTTACATACAAGTCTTTTTAATACAGTTTGTGTAAAATTGGGAGTGTTCCTTACCTCCCCATTGAAGAAGCAGAATATTGTTGCCACCAGCAAACCCTTAAAAAAAAAAAAAAAATCATCAATTTCCATCCATCCATCTATCTATGATCAATAAGATTTGGTTAGCATGTTCAGGACTAAAAGGACCCACTAAGGATCGAGTCATGAAATACTAGCTGCTGGACAGCAATGTCACTCTCTACTGCTAAATTAATTTTTCGTTCCCGAAGAGGATATGTGTAAAAACTGACATTTTCAAGTTTATTTGAAATTTCCACAGTGAAAAGCCTAATGGCTTCTGCCAGCACTTGACCAGAGTCGGAAGGCTAAGCTAGTTGCTAACTGGTTAAATCAAACAACTCATTTGGGTTTAAAACAACCAGAGAACTAGCTTGACAACAGGCTACTAATTCTATGCAGATCTCTCATTTATGGTAACTATGCACAGTTCTCAGTTAAACTATAACCGCACTGGAACCAGTTTAGTAAAGACCCCCTTCAGAGACAGTCTTATAGTAAGCTATCAAAGTCTGAGCTACTAGGTCATAGTAACAACAATTATTAAATTTGGTTTATTTACACAGCACTGTTTCACCATAAAGATTATCTGATGACACATTAGATCCAATTTATATCCAGAAATATATATTCAATTCAATTCATCCATATAGGGAGATTCAAAAATGTTGAGAAATGTGCTTAGAGAAGCTAAAAACACATAATGAACAAAAACCCCCAGGAATTTATATAAATCCGGTAAAAACCTCAAACCTGTTTGACACACGTGTGTCTGACCCCAACAGGAGCAACACAAGTACTATCTGAAAAGTGAGCCAAAACCTTTTCTATTGAAAATGTCAACAACAAGAGGGGAGAGTTTTACTCTGAATGCATACTGAGGTTTGGGTTCCATTTTTTAAAAAAGTGTTATTTTAATGTGACAAGCAAACTGCACTGCTTTAAATACATATATTCCCCTGATTGCTACCATAATATTTGTATGACCTGCCTGAAATGGCGTCCACTCACAATGCATTACAGCAGCTCTATCATAATTTGTAATAGTCTGCTCCTTTAACTCTGGGTTGATAAGACTACTTTATCTGGCACTTTGAGTTAGATTAATGCCGTATCTCGGCACCTACCTGATAATGCATGAGTATGTGCATGACATACTCGTAGACCTCACCGGCCAGACGGTTCTCCGGCCGCCAAGGAAATATGACAAACTGTATTCCGAGCAGGGGCACCAGGATCAGGGTGGCTCTCACCGCCTTCATGTACATGTTGGACTCTGCTCGGTGAGTGTCTCGCAACTTCGTCACCAGCACTCTTATGATATTCAGCAGGAAGAAGAGGTTAACCTAAGACAACGACGATTTTGTGTTCAAACAAATGTCACTCTGCGTCAAAAGCTGTGAATAACGACGAAGGTTTAAGTGGAAGCAGCAGACTTACAAGAAGGGCTGCCACTATGGGTCCGTGTACTGCGTAGAGCAGATGGGTCTCAACGCTCATCCAACAGCTACAGCGAGAAAAACATCTCAGTCAGAACTGCTCGCTGCCCAAGATACACACGAACACACACATTATGAAAACACATATGTGTACAGGCCGGCACGCTCTCACTCCGTCGCGCCCGACGCTACACATGTGTAAACCTCTCTGTTTATTTGCACAAGTTTTATGGAACATTACTCACTTGTCATCAAAATACTTTTTCCTCGCTACGGCGTGGATGGACACAGGCACCAGAGGAAAGCCTGGAAGGGGAAAAGACAACCATATGAGGCAGCGTTCATTCATCATCATGCATCCCTTAGCTGTGCTAAGCTAAGCTTCTTTAGAATATATGGTGTTGCTTTATAAAATATCTCTGAAACATTTGCTTAGTTACATCTTCCAATCCTAATTTTGTTTCATTGGTAACAAATGAAAAGCCACATGGAGTATTTTCAGTGACATTTCAGTCTAATTTGAAATTCTTCCAGAGGAGACTAGGCTCAGTTTTTTTTTAAAACTTCTTTTCTGGACACAAACACAAAAATCCTCGTGTCGTTTATTTTCACACACCAACCGCATTCTGCAACAGATCAACTGCAGATGGAGCTGAAAAAAAGACTTTTCTTTAGCCACATGCACAAAATCATGCAGTTTGCAAATCCCTTTAATTTGTTCACCTTTTGTTGCACTGAAACCACAAACTTTAATGTGTCCTATTGTAAGTCTGTAAATGTAGCTCATCATTGTGAAGTAGAAACAAATAGTTGGTGGTTATTGGTATTGGACTCATTTATGTCAAGTCTACAAAGTAAAATACACTGCAGTTTGTAGTTGCGACAAGACAAAATATGAGAAGGGTCAAAGGTTATGGACACTTTAATAAGGCATTATGCACACTTCTCAGAAAACGTGGCCTAAAGGACTTGAATATTTAAAATGGTGACAATTGTTGGACACACTGGTTCAAAAAAGGGGGGAAAAAACAACTTAAGTCAAATTAACCCACCAGAGGGCTTATAAAGCTGTTAGCCTGTCCACAATCTGACATTCTGTGTCAAAAACCAGAAACTGCAGTTATAATTCTAAATCCTGTACGTTTTTATGAAACAGCCTTATGACAGTTTTCTGTCAGCATTGATGACACAACAATGCACTTTGTACGCACACACACACAAACACACACACGCCAACTCACCCCAGCCCAGTAGGTAGTACCAGTGCAGGTGCTGCTCCTCTGCAAACACAGCTACCACGATGAGTGTGTGCAGGTAAATCCCCTCACAGAGCATCCAGAAATAGTTGCAGCCCAACATGTACATGTGGAAGAAGTGCAGAACCTTGCAGCTAACCTGCAGGGAGGGGATAAAATACAATAATTGATTATTTGTTGTACTTTTGCTTTCACAAATACTCCCACCTACTTTGCATTTTCACATGATATTTTATTGAGATTTTCCCAGGAAGACGAGCACAAAGTAAAGTTTAATTGTGAAGAAGGAGGAAAATTTTCCTTTTTTTTATTTCTGCAGATTTTCGTATTTTGAACCTAAAACACATTTCATTTACTTTGACAAAGTGTGAAGTCTCGGAGAAATTAATATTTTTGCAGATTTGTATATATGTATTTTGCAGCATCTGTATAAAAAGGATTCAGTTTGAGCACTCCTAACATCATCTCAGCATGACATCAAAAAAAAAAGAAAAAAGAAATGATCTAATGGGATGTTTCATTGCTTTTGGCAGACAATCATTAGGAGGCATTATGCTTCCTGGGCTGAAAAGACATTTATTCATTTACCCCCTTTGGAGGTGAGCTGAGTTGAAAATGGTGAATTTTGCTCTAAAGTCAGAGGCATCTGTGATTGTGTTTGTTGAACGATACAAAAATAATTGAAAAAAGTAGCTTATAGAGAACTACGTGGTTATATACTACTTATGAAACCACCGCTGCAATGCAACAAAAATGACAGCACATCTCATTATGGTTTCTGTTCCTTGATTAAGTCATTACATTAAGAAGTGATGACTTTAATGATATATTATTATCATGTCAATCTCATCAAACCACAGCCTGCTAATGTTATAATTATCGACACACTTGTGGATGTGCTACAAGTCGTAGTTCTTCTATCGACTGTAAAAAAGAGCAAAATGACTGAATGTGCTGAAAATCTTCCTCACTCACTCATTTTCTGAAATCACTTAATCCTGCTCAGGGTTGTGTGGGGACTGGAGCTGATCTCAGCCGAGAGGCGGCGTGCATGCAGGACAGCTTGCCAGCCCATGTCATGGCCGACACACAAAATAAACAACCATGCTCACTGTCACTCACGCCGAAAGGCACATTTGAGTCACCAGGAAATGTAACTTGGCTGTTTTTTTGGGCAAAAAGCTGCAGAAAATCTACCATCTTACAAAACTTTCCATCATGGAAAGTCTTCTATAACAAAGCAAAGAGCCCTTGAAAAATAAATAAACGCAATCATATTTTAGCTAACGCTAGTCGGTGATTTGAGGTCTCAGCAAGCGAGTACTTTTAAGTAGTTTCAAATGAATTGGCGTTTTCATTTCATTGACACGTTTGACAGAATTTTCATAGCTGATGTAAGTATCTTCCTAAAACTGATGTGGTTTCAAAGTACATCATTAAACTCAGAGGTGCCACAAAGCTCTGTCCTAGGCACCCACCATATAAGTGTTTAATTTGTCAAGTTGTCAAGCTAGTTTAGCGTAATACAATAGCTTATTGTACTGTACTTCATTCAATAAAAAAACTGAATAAGTAAATTCCATTCTTTGCTTTTAAAATGTTTCCCCAAAACAGACAAGGGCTTGACTCATCATCATATCTGCATCATAGTGTTAAAACTCCAAACTTTTTATAGGAGCACTGTATACCAAGGTCTGAAAGGTTTTGGTTGTAAAAGACCCGGCAATAAATTATCTAGCTCTCCTTTGTGTTCAATCTCCTCCCGGGTTCGACAGAAGCTTTGAGGCTGAGATCCTCTACAATGCTTGCAGGCCAAACCAGACTTTGTAGCACCACACCACAGAAAATAGAAAACGCATGTTTTCTTTGTAAGAGCAAATCTTTCCTAGAATCTACTGTTCCTAAATCACAACCTCCAAAAGCAGGCTCATTCATCTCACAGGGGCAGCGATTAATTTCAAAATGTTTCCCAACAGGCGCATTTGACTCCAAGCCGTTGCTACTCCTGATTTCTCTTTCTGCGTGTTTTTCAGAAGCAGAGCCGCAGTGACTAATTTCGTTTTTGACATGCAGCGGCAAAACTTGACCATGCTACATGGGAGAGTAACAGATTCAACGAAAACCTCTTTTTCACAAATTTCGACAGCGAGGGATTTAAAAAGGGGAGCCACCACATGCAGCACCTATCATTATCAATGTGAGGAAACATTGACGACGAAGTTTGTCAGTGTTTTCTGCTTCTTGGATCCATTTATGAAGCTTATGTGTTGCGGAGATTTGCAGAAGTCGAGCAGCAGCATATTCAGAAAACTACTCAGTTCCAGCTGCAGCCTCTGCAGTCTCCAGTGTTTCTAATTGTTGTTTCGTTTCAGGAGAGAGATGCTTTAGATGGGATTGGGGAGGAACGTGAGCCAAATTCTGCATTCCCATCTCTTTGAGAAGCGCTTTGATCGTCTGAACTACTTTTTTGAACCACTTTAGCTAAATGTTCACATCCACATTGTTGAGGCACGTTTTTCTCCTTTTTAAAGTCTTAACCGAGGGTTCTAGGACACATCTCATCAGGTTTCATTAACCTGGAGAATATTGATTGTATGCAGTTTTATTTGGGTCAAAACAAAAGCGAAGATGATATAATTCTTTTTTCATATTTGGAGAAAATTCTGCCAAACCTTTTGAGAGGCAGGCGCAGTGGGCATTTGGCTACTGGGGCTTCCGTTGTTTTGATTTCCAAGGACGAATAGACAAATTTATGTTCAACCCTGATAGCGAGACATTCCTACATGACAGATTTATTACCTCTGCCTAAGCAGACCTCGGAGTTCCACACACTTCACATCAGCTTTCAGTGAAGCTGCAAAACTCCAAGAGTAGAAAAGAATGGAATGTAGAAACCTAACGCTCATTGGTGTGTAACTGAGGAGAGACTACATTTAACTTGCTAGCGTGGCACAATAAATATATCAATACTGTTATGCGTCATAGGTTTATATTTCATTTCGCCTGGTATAATAATGTTTTACTTCAGGAAAGTGTAAGCGATTTCATTTCAAATGCTGTCCTCTTTCGGTAAGGTATGTAGTAGCTGAACGGACGTCATTCGTAAAAGCATTATATAAATAATATATATAAAATAGTACATGTATAAAAATAAACCTATGTAGATTTAAATTTATTCATCTTTCAAACTGATTTTTTTCAAACCAGATGTTTTCATTCACTGTATAAAAGCACACATTTTTTCCACACCAACTTAGATGAAATTTGACTGAACTTTTCCTGTTTTAGGTCAGAATTGGTCAGTTTGTAGACTGTCTTGCTCTGACCACAATTTGTTCATGGGATTGAGATCTGGCCTTTGCGATGACTCCTACAAAACATTGACTTTCTTGTCTCTGAGCCACTTTATAACTAAACTTATGGTCAATGTTGGCCCAGAACATGTGAAAGAATAGATTTTTTTTTTTTTTTTATCAAGGGTGAGCTAAATGTTTTCTACGTTTACCTAAGTTTTACTCTTGGTCTAGGTAGCTTATGTTTCTCTGCTGTCAAGTCTTGACAATAAACTTTCCTGGTCTTAGCTCATTACGAGTAAAGTATCATTGCTTGTTCGTTGTTTTACAACAATCCCCATGTCATGCAAGCTTTTTTTTATGTGGTCAAAGTCCTATCTGGTCCATGTGTTGAGATGTTGCTTTAATATTTCCATATACTTATAATTCCATCTATTCTGTAATGTGCAGCAGTCCCTCTTGCTGCAAATCAGACACACAAGATGATGCTAAGCAAGTAAACTCTATAAACGTCTGTGTTCCAATAATGCATAATGTTAAAATGACAGACACCTAGCATTATGGCTACCAACGATAGCACTCAGAAGAACAGCCAGTCACCTGGTTTATTAAATAAGTACATTTTTGGAAATAAATCTGTACATCTCTTCAAGGAAAACATTATTAACACTCATTTTAATTAGCTTGACAAATATCTGATGTCTTATTAAATTATGTTTTAATTAAAATGCAGCATTACACACAAGTGTATTTTCTGTCTGACCAAGTGTAAAATTTTTGGCTCATTAAGGGAGGCAATTGTGGCTGTAATTATGTATTGGTTGTCCATTTTCAGTCATATTCAACAAATATTATTTAAAAGTTATTCTAATTCAGAGACAATTTACTAAGTAAACAGCATTATAAAGACAAACTACACACACACACACACACATATATGTGTCAAGCCTTTATTTCTGTTAGGTATTAAAAAATAAAACAAAATACAGATATGTGGGCTTAATAAAAATAAACTTATTCTCAAAAGATACTTTTGATTTGAGAAATGAATCTCATTTTAATTTATTGAATATGACAGGATATGGGAATGTTTGATAGCACAACAAGTATATTCTGATTTAAAGCGACTCACCGGGTTGCTGGCCACCACTTTGGGATTGTTGACCACAGTGACAAGGTAGATGATGGTGAGGGCCGAGTTCAGCACATAGGAGCAGAACAGGTTCTTGTGGAGGGTGATTCTTTGACAGCTCAAACTCCTGTGAGATGCAATAAAATGTTGGACATCAATATGCAGACCTACCTGAAGTTGCTATTGTGATGAAAAAAACACACACACACACACACACACACACACACACACACACACACACACACACACACACACACACACACACACACACACACACACACACACACGCACACACGCACACGCACGCACGCACACACACGCACACACACACACACACACACATCAATATCAAACAGGATGACAGGTTTTACTTAATTAAAAAACACATTTATTGCTTTAATTGAAAAACTTATTGAACTGTGTCATGTAAGTTTTCAGCTGTGAATAGAAGTAACTGAAGTGAAGCTACTTTTTATTTATTTATTTTTTACGCTTCTCTCCAGACTGTCACCTGTCCTGAAGTGTTTGGATCACATTCCCAACTAAGCTGTTGTCTCTACAGTCAGCCTGATTACTTTAATCTGAGAAATCTGGCAGCCATGACTTAAGAGTTGTAAATAAGTGAGCAGCGTAGTGACACACCATCAGATACCACATTGAAGACTAAACATCTGGATCTTATAATAAGAGATGAAGACTTCTGGATTTGAAGGGCTTTGGCAAAAATACGTACAGTCTTGTGTTAAAAGAAAAGTTGTCTTTAAGGATTTTGATATTTGTTGGTGACTTTTTGACTTTTGGAATTAAGCACCTACCATAAATTAGGTGTACTGATTTATGCTGCACATGAACTGTTGGAGCTAATCATCTTATGTGAGACACCTCATCATTACAAAAAAAAGTAATCATTTTATAGTAAAAAACTTAAGATTTTCTTTTGCTCTACTTTTCTCCAGTTTGTATATTCTACATTTACATTAATTCAGATAATTCCCTACTAAAATTAATTGCATACAAAAATGGCCCTGCACCTACTTTCTGTAACTTTTTGTATCTCTTCCAGAAACCTGGTTTGTTATTCTGAACTATAACGAATATGGGTTTAGGCAGAATCTAAATTAATTGCGGGACGTTTCCCCTTTGGGGGAAAAAAAAAAGGCAGTTCATCTCTGTGAACATTTGTAATGAGGAATGCACTCAGGTGCATATGTTTCAAATAAGAGGCAATCCACCAATGCATTCAGCAGACATCCTGACTCCTTTACAGCAGCAGATTTATACACGAACATTAATTAAATGTACTGCATGAGGAAATCAACCAATTCCAGGCTGATGATCCCATTTTAATTTTAAGCAGCAGCAGCAGTGCTAACACCCTATACAAATCTAAAGCATTTACATAATACAAAATGTTTCACTGAATAAAAAACAAAAAAGATGCTACTGAAACAGTTATCTTAATCATAATCAAAAACGAGCAACACTGCAAAACATTCTGCGTATGGCTCTGCGGTGAGCATTTAAATTCCCATTACTCTGCTGCTTTGGTCAGAAGCTCGGAGACGATTATGCTGACTACAGAAACCAGAATATTCCTCTTGCTGACGAAGTAACAACACCACCTGTGTAGCCCTTGTGTGTCTGTCGGATCCACTTTTGATGATGAAAATGATTGACCTTTAGGGGGCAGAACTATGGGTAATTAAACCTAATTGATTCATATATGCAGGATGGGAACACAATATTGAATTGAATCAATTACCTGAAGTAGAAGAAGATGGCCAGAGAGATAAGCAGGGAGGCTATGGATAAAGCATGGCCCACAATAGCCATGTAAAACAGGATGTAAGCCGACTGTAAGGACAAAACACAGGCATTATGTTAGATAAGACAAAGGCTGGAGATAAAAATGAAGTAATAATCACTTTATAATGCTGCATCCTTCATTGGAAAGCTGCACTGAAACATTTGCTTTTGATAAATTTTACAGAATTGCCAGTTTACTCCCTCAAAATGATTAAAAAGCCTAAATAAGTTAAACCGATTCTTTACTGCCTGTTTTTCCATGTCTCCTGATGTCCTGATTATCTGGCTCACCTTAATTTGTTTCAGCTGCACCGACTTGCCTCCTGTGTACAATCATCTGTAACTTATGTTGTCCTACTTATTCTGTAACCATTTTCAAACCTGTTTTCTGGCCAACAATTAGTGAAATGAACTTTTTTCCTCAATCATTAAAGGCTGATTTTATATCTTTTATTCAAAATGTATAAGAATCCTGTGCCGGTTTGAACTTAGTCTCCAAATGTTTGGAAAAAAAAACACTAAACGTATTGTTATGGACAACACAGCTGGAAATGTACAGTACGTGACATCTCTGTCCAGTTTTATAAGAGATGTGCTGTTTACAGTCTGACACTGCAGCCAGGTGCTGCTCCTGATAAAAAAAAAACATTTAAAAAAAGAAAAAGAAAGACTGGGCTTCTAGCCGGGAGCTTCTGTCTTTACAACCCAAGGGACAGAAAGCTGTGAAAAATTTGATAGCTTTGTTCCAATAAATATAAAGTTTGCTTGACTGGATAAACAAAACCTGCCGCAACTAACCTGTCCTGTCTATGAGATAAGGAGACAGCTGAACACAAACAGGTAATCAGGAGCATTTAACCAATTTGTATTTTAATCTTTGTTCTCCAATAAACATTGCTGTAATATTGTAATGTCAGTTTAACTCAGCAATGCATCTTAGCAACTATGTATGCCATAAAAATGTTATTTCTTCCCACCTACCCACACTCAAAATTACCAGAGGCCTCAGAGCACAAAAAAAATGAATTCCCACTGCTGCCTCCATGCAGTAGATTTAAAATAGTGAGATCTCATAAATCACCTTTAGTTTTGCCTTAGTGTTTTCATTGCAGAGTGTGTAGTTTGACCATGTCCTGTTGGTATCCGGGTGGCGAAACCATTGCCCGTCCTCCCCACAATACTTTGTTGCCTTCTCTGAAAGCAAATAAATCAATATGATCAAATCGGCAGATCTTTAAAAACAGACTCCTGTCTCGCGCCGTACCTGTGGGGTCGAAGTCATCAAAATAGTTGGGGCAGTTTTGGAATGTGTAAGTTCCAGCTGGAGTATCTTCCCAGCACAGCCAGCCGTCCCAGTTCCGACTGCAGTACAAACCTGTTGCAACGACCGAACAATAACTCTCAGATTCACAGAAGAACCAAAAAAAAAAAAAGGACTCAACTGCATTTCAGTGGCTGTTCCCCTACCTGATTTGTTGTAAGGTGGATCTCTGTTAATTTTCTCAAAACATTTGTACTGGTTGTCAAGGATTTTTCTCCGCACAATTTCCCGATTCTTTTGTTGGACCTCTGGACTCTCTGTGGCTTCACTGATGAGATCCACCTCAGTGTTTCGGGAGAACTGTGCAGTTGCCTAAATTTGAGTAAAGTTTACATCATTAACATATCACAAGGAAAGCTAGATGATATGTCAACCAAATTAAACAACAAAGTATGTAAATTTAAAAGAATACAATTTCACATTGTGCAAATTATTTCCCAAAATGATACTATAGTAAAAGAAATAGTAGGTAGTTACAATTGTGCAGGCATACCAAGGGTTTTGATACGTAACTTGCAACCAGTGGCAGCTTTTAAAAAAGGTAATATGGCTCACTGCCAGGGATGCCTTTTTTATGGGGGCAGCACTGCTTCTCCAAATAGAGAAATAAAAAAAATACATAAAGTTCTGATGGTTGCTCGCCAAATTAATGTTATTTTTGTTATTTAACTGGGAGTCCAGTCAACAGAGATTTGAATGTTTTTGTTGCATTTTACAAACACTAAGAAAATCTGAAAGGAGTTAATGATAACATGAGTTTGCCTCTAAATGAAAGGACTATTCTCCAGTTTGTTTGTTTGTTAGGAAATCTTGAAGGTGTGGTAATCTATAGCTCTAAATCTAATCTGATAGGCCTGAACAAGTCACACTTGAGCCGCATTGTTCTAAACTGAACAAATGCAGTTTGAGCGATGTAAAAAAAACAACTAAATATAACAATATTTAGACTTGTCAAGCTTCACACCACCAATCCAATCCAAATCTGCTACAGGTTAAGCTGAGTGTCCTGATCGAAATAATTATTTAGAAAATCTTCCTTCTGTGGCAGAACAAAATTTATGTGACTCTGTATGAATTCATTTGAATATAATTATCATAGAATTGTGAGTGAAAATGCCTAGTTAGAAAGCTGTCTAATTTAAACAGATCTACATGCCTCAAATCCTCAGTTCACTCTGGTTTTGCCCTGAAAGGTCTTATTGAGGGGTGCACTCAGATCTGTGTCACTTTGATGCTTCTTTCAAGAGGCGTTTCTTTGGCAACAAAAGCTGCTCCACTTCCTAACTTCGGATTCTCATTTAGCACGCTAACAAGACATTCAATGGTGAGAAAAGAAAAGGCAAAAATCAGCAGAGGGTTTTTGTTTTTTCTTTTCACCCATATGCTTGGTCACAGGAAAACTGTTGGTGAAATGCGATTTTGAAATGAATCTTCCCCTTTTAAATCTGTCCCCCCTAACTAAGAAGTCTAGGCTTCATCAAATGATGCTCCTTTCTAAAAATGTGACATAAGACTGCTTGGATGCATTGCAAGACCTTTTTGCATCAATAATAAATGGAACGAGTGGAAATGGATGATTCTATGAACACATTAGTTATCGAGAGCTCAGTGGTGGCCATGCATGACAAATTGGGAGATACTTTATAGTTTATGCAAGTCAGAACAAGTAAAGTAGCAGGCTCACACAATTCCACTGATTCCCTTCGAGACACAGATTGGCCATAAAGAGGAATTAAATGTGTGAAAATGAAATGAAAAAACTGGGACAGTCACAGTTTACATATTTATTCATATTTAAGCAACAATAATCAAGTGTAACAGCAAGAACTTGTTAATCCACAGTTGTTTTCTTAATAGTTAATTGTAGTGGTAATAGTAGTAGAAACAGAGCAGAGCAGTAATAGATATGGAGGTGGTGGTTAAGGATATAGTGTGTTTGTGAGGTGAGTGAAGTCTGCTATCATGATCTCATCTCTGGTTCTGCTAGGACTCCTCTGTCTGAAGAGCCATCAGTCACGGTGATCAGGTCTGGATAAAATAGGAGCAGAAAGGATTACAGGCAAAACTGAAAGTGAGCAGGTAATAGTAAAATAAAACATTTAACAAACAAGAAATTAGATGCATTTTTTAAAACTTTTTATTTAATCTTCAGCTTGTTTTGTCTAGTCATCCAAACAACTTCCCCTTTTCCCTCCTTCCATAAATCTACTTTCCTTCTCACTTCAACTCTTCTATGAGTTTTCCCATTTTCTTCTGCTCTCATTCATCATTTCTTCTCAGACTTTCTATTTTCCACCTGTCTCCTCTTCTGTCAGTCACTATTTTACTACAGACATAATGTCATAATATCTCCAAACATTAGAATGTGTGACATAAACAATAAGTTTAGTTTAATAAAGGGAATTTGATTTTTTTTTTTTTTTTACTTTTGAATTTGGTTATTTTTAGATGAGAAACTGGGATCGCCCTAATACAATATAAATATTAACACAGTTTCCTCAGCTGATGAAACGCCAAAAATCCTGTAAAATAACTATTTTCATTTGGAGGTAGAAGCTGATGACAGACAGAAATGATCTCACAGTCCATGCAGTTCTTATTTCAGGTTCCCTGTGACTGATTCGTTCAGTTTTGTGAGGAACCTACATTTGTCCAAACTCATGCCTAACTTTGAAAATATAAAGAACACCAGCAAATTCCAAAAACATTTTGCTTTATTTTAGTCATCCTGTTAGGAAATCTCCTTCACTCGCTGACTCATGCTGATCTCTGTGCTAATCTCGCTTTTTGTTGTTCTGTTTGTTAATAAAAACTTGATTTGGTTTTTTGTTAGTTTTTTTTTTTCTTTTACCTTGAATGAAAGCTTAATGATGGCAAGGATCGGCCCAGCCCAAATAATATAAGTCGATTCACACGTACCAGATGACAGAATAGCTGAGCTCCCAGTCGGTTGTCCTCTTCTACCTTTGTTGTCTTCTTTTTAAAAGGCATCCCACTCTGCTCTTCTTTTTACTCTACTATGTTAACAGCAGCGGAAGCAGCTACCGTAAGAGCTGTTGTTGCGGCGCAGCATGCTCACTCGCGATTTCTACCCCCAGTTACCATGGTAACAGTCGACACTCAACCTGCTACAATAACAGACAATCCGAGGACAGGTCCCTGGACTGTCCCTGGAAATCAGGGACCAAACCAAGTATTGACAATGTTCAAAGCATAGTAGTTTCTGACCAAATATCAGTCAGAATATTATCAAAACAGAGAAAAGCTAGCTAGGATAGTTTTAGCCTGTCGCCACTGACAGGCTAAAACATTCTCACATTTATTAAAGCTTTACGGAAGTCATGTAGTGAATCTGATAATCCTTTAGAAATAAATGATCAAATACAAGCACCTATGGCGAGGTGGTTTTACAACAACATAGCAGTTTTTTAACATCATTTTTTAACTATCACAACACCATTTAAGGCCAGGTAACATTGACAAGATGCAGTGCAGGTTTTATTCTTACATCTGAAGAGGCTTTATTTTGTAGCAAAATGCCTAGCTAGCAGACTTGTTAAAAGCTATACAAAATTATTAAGTTCATTCCAAATACCTTGGGTAATAGTTTTCTTTTTAGCTCTTCAAGCTTTATACATTAACTATCTGATCAGATGTTTCTTTAGGTTAAGTGAGAATAACTTGTAAAGTCTAGCATTCTGAACATTTAAAGGTCTATGAACAATAAAAATGGGATAAAAGTAGGTGCAATAATGGCAGTGTCTCTGGGTAACGTTTACCTGCATTGTTTTGATGATAAATGCTATGGTGGAGGTTCAGTTTATTTACTTTTACTTGATCTTGTCTGTGAGGAAAGTCACTTTAATATTAAAAAGAGGAAATTACCCTCAATATCTCCGGGTTGTCGTCAACACACAGCGTATAATTAGTCCAAGTCGTGCTGCTCGCTGGATGGCGAAACCACTGCCCATCTTCTGCGCAGTACTTTGTAGCCATTGCTAGGAATTAGGATACACTTTATTATTATTATGCAGAGCACTTATGTGGTTTCTAGCTTTAGAATACATGAGCAGATATGAGCAGATTAGTAGGAGAGTGAAATTGATTTCTTTTACCTGTGGGGTTGAGGTCAGAAAAATAATCAGGGCAGCTCTGAGAGGCAAGGGTACCTGCCGGTGTATCGTCCCAGCACAGCCAGCCGTCCCAATTACGACTGCAGTATGGCGCTTGAACAAACCCACAACAGCATTAAATAGCTGTTTCGAAGGGACACCCGTTGACATTGTCAAACGTGAAGCTTTACCCATAAAGACCACATTAAAATGTACCTGTTTTGTTGAGTGCTGGGTCTTGTTTCATTTTTTGCAGACATTTCTGTTCATTTTCTTCTACTTTGAGTTTCTGTGGAGAAAATACAGTTTTAAAATGACTTACTTTGTGTACGAATAAGGCTGACTTTCACTAAAATAACTTGTGTGATAAATTCAAGAGATGCACTGTGACATCATCCATTGATCAAAATCAGCCTGTTTCCAGTTTAGCTGATGACCAGGCGGTTGGAGACTCAAAGAGAGCACATTTCTCTGACCAGTGAATGTAAAAAGACTTCAGGTTAATTATTTGTAGAATCAGTGAGGCGTTTATAAGAGCTTATCTAAAAGAAAACATTTTCAGCTACATGTTGAGATAGTTCTAAAATTCACTGAAGAAAGCAAAGGAAAGCCAGGCTCACAGCAGATAACAGGAAGGTACAAAGTTGCAGGTTTCTTGTTTGAGCTGTCCAACATATGTTAATATGTTAAATCCAAAATTATGGATTTAGAAACGTTTGAAGCTTTTTGGAAATGTAATGCTTACAGAAAAGATGTACAATCTGTAGGCATACACAGTGCTTATTTGTAATGGTAAAAATAAACCTAGCATCTTATTATTTTCCTTAATAAGATGCTAGGGGAAGCTAATTTTAAATGGTCAACCCTATAATTATTGTTTTTATTTTAAAAATGAATTTATAGGGAATGCTGAACTATAACTGGTATTGATGTTGCCCCTGCTGTTTGCACAAGAAACAAATAATGATTGTTCATGACAAGAAGGTTGAAAAAAACTAATTTTGAACAATTTTGTCACGTCTATCTCTTAAAGAAAAATCAAAAGCACAACCAAAAATGAAAACTGGCCACAAAATCAGTGATCAGTGCATCTCTTATAAATAGACATTACCGCTGGCCTCTTGTCATCGGTTGTCACACAGAGTGTGTAATTGGTCCAAATTTTATTGCTCGCTGGATGACGAAACCACTCTCCATCTGCTCCACAGTACTTTTTTGCCTGTTCTGTAAAGCAGGTGTAATTAATTAATTAATTAATTAATAAAAATTGTTTTACTTAAAAAATAAAACCTCTTGAGTGTTGCTTCTCACCTGTGCGGTCAAAGTTTACGAAGTAATCAGGACAGTTCTGGGATGCGTAGCTTCCTGCTGGAGTATCGTCCCAGCACAGCCAGCCATCCCAGTTCCTACTGCAGTGCAAGCCTGCCACACCACATCACAAACATAATGAAAGCATATTTAAACCTCTTGTAGATGTAGGATTAAAAAATAATAATAAACCGTGCCAGTACCTGATTTATTATAAGGTGGCGCGTTCTTCATTTTCTCTAGGCATTTGTTTTCGTTTTCAAGAATAATTTTTTCTGTTCTGACCCACATGGCTTCTGTGGTTGGCTCTCCTGCCGCATCCTTTAAAAAACTAATTTCCTTTTGGAAGCAAAAAAAAAAAAAAAAAAATGACAAGCAGCTGCTTTGTTTACATGAAAAGTTGCACAAGCTGTCTCATCTTTCTATTGCTTCTATCCATTAAACAGTTACCTCTATTTTGCTCTTTAAAGGTGGTCCACAAGCAGAACCTGTTTGGACCCAGTTGCCTGATTTGTCACAATATTTGGTAATTTTTTCTGCAGAGAAGTAGAAAAGAAGTGGCACACAGTGTAATCAACCAGTAACTTTCCCAATTGATTTATTTTTCTTTTCTATTTCAGCGAGAGATTTAGTAGAGAGTGTATGCTTTGGATGCCTCGCTCTGTTATTTTTCATCAGTAGCATATTGGCATAATCCTGACACGGCGAATCTTGGCAGTACTAGAAAAACTATGATTAATTCACCTTGGCACGCAGCATCAAACAGAATGTTTTCCACCTTTGGAGTAATTTTTTGGCAAATTCTCAAATGTCAAATTTAAAAAAGAAAAAGAAAAAAGACATGTACAAGAGATCTGTGATGAGGCTGCAAGAATGAGAACACATTATTCCTGACAGAGGCAGCAACAACAGCTTAGTCCTAGGTGACAGCTCATCAACTGCTCGCGAAATAAAATCCCCTCCCGGCAATAGATCGGGAGTACAAGCTTCCCAATGGTCCATATGGGGACTCTTAGAGTCACAGATATTTCTAGTAGGATCCCTCATGAGCCAACTCGTACAAAAACAACCAGTCGGCTCCCTCATTCATATTCTCTCTCCCCATCCATCTCTCCGGCTCCAGTTTTCCTGCCTTTTTTCCTCTCCTGTTTTTTCCCCTCCACCTACTCCTCATTCATCTCTCTGTCCTCTACCTCACCTCCCCTCTCTTTGTCATGTTGCATCTCCTAAATCATGACATGACCCGACTCTGGATCTCTTCAGCTAGACATTACTGAGCCTCGAATTATCCACAATGTAAAAATTTCACATTCTGTGAAAACCAGCAGTCCTGCAAATCAAGCATTAACCTTTCTTACATAATCGAAGTCCACAGTCTATTTCGGCTCAAATAAATGCCCGCATTTATCCACCCTGACTGATCTGATAAAGATTTACCTTTTATCTGATGTGCACATCTCTTGTACCGGCTGTCATTTAAATGGTGTGTTGGGAAAAGGAAGCACAAGGAAGCATTTGTTACGTTTTTATGCTTGAACTCAGCTAGAACCTCTGCGAGAAGCGGCCGACCTGTCTCGTGTGATAATAATCCAAAACATATGGTCAAATCAACACAGAGATGATTCACTAGCCATAAAATAATTGTCATTACAGATTTAAATCATATAGAAAACCCCATAGACTGAGTTGAAAGAGAATGGAGGATTTTTCGAAAGATTTAAAAAGGAATGGTTAAACAACATTGTATGCTTTCAAATTGGTAAATGTTGAAATTTGCACAAAAAAAAGTCAAATTTGCAAAAAGTTATTAACAGCAATGGTTTCAATTAATGATTAAATCTTTTCAAATTAATATTTTCAGTTTGAGATTGTACTCATGCAGTCTATTACTTCAAGGTTTTTTCCAACTCTTGAACAAGGACGCCAATAATTGTGGAAATGTTTTTAACGTAGGCACAGGCTATGACCACAAGATATGAATGTTTTCAATTCAATATGATTCAATTTCAATATGACTGTGCCTCCTACCAAGCCTTAATAAATTATTCAATGACCTCTTATGTCTTAAATATCAGCTAAAACAAGAAAAAAAAAGGCTGAACACTGAAATCAAACTAAGGTTATCCAAAAATATGTCTTTCCAGGGTGTATAAACACGCAGGGTATATTGACACTATAGAGCAATTTATTCTACTACCACCAACCAGAGAAAAGGCTGTATTTATTTCATTTTTGCTTTTGGTGAGAACTGACTGGACAGGTTTGTTCAGAAATTTAGGAGACGATTTGCATTCGCAAACAAAGGCAGCACAAAGTTCACTCAGAAATAAAACTGTAAATTGTAGCTCTTAATCCTTTGCATGCAAGTACATAAGGGAGGTGATGTTAAGTATCATCTCTCACTTCGTTGAGCTCCACTGACTATCCCTAGTCGCTGCTATCAAAGTCAAGTCACTGTCAGCCAGCAAAGTGCTCAATAAAATAGCTGCCATCTACTTGAACGCTCTCGCAAAGGGATTGTCCGTTAGCACCTGTAAGATACACTATAAGACATTTTACAATAAAACAACTCTTCAGAAAACACCTGCTACTCCAGCACCAACCCGGTGCCCCTGTCTGCTAAATGCACAAACATCCCTGAAACTTATGGAAAGGTCAATTCATTAATATTGTTTTTTACTCAAGGATATGGTGAGTCACTAAACAAATTACATGTTGCTGCAGCTGCTTTTATGATCGATACAGAGCAGGTAACTTTATTGAATAAACTTCCAAGATGACCCAAAACCAGACAACTGAAAAATCCCTGCTGGTGTAAGAGGAAGGGGCTTGAAAGCCCTAAGCAGAAGCATTTTTATCTTAGAATTTGACATGTTAGAATGTAACACAAGATTAATGAATCTAACATCATGGAATGTGAAAGTAAGTAGCTGTAAAATGAGACCTGATAGAATTAGCATTATGAGAAAACAGGACATTGAAAGAAGTTAAGGAGCTATGCTCGAATTATAAACTCTAAATCTGACTTAAATCAGAAAACATCAGGGTTTCAAGAGCAGATGAAGTGTTGGAGGATTTCATTGTTATGGACACGCACACACTGCATTGGTGTGTAAAAATACATATATAGTTCAACAGGGACCAGTTTCCAGCTGGTTGCTCTACTCTAGTGAGAAAAGCAGAAAACTTACCGGTTGGACCGAGGTCAGGGTGATCTGGACACTGTAGAGTTACCGATTCCCCAGCCGGTGTCTCATTCCAGCACAAAAACCCATCCCACATTGGAGCGCAGAACAGACCTTAAGAGCCAAATAAGTATAATTATAAACACATACACTGCCTGAGTTTTTCCCCAAAGTATGATACAATCCACAGAACCTTTCTAACCTAAAAGGACTCAGATCATTTGTGCTTAACCACTGCCATCACCACCAACCTTCTTTAAAAAATGTTATGCTCTCACCTTTGCAAAAGTATTTCAATTCAAACTTTTTTTTTTTTTCATCAAAACCAAAAACGTCTGTGTATTTTCTTGGATTTTATGCAAGTGGTAATGCTCAGCTGTGAAACAGAAGGAAAATGGGTTTGTCAAAGAACATCAGTAACATCGTGAAGATCAGCATCATCAAGTAGGATGTGGCTGTAAAACAATATCCCAAAGCTTAGGACATCTAGAAACGTGCTGTTCAAGCCAGCATTTGAAAATGGAAAAAGTGTGGCACAAAAACCCTGACAAGTGTGAACACCAAAACTCAAAGTCAGAATCTAAGGTTACATTTGCATGAGACCACTGCCTGAAAACTGCTGGTATTTTTGGGTGTTGATGGGGGAGGGAAGTTCCACATTTAGACGGCACCTCCAAGACATCTTAAGTGAGCTGTAGTTGTTCTGCCAGGCCACTATATGGCACAGTAATTTTTTTCATGTTGTCAAATGTGCATGCGCTTTTGACCCTTAGTTTCTACCTGATTGTAAATAGCAACCCATCTCTGTCTCCTATGAACAAACTGCTCATGTAACACATATATTCTTTATCAGAAATTGTGCTAAGCTGAACAGGTTAAGTAGCACAACACATCCCAATGCTATCCACCACTGTTTTTGTTATCTGCAGAGTAACACCCCCGGGGGTTTGTTACAGAAACGTTTCACTCTGAGACCTGGTTTGAAAAGATGCCGGTGTGAGCTACTCAGGTCACTGGTGTTGTGCAAATGAATGGCTGGATCGCACCAAAAACGTTACGGTTTATCTTAAGAATGATTCAGTGTACGCATGCGGGACCTAAATCCGATTCTGAATCTGTGGCAAGACTTGAAAATTGTGTTCACAGACACGCTAGTCAATCTTATTAAGCTTAAGGAATTATGCAGGGAAGAACATTTAAAAAAACGTAGTTTGAGCTGTTCAAAGCCGGTAGGTGAAATTCTAGTAGTTTGTGACAAAATCTGAATAAAAATTCAAGGGGTATGAATGCATTTGCAAACCACCATTTATCTGTCACAGTCTCTGAGTGGTTTGATGTTTGCCTCTCACCAGTTCTGTTTTCTTGGGCATCTCTTTTGGACGGCTCGACACATCTGTGTTGACCTTGGCTCAGCGCCTTCTCACTCTGTCCCATCTTGGTGCTCAGTCCAGGACTGAGTGATGCGTCTGCGATTGTTCCAGCGTCTGCTGCCTCCCTGAGCTGTAGGAGAAAAAGAAATCAGATATGTTCTCATTTACATTCCCTCCACAGCCAGGAACACAATAAAGTGTAAAAATCATCTTCAGCAGCAGCGAGGTCTTCAAATGTTTCACTTTGCAGAAAAACAAGCTTGAATAAAGATGCACGTCTTTACCAATGATGGCATTTTAAATGGAGGAAGGCATCTGGAAAGTTCCTTGAAAGCTGTTCCGATCACAATTTCTCTGGTTTAAAATTCTGGTCTCTCTCCAAGTGTGTGACTCATTAAAATGTGTTTCGGATCACACAAAAGAAGTTAAGCAGCTGATTTTTTTCTCTCCAAAAGAATCATATCTTTGCCCTATTGTTTGTATTTGGAGGTAGATGTAAAATGAAAAGGTGCTGTATGAAAATGCTGATTCGATCGTGCTGCTCGTTGAAGGATAAAGAACTTATATTGGTGTGACTTATCTTAATCTCACATTTCTGGGGGCAAAATCTAAGCCTCTCCGAGAGCCAGGCTTATGCATTTGCATTTCATGAATTATTTGACGAATCTAAATACTTTGCCAGTATCATGTCCAGCTTTCATCGCAACTGAGGAGCTTCTTTAACCCAACTCTTTTCAAAGGAGCCAAGTGACGTCCTTACCTCTCTTGATACGAAAAAAGCTTGCAAAAGACAAAAAAAAGGGTAAAAGTACCATCAAAAACAGGATGTCCCATGTAGCAGTTTAGCAGCCGTACATATGATGTCACTCCAAGCATTGAAGTAAATGACGTCATACATACGACCACCAGGCCACCACCAATATCAGAAAAAAAAAAAAAAAATCTTCTTTCTCTTTTAAAAAAAACTCATGTCAGGCATTTCTTCCTTCATTACAGCATCTTATTCCTCCTGAGTTAAATAAAAACAGCATTTAAAACAACGTAAAATGACAATCCACAGTAACATTTACATTTGATCAGAAGTGAAGCACCTGGAATGTTCCAGTGTTGCGCCTGATGTTGAAACACGTTGTTAATTAAAACAGTGAAATTAAATTTATAGAGAGAGAGATAGGTGCATTTAAAAAGCAATTAAACAAAATTTAAATAATAACTGAAAAGCAATTTATTTCCATTGTTAAGTTTAAAAAGAAAGTTTATAGAGTTACATATTATTTATTTTTTCTTCCTGTTAGTTTTGATGATTATTAATTTATCAGCAAGAATGTCAATATCTCATAATTGCTTTCCCCACAGCTTGAACACTGAAACACTGCCTCTAGCTGCAATCCAGACCCAATAAATCTGCTCCAAATCCTTAAATGGGTTTTCCTTTAAAGTTCTCCCGGCCAGGGTTATTTCTTCCACTCAACTTTCTATTAATCTGCATGGATAACGCACTCTGTGAACAGGTTTATCTTTATTATTGACCTTTTGTGGCTAATCCTCCCTGTGGAGGGTGTGAGTGTCTGCCAGCTGAACATCTGTGAATTCAGCAGTCTTCCCTATTAATGGTTAAGCCGTAGCACAACACGTAATTTCTAGTCCAAAGCTGTTGTTCTTTTTTTTTTTATTTCTGAGAAACTAAACTTTGGGTTTTCACTTGCTGCCAGCTGTAATTGTTAAAACAACAGCTTCAATTTCTTATTGTGTAACCTGCATCAGGACATCCATGACGTTTGTTTGCACTACTCCCATCAAGTTCCATTTTTAATGACAAAGCACAGCAAAGTCGTCCCTACATGATTTGTAGTTCTGCAGTGTGTCATGCTGGGATGTTTTACTGATGATTAGAAAAGAGTCCATTAAGCTAATTAATGCCATATCTCAAAGAGAACACGTTATGACTCAGCCCCATCGCAGCGGTGAAGGTTGAGCTGATAGATCTGAAGATTTATTCAAGAAAAAAGCCTTGAGCCAAATGAAGACACGACTTATCTATTTACATTGCAACAAAAAAATGATATATCAAGAATAACATATACCTTTCTCAGTAATCACTGGAAACATCTTTATTTGTATGGCAGCAATCAAACCATTTGTTATCATTTTGACAATGCGTTCCAAAGCTTGCGGGCCTTCTTACCATCAATGACATTTTTAGCTCCTTCCACAGATTCTCTATCAGACTCCAACTATCGGTCTGACTGGGCCACTCAAAATTATTAATATTACAACAAGTTAAAACAAATATGCTTGTCAAATCAATTTAAACCTAACTCTTCCAGGGATTTGGACAATTTTGGGCTCAACTTATCTGTTGAGTTGCTGGGGTTTTTTTTCCCTTTAAACAACATTATCATCTTCAACTTCCTGATTTAATTTCACTAGATATTATGAACACACATGCAAGTTTTCAGTTTAGCTAAATTCATTTGTATGTGGTCAGTTTTGAAAAAGTGGGGGCAAATTGGCAGGAATGGTCCGAGGGGAGTACATTCTGTATTAAGGAAAAGTGAAAAAGACAGTAATTTATACCCCCACTTTTTTGCACATTTATTCTCTCAATAAATTTTATTGTGTAAAGTAATGAGGGTCTTTTTTTTTATTTTTATGAACAGGGATTTTATCATCTGGTTCAAAATCTAAACTGTTCTACAGCTTAAACCTGAACTCGACTTTTCAACACAAAACACTGAATTTTGAAAAATAAATAAAAAGAGGATGCTGACTGTAAAAATTAAGAGATTATAGACATACTTATTTGTTCAGAAAGCTGCAATTGGTGAATTTCTGTATGTGACTTATTTAGAATAAAAACAGGTGGAAATTGACCATCCTGATAACAATAAGGTATTGGAAATAAATTAGTTTATGCTACACCTTATAAACTAGTGCATTTTCATAAAAACATTGGTGCATGCAGTCAAATGATGAAGATGTTTTAAATCCTCAAATGACTACTAATAAGATAGCTATGAAAATGTTTAACTATTAAATTAATTATTGTGTAAGTTATATTTATTAAATAAATTATACTACTTTACTTTTGTAGTCATTTTGCAGTAAATAATCTGATGCAACAACATTTATTCCAATATATTTTACAAAACATAGGTGAGGATTTAATTAAAGCACTAATAATACCTTACTTGTGCCTTCTCTCTGGTAACCGTGGAGTACTATTTTAAGGATGATTTGGCTGCAATTAAGAGTTTCAAAATGTAATTTCTGTCCACAACATGAAAACAAATGAATGCACTGCAACACCACAATCGCAGCATGGGAATTTCTTTTTTATTCTGTCGATATCAGAACCTGTGCGCCCAGGCACTACTCACACAAAAGCAACAAATGCACTCCCGAGTCATTCATCTTTTAGTTTCTCCAGCCAAGCTGAGCTAATTAAATAGCCCAAATCATAACGCTTAGTGGAAAGCAATCATGAGATATTGAGATTCTTGCTGATAAATGAAACCATCCGACCAAGACATATTACATCTCCCTTTAATAGAAACTGAACGCTCTGCACATGTGCACGGGATACAAAATAGGAAGGGCTTTGAGGACTTTGCAAAGTTAAATAATGAAAGCCAAATGAAAGCTTACCACCAGAAGAGACCAAACGATCCACCAGGAGCCTGCACACCTCATATCTTCCACACACAGGTAAGTCTCTGGAGAAAGAACAGAGAAGAGCAACACGTCAAACCTATTAGAGAAATAATTTATCTACAATGAGATGACTGAGAAAAAAACAATGTTTTGTTATTTTGATTTTACTTCAGATCAGGAAATAAGCCTCTTGAGAGAAAACATCCACAGACCCAGTCATAAGAAATGGAAAACACTGCAGCAGAACGAATGCAGTTTTGAACATGTAACACTTCTCTGTATGTATCTAAAAAGCAGACACACACACATACATGTGACATGTTAATCCATACATGAAAAGATAGCATCAAGTAAGTCAATTATGGTTATAAAATAATGAAGAAAAACAGAGGGGGAGTCAGACAAATATAGTTAGGACCCATTAATTATGTGCAGAGCCTCTGCTTCTGCAGAACAGCAAAGGCATGTGGGCTGAGAATTCACCTCAGGACTTTCACTTTGGCTTACAGAGAACCTGCTGGAAACCCCGCACTCCAGCATCTGAACTCTAAGGATTGCCTACTCGCTCCAAACACCGTCACAGCAACTCGATGTGCAGACTTCAGCAGTCAGACATGGGTGCGCAAGTCACAGAGTTATTGATAGTATTTCTCTTGGCAGCAGTGGCACACTGATGGTAGGCTACTTAGCTTTAAGATGACAAATAAAGCTGGTACAGCACGTGCCAAGAATTCAAGGCTGAGGGTTTTCATCTGCAGCCAAGGTTTTTTTCAATGCTACAGTGTTTTTTCTTATGTCTCTTTTGACATTTTCTTAAAATGCAAAATTGAGCATGTTGATGGAAAAATTGCATCAAATGTAAAGTTTTCTTTTTCTTTCTTTGTTTTTTTTTTTGTATGTCTCAGTCTCAAGAAAAAAAAAAGAGTTTTCAAAAATCCTATATTTTTTTAAAAAATGACATTTTGGGAAAGTAGACCCTTTCAATTAGTGATAGGTTTTTCCAAATTTCATCTAAAAACACAAGTGAAATATTTTTGAAAAATGTCTTTTAAACATAGCAACATCAAATTACAAGTGAAATTCTCCCAAGCAAATCTCCATAGCTCGCTGAAGACAACTGCAGGTATTTTTAAACAATTTTGCCAGTGTTTAATGACTACATTTGAGACTTTTATGAAGCTTCACATCCTTTACCTACAAAATTGTTAATTTTGATTCCTAAAATTTGGCTAGAAACACTTTCAAATTTTGCAGAATTAGCATTACATACATTGGTGTAATTTTATAAAAAGAGAATCAATTGAAGTCTCAATCAAGTTTTAACAATGGATTTAAACTCATCTCTATCCATTCCAATATTGCACACAGTTATTAATCTACAGCACAGTAATTTTAAACAGACAGGCTGTGACGGACTAGTGTTAGTGATGAATCAGAGAGGGACACATAATAGGCTTGTTTACATGAGCATGAGCTGCGCAGAACTCAGGTTAATTAATGGAGCTCCAAGCACAACTAATGGTGCTTACATTTGTGTTTGACTTTTTATAGAGTTACACAAGTGCTCAAGAGTTAATAAGATGCAAACAGCTGCAGGCTGAGCTCTATTTGGCCCAGTGCATGATGGGAAATGTGTCCTTTCACTTTCTCAGATAGTTTTTAGCTGCCTCTCTTTACCAGCTTCCCAAGCCAGATGAAAGAACGACAATGTTTACACCTAGAACTACTTAATGAGATAGAGTTTGACAATAGAAATGGGACCCCCATTTTATTCAGCGTTTGAACTATGAAATTGCTCATGATTTATATTCACGATCATTTTAGTGCCTGCAATCGTAAACCACAATCTTCAGGGCAAAACAAAACTTTAATCATAAGACCAAAAGTAATTCAGTGTGCTACTAAAGATCAGAGAGTCATAGAGAGACATTGATATACAAAGATAACACATAAGGAAGATTTAGTGCTCATCTTTTTAAAATTAAGCATTCAGTAAGATGCTACTACCTAAGCTATCCTCACTCCTGGACAATTGCTCACTGAGACTCACACTAAATGCACCAAAGAGCATTATTGAAGCACCTTCCTCCATGCACGATACACACAACAACACACATTTTTCAGTTGCAGCCATCATGGTGTGCAATGATATCAGTGCCACCTCTATCTGAGTGCAGTCACCCTTTAAAGTTAATTTCCTGTTTGGACTCAATGCAGTAAATGCTTGTTTATATCTAGTGATGTTCTCTATCATTGGATTTAAATATTCCTCTGGTCTTGTCATTTCCCCTGCTTTGTGTGTACTCTTCTTATTTTTTGCTGCAGTTATGTAAATTTCCTGTGGGGGAACAAATATTGTTATATTTAAAGGCAAGGGAAATTAATGGATCAACAATCTCCTTGCAGGGAAAAAGATTTTCTGAAATTCTTTAACAATTCACATTAGTCAATTTTTAGCTGCAGGCAGGCAAAGGATTTTGTGTAAGGTGAATTACTTGGCCTCTTTACAGACAAATGTTCTACATCTCATGGAGGATAAACTGCAAAACCAATGAAGTCCATGTAACTGAATGCGAGTGACTAATTCTGTTCAGTTTGGTCTCACACCGAAAGATGAAAATTATCATGTGGCTGAATTTCAGAGCTAAGTGTTATAATGGTTTGCAATTACGGCCACCACAAAGAGTACCTGTAAGGGGGGATAAATCCTGCACTTGGCAACAGTAAAAACTATGTCTCCTATACTTTTGAGCAATTACTTATTTTCTAAAGGTGTCATGCACCTAAACAGTAAATTTATAAAGGCTGAGTTCAGGCTGCCACACTGAGGGCATCGGATCTTTGCTTTGGTGGCGACAGAATTGTGAAGTCAGCCTCTATCAGGTTCCAACATTGGTAGCTATTAAATCTGTTTTTTGTTCACTGGAACAAATTTAGTTCATAGTTTGCAAATGAAAAACTCACTTTGATATTTTTATTAAAGTTGCCGCTGATTACTACGTACAAAATGGACGTCAATCCCCCTCCGAATTTGTGTTGTTCAGATGTAAGACAACAACAGTGGCCTTTAACTTAACAGTGGGAAATTTTGTGTTGACAATTGAAAAGTTGTTATGACCACAATCAACCGTGTGCTTGCATCCGAATGTGGTTCAAAGGTGGCAGAGGTTGACGAGATGAGTGATACAAGCATTACTCTTGTTTAGGCTAAATTTGAAGGGGGCCTTTAGTTAAATTTGAAGCATAATTTTTTGGGGAGCTAAATACAAACCAAGGTTGGTAAGCCTTAAATAGTCATGGAAAATAATTGCTCTGTACCTACAGATAGCACAAACAGTGTTCACACACACATTTGTACTGAAGTGCAGCTTAGAGTCATCTCTGAAAATCCCTTTTACTGACACAAAAGGTGAGGTCCATATTGTTCAGTGGTGATGTAAAAATATTATTAAAGCGGGAAGGCTAGAAATAAATATTTTAAATGCTTGTTCCATACTCTCCTTGAATCAGACTTCTTGACATTAAAGATCTGCCACAAAATTCAGACTGATGCATCTGAATTCAAAGTTTATGTCTTTTATTATTAATAATTAGGGGTGCAGCAGTAAATAACAGTCATGGCCTATGTGGTTAGTTTTGAGGTCATGTTTTTTATAAAACAGAACCTTATAAAGTCTGGATTTCGTTCAACATAGATCAAAATAATTTATATTCTACTCACTTACATTTAAAATAAAATATGAATATATTTTAAAATATTTTAATAATCTTTATCCAGTTTGCCATGCATGCATGGTTTAATTATGTTATTAAGCTTTATTTTTGCATTCTGCAGTTACAAACGTGCAAGTTTTCAAGGTCCTGAATGTCTTTATCAGGGATTAGTATCTTTATCTAAAAAATTAAGAAGCATTAAGAAGCACATTTCAACATTTCAGCACAAGTTCATGTTCTTTACTAAAGAATCTGCTTCTCATCTAGAACAAGTTCAGAACAAGCTTCACACAGTAGCTCCACATGTGACCTCTAACACAGACCATACGGCTGTTTATGGGTGAATAATATCTAAAATACACCCCCTACACACACACACACACCCACATGCCCACACCCAACCCATTCCACAGAGATGATGAGCAAAAACAACATAAGTAAGGCCATAGAGTAAAGTAAACTAACGTTCAGCACTAAAAGCTACTGAAGAGGGGAAGGTTAATTGTTTACAACAGGGATTTGTAAAAGTCTGCTTTAAAATTAATTACTGCTTAGACTCCATGCCACTTTGAAATTCCTGTTTGAGTGCTGACTAACTAAATAGATATTGTGGGTCATTGAAATAAAATGTTGACAGTCTAGCTCTCAGCACAAAATGCAAAACCTTAAGCTAAAATGGAGTTTTGAAGCATTTTTGTCATAAGAAATTGTCATCTGTCATTGTATATTAATCTCTGCTCTCTCTCACGGTCATCCATGACTGAAACTGTTTGGAGATAATTTTGATAATATGACAAAAGGCAGTGAAAGGCTTTTCAGAGATAACCATGGATTGGGTACCAGAGGATTGAGTTACCCATCACTTTTATGATAATATTAACAACAAATATTTGAAGCATACTGCAACAGTCAACTAAAGTAAACATCAGAATTGCTGCAGTTATTCTTAATAATATTGAGATCCTAAATGAAACAAAGTTTTCAGAAATACCCTAATTTATTGAATATAATCATAGTTTTTATATCATTGTGGGCAAGTTTATTTAATGAATGGAATTTTCGTTTACCTTGTAAATATTACATGGATGTCTGCATACAACTAAACAAAGTATTTATAATTATTTTTGGACATGATGCTTTGTTTAAAATACCTTAAGATCGCCGATAACTACCATAAACTACTTTATAAGACTTTTGTATTTAAGTTTTGAGTTTCAGCTTCTGACTTTGTCTTTTCGTTTTTCTTTCATCTGCCATTAATTCATCAGTCTGGTAATGTCAGACAGGACTGCCTGTCTGTCGTTTAGGTCGTGGTCACATGCGCCAGAGACATAATACATTTGTGCTGACATTACATCAGTGATGGAGGAGGTGCCGGCTAAATCAGATTTTCTGTGGATTTCCCACTGATTCAACACATACAAGCTCTGGCTCAGCAGCCACAGAAGGCATTAGCTCTGCAGCCACAAATGAGTAGCATTACCAATCCCAGATCAGGAGGATTAGCTTGACCAATGGACACATTTCAGATCTTAACCACAGAAAGCTGGTACATAAATTTCTCCTGAATAGAAACACATTTGCACAATTCTTCAAATTACATGATCAAGAAACAAAGTCAATACAGTAATGCTAAGAATTATTTAAAACAAGGCATATAGGTACTGGTGCGAGCCATTGCTTCCCAATTATCTTATTTGTAAATTTCTCATATGGAATTATATTATTTAAGCAATTTTTTTGAATTACTACAGGCCAAATTAATTTAATCTCAAATGTTTTCAGATTATCAACTGTAATCAATTACAGTTTCTTACTGTGAAAACAAAAAAGACTTTTGAAAATCAAAAGAGAAAATGTTATCTAAAATATATTTTTAAATAAAATCTTATGTGATCTTAAAATTAAATATTTTAAGGTCATATTAAAAAATAGCCTAGGTATGAATCAACCTTGATTCATGGGTATGAATCAAACACGTCTATCATCTAAGCATCTAAGTATAATGTTTCAATTAATAGTAAATTAATAAATGGTCCTGCCATCTTCCCATTCTATTGAAAAGCAAGACAGATATGCAACATACTTACTCAATATTTAATTCTTCTTAAAGTAACAAAATCTGAACCAAAAAGGTTTGGCAAACATTTTATTTGGTTGTATTGCATGACAAATCTAAGTCATTAATGTAGGTAGGTAAATCTCCTAAAGCGTAATGTTTTCCTCCACGCACTCAATTTGTATACAAGTCAAGTTCAGGAGAAGTCTGTCCGACGGATTAGTCTTCTGGGTTGGTGGTGAGCTCCAGGCGATGGTGATGAAACCCCTGCTGATCCCACAGGATTAGATACTTTGTGACTAACTGGAGAGCAGATAACAAGTTGAATTGTGTTTTTTGTAAAAATCGAGGTATAAAATCTTGTGTTTTATCTATAAAAAAATCACTTTAGTGGGTCAATAAGTATAAAGTATTTTTTCCCCTAATAACTAAGTAATCTGAGGCAAAATGTACTCAAAAATTATAACGATTACCACGTGTTTAAAATGAGCTTTTCGCTTTCTTTTCTCCTAGCTTGTAGATTTTGTTCTATGCACTTCACACCCCACTGATAAACAAATTTCCAACTATCCAAGACAAATGCCCTGATTTTGTCATTAATCTGCTAATTGCCTAGTCGGCATTGATTAAATGGGGCAAGTACATATTTTCAACCTATTTGTCACTGCTATGTAAGGTGCTGTGATGAGTTTTCTTCCCTGTTTGTGCAAAATCCAGCTGGATAATCACACGCTAAGCTTGTGGGTTGCTGTGAATCACTTTTCCAAGAGACCGTGTTTGTTTGAAGGTTGAGGAATAACAGATAAACGAAGAAAGCAGCAAAAGATCTGCATCTCGACTTGCTCTCGCTTTATCTGCAGCGTAAGAATACCAAATACTGTTCTTTCCAATTTAGGTAAAAGAGAACAAGCTTGGGTTGTTTTCTCTCTGCTTCTCTTCAACCAAACCTAGCTTTTCTCTGCATTCTCATTTCCTCTCTGGTCTATTTTTACCTCCATATATCTTTTACTACTACAATCTATTTCCCCCCTCACCTCATTTTTCTGCATCTC
The DNA here is from genome assembly GCF_002775205.1 of Xiphophorus maculatus. NCBI lineage: Eukaryota > Metazoa > Chordata > Actinopteri > Cyprinodontiformes > Poeciliidae > Xiphophorus > Xiphophorus maculatus. Next base: position 21,726,918 of record NC_036455.1, on the reverse strand, counting down.
CCTCATCCACTCCCTCCTGTCTTCACTCCTGCTCCCTCTTCTCCCTGCATTCCCTCCCGTTTTCTACAATCTGCCCATCTAAAAGCTCTGCGTTTCTGCACAGTACACTTACTTTTTCCTTCTTATTTTCAGCAGCATTTTCTATGCTTGTCTTCCTTCTGAGACTCTGTTGGAAGATTCCAGCAGACCGAGCAGTGAGCACATCCTTTAAATAGGTCCTTGCTGCCATATATTGTCTTCAGCCTTTCTTTCTGGGTTCCCCCTTTGTGATATGTCCTACACAGAATAACCCGAAAGCATAGAATGAAATGTGGTTTTCCCTTTCTATAATTCATACCTGGAATTATATTTCATTAACCTGGGATAACATTCAATAAGATTTTTATGTTAGTTTTGACTTCCATATATTTGTAAATTTATTGCTAATCATGTTTAATCACAAAAACAAGAATAACCTGCTTCTTCTCCATATGGAATAATTCCTCACTTTCCAAAAGGGAATATTAAACTCCAACATGTTTAAGATACTCCTCAGTTTATTTTTACTGACAGTAGAAATATAATCATTTGCCTCACCTACTGACATTGAGACCTATAAATTAAATATGTTTTTGTTGCAGCAGCAAAACGACACTCTTGAAAATGTATCTGTTCAAAAGCAATCTTGCCACCACAGATGATGGTAAGGTTGGTTAAAAAAAGCTCACTTTTAGCCAACTACACAGAGTAACGGGATAGTGAAGTCACTTTCATTGAAGGGGCTTTCTAGATATTATTTTAGAAGGCATGTCAGCAAAAAAAAAAAAGAACAAACACAAGGAAAGTGTTGAGTTTGTAAAAAGCTACTGAGATTTCATCTGCAGTTGGTTGCTTTGGTCAGATTAGATTCATGAACACCTTTAGGGCAGCACACACATCGGGTGTGTTTGATGCGTAATAAAGGATCAACATGTCCTGCCCCTATTAAGTATGATGGAGGACCTATGATACTCATCATACTCATCTGAGGGCTTGTTTGTCTTCTATAGGTGCTGAGAACATTGGTGTTGATTCTATCAGTGTAATTGCTTTCTCAGCATGTCTCCAAGTTCTGCAGAGGTTTGGCAATTTACCCATTTGATTCTGGTGCTAAATAAGGGAAGTCTCTACAATATAAAGTACATTGTCCTTGGCATTACGTAATTTGTCCCAAGTAGTCCAGTGGGGTTGTGCAAGGAGGCCTAGTCAAAGATCCCCTTTTCTGTCAACTCCAGTTGGAATATGAAAAATCACATTCCTGTGATCTTGGGTGTAGATGAACACCAGTCGGCAGTCATTGTAACATTGGTGTTTTTTAAATGGGCTTTTCTTCTAAATGCCCTCACACAACTTGTGGCTCCACAGTTTGTTCTATTCAGATTAGAAACTTTATGAGGTTTTCATAAAAGCCTCCTAAGGTTTCTCCACTGAACCAGCAGAAACTGATAAGACATGTGAAAGCAAGTGAAATATATATTTTTATCTTTATGACGGCTCCACCCAAAATGTCAACATTTTCACAACTGCTGTGATTTAACGCATTGGGTTGGGTGTCTGTTTTATTATTATTATTATTTTTATTTATTTATTTATTTTTTGTTATGTGTTGTAAAAAAAATAAAGTTAGAAGCATGAAACTGCGCTCATTCAGATAATTACAAGCAACACATCTTTTGATTACTGACAATGTTGCAGAAATGTGATTCCCTAATTGTCTTGAGTAACATGTGTGATGTCTGCAGAGTCACTCCTTTTGAACACATAGACTCTTTATAGCCAAACCGTCTTAATTCCTTTGGCAGATTGCGTCCTGATGAGGAGACGTCATTACCAATGACAGTCTCATGTTGCAGCGAGGGAAGACTGAGCAGTCGCCTTTGTCTGCCTGCCAGACAACCAAAGAATGTGGAGAAATTTAATGGGTGTGAGACCAAACAGGTTGTGACAGTGAAACTCATCTTCATAATGAGTAAACAAATTAAGATGCAACTGAATACACAAACAGCCAGGGCACTGTCTGAACTGATTAGACTGTCATCGTTTTCCACATAATCTCATCTATCTTCAAGAGTTTGCGATTTGTAATTGCTTGCAAAAAAAAGTTGTATTTGTTATTATCAAATTAATATTTTATTTACTGGTGCAAGGTCTTCCCAGTAATAACGCATGGGAACCTTAAGTGCTCTGGTGAGCCAGATGTTCATAATGATACTTCTTCTATTAAGCAGAGTCTCCCAAGCTATAAGTAAAGCAGTTGATTTATTCTCAATCTCTAATGCCCTGACATGATCCCACACACTTTCCTTGCTAGGCCAGAAGGAAATTAAATGAGCATTCAGGATGGGGAGGCGGGATTATGAAGGCAGATTAATAATGGAAACATAGACTGCAAAACTAAAAGCCCCTTTTGGGTGTCTTTCCAACGCGGCGACTGTGGTTCAGTGGAAAGTGGCTGTTTTGCATTTGGAGGATTGGTGGTCTGATCCTCAGCCCCACCGCATGTAGAAGAGTCCTTGGGTAAGACATTAAACCCACACTTGACCTTCGAATAATTTCGGGTGTGTAATTGTGCAGATGAAATAGATGCAAGCATTAACTGGCCACTTTATTAGGTAGACCAGTTCAATGACATATGCAAATTAAATAGCAGCATCCCTGTACATTTGGGCATTAAGATAATGACAGCGATTTCACCTCTAGCATCAGAATCGGGAAGAGATGGGAATTTAAGTGATGTCCAATGCGTTGTTGTACTGGTGCCAGCCATGCTGGTCTGAGTGCTTCAGAAACTGCTGATCTACAAGGATTCTCGTGGACAGCCATCTCTGGGCTTTACAGAGAAAAGTCAGAAAAAGAGAAAGTAAATAAGTCGTGTTGATCTCTATGTTTGGGCAAGAATGGGCAGATTGGTTCAGAAACCTCAAATAACTACTTGTTGCAATCAGGTGCGATCATGTAAAGTGCTATCTCTGAACGCCCAACAAATAAAACGGTGAAGCGGATGAGCTGCAGCAGCAGAAAGTCACACCATGTGCCACTCCTGTCAGCAAAGGACAGGAAACAGGGCAGGATTGTCAATACTGGACAATTCAGTTTTAGCATTAAATGATGTAAAGAACATAAATTGAAATTGGCAGATTGGAGTCTAAATGGGGAAAAGCAGATGCTGATATCAGCCAGGAAAAGCCTGATCTGCACATTTCCAGTTTAAATCATTTTAATACGATGATAAAGAAAGTGGAGCGACCAGACATTCCTTTAGCTGTTTGACGGCTGCCTGAAGCAGATTAATAATATTTTAAGACAGTTGATTGGAAATACTTGTCATGCTTTTAAAGCCGTTGATGTCTGATTGGTTTTCTCTGCAGATAGCTTGACAAATTGATCAATTAATATCAACTTGTTATACATGTGTAACTTTCTGAACATTATGCACTTGAATGGTTATGGTTGGCAATATTGTATCTGTAATGATCAATATGTTATATTTCAGCAGCAATTTTTAAAAAAGCAAAAAACTTTTTCTATTACATTTTCTATAAAAGCTATTCCATCATGTCATATATTTTCCTTTGACATTTTGTGGAAATATCATGAAGCTCTAATATTTTGGCCAATGTCATCATATTGCAAAAAAAAACTCAAACTGCTTAGAATGAGTGAAAAGTACACTATAAGAAACCTTTATGAACCCAAATTAGATCAAAATGGGCTAAATCGACTGTATGTTTGGATTATTCAGCAGATTTTCCGGCACATAAATTTAATCCACTGCCCACTTGTCTGCTCTAAGGCATGTTCCCTCCCTTCTACTTTTCTCCCACCTGGCATTAAACGTCTTCCTAGCACTAAAAGCATATATCATGTAATATTTGGAGTTATTCAGTGTTGGCCAAGCAGACTGAAAGGAGCCATCTAACCATTTCCTTCCCTGGGCTTATATGTGACAACATGGAACAAATTGTAGCCCTTCTGAATCACTCCGCAGCCCCAACAACTTAAGCACTGGAGGCAGCTGTGGTGAGCAGCATTGGGAGTGCCATGCATCTTAAACATGTTGGAGTCAGCATTTCAAAGTGAAAATATGTGTATTTGCAAGGTCTTCCAAAATTCTTTTTTGTCAGATTGTGTGCTGTGTTCCTGCTATGGACAAAAAAAAAAAAAAAAAAAGAAAAGTGCAACCTTTGTTTATGTGCAGGTTATTTTACGTGGGGAATCTACTTAATACCACCAGATCAACAAGGAAGAAGGTCAGGGCTTAACAACAACCAAGAGGGGCTTTGACAGCGGAGAAATGCTTGTGTCAATTTAAACCAATTATGACTGTAGCTACACTATTGTGATTTCAGGGCAAAACACCAACACTCTAATTTGACATAAAAAAAACAGCTACAACTCTTCCTATAAAAACAACATTACAAAAGAATGTAGGAATCAGAAGTGAAACATTGTTAGTCATGCAGACACTCGAGCAAACAAAAGAGCAACACTGATGATGATTAGAGGTTACATAACTCCAACTGATTTGCATGCAGGTTATTAATTTACTCTAAAATCTGTGTGTCTCCAGGGTTCCTGCTGACAAAGGCCTGGCTTTTTTGGTTCAGTGGCTTGTGAAGCACATCTATGTGATCCTGAATTGTCCCGCAAACTCTCTACCCCAGGGGGGAAGCTGCACAAATAAGAGAAGTTTCCACAGCTTTGGAAAAGTGTCCGACCCCTTGAACTTTTTCACATTGAATTTACATTTCTGAATTTCACCACACATAAAAACAGTTCTGTCCCGACTTTGGGTCTAAGACAAACTGCAAGAACGGCCGAACAAGCGTTGCAAGAACAGAATAATGCCATCTTGGTCTTGAAACCCAGGGGGGGACAACGGATTCTTATAGAATATGTGCAGCATCTGCCTTTTATACAGCTGTTCTGTGAACGTCTCAGAGGTTTCATGGAGAACATTAGTGAGTAAACGGCGTTATGAAGACCATAGAAAAAGACAACTGCATTAGTTGTAGAGAAATCTCCAGCAGGAGTTTATAAAAGCAAGATTAACTTTTTCTAATCTGAAAATTGAAAGAGTGAGACACAACTGCAGATGGCACACAAGGCATGGTTTTCTATTGAAGCTAACCGGGCAAAGAGAACTTTGTGAAGAGAAGGAGCAAAGGAGCGTATGGTCACTTTGGAGGAGCTGCAGAGATCCACTGACAACTTTCTCCACAAATCTGATCTTCACAGAAGAGCAGCAAAATGGAATCAGTTGTTCAGAACAAAAACCTGAGTACTGATAAAAGTTTGTGTTGGTCTTTCACTTACAATTCTGATTTTAAAAAATGCATATTGCAGTTGCAATGGGGCAACATTTGAAACACTTCGGTGGTATCAATATGATTGCGGTATCAATATGATTGCAAGTCAATACAGAGCTCCTGATCACATTATCTTCACTTTTGCTAGAATGCATCTTGATTTCACGTTGCTGCGCAAGATGTTGTCATTTTCAATAAGAAAAAACGCAACTCAAATGTGTTTGCGGAACTTTCAAACATGTCAGATTAGTCACTGATTAATAATCTACCCCAAGCATAGCAGTAAACAAGAGACTTTGTTTATGAAGGCGAGCTTTGCTCGGACAAATGAGTTGGTCCCTCTGTGGCGGTGACATCTTTCTTCTATTTTTCTGTTTACGCCCTGATACAATTAACCAGAACTTTATACAAAGAGTCTGTCCGAAGTAGAATGAGCAGACTCAGGTGGTTATCGACATCTGGGAGTAAATAGAAGGTATTTTTCAGGGATAAGAGACTTTTCATTTGGCACCCTCTCCTTTCCTCACCTCTTTCATTTCCTCTCAACTTTCACCGACTGCGCATCTCGTCTGTCACCCAACCTGGTGAGACTTTTGTATGTCTCATTTCCTAAAATGAAACCGTAGAGGACAGGCGGCAAATGCCAGATGACCTACGCCAGCGTTGGGTTTAGTGACACAGCGAGGAAAATTCATTTTATCTCAAACACACGGTCAAAGAAATGAAAATATTGAAGAAGTGGTACCATCAGATTATTCAGATTTTCTGAGTTTTTATGCCTTAACGTGAAAGGTTAAAAAAAAATTAAATATCATTCTGAGGTGGAGAAGAAAGTATAAACCGATAGTAGGTATCATCTAAAAGGCAGGTTACTTGTTATCTGACCAGGCTGAAGAACACAATGTTAACATTTCCTGACCAGATGTCCAGCTGGCGGATGCAGTTGATTGGAGGGCAGCCCCAACCTGACCTCGAACTCTCTGTTTATCAGGGACAATGAGGTTTCCTATAGATTCTCACTCTGTAGAACCAAATGTGAAGGTTAGTGCACTGTGACTGTTTTGTTCTTGCTAAAATATTCCACAATCAGTATTACTGTCTGCTGTTTATTGCTGCCTTTTGGATATTAATCGCCTCTGTTTTATGTGCCTCTGACCAAATAATTTTGGTAAAAGTGGTCAATAGGGAACATTAATGAAACTGTCATCACTTCCATTGACACCTCTTATTAGTAGCCACTAAATTTTTTAAGAAACTCTGCACAGAATAACAAGAAGTCCTTTTAACTGCTTGATTTATGGGTCCCCAATTGCAAATGAAGACGTACAGGCACTTTGATAAAGAGCTTGTCCAGCGCCACAACAACCACACTTCTCAGTGTATTAAAACATTGGTTTGTGGGATAGACTAACACAAAGCAATAGCAGTGAAGTGGAATGAAAGTGATGTATGGTTATAAAAACTATTATAACTAAAATCTTCATCAGTACTTCGTAGAAACAACTTTTTGCAGCAATCACAGAAATCTATTTTATCAGCTTTGTACAGTCATAAACTGAAATTATTGCTCATTATTTCCTTGAAAATTTTCTTAAGTAACGGGACGGTGTTATCAGCCATTCTTAGTTGAATTTAGGTTTGGACTTGGACATAAATATAACATTTCTAACTCTCAGTGTTGTTTTATGTTTTTCCAGCTTCTAACAGGTTTTCTCCCTATATTAAGCTCCAATCATCTACCCTCTGAGCTCTGAACAGCTTCCCCGCCCATGCTACATAAAACAACAACATCCCTCTTGCATGACTCTTCCGCCACCATGTTTCAACATTGGCATAGTGTGAAGTACTGATTTTGACCCACCCACTGTGCTTTGCTTGAAGGCCAAGTTCAATTTTGGTCTCACCAGAGCACATTTATCTAAATGTTTGCTGTGACCTCCACACATGGCTTGTAGCAAACTGTTAACAGAAAGTCTAATGACTTTCTTTTAACAATGGCTTTCTTCTTCCCGCTCCAGATTTGTGGAGTGCGAAGTGTTGACAGATTCGCCCACATAAAATCTGGATGCCTTCTGCTCCTCCACAGAGCTACTGATGTCCGCTTGGCTGCTTTTTTGATTGATGCTCTTCTTGCCCTGCCAGACGCGTCAGACGGACACCACTTTCTTAGTTATTACGAAGCAGGGAAACTCTCCACTTACAAGGAGATTCTGCGGGCAGTTAATTGCTCTCATTTTCATTAAAATAAATAAAATGCAAGACATTGCTCTAAACACAAGAATTGCATATTTGCATAAAACGTAATTTACAGTGAACTACTGGATTCTGAATGCGCAGTCCCACAGATTGTAATTTTATCAGCTCAAAAAAACTGTTTGGTGGCTGTAGCTTAAAATCTACCACACACAGGTAGATTGATAGTCTTGCAAATTTCCAAAGAAAATAACAATCCTCCATCTATCACTTCCCTGGAGGTTTTGATGAATTCTGGTTGACATTCCCTTTTCTCACACAGGCATTAGAAGCTTTGCTTTGCATGCTTCACCATGATTTGTACAAGTTAAAAATAATTTTTTTACCCACCACTTCGAGAGGCATTACAAAATGAAAAAGAAAGAAAATAGAAGTGTGAGGTGGAAGTACTCTGAGCAAAAAGGCACAATACAGCTGCAAAGATCAGCTTGGAGAACCGTTAGCAGAGAAGAGGTGCTACAAATCAACCATACAAGATAACCCCACCACTAGATCAAGGGTGGCAATCAAACAGAGAATTGATCTCCGAGGATGAGATCGGGAGCCCAGCGGGCGGACATCCACCGAACCCTACTTTTCAATCATAAACTCCAACAAGACAGTTTAAAGTGCATCAGACAGTACGGGCTTATTTAGATGGAAAATGATAGGTGCTTATTGGAACAACTAACAGCTCTGGGATGTACACTGGTAGAGTGGAGCAAACATTGCAAAAAAGAAAAACAATCCAGCTGGGTGGGAGGGAAAAAAAGAGGAGGTTGACAGAAATATCGCTGTTATAGCAGCCGCGGCCAAAACACAATAGAGAAACAGCACGGTAATTTCAGCTGAGGGGCTTTGCTAACCCTGCATGATCCAAAAAGAGTTCAAAACACTGACAGCAATGCACAGGCAGACACATTCAATAAATAGGAAAAGGCCTCAGTTTTCTGCCTCAGACTTCTTCACAATCTCGCTCTCTTAATAGGATTATATTAAGACGATATGGATGCATATTTTTGCTAGAAAGCAATCGTGCAAACGCAGCTTCTCCAGACATAAAACCGATACTGTGCAACCTTAACATTAGTGACATTTCATGGCAGCAGGGAACCCATTCACAATGAAATGGATTAACATTTAAAACAGTTTCTCAAAAGAGGAAATGTGCAACCTGTGAGCGTGCATTCAGGTTAAGATGTGGACAGAAAACAGCTAATGGCAATCTTTGTGTCTGAAGTACAGAGTAACAATAAACTGGTCTTGATGAATCCATATGACTGAAGTAAGAAAAAAGAGGGATTGCAGTTTTTCTTGCTCTCTAATTCCCAGTGTTTAAAGAAACAATGCACCATTCTATGCTATTGTGCATTCTTCATATGTAGAATGGCCTTGTTTATATGCCTTTCTGTCTGTAGGAGTGTAAGTGCGAATGTTCAACATGAATAGCTCTGAAAGCTTCAAAACCTATTACACGTATTACGAACGAGTTAAAACTCACATGAGCAGAAAAAACAAAAATATGTTCTACAAAAGACTCAATCAGTCTTAAAATAGTGTGACATGCAGACACTTATTTATAAAGAAATGCTCTCACATCACTGTTATAGACAGCTTCGTATACATAACAATTTATTAGATATTTATAACATACTCATTGTAAACTGTTATAGGAGATGCATTTTTTACTCTCCAAAGCTTTTTATTTGGACTCGTACTCTACATCCATTTATTTTTTAAAACCTGCTTTTCCATCATCTTTGTTCTTTGCACGTTTGGCACACAGACCCAACACAGCAAATCACCAAAACAAAATGATAATCACAGGGAAACATGATGGTGGTAGTAACATGGCGGGTGAAATCACGACAGTGTACACTTTCAAGTTTCTGATAGACAAATTGAGATTAAGAGATATGTTTTTATTTTTCCCCTCATTTTAAAAATTAATTTCACACCTATGTTCGGCCTAATGAGAGGATTGAAAAGTAGTTCTCATTTACAGAGGGAACACTGTGCACTCGCAGCACTACTGAAAGTCCGAGCGTACATCAAAATCAACAAAATAACGACTTCTCCAGAACAAAGTTCAACTTTCGGCCTTGCCAGACCCCAGACCTACATCTGCAGGGTCACACTGAACAGGACTTCTGAACAAGAGAAATCCTCCCAATCAGATGGATTCAAAGAACTTTAGTGTGGCAAAGAACAAATTTCACCAACTCAGGATATGAGATGCTGATAGACGCCTACGTTAGAGGGCCGAATGCTGAAACTGCGTGCTGTGGGGGCCACCGATTACATTAGAGACATAAAAAAATGAAATTTAAAATCATCCAAGCCGACACCATAATTTTCACAAAACCAAGCAGACAGTCAATTTGGGTTTCTTACGCTAAGAAAAAATAATCATGTGGGTCTATCTATGTGGGTTTTCAAACTAATCTCCCTTGACTTGTATTATTGTTCAGCACAAACAGAGCAGCCTCACAAGAACAAACCCGACTGCTTCACTGACTCCAGGCAGCTGTTCCACTCAATGTGGATGCCGACGATAATTACAACCATTTCACCGGCATATGCTGAGGGAGAAAAAAAAATGCTTCAAAAAGTTTAGGAAACAAAGCTGGAAGTTTGGATGTTTAGCAAAAAAGAATGACCTTGATAGAAAGCAGCAGAGGATGCCAGACTTAAGAGCTGCTGCCTGCGCAGAATTACCTGGAATGGGACCAAACCCACGCTGCGGTTCCCAAGTCATTAACAGAAACGAGATGATTTTTATTGTCCCTGAAGAAAAAGAAGCTATCAAATTTCATCAGAGAGGATGGAAACGTTGCACAGACATGTCCATTTGCAAGCTTCAACACTTTATCAGGTATCAGTTTCTGTCAGCATTTACTCAAAACAGGTTGCCACAACCTGAGAAGTGCTGGCTGTATTTACACAATAACATATCTTGCAATCTTTTCTGAGGTTCATTGACTCTACGGTGGTTAACGGTGGACCGTCCTCTAATGTAAGCCTCATTTTGTCTAGTGCTTTACTATTTTCCCACATCATTTGTAAGGGTAATTCCCCAGTGGCTGCTGGTTAAATGTGATGTCAAATAGGGGATAAGTTCCTCAGCACCCTATTGGTCATGCCCTGCCAGTAACACCACATTAAGACGGCTTGAGAAGAGCAGGGATTTCTAGCTGCAGTTCAGAGAGACGATTACAGCTGAAATCAAATGCGTTTCATGTGCAGGCAGCCGGGCCCGCTTATCTTATCCTTTCCAAATGTTTTCATTAAAGGGTGCAGTATTTGCACAAAGACAAAGTCATTAAAGTTCTAATAATATCCTCCTGTGTTCCTCTAGTTTGTCTACACACACTTCTGTCCAAAGGTACATTTACCAGAAACGGCAGAGAACCATGACTTATTTTTTACTTGTTTATTACTATATAAATAGTGAGTAAAAGGGAACTTAAGGGAAAATCATACATGTTTAAGCAGTACAATAGTCCTAAATGTATAGCAGAGAACCGAATATATAGCTGAGGAAAACATTTCTGTCCCTTAAACATTTTTTTCTATTCTTGTCTCACTTAACTGATGTAATTATATCAGGTAACCTTCAGTTGATAAAAACAGAGTTTCCCAGGGATTGAATTTATCTATAAAGAGAAAAAATATCTATCAGATCTAATTCAGCGCTACTTACCGTTCTTGAGTAAATCACAAATTAAGGTTTTACCAAATTGTTGAGTTCAGTTTTTCTAATAACTCTCATGTTTGATGACTGTCAGGCTCTTAAAATGTAGAAATCAGCTAAAGAGAACCAGTCTGAGAGCATGACGTATGTAAAGAGATGTCAAATAAGATTTCAAAATCACTGACTGGGGCATGTTTAAGTTGACAGCCACCTCCAATTACCAGATTAACATTAACAATCCTCACACACTGCTACTGCCAACATTAATAAATACACTGATGATGTCACAGACACAAATACCATCACAGCACAGGTCAACCAGAAACCCTCGCTGATGAGGGAAGATCTACAGGTTACTCTCAGAGCAGGCGATGAGTCTGATCGGAGATCAGCAAGAGCCAACCTGTCCTGAGGTATCAGACTAGCAAAGAGGCAGCACTGCAGAAAGAAAACCCACCATGTCACTCACTGACAGCAAAGACACAAGGAGCCTGTAGCAGGGACAAACGCACCTCATCACCAGTCGGAAAAGCTCAGCAGTGCTTCCACTTCCTTCACAGACTAAAAAGAGCCAGAGCATCAGTCCCTAATCCTCAAGTCCATTTTCTACTTTTTCACAGGAGTGAACAGGATCAGAGACTGGTGCAGCATTCTTGGAAGAGTTTCAAAGCCGAAACCAATGCTGAGCATAAATAACACAAGAGAGCACCGTATTTACAGTGATGTAAAAGCAATCACTGTCAGTTATCACAAACACCAGGTGGCAGCTGCTGCCACAAAGTATCTCTCTTGATCACAGGTTAGTACAAAGGAGCAATTAATTTTCACATGCAGCCATGTTGGCTTTCATGCTTGAGAGATAGTCATCATTTTGAAAACTGCATTTTGTATTAATCTGTAAAAAGTTATGTATTTTCTAACAGAAATTTTAGATGGCTTAGATTTAAGCATATTTGTGTTTCATACTGGCCCAGTCAAAGTCCAGACTGAGTCAAATCTGATTGAGAATCGGAGGCAAAACTTGAAAACCAATGTTCACAGACAAGTCCATTCAATCTGACTGAGGTTGCAGCTGTTTTCAAAAGACAAAGAGGTTAAATTTATTTCAACAAAGACAAATCCATACTATGCCTTTCAAATTTAAGTTTGCTAAATGTGCTACAAATCATATTTAATTTTATTTTCACAGGTGTGCACTGATTTTTTTTTGGTCTATCATAAAAAATCCCAATGAAGGTTGTGGTTGTTGAGTAAGAAAATGTGGAAGACATTATTTTGCAAGGCATTTCGATCAGCTATCCCTTACGATCTAAATGCCTTCAGGGCATTTTTTTAAAAGTCTCTACACTATCAAACACTTGACAAATGCTTTGAGATGCAAGCACTGTATCATCAAAGTGATGGATGTTAGGACTTTAAAACAATCTTGTCATGCCATATTCTTACAGATCACATCAGAACAAGCAGGAAACACTTGGACTCGGTAATTTATAATTCCGAAAGTGGAAAAGAAAATTTTAACGGGTTAGGTCTGAGGCTGAAATTCTTGTTTTGTACCATACACAGGGAATGTGTGCAGCCACAGCCAACTTTCCTCGTTTAACGAACACACACATGCCCCGACACACACCGAACCTTGCATACATTCACAGAGGTGAGTGTCTCTGTCGCCCATTTCCTCTCATATCCCATGTTAGATACCATTATCTGTGTCATGCTGATGGGCAACAATTTTCAGCCCAGGAAGAGTATATGGCCAGCAAAGTACACTGAAAATTGCAGCCACTATTAACTAATCAGTGGATGAATGTGCATTGATGGGCCTGATGCTGTGCACTACCACTATTACAGTCGGCCTCATAGTAAACCATTAGCACTATGAGGATTGGGTTTCAACATAAAATGCTGTGTTTCCACCATGCAAGTTAATCTCTAGAATTTTCATTGTAAATAAAATAAAACTGAATGTGTATTCATTAGATTAGTAAAGCGCCAAAATTGTCTTCCTGAGGAATTCTTTACATTTTTTAGCTATAACATTTTATCATAAAAAAATATGTTTACGAAATTTGATTAGCTATGTGATTGATTGTTAAGGGTCTTTTACAAACCTTTTTATGGCAACAGAAATTTATGGAATACATTTTTAAGAGGAGAAGGAGGATGAGAAAGAGAGAGAGAGAGAGAGAGAAACAACACTCTGGACAGGTGAGAAGATGAGTGACAGCAGAAAATGCTGTAAAATCTGGATGTGTTTCAGTAAATTATCCAAGATTATACAGTGTTAAAGAGCAGATTCTACAAAAAAAAAACACACACACACAAGAGAAATAAATAAATACAATTTTATTAGGACCCTCTGAATATTTGAAGATACATAGCTAGCATACACTTTACACAATGGGTTTTTTGTTCTATTGTAACTGTAACCGAGTTTTACATTATTATTACTAATAAACAAACATCAATAGCCATATGAAGCAGTGGAATGAGATCTCTTAAAAGAGACAGACATTCCATTATTACTAATCATGTCAATTACTAATATAGAACGATAAAGTTTTAAAATTTCACGTGTTATTGTTTCTATCTGTTTTGAAATCTGATTGACTGCATAGATGTGTTACATTTCTTTGAGATTGTTTTTGACTGTATTGCTGTATTAGTTAGAATCTAGTTTTTGGTAACTTTGTGATTGTAAATATTTTGTATTTTATGTGCTCTGAATGATATTGCATTGCAATTTCTTTATATAATAAGCACAGATTGTTTCACGAAAAATAAGTCATAGGGAGAGGAGCGCTGCAAAAGTACAGTATACACATATTTGTAATTAGCCCTTTTTTCTGACATCCATGAGAATCAAATCTATACAAGCATTTTGAAAAGATTTAGATGCAAAACACCATAGGTGACAGACAAATAACACCACCTGCATGGTGAAGCTCTGTGGTGGCAAAATCATGCTGTGGGAAAGTTGTTTTTTTTCACTAGAATCAAAGTCAAGGGAAAGATTTTTGCAGCTAAATGTGGTAATTACAGAGAAATATAGGTGTATAAAATGCTAAGTACAAATTAATGCCAGACCTTCCCAATTTTTATTTTTTGAAAAAAGTAAAGAGCTTGTGTCAATTTCCTTCCACTTAGCAACTGTGTATTAGTTGTATTGGTCAGAATGTAAACTCTCATTAAAAGCACATCAAAGTGTAAGAAAACAAAATGTGAAAAATTAAGAGAAAGGAATGTTTTTGCAAGGCACTTGAAGAAGAGTTTATCTCAACAAAAAAATGCATTTTCTTGTAGAGTGGTTATTCTAATTTCTGAGCAAACAAAGAAAAAAAACAAAATATTTATCTCCTGGTCCTGCTTTGGTAAATCTTTTCTACTGTTATGTTGCCGCTTAGGACAATATTTTACATGTGCAGGAGCAACTGGCACGGAAACAGAATCAGGATCTCTAGAGCCGGTTCAGAGAGACGAAAGATGGTGACAGATGGGCTGAGTCCAGGCCCGTTATCTATGTGACTGACTAAGCAGCACTCTCTATTCCGCTGCTCCATCTGCACATCATAAGTCTTCAAAATTCCCATTTCCCTTTCAGTTTCACAAAAAAAAAAGATACTAACAAAACCGAAATCCTGATAATTCCACCATGGCATTACAGCTCTCATCTTTGTCTCCTCTTTTTCACGTTCAGTTTATTTTTCTAAAGAACATTCATAATTTTATCAGTCAATGCAAAGCTCCTGCAGAGAAAAACTCCGCAAATAAGGGCAGCTGGCATGAGCATACGAACACGTAAACTACATAAGCAATAAAAAATGGGTGGGGAAGATTCTCATGAGCATATAGTTATGCTTATTATGAACAAATAAGATCAGTAAATGCTTAGTGGAAGCATTTACTGACAAAAACAGCATAAGACAAATAAAATTTTAACATTTTTCTACGTGCATAAATCTCAAATATCATCATTTTTTTTTTCAACCAAACTTCTACTTCCATGTATACATATAGTGAAAGCAGATCCAAGCTGACACCTATGAGAAAAGCAATTAATTGAGTATTTCTGCCACTGAGCTTCACTTGAAAGGCTTTAACAATGGTTCTCCTTCCAGGCAAGAGAGAAAATCTTATACGCCCCACTGGGTCAGGGGGCAGGCCGTGTTTGGCTTCTAACAAGCTGTAAACAGACTGAGGGAAACGGGCCAAGAGAGAAGTACAAGTGCTATCAGAAATATGTGCCATAGCAAGAAGAATAACTGCCAGGCAGCACAAGTGCTCAAACAGTTCTTTAATATCGTGACCAGGAGCTAAAAATAGAAACACATAAAATGTAAACTAATAAATGGACCAATAAGAGAAAGCAGGGAAGGGAAAATGAGCAAACATTGCATTACAAATTAGATTAAGACAAGCAGTGGTCATGCAAATCGATACAGCACAGACAATAGGAAAAAGCTACAGAGGCGCATGATGATTAAAGATTTGCAACCAGAGGGTCTCTAAACAACACATATCATGGTGCAAATTCAAAAGCTCTAAAGCAAAATCAATATTCAGTCTTCAGGAGTCAACTGAAAGAGCAGAAGTGCAATGCATTTGATCTGCACTCTGAGGTCAATGTCTAAAAATTAAATAAAACATAGGCTATATTCATATGGAAACACTGAGGTTTATAGAGTCAACCCAGGCCTAATATCCGATATAGCTACTGCTCTCATAAAATGTCAAACTTTCTGGAAGAACAGCTTCATTTGCCCACCTTAAAGGTTTTTATTACATGAACAGGAGCATATTCTTTTGTTTGAATGTAAAATATGCAGAAATATACTATTATTTTGTATTAATAAGAACCTCGTCACTAGCCACAACAAATTCCAAATATCACTGATTTTTCCACTTATTACTACAACCTATGGAGGTCTTATCCCTGGAATTATTCTCTGACAAGTGCATCATTATATAGCTATATAGCTAACAAAAAAAATAAAGCAATAATGTAATCTGTCAGCCATTGAAGATTCTGTTTTGCATCTGGTATCTCTGATTAACTCCAACTCAAAATCAAAATACTTGGGCTCTTTCAAATCTGTTTTAATAATTTATTTTGGCATCAGAATACCCTCAGATTTAGACAATTGTGAAGATCTAAATATAAAAACATATCATGAAACTTGGAAAACAAACAACAAGCAAAAATCTTTAAAATGCTTGAACCTGAACCAATTTTGGGGAAAATTCTTTCGTGCCTTTAGCCAAATCCTATTTTTATATTTAATTTCCCTGGAATGTAGTAATTAATTCTTCACCAGATTAAGCAACCTGAGATCGGATGTGCTGCCAATGCTGTCTTGCTGATGCTGGAGCATAAATTTCCCTTTGCAAAAAAATCCTGTGAAACCTCCTTCTTAAAGCCCTCGCATATCCTTAGAGACTATATGTAGGCCCTACCAAACTCTTTCAATCCTACGATGAGAACAAAAGACTACAACAGAAAACATTCCACATTCAGAATCATAAATTTCACAAGTGAATCTAAGAAAAAAGAAAATCACAAACTAGCCATTCTTTTATTGTTTGTTTGTTCGGCTGGGTTTTTAAAATGTATTTATTGTTTGCAATTTCCCCTTAAATGATTACAAATCCCAGAAATGAACTCAATTAGCTCCCTGCTTTTGACCACAAACAAGGTTGTATTCAACTTGAAACTGTGCCATCAGATTTTGACAAAGATGGAAATAACCTTATTTTAGAGGTGGGGGTAGGAAAAAAACAGCCACCTGAGTTTACATAATAGCTCTCCCTCGACACCACAGATCAATCACTGAACTCGTTAATAGGGATGATTAAACTCTGTTCCGGCAGACCCTGTGAGTCATAAAGAGTGGGAGCCAAAATGAAAACAAAAAAAAGCTGAACAGTAAAAGGAAATCGTTCATGGTTTAATAGTGGAGAGCTATTGTAATAAGTCAGAATTAGCAGCCTCCAATAAAGCACACGGCACTGTCCTTGGAGGAGAGGGAAATACGCTGCCAATCCATTAATTACCCCAAACTATATTGGGCTGTTCCTTCAAGCCACATGGAGGTCAGGGGGACTTAAATGCAGCTGATGTGCCACTAATCCTCTTGCTAGACATTTCTTTGAGCCCTGAAATGATTTCCGAATCGTTTATCATCTAAAAAATCTTTTGTTCACAATGACTGTCAAAGCTTTTTTTCCAGCTTTGTGCTTCCTACCATTTTCTCTAATAATGTGGGGTCTCTTTATCTGTTAGCAGCCAGTTCTTGACTTGTACGAAGAAAAAAAGAAAAATCGCTGAGTGAACTTGCCCTATCTATCTATGCAATTATAAATTGACAAAAAAATGTTTGAACTTGATAATTGAGCTGCTAGCTTGGTTTAAGCTATCAGCCCCTCTAAAGCTTACCGACAAAAAGTTTTATTTCTTTTGTGTTATTAGTTATGAAAATTAAAGAGAGATTGTCAGTGTGGTTGCAAACACGTGACACCCTTTATATGGCTTCTACGTAAAAGTAATAGTAACATCACAATGCTATGAAATTCATTCATTATTTATGCATTTAAATGTTCAGTGTTCTCTGCCTCAAGGTTAAAGTTGTATTGGATTGAACTTTCACCCCATTGTGTCAAGACCTATATCTGTATAGTCTATTGACACAAGACATTTTTCAGGTGATACTGTTCATTAGCTGCGTAAAACATGACAATATAGCTTATGTTGAAGTTAAATGCAGCCAAATGCAAAGGCTAGTCTGACTGGATGGAGCAGTTTGAATTGGCAGTCAGGATTAATGGATGGGACGAGTCTGTCAAGAGATTTTTGTCCCGTTTGTCATGCACAAGATGTCTATAATGGAATGTCTTCTGAAGCCAGAAATAATTATTCCCAGTTAAAGAAAGCAATGGCAATATATTTGAAACCCTTCCATAGCGAAGCATGAAATACAGTTGGCTACAGCATACCCTTCTATGAATGAGCAGGCTTAGGACATGTTGAACAGAGATCAGTTTCTCAGTCATTTTTCAACAGGTGACTTTCAGATTAATCTCTGTGCTGCAAAACCTAAAACTCTGGATTCTTCTGGAATCCAATTAGCAGTTGAGATTGAGCTTCTGCGAAATTTGGAAAATACCGTGGCTCTCTGATTCAAACTTTGATTCCTAAATCAAAGTTTGTCCTATACTGGTGGCCCCTCCAAACATCTGTGTTCAACAGACAATATGAGAGCATAGCATTTGATGTTTTGGGCTCAATATTGTTATTTTTCCAAACGGACTGAGGCATGTCTTTTACCCAATCAAGAGGCACATAAAATACCAAAGGTTCTGGTAGAGGAATGGGTTTGTAGGTCTGGTACTATAGCACTCATTTAGATCAAGAGAGGTTGTTTAGGTCAGTTTTATTAAGGAATACATCCCAGCTCTTAAACTTCCATAAAACAAGAAAATCCCCATTCCATCCACAGTCAGATGGTTTGATGGGATGATTTAACTGCATTTGTTAAATTGCCCAAATGTTGTCTTTGTTTGTAGAGGATAACCAGCTAAACTTGGATTTGTGGCTGCCATATGTGATGATGGCATACTGTAGCAGTGTCCATGCCAGTACTAGTTTTACCCCAAATAACTTGCTTTTTGGGAAAGAGATGGTGCTTTTTGTCGTCGCCATGTTGGATGTGGGGGAAAAAGGTTTGTGCCAATGTTGTGAACATGTCACCCAGTTAACACAGACATTATCCACAGAGACGAAAGCAGTGAAAAAGCACCGGGAAGGAGGGACATCCAGCAGTGTCCTGCAGCAAGATGGAGTCTCTACTGAGCAGCCTCTTCAACAGGACACCTCATCAGCAGCAGGACCAGTTCAATGTTCTTCAAATGGACAGGAACGGGGAGTTCTGGACACCGTGAGATATGGAGTCAGCAAGTTGGGGCAACAATAGAGAAGTGTAAGTGGGACAGCCTGTGGGACTTTGTGAACCATCCCTTGTTTCAGATGGTTCAGGTCATCAAGACAATCTCAATGAGAGAGGAAAACCCCTGTTTGGATGTGGGATTATGATTTGATGACTGACTTGAAGACAACATCTTTTATATGGGATGGGAGAGTGTCGTGAACAGGAGGACGTGTTGCTGCTGCAGAGAACTTGATGAGAAGTGAATGAGCTCAACTGTGGGGAATGAGATAAAAGGTAACAAGAGTAGAGACCTATCATTCATCGTTCATTTCTTCATCTGTTGCTGGTTCTGGACTAATTTCAGGTGTATGTACAGACTGAATTTAGCACTGAATTTGGAGGCTGGGTCAAAAGAATTTAAACTGAGTCCAAACAAAGGCCCAAAACATCCACCTGGATATTTGCCTTGATTAGAAATACAGGAAATAAAAAAATGCAATGGATTTATTTATTTTTATTCTGGTTGAAAACTCTGTAACTTGTTCCATTGAAATGGATAAAATGTCCTTTGAGTTCAAAAGGAAACTTTTCATGTGTGTCGGTAACCTCAGGTTATGCCCATCCATGACTGCATGACAGGTGGCTGCCACAAAGGTTCAAATGAAGACAAAAATCAGAAAGTGAGAAAATTTAGAGGAAAAAGAGGACGGACAGACACCCAATAACAGGAAAGACGGGTATCTCTCAAAGCAATTAAAAGAAAAGAGAAAAGGAAATGAAAATAACAAGTATTAATGTTCTTTGAACATTTAACATTTTTTCTGTTAAAACTGCAGACTTTAATATATTTTGATTTGATTTTATGGGTGTTAGCTTTGTATCACAAGCGTTGAACAACCAAAAACCTTCCTAGACATAATCGTCCGCCTAAGCCAGCATGCAAAGCAAGTGGGACAAAAATAACAGACAAGTATAAGAAGAAACCCGATGTCTAAATAGAGCAATAAGACCAGTTTTTCACAACTCATATGGCAGTCAAAGCAAACATGTGGAACAGGGTGCTGTGGCCAGATGAAACCAAAATGTAGCTTTTTTTCTTCCCCCCACTTGCAAAATAACACTATAACCGCACATTCCCTTGAATATAATATCCTCATGGTGAAACATAGTGTTGGAAGAGTCATGCTGTGGGGATTCTTTACTTAAGCAGGGACAGATAAGCTGTTCACAGTTGATGGTAAGATAGATGGAGTCAAATATCCTGGAGGAGAACCTATTAAGAGGTTGCAAGAACAATTGACACAGAGGTTCATTTTGCAGGAGAAAGAACCTAAATACACAGCCTGCCTAAGATAAAACAGACAATTTGGTGGGTCTTAGAAGGGTCAACAATTTTTGCTACACTGCACGAACTATGACAATCAAATTAGGAACTAGAACAGAGGACTAAAATTTACTGCTAAAAGGATACTTAATTCAATTGCTTGCTCAGACTCTCGGCTACTCAATAATGAGCTCCTGCACCATCTTTTAGTCACACTATGCCCCAGGGAAGGCTTTCTTTTAAAATTGACAAATAGCACTTTAGGTCTTCAATTCTTTAATATGGTTTTTTTTGTTTGTTTGTTTTGATTTGCTTTTACCTTGCAGTAAATATGCGCGTCGACTTGTGTACAATAACATAATTGAAAGGTGACGTGAAAGTGCACACACGCCGACGTGGCTAATACATCTTCATGATTTCAGATTGGGAACATTCAATAAATCCGGCCAGTGGAGAAGCACGTTTTGCCGCCAGCTGCGCAGCTGCAGCGTCCCGAGTAGCTTTGCTGCCAATCGAATTCAGGTATTATTGGAGAAGAAGGCATAACAAGCTGGAGGAGACACAGAGACATGTTAATGATAACATTGAACTATGGGAAATCATTCTGCAAGTGTGTCTGTCTTTTACCCAGATACGTTCTCTGCTCCTCAATCTGCCTGCCCAGGCCTCTGTTTACCGAGGCTTCAGATACACGCTCTATTCTAGCACCACCTATTGATACTACTTCAGCTGCTCAATATCTGAAGTGCAGTGGATTCAGCACTGCTTTAGAGTGGATGTGTCACAGCATGGAACGCACGGCTTCGCTTGTATTACATGAACAGTGATGCTGGGATAATTACATTCTCCACTCGTTAATTTCATGGGCTCCTCTTCTCTGAGTTCCAGCCTCATATTCAAATGATGCAAGCTCCTCCGCCGCTAAATCCAGCCACCTGCGCTTGGCAAACAGCTTAACGGGGCGTAGATAACTGAAACAGATGACTGTGAAATTAGATTTTACGACAGCAGATTCTCGTTTTGGCTTGGAGAGCCATGCACAAGACCCTGAATGAATGCATGAATAAAGTTATTATCTGACTCATACCGCACAAACAAGAGAGCTGCTGCTTTCGCTGCACTGCAGCATTTAAAGATATTATCCAGCTCTTTCACTTGACGCTAATAAATGAACGCTAACAATAAATACAACGCTGGGTAATAAAGTTTCCTCTGAAATCCTCTGAATTTCCTCTGTAGTACTTGACAAAAGTACTTTTTTTCAGAAAAGAAAGTCTCCTGAGAAACAAACATGTTTATTTGAGTCGATGAAATCTTGAGAGGGACAAGCATGGGAGCTAAGTGACTTGAGTCAAATCCCACTTAAATGTTTTGCAGCCATACTTGTTGCAGTCTGCTGACTTTGATAATCCATCCGGCCTTCATGGAAACTATTGGCAAAACTGAAGCAAAGGGTCATGATGACCAGTCATGGGACCGTCTTCATTCTTTGACTGGCATGAATCTGTCGAGCTTTCTTCTTGTTAAACAGTTGCCCTCTTTGTCAGTAAGGCGGCACTGTGTGCAGTCTGAACTCACCAGGCTAAACAAATGCTGTTTCTGAAATGACATGTTGCTCTTGCTTCTTCCCGCTGGAATGATGGGGAAATCGACAAGAAAAATACATCCCCAGAGGAACAATTGCCTGAACAGCTGCTTTGTGCCTTATGTTATGTAACTAGTGCACCTGTGTACTAAATTTGCTTTTGGGAGGGTTCATATCATTCCAATTAAAGAACAGTTTACAGAAAAACAGCAAAACAAAGACAAAAGCTGGACATAGTGTTTGGTTTGATACGTAGCGTACTATCTTAAAGGAAGTTTGACTGAGTTTGCAGAACAACGTGGACAATACCTTTAACTCACCCTTATCCTTCAACCAGTCCAGATTCTCAGTACTTTGAGTTATATTGCCTTGGGTATCTCTAAAAGCATCTCCTCACACACACGCAGCCATTGGCTGCCAAATGATACATCATTAGCAGCATAAATGTAGCTCTATTATTGATTCAAAGACCTCTGGCACAATGACTTCATAATCGAAAAGGTTAAACCCCAGTGTTGGATCTGTTGTAGCCTGATGTATGGCTTGCTAACAAAAAGAAGGTTGGGTGACCTTTCAGTTTCTTCCAACCACGGAGAACATCTAATTTTAGTTTTGTTTAGTCAGGTTTAGTGTCTTTTAGAATAAACAGAAAAGGTATAAGGAGCAATAGATTGCAATTAGATAGGCAGGAAGAACTTATTCAGTGCTCAAAGGTGTTCAGTAACTGTCCTTTTATTGGGATGTGCGTAATAAACTAAGACACTTAATCAGTGGTATGAGGGATACGACTCAGCCTCCAGGACAGTGAAGCCTGGAGGAAAGCATACACAATGACAGAAAAAAATTGTTTTTAGATCCTCCTTTGGTGAATAAATGCAACGTGTAATCTATGTGAGAAAGACTAGCCTTACTCTGCTGGTGGCTAATGATGCTGAAGTGGGTAGTTGATTCATGGCTTTAGGGTTGGATGCTAAATTGAATGGCTATTTTCACTCTTTGTTTTTCTTTGGTGTGGACTGTATTTGATTATAGTTCAAAATCTAAAACACGAATGGGAGTGGAGAAAGGTGGAGTCAGAAATGATTAGAATCCGGAGTTCCTGATAGGATATATAATCCAACTGGCTGCTTCTGCTTTACCCACATTGTTAAATTGCGGTGTAATCACACTAATTCAAATGATCTTTTCGTGATTTGTCTTACCAAGGAGGTGTAAGGCAGTGTGAGATGTGTCAACTGCCCTGCATGGTTAATTAAAGTTGTCTTGTTCATCATCGATGATTACCAGGCTCAGACAAGCAGAGTTATTGCGTGTATCTATGAATAAAACATGAACCACTAGCCTTATTAAAACCAAGAACTATCAACACCAGTGCAGGTCAGCTAAGCTTCCCTGAGCGACAGGAGTCAATTAGATTACTTTGTGCATCTGTAGAGAGGGAAGGAAGAACACAGAAGTTCGGTTTGTGCAGCACGCTGAGTTGAGTCTTTTCGGGAGTGTGCAAGTGGTGTTTTCTCATGGGCATTGATCTGCATGCCACATAATCACAGAGGGACCGTTGTCCAAAAATAGGCACTGCAGGACAACGTAATTGCCGTGTGAATAAAGCTTTGAAAGGATAGTTCGGGATTTTTGTGGAAAGGTTGCAAGAAGGTGATGTCCTACTTTCAGCACATACATCTCCTAATGTTTTTCATCCAGATTAGTTCAGGTGTGCTGAAGCTAACAGCTAGTCTGATAGAGGCCAAGAACAAAGGTTGCACTAGCAGAGATTTACATGAATGCATTTTGTGAACCGTCAACCGTCTGCCTTATTTATATAGAAGTCAATTCTTATTTACATTGGAAATAAAGGTAGGAGGTGGTGAACCTTCCTGTGTGAAACACCTACTGAGCATGGAATGACGAAAGCTGTTCTGGTCAGAGAAAAGAAAAACAAGATGGTGCAAAAATAATACTAATAGTAATAAAAGTTTTAGCTATTTACACCTCTTCACTTTACAACGGGCAGATACTATAACTAGAAACACCTTACTTCCTCTGTTCTCACTAAATGTTCAGACCGGAGAATTATTAGCTGCACATTGCCTCCAACCTTCATTTCCTGTATAAATAATCATCCGCTTTGGTGCAAATACCCAATGTGATGGAAATGTCATGATGGTTTAAATGTTCATAGTGTTTATGAACACTGCAGTGCTTTTTGAGATTGGAGTTGCTTTAAGATGGTGGAAATCTACTCTAGTGTAAAACCTCCTTGATTGGCCATAAGCTTCAAGATTCTCAACTAAATAATATGAATTTCTGTAACAAGCAACTTGTTTGTAACCTTTGAACAGAGCTTCCCTTAAAAAATCCTGAATTATCATTTTGAAGCGCTGTTTCTTATTGAAGTTTAGCAATAAAACTATTACCCGCTATCTCCCACTAGCTCTAATGAGTTACGTCTTTTCCTTCATGCAGCTCTCTGGACTCCCATCTCCTCTGCGCCCACCCATTTGCGATCTTGCAGACAGGTCGACCCACACCGAGGCGGAACGCTCGCTCACAGCTTGATGGATGACAGAGTTATCTCTGAGCCACCAGAAAGCAGACCAACACGCAGCCAGCCAAGTCCAGTTCACCGCAGGGCACCTTACATATCTGAGCATGCCTGTCTGTAAAGATCTTCACTTATGGCTGTCCCTCTGTCTCTCTCTCTCTCCCCCCTGTTCCTTCTCCGACAGGCTGATTGTGTGTTTGCTGCTATTCCCGTCCTCCTCTGTGTTGAACAGCTCGTGCGTATATCAGAGTTCAGCATTTTCTGCTCTCTGATGCCGATCAAGCCTCTAATAAAACCCGATAGCACATGCTGTTGCACTACAGCTGTATGAAACCCAAAGGTATCTCCCTAATATATTGGCAGACATCTTCCTGAATTTAAAACACTATTCCTTGCTCCATCTGGAGACTGAAATGAGGCGGCGTTCGGGAAGAATTTGTCTCGTTTTGTTTCCGTATTGTGGGCGGTGGGTCAATGAAGGCGAGCCTATTTTTCCCCCCATTTTCTGTGACTTTGCTAAGTTGATCGATATGGCGCTGCAGCCATGAAGCGTGGTTTAAAAAAAAAAAAAAACTGCACACAGAAGTAGAGAAGGTCGATTTGACTGACTGTAGATCATGAATATCGCACTCTGAGTGCAAATAAGAAAGAATTGTTCTTTATCCTGTTGTTTCTAATAAAAACAAGCAAAGAAAGGTCGCATACATTAACCTTTAACCACTGTGTAGGTGCTTCATCTTGGTTCTCATCATTTGACCCAGAGGATCCAGGAGTGCAGCGTATAAGAACTGCACGTTTCTCGCATGTGTGCATTTTTTGCCTGACACATAAAGGAATCACCGTATTCACTTTTCTCTGACTTTGAGCAGAAAAGACACAATTAGAATATCCTACAAAGGCTTTTGACCACAGTTCCTGTTGGAAATTTCTCCCAAGTGAGCAACGATTTACTAAAGGAGAATCAGAGTATGGTATTTCTAAACATTACCCTCAATTAAGGACCAAGTCAATCAGCATTCCTTCAGAAGAGACTGGTTATAATAGCTTAATTAATGATGTTGTTGTATAAAATAACTGTAAGAGACATATTATATGCTCAAGAATATTTTTTTCCACTTTGCAAGACATGCAAGCAGTTGTTATTCATCCAGCTACAGCATAAATATGAGGAAAATGTCTAAGCAGATCGTTTTGCATCAGCAGCTTCAATATAATGTAAATCCCTCCAGGCATCTCGTTGTGCACAAAAATGGGAAATGTAGCTTTTGAGTTATTAAACTCAATTCTAACTCATAAATATATATTTAAGTTTCCAAAACAGAAAGTAAATAAAGCAACAAAAAAAAAAAAAAGTTAAGAGAAGAAAACATTCATTTGTGACGACTTACAGATTGTAGATGATGTAGTTCCAGGGAGAGACTTACAGATGCGAAAGGAGAAGTCCTTCTTCTTCCGACAGTTCAAGCAGTGCAGGTGAAAGAAAAATACTTTTATATAATTTTATCCAGGGTAAGAAAAAAACAAATAAAAAAAAAAAACTAGAAAAATCACATAAACGCCGCTACTGTTGTAGTTTTTGCGCAAATATCCAGACTTATTTATTGATTGATTTACTATTAGAAGACGAGTTAATGAGCTGCAGAGGGCAGCGAGGAAAGCCGTGCTGGCGCTGTTATGAGCGGTGACAGTTCACTGCCCGGTATAATCCAAGCGCATGAGCAGCCTTCCGTTTACGCGGTCGGTCCTGCGGAGCTGGAGCTCCTCCTCGTCTTACCTCTCTGTCTGTGTGTCTGCGTGCAGTTTGAGACATGCAGCGAGGAGAAGCCTCGGCTCGCAGCGGCTGTGCGCGCGGATTGGACACTCGTTTGGACACCGGTAGCCTATTAAAACAAACACTGGAGCGACAGAAAAAAAAAAGAAGTCAAGATTGCAGTCTGCGTTTGGTCTATGGGTGCCGAGAGTGAAATACAGGTGCGTCTCAGTAAACTGGAATATTTCTAATTTAGCACCACAAATTAATTCAATAAGTGGAACTTGCACATTATATAGATTAATTAGGCAGATTGATCTATTTCAAGCGTGGAATTGTGTTCATTTTGCTGTTCAGTTTTTAATAAAAAATTTAAAAAAAAGAATTACTAGTAGTTTTAAAACATAATTGCTGCGTTATGGCAATGTTATGACTCACGCAGTCGTGGAGAAGCCTGCTATCCAACAAAAAATATCAGCATTTTTTCAAGGGGGTAAGCCTGTGCAAGATCCAAAGCATGTGTATGGAAAGTTTAGAGGAAGGAAAAGGTGCACATGCAAAACAGATTACTACTACTACCTCGAAAAGGTTTTGAAGCGAACACCATTCAAGACTTGAAATTGAGGGACATTTGAGACCACGTACAATTTTATCCAGAACATGGACTGTAAGTTCCATATTCTCTCTGTCAATGTCTTACTTAACCAAAGAGGCAAAAATGACCGTGGAGTTACTCAGTGTTCCAAAGACCTAAGTTTTTTTATTATTATTATTATTATTATTATCAAATTCCCAGAGTCTGGAAGAAGAGTGGAAAAACACATTCAAGCTGCTTGAGGTTCAGTGAAATGTTTTTCAAATAAATTACAGTTTGGGTAGCCATATTATCTGCTGGTGGCAACTTTTGACCTGAGAAAAAAAGTCAGGAAAAGAGAAATACACTGCACCACTCTTTCTTCAGCACCACTCTTCCTTCAAAATTTGCCCCATGTTTGTGCAACCAATATCGGTAGAGTTCCAGATTATTTTCACAGCACAGCTTTACACACAATGAAAACCAAGAATCATCCATACATATGGGAGACTTAGTCCCAAAGTAATATTTTACTCGATCAAAGCATCTCTCGCTTATGGACTGACAGCACAATTAATGTTTTTGAGTGGTCCAGCCAGAGTCTTGTTTTGAAACTCAATGGAGAAAAGAACATTTGAAATGGAATAGAATAGAGTTTATTTTCACTGAATTGTAAATTAAAGTTAAATTGTGGGTGCACCACAGAAGAGAAAAGAATTGTGCCGTATAAGGAAAATAAGAAATCAGAACAGGGAAATAACGAAAGCAAAGAGTCCAAATAACCCGGAATATGACATTTGGTTCAGTTCAAGCTAATAACTTTATTCAGCACATAGAAAACCTTTTTCTATAAAATTTACTGAAGAACAGCCTGTCAAACCAAATAGATTAGTGGCTTGATCATCATTAAGGATTCAAATCCATGTAGATCTGAAGTATGGGTTTTTACCATCATTTTACTGTGGCACCAACAAGGCAGTTCAAAGTGCTTTATATCATAAAAACCCCTTAGTGCACATGCATTAATAAATGTTTCCAAGTTGCCAGTAATGCTGCTCCAATATTCTGTTTTAGCCCAATCAAAGGACATGAGACCTCCTAATGAGCACTGCTAAAAATCTGGTGTTTCATGTTGACATGATAGAGTATTGACAGAGGGTATCTCTAAAAAGCACATATTTGCTCAAGCCAGAAAGCACATATATATCGTCCCTCCAGCAAGCTCTGGGTTTGCCCCAAGGTTTCCTTCCTCAGAGCGTGCCTGGAAAACCTCCAAAAGGAGAATCTTGATCAGATGGCCAACCACATGTTTAGTTACAGAGGAGCGATTGCTATACTTCAAGCTCCCAAAAATGAAAAAAAAAAATTATTTCTAGCAGTTCCAGCCCAGGATCTCGTTTTTCTGTCATTATATATTACGACGATATAGGTAATCGTCGGTAACAGACAGAATGCTAAATTCAGTTTTAAACAAATTGAGTGTCATCACTACTGCGGTCAGCACCCCTTTCCATTTGTCTGTCTTCTGCTCTCATTTTCAAACAAGATTACATTGTTTGCATGGTAAAGATGAAACCGTGTGGTTTCCAAAACAGAACCCCCGTCCTGCATCACCGCACCTGTAATTTTGCTGGTTTGAATTAAGAAGCAAAATTTCCGAATAGAAAGCGAACACAGCCGACCACGGTCAGTAGAAGTATGTTTCTGGTTGGCTTGATAACAGGGATTTTGGTTTGGCTTCTCTCCAAAGTTGTTATGATGTTGATAAACTGGTGTCTGGCCAATCAAAATGGCCCACTTTATTTCAAAAAGGAACAAAAGCTGGCTAAATAAATAAATAAAATAACAAAGAGTCTAATAATAACTCTTGCACTGCAAAATGTTATTGCAGAGGGCAGAAATGACCCTCTGTGCTGGATTTTTACAGCAGACAGAAGGAAAGCTTCTTTCTGACAGCACCTTGTTACTATATTCATTTGTAAGCATATAATATTAAATAAACTGTTTTCTTTTTTCTCTTAACCTCAAATTGGTTATTGTATAACTTTAAGCTTACTTTATGGGTTTTTTATCGTATGTTATAAATGTGCCTCCCTTTTTATGTAGTTCATGTACAGTAGTGTGCTCCTCCTTGGATATTTAAGGAGCGCATGAAATTGAAATCGAAGAGATCAGGTGAGGAGCTCACCTGAAAGCTCCAAATAGAGCCAATTCTCTACCACAAGGATGGATGGAAATTGAGAAATAAATATTTGAAACGCTACATCTAATTGCGTTGGTTAATTCATCCACACTGGTAAAAACAAATTCCTCTTTCTTATTGTCACTGTTTGAAATTTCTTCAGTTTTGATTTTGTGCTGTTGGTCTTGTGTAACTGACCCTTTGGTCTGTTAGTAGAATTGGGCCGCCAAACTTCTTGCATGCTTCAGCTGCTTGTTAGTGGTGGCATCACTCCAACATCCGCCCCATCCAAATGATTTTCCTGAAAGATTACATTTCAGAACACAGTTTTGTGGTCAAACCCCAGATCAGGAGTTGCTTGCTCTGCTACAGCCACCGTCTTTTGCTGTTTGGTATCGACTTGGCATCTGGACGAGCGCTGATATATAAAACAGAAAAATATCTGTGAAGCCAACTCCGCAGGGAGTTCCTTAAAATAGAGGAAGTCTTTTCATTTTTGCTATCTCCTTGTTCTGCATCTCCCTCTCCGCATGGCTGCTAATTACAACACAAGCAGCTGTTTCCCTGCACTTCCTGCCATCACGCATTTGACATTCATCTCTCTGTGTGTGTCGCCCACGTATGCGTACGCGGGGACACGTTCGCGCACACGGAGACAAGGTGGCGCAGAACATGTTGCTGCATATTTATTACACATTAAAAACAGTGAGAGGCATGATGAGCTTGCCGTTTCTAAAGCAGTGCAATCGTCAAACAAGCAGCGCTGCGCTTAAGACATTGCAACGGACAGAACATCCATCCGGGAGAAGAACAGGAGTGGACAAACACAATCTACTTGGGAATGTTAGCAATCTTCCAGTCCCGAAAAACCATTTCCCTTTGTCAGCTGCATTCTGTACGACTCTGCGTGAACCTTTTAGATGGGGATGGGAATGCAATGCATTTTAAATGTGCCCTGGAATCAGCCCATTAGATTCTTAACTATGCTGTAGAGATAAAACGGGAACAAAAGGAAGCGTTTCATTTTTATTTCTTCGTGAGTAGGTCATTTGCCTTTTATGTCATACTCCCTCTTCCTCTCCTTCACAGCTTGCAGCAAAAAGCCACTGAGACACCATAGTGTTAAAAGGCATCACTTCCAGCAGCAGTTCTTTTTTTCTCTCTGTTATGCATCCTGAGTTGATATTTGTACTTCAGTCAGAGGACACAGCCATGACAAGGCAGCTTACTTTCAGAGAATCCCCTCATTATGGTCAGTTCTGGTGGTGATGGACAGTGGAGGATGAATGAAATGGAGAAATTGGGCTTAAAAGAGATGGTTTTGTGGGAAAGAAGAAATACTGAAATGTATAGGTATCTTCAAAACCCCTAAAGATTGCCTGGATCGTCAGCTTAATGCTTTAAGATTGATAGCAAAGTAGTTTCCAACACTGGAGAAGAAACAGCTGCATATATAAACTTCAAGTAAGTCTATATATGCAGCTTTTAATGAAAGAATAAAGGATGTGGATTTGATGGCAGAATGACACTGGCTTTCAAAAGTATACCTACACATTTTGTTTGTCTTTATTTATTAGTAATAAATACTATTATTATTATTAGTAGTAGTAGTAGCATTTGCGTGTTGCTCCTACTATCATCATCCATCCATCCATTTTCTAACACCCTTGTCCCTAATGGGGTGGGGAGGGCTGCTGGTGCCTATCTCCAGATAACGTTCCGAGAGGCGGGGGTCACCCTGGACAGGTCGCCAGTCTGTCGCAGGGCAGCGCAGAGACAGACAGGACAGACAACCATGCGCACACACACTCACACCTAGGGAGAATTTAGAGAGACCAATTAACCTGACAGTCACGTTTTTTTGGGACTGTGGGAGGAAGCTGGAGTACCCGGAGAGAACCCACGCATGCACAGGGAGAACATGCAAACTCCATGCAGAAAGACCCCAGGCCGGGAATCAAACTCATGACCTTCTTGCTGCAAGGCAACAGTGCTACCAACTGCACCACTGTGCATCCCCTATCAGTATTACTATTTTTATTACTAACATTAGCAGTATTTTTCTTATTATTATCACCAGTAATGTAATGAAAGTCATTTATTTTAAGCTTGGATTTTTTTTTCTCCATATAGAGCAATTCATTTTTGTCTTTCTTATTTGTTAACCATATTAATGAAAAGACTCTACGCTATGAATACTTGACGGACTGCAGTGGACTTTGATTATAATATTTGCACACATTTTGTTTTGCTTCTGTGTCTGTTCAGCTAATCTTAATAACTTTCTTTGATGTGGGTGAAAAACGGTTTGAGGTTGCAAAAGATGTGACAGTGAGGTTTGCTTTCTAGCAGGACAGCAGCCCTAACCATACAACTACAATGAAACGGTTCAAATCTAAGTGAATTAATGTATTGGAATTACCTAGTCAAAGTCTCATACATCCATATGAGAATCTGAAACAAGACATTCCAGAAACTCTTCATCTGGTTTGCAAAGAAGTGTGTTTTTTTGTGAAATTTCTGTGTTTAAAACTGTAGAAAGCTGATAAATACTCCACAACACATGCAGCTTGATGGGCTACAGCAGCTAGAGCTACAAAATATTGACAACAGGAAGCCGAGCAAAAGTGCACTCCACACTTTTCTGATTTTCATTAGTCTAAAATGTTGTAAATCGTGAATCATTCAACTTCCGTTTCACGGCTAGGTGCTACTTCATGTTGCTCTGTTTCACAAAACACCTATAAGATACACTGAGGATTGTGGGTTGTAAAGTGAGAAAATGTGAAAAAAAAAATAAAATGTGTCGCTCATATATCACTTTTGCGAAGGCGATGGATGTTTGCAGTTTCATGTTATGCTAGTGTCACTGCATCACTTTCTTCATGAGGGAATTTGTGTGTGACTGTGTCCTGGAAACACATGAGAAAAACAGCAGAGCAAGCTGCAAAGACTGAGAGAGTTGCACATTTAACACTGTGGGGGAGTGAGTCTGATTATTATGCACAACATAAAAAAATGGAAAAAAGGAAACACATTTGATCCACTCAGTGTGCTACAAAATCATCGCCTAAATGAGCCATCTAGAGATTTGGTTTTTAATTATTTTTTTTTTTATATATGATTAAAGCAGGATTTATCTCTAGACAGGTTGGATTAGCTCCGCTAGTATTGACAGTCCTCGACGTTCCCTTTTGGACAAGCTCTATAAATAGACAGCTCACAAAACAAGGCAGTTTTTTTTTTTTTTGAGTTGACAATGTGTTTCTTACACTTACTGTAATGCTTTATTCACCAATATTTGA
This sequence comes from Xiphophorus maculatus, assembly GCF_002775205.1. Taxonomy (NCBI): domain Eukaryota; kingdom Metazoa; phylum Chordata; class Actinopteri; order Cyprinodontiformes; family Poeciliidae; genus Xiphophorus; species Xiphophorus maculatus. The sequence continues at coordinate 21,694,481 of NC_036455.1, read as the reverse complement.
CTTAAATTCTTCTGTCTGGCTGTAAATCTTAAGATTTGGACAAAAAAACCCAGAATTTCTCTGCAGATGATATAATCCCGTCTTGTTATTGTTTGAGCTATAGGACAATATTTTTGAAACAACAAATTGAAGATACCAAAATTGCTATTCATGTTTAAAGAATATATCTAATGACTATTCATATGCCTTACGCTCAGCATGCGCACAAATGTAATTATACTGAAACACTTAATGTGACAAGTACCAATTGTCTCTCTGGAGAGGCAGCAAACAGAAACTGAATTGATAATTCAAGAGTTGAAGGATGAGTGTGCTGCTGAATTAAAGCTGTAAAACCACAAGTGTTCATTGGTTTTTCTGTGTTACCAATGAGACGGTATTAAAAAGTGAGCAAAAAAACTGGATAACCAGCTGCTTATGGCTGGCCAGTGATGCACAAACAGCCCACGAATGATAAGGTGGAGATTCTAAAGTTCGGACAAATAAAAAACAGCTTCTCTAAAAAAAAAATACAAATAAATTATAAATAGATCAATAAAATGAATAAATCCTCCTCTTTATGTGCCTTCATCTGCTTGATTTAATTTAACAATTTTAATTTAGCAACTCTACAGGTGAAATACCACACAGACAAAAGGCAAAAGATGTTCAAAACATTTAAAGGGGTGTTAGATGGGCAGCTTGTTTCTAGTGACCCCTGCTGGATAAAAGTCCAACAGCACACGCTATAAGTCTTACATTTTAATTGATTTTAATAATCTGACTAATCATCGCAGTGTTAGTAAGTAGTCATAAGTGAGATGTTTTAGGAGAATGTTATTTCTTGTGAGCCACTTTTGGCGTTTGCTTAAGAACTAATAAATAAATAGATTAAGACCCTGATCCTTAAAGATTAAAATGGGGAGATAGGGATTTTACACTGGCTTATAGGGCTGGAGCCTCTCTCTGCAGCTTTAAATTTTCATGCTTAGCTTTAGCCTTTTTTGTGTGCAACCCCTCCCTCCCCCCATTTAAATGTCATCAGCAAATTTATGGAATCCGCCTTTAAGATAAGATAAGATAAGATTTATTTGTCATTGTCATCAACAGATTACAACGAGATTGAGATTTGCTCGACTCGAGTTAAGATGCAGGTTATGTGTATATACGTAATATACCAAAATGAATAGTACAAAATGAGAAATAAAGCCCACTTACATTTGTATACTTATAAAACGCCCTTTAAAATTTTACTTTGGAATACAAACGTTCACTGCAATACAACAACAACTACTGAAAACTAATATTTTGCCTATTTCCATGTGCAAAACACCTCAGGCTCAGTCACAATGGAGCATGGAGATTACTCTCCTGTTGAAAGCTGAAATTCCGCACCAGCCTCAAATCTTTTTACTTTAATGGACTTTCTTCTAAGATTGGCCTGAATTATTCTCCATCCATCTTCACACAAACTCTGACCACCGTCTTTCCCTGCTGAAGAAAACCATCCCTGTAACATGATGCTGCCACCACCATGTTCCACAGTTAAATGTTGACCAGAGCCATTTCTTCTCTGTGTCTCTTGTATCCTTAAATACCTTTCAGCAAACTCCAAACATGTTTTTTTGGCATTCTTTCAATAAAGGCTTTCCTCTAGCCAGTCTTCAGTGAAGAATATATTTGTGTAGTGTATGACCAGTAGTTGTTTTTTCACCTGAGTTGTGGACCTCCATAGCTCCTCCAGAGTAAACATAGGTCTTGCATACATCTGTCATAGTTGGTCTCCTTGGATAGCACATATTTGTTTTAGTCTATTTCACTAAAATACAAGGAAATACATAAAATGTGTGTTGACAACATGAAAAAATATGAAAAGGGAGCCATAACTCAATGTTTTGACTTGGATTTGAAAAGAAATCTGAAGCTGTCCTTCAAAATCAATGTACCGTAGCTGGAGCGCTTCTTTCTTTCAGACTGTGCTTTTTCCACTTGAACTGCAGTTCAGCCCTCATGTCTTTCCATCATTTACAGTACACAGGGAAAAAATAACTTGGCCATGCCTGTCCATTGTGTTTCAGTCTGAATGTTCCAGCTTGTGTTTGTCTTAAGATGGCAACCTGCTGCTGACCACATTTCCTCCTACGTTTTAGTGAACATCTCAGTTGTCGGATTGCTCACAACTCTGACTCAGAACGCAGTCCATGGTCTTTGTTTGGTGATAATTCTTCTCTGTTTCACATTGTTTTGTAGGTTTTGTATATTATCTGTCAGGCTGCCTTTGATGGTTTGAGTGAAATGTGACCTTTTGAAGGTCTAATTTACAAACCATCAACTTCCTGCCGTTTATAATTGTTGATGATTATACCCTTTAATTCTTTGCTAATTTTTAGGAAAAAAATTATCAGCTGAAATGAAAGGAAGAGACAAAAAGAAGAGCTTAACAAAGCTTGCAATATCTAAGGTCCTCTCTTGAGCTGTGTGACCCTCCTCCCTGAGCAGCCACCAGGTCATCTTTCAATAATCCAATAGATGTTAAAGCAATACATTATTAACCACAAAATTCAATTGTGCCACTATGTTGAGCTGCTGAGTCTGCAGATAACTGCAGCACAGCTCAATTTAAAGACTTTGACCTGTGGGAAGCTGGTAATTGAAGCACACAGGCGAAGAGGAAGAAGAGGCACCTGCCCAGATTGAGATCTCATTTTTATTTAGTTCATTCTAGCTCTGCTCAACTGTGCTGGATAATGACAAAAAATATAACAAAACCTGACTCGAGGGGAGAACAAAAAAAAAAGAGGCATCTGTATTTGTTCGTTCTGCTGAAATCATTTTTAATCTTCCGAACCTTGATGAGAACCGATTGTGGCACATTTGCAGCGGAGAGGAAGAGGTGGATTTATTTTCGGCCGTGACTCATCTGCTGCAAAAGAGACGCTATTCTCAGACAACAAAAGCCTGGTAGTTACATTAATGTCCTGCGGACAATCATTCATATCCATTAAGATAATCTTTAACTTCTAAGGTAGGTCAGAGCCTCTCCTTTAACAAAATCCAGGGTTTGTCATGCAGACCGTGCCTGTCAGAGTACACCACAGAAATTAATTGCTGTACCTCTGACCACCCACGGATGGACAAATTCAATAACATGAGGACAGGGTAAGCCTCATTCCCATGCATGGACACACCCAGCCCTCCTCCATCTTTTTTCTGTGCTGGTATTTTCCCTGGGATTCGGCTTGTTTTCAGTTCGAAAGCATCTCAGATGTATATGTCTGATTTGTTTAAGCATGCGACAGGTTCGTATATTTGAAGGCCAGATGGACAGTAAGGAACAGCCCGAATCCTCATCACCAGACCCATCAGTCCTCAGCCTGTGAGGAGGGGAGCAGGTCAGAGACATTCCACTTCGTGGCAGAGGGTGATGGATGTCAGGGAAACTCTGATGCCATGTCGGGCCTGCTGACATGTTTTGTCTACGTTTTAAACAGACCAAACTGATGGCAAAGAAATTGCGGCTCTTCACTTGCTTGCATGTGGGTCTTTTTTTTTTTTTTTTTTTGTTAATAAAAATAGAACCCTCACTGCTGACCGAAAACAAAAATCTCAAACGTTTTGTTTCTGTGAGGTTAAAATAAATATATATTTACACAATATATACACTTAGTCATCTTGTCATTTTGATAATAGGCTAATATAAACACTTAAAGCCTGTTTTGCCTTCATTATAAGCCCTATAAAAGACTTTTAATTTTTTGCGGCTCCAGACAGATTTGTTTTTGTTTTTTGTTTTTTTTAAGGGTTTTTTTTTTTTTTGGTCAAATATGGCTCTTTCAACATTGTGGGTTGCTTACCCCTGCCCTAGAGTACAATTTAATCTGAGGATAAATTCTGTTTTCTGAGAGTTTTGTTTGAGAAAATCTGTCAACATCCTGAAGGTAAAACAATTGAGCAGAGATAAGGTTACAGAGAAGTCTAATGCAGGGTTTAAAAGAAAAAAAACAATATCTCAAGCTTTCAGCATCCACAGAGCTCTGTTTGATCTATTGTTTGAAATTAAAAGAAATTGGGCAAACTGTAACAAACACATGAACATCACCTTAAATTTACAGGTGGGCCTCGTTCAAAGGGGCAGCCAGGAGGCCTTTAACCCTAACACTCTGAGTCCAATGGTTTTAAAAGGAATTTTAATGAAACTCCTCCTCCCTAAATGTGTAACCTATTGATAGTGAACTAGCAAAACAAAACAGAAACGCTCCACCCACTGAGAGCTATTTCAGATAAACATTAACATTTTGACTCATATCCTGTACAAGAGCTTTAATTAGCAAAAGCAGAGTTTTATCAGCTTTTAATATGATGCTGTCTGCATCCATTATGTTGAAATGCAGTTCCTGATCGTTTCTTAACTTATGCTTCATTCTCACTCAATTTTATAACATCGAAAAACATATCTTTTAAATTACCTTAATGTTTTTCAATATGGAACAATACCGGATGACATAAAATATGGCATATAATTGTCCCAAGTAAATTATTAAATTGATCCAGAGGAGAAAAATAAAACTGCCGGCCAGAAAATGTGTGGAGGGAGAAAAACAGAATATCAGAATGAATAACAAGGGCCTACCAGAACCTCTAAGACTTAAAGACAGTTTTTATGGAAGAATGAGTCAAATTCGTGGCTAAACAATGCACCTGATCAGTTCTTCTATACATGAAACATCAAAAACAGGCTTTTACACAAAATATTTACTACATTTTTGAAAGGGTGTTCAATTGTATTTCTCTACGTCATTTAATTTCTTCAACCACATTGACGCTTCAATTACAAAGTAATTTGTTTTGATTTTCGTTTATGATGGCATTACTCTGGTTGTAAATGACATGAGATGTGGATTTTATGTCAGCAGCCCCATTAGATTTAAACTGATGAAAATGCTGACATGTTCAATACTGCTATCAGTTTTCAACACTTTTTAAAATAAACTTTTAAGATTGAGCATTTGTTTAAGAAAACCTTGTACTGTGATAAATGCATGAAAAACATGACTATTTACATCTCTATATGTCTGAATCAATGCACTGATTAAAATTATTAATCAAAAAATATACTTTATGTATATTTGCACCCCAAAACAGACTTGTTAAGTACCATTGCACTTTATTTTAGTTATTTTAGTTTAGTTTATAAATCTACCACCAGGGGGCATGTTAGAGGTTTACCCCAGCCCACGTTCACTCCCGTTGTTTTCTGAAGTGTCTTGAAGCATCTTGAATTGAAACGTAATATCAGAGCTTAACAAAGGAGAGTTACAAGCTCTTCAGCATAATCTGCGTGTACTGTAGTGGGAAAATTTAAGGTTACTATGACAACTAGCTGAATCTATGCATAGCAGCATTATGATTCTTGTGTGATGCATGAGCTCATGAAAAAGACTTCTGAAGGAGTTTCTCTGGCCTTAGCATTTGATGAAGTCATTAGCCTTAACATTACAATGCTAAGGCTAATGGCTTTATCTCTCATGGCTCATAGTGAAAGAAGACGTCTGCTTGCTGTCTGCTGTTTGTTCTGTAACCAAGTAGATTATCAAACTATGCGATTGTAATGAACCTCTCACTACAAAACTGTAAGCTGTGTTCTGCTCGAGGCTCTTGCTCCTGACTGCGTTCAGTGAGCAGAGACTTCGAACGCTGTAAAGCCTTCGAATAAATACCAATTAAGAATATATTCTTTCTCTGGTTCTTGAAACGGTTTTGCCTCACTCTTTGTTAAAGGAAAATTTCCACGACAGTACAAAATAAAAGGCATGTATTTTCAAGGGTAGATAACCGTTAATAATCAATGAATAGGTCAGGATAATGAATTTGTCTAATGCCCATAAGATAATGACATACCCAGACCAGACCGATTCCCCTAACTACTGCAAATGTTTTAATAGGGCTGTGACGTTATTTCCCACTGATGGGCAAAGATAGCAATTTGTTCTGATTAAAAGTTAACTACTGAGTCTATGCTGATGATTTATGAGGTCATTAGAATCCTTTACAAAGACAGGCGTTGTAAAACAAACAATAGCTGGCGTATGATCAATAGATGAAGTGTGATTCATTATGGTTGCAGTGTAATTAACAGTTTCAAGGCTGATTTTTAACATTTGTTGATTTCAGGTTGACTGAAAAACAACAACAAAAAGTTTTCCTGAACAACATTGATGGTTTTAAGATTACATCACCTTTGAGAAGATGTTTACGCACTATTGTAAAGTCTGTCTCTCTTATAATACTGTCTAACAGATGATTTAGCTTTCGTTATTCCAAGCTCAGACAGACACACTAGCGTTTCTTTGCTACACTGTAAAAAAAGTCAGTAAATTTACGGTACAAAACTGTAAAAAACCAACAGTTTTTGACCGTCGTATCCAAAAACATTGCATTACCGTAGAAATTACATGGAACTACCGTAAGTCGAAACTGCAAAGAAAGTCAGTAAATTTACGGTAAGAAATGGTAAAAGACCAACAGTTTTTGACCGTCGTACCCAAAAACATTGCATTACCGTAGAAATTACATGGAACTACCGTAAGTCGAAACTGCAAAGAAAGGCAGTAAATTTACGGTAAAAAAGTGTAAAATGCCAGCAGTTACTGACCAGAATATTCACAGCATTATACTGCCGTAGAAAATACATGGCATTATCATAACTGAATAAACATATATCCTAAATAATTGTGACAGTCACGAATGTAGAAAATACAGAAATATAGTGTAAAAATATAAGTAATTGTAAAGTTCTTAAAAAATTGTAATATTGCCAGCAGTTAATTACCCTAAACTTAACAGTAGCAATCAGCCAAAATTACAAATTTTGCTGATGTTTAGATCTACAATGTAAAAGCGTAAACAAGACTGCAAAATAATTTTTTACAAAGAACAGAATGCTGGTGTGATATTTTGGTTTCTTTTTTAATAATGCCTTTAATACACCAAACTGAAATCTCAGCAGTAGACCAGGCATCGATCTGGCGATCCACCGATTGCAAAGCAAACTCCTACAGCCAACGCCACCATCATTTATGAGAGCATTTGATCATTAACATTAAGAGAACTGTATGTTAGCCCCTCTTGCTTGAATGAAGCTGAAGTTGGTTTCCAATTGCTGCTTCCAATTTGGGAAATGGCTAAAGGGCAATTCCACCTAATTTTTCACTGCAATCAGCATCTTTAATTTACTCTAGCTAAAAAACTACAACACCTAGACTCTTCAAATCTGGACTAGATTATTCTCAACTCATATCAGAATATTTAAAACCAAGTGTGGGATTTGTAAAACCTTTATCTGATTTGTGAAACTTCAATAAAGAACAATTCTAGTGTTATCCAAAATCATACAAGTTGTAAAGTCACCCATCATTGAAGTTTCACAAATCCCACACTTGGTTTTGAATATTGTGCTATTAGTAGAGAATAGTCTAGAGCAGGGGTCCCCAAACTTTTTCCTGCGAGGGCCACATAGCTGTTCCTTTCTCTGCTCGGGGGCCGGTCTTAGTTTTTGGAGAAAGATACCTTAGAAACTTATTGTCGGCGGGGGGGGGGGGGGGGGGCTGTTCTGTCTTTGAAACTGTCGACGGGGGGGGGGGGGGGGGGGGGGGGGGGGGGGGTTGCTGACTACGACACATTCGCGGTCGCTTTTAGATAGATTTTTACCCAGAATGGAAATGGAAAAAACCGTGAGTGAAACGGTGACTGGGACTGACTAGTATATATTTGAGGGAAAGTTAGTTTAACATCTGCTCAAGAGCCCCCTGGTGGTTGAAGAGAAATCCACAAACCAGAAAATACAATATATGAAAAAATACACTGAATGCTCTCTGGTATGAGGAGGCGGGCCAGATCCGGCATTGCCAGACCAAATGACGCAGGCCGTAGTTTGGGGACCCCTGGTCTAGAGAGTTTTTCATTTTGTAATTGTGATAAATAGTAGGGTTTACAGTAAATGGAGACTGTTATTTGTCATGTAAACAAATAATTATCTAGTTTGCATTGCTGCTTGATCCTTCAGCATCAGCAGCAAGATTCTTTTAACTCTGTTCCTGTAGTGGTGTCCTGAACTCAACACAGTAAAGTCACTGTGCTAACTAAGGTTGCTAACTAGGGTGCTGAGAGCCCAGTAGGCCTGGTCCTTGTCAAGATGCTGCTACTGTCTTTGAAATCAAATTTCTGCTATTTTTGCACGTTCAGGAGGAGAAGGGCAACACATCACAGGTGAGTCCCTTTCACGGTTTCAACTGAAGTTAGCTAACTTTAACCAACTGACAAAGAAATGTGTAGTTTCTGAGCCATGCTGTTTATGTACATGCACTGCAGCTAGATATTTTTACTATATGGAACATTTAATCTTCACAGATGCAACACTTCCATTAATGTTTCTGTAGGAACGGCTGCATAGATTATATTTCTGGTCTACTTCAGACTACATGTGCTTAAAGTTATTGTTAATGGCAGAAGCAACTTTTTCCAAGTTTGGTTCAATAATTAATTTGAATTACTTTGAGTGTGAAATGTTCATGCATGCAAGTTAAATCTCTGAAGAACATGTTAGCTTTTGTTTCAATACTTTGGTAATACTTAGAAGTATAAAGCTTGGCATCAGAGATATTATTTAATATTTTCCTTTGACCTCTTGACTCTCACACCCAAAATACTTGCACTAAAGTCACTGGGTCCATGACAGTTGAAGGATTTGAAGATAAGAGAATTTAAATATTAATATTTTACAGCTTTTCTCAGTTTGGGTGCATCTCTCAGAACAGAATTGAAATTCTTAAAACTACCTGTTCAATCTTCAAATTACTGTGTCACTTCTGCACATCAAAAAAATTAGTTTTGCAAGTTTTGCTTTTGTACATCATGTAGCTGGTTATGTACACTTCTATGCTTTTATAATTGTAATTTGCTTTTATCGTCTTGATCAAAATATGTTAACCCTCCTGTTGTCCTCGGGTCAAAATGACCCGCCACTGTGTTAAACCCCCCCCCCCCCAAACAATCCCCTAAATGTAATTTTTTTAACTTGAGATTTTAAGACTTTTCCTAGATTGGCCCAGACAATAGAAAAAGTTCAGTGTTGCTTTTATTCTCATTTCCATGTAAGCTGTACAAAAAAAGGTACAAAGATGGTCTTCAGGTCAAAATGACCCGTGAGGCAAATGGAGTTGAAATCAAGGTCACAGAGTTATTTACAAACCATAAAATGTTACAAAGTTTTAGTTGTGTCTCAGATCAATCAGTAGCAGAAGTGAGCAGAGAGTGGAAGGCCAATTTTCCGAGCCACAATGCCAGTCAAACTCTTTCACACCTACTCAAGACTGATGCGATTTGATGACCGTGAATCAAGACCAGCAAGACGTATGACAGACAAACTTGCAGCCATAAGAGAGGTATGGGACAAGTGGGTGGAGCGGTTGCCCTACCTCTACAATCCAGAGCCTGATGTAACAGTGGATGAGCAACTGGTTCCATTTAGAGGTAATCTGTTTTCATATTTGTAATAAAAGTGATTTTCACTATTGATTTCTTTGACTGTTTTCTGTGACACTGATACTAATCACTGATGCTAATGTCTTTTGTCCAAAGGTTGTTGTCCTTTCCGGCAGTATATGCCCAGCAAGCCAGCAAAATATGGGATCAAGTCATGGGTGGCTTCTGAATCAAGCTATGCTTGGAAAATGCAAGTCTATACTGGGAAGTCAACCAGTGGATGCCCAGAGAAGAACCAGGGGTTGCGAGTTGTGCTTGATGTGACAGAGGGACTGAGGGGTCACAATGTGACATGTGACAATTTCTTCAACTCTTATGAACTCGGACAGCAGCTCCTGAAGAGGAAGATCACCATGGTTGGTACAGTTCAAAAGAACAAGCCTGAGCTCCCACCTGCACTGCTTGGGTCAAAGGAGAGAGAGGTCTTCTCCTCAAAGTTTGCCTTCACACCCACCACCACTCTAGTTTCCTACCTCCCAAAGAAAAACAAGAATGTAGTTCTTCTGAGCACACTGCACAAAGACGGCGACATTAGTGACCGTGAGGACAGGAAGCCAATCATCATCCTGGAATAAAACCGAAACAAAGGAGGTGTGGACAACCTAGATAAGGTGATTGGAGCATATAGCTGCAGAAGAATGACTGCCCGCTGGCCCCTGGTCATCTTCCACAACATCATTGATGTGTCCTCCTACAATGCCTTTGTGATTTGGATAGAGATCAACCCAACCTGGATGTCTCATAAGCACAACAAGAAGAGGGTGTTCCTGGAGCAGCTAGGAAAGGCACTTGTAACTCCACTCATTGAAAGAAGGAAGCATGTCCCCCACACAGAAGCCTCAGCAGCAGTTGTGAAAGCTATTCAGAGTGCAGCAGCTCCTGATCAACCTGAGGATCCATCTACCACAGCCACTTCCTCAGCTAAGCCAAGTAAGAGGAAGAGATGTCAGTTCTGCCCTCAGACTGTAAAACACATACTGTGTGCTGCAGGTGTAAGAAATATATCTGCAAAGGCTGTGCACTTGCATACTGCCCTACATGTGCCAATTAGTTGAATGGGTTATGTTATTTGTCATATTTTTGTATTGTACATCCTCTTGTTCACTGGAGAAAAGTAAAAGAAAATTAGTCACTGTGATGAATAAAAATGCATTCGAAACTCATTTTGCACATTTTTTTTCTTAAGCTATAGAAATTCAAGTGGAGAGGGAAAAGTCAAGTATTCACACATTTTGTGGTGAGTGACAATATACAAGATAGAATTTGGTGTTTAAAATTCAATTAAGCTGCTTATATTGGGGGTTTATTGAAGACGGGTCATTTTGACCCGGAGGATAAAGGGTGTATACAGAAAATGAGGACAACAGGACAACAACGTGTCTGTGTTGAATTCTCAACTTCCAAAATAGCATCAGTTCATTGTGTAAGTCTTAACATGCATAAGTCTTAAAGTTGTCATAATGTGAATCATATATTAATTAATTTATATTCTATTATTTTCTAAATCTGTCCTGAATTGGTAAATTGCTCCCAAGTGAGTCCTGAGTTTCTCTAACAGGTCAGTGTATGAACCATTAGCTCAACCAACGATCAACCAGTTTTCTGAAACAGATTGGAGGTGCATCTTGTGAACCATCAGTTGGCAACATTATGCTCTATATAGTCAGAACACAACACAATGTTACATGTCTGAGAACTGATGAACAAGTATCTGGGCAGAGTGAACAGCCAGAGAGAAGAAGAGGAGTGAGGCTGAGGAGGAAATAGTTGGGAGGAAAGCAGAAGAAGAGTCAGAAGAGGCTGAGGACATCTGCCAGTTTCCATCAGTCCAACATCAGGACATGGCTGAGACCCACAACATGATGCTGATGGAGGTCCTCCCACCCTACTGTTCATTCCTTAACCCCACTGAGGAAAAAAGATTCCTCAGTGGAGTTAAGGAACAAAGTGACTATGGAAATTAAAATGTAATGTAATTTCTACAGCACTGTACAGTTTTCCTTGAGGAGATTGTCCTGTGGCTCCTTTTCTACTTTTTTTGTTCTCTGCATTTCTGTCTTTTTCTTTCTGAATCACCATGGCATGGTCCATGAATAAATTATAGCAAAAGCGTAAATCAGTGTTTCTCAATCCTGGTCTTCAGCGTCACCCTGTCCTGCAGGTTTAGGTATTTCCCTTCTGCCACACACCTGAATTGTATCTCTGGATGATTAACAAGCTTCTGCAGTACTTGATTGTCATCCAATCATTTGAATCAGCTGTTCTGGAGTAGAGGCACATCTAAAACATGCAGAGCAGGGGGGCGTTGAGGACCAGGGTTGAGAAACACTGGCGTAAATGATCCTTTTGTAGTCTCTTCTCATGACTAATCGATTTGACTGTCTTATCTGTACATAGAGAGACTATAACTTATTATTTTGAGTCACTGATATGTTAACAGACAGGATTTTAAGAGCTGAACTAAGGATTTTGAAAGCAAACAAATGCTATTTTTCCTGTTTCTACAAATTGTTTTGAGAAATGCGCTTACTGTTTTGTAAATGCCAACAATGACTCGAGAAATGCACCAAAAGTGACTGAGAAAAACTAACCTAGCATAAATTGTCTCAGCTGTATCAATTTGTTTGCCTGTATGAAAAGTGTTCACATTTACAGCTTTGTTTCTGCTAGCTTGCAGGAAATGTAACTTACATAAATGGTTGAAGACAGCCTATTGGCCTTCATGAGACTCAGATAAATGGTGAGTATCTATTTCATAAATTGCCTAAAACAGTTATATTTGTTTTTATTTGTTTTTTGTTTGTGTATTTTGTCTGGTTGCAGACCAGAGGATCACACCTGTTGACAACAAACAAAGGTTTAACTACTGAATTTTCAGTCAGAAATGATCACACCACCTGGTTGAAGTACCTGTGTCCATATGCAAGTCAACAAAGGTGAAACAAACATTTAAGCGAATAAGATGTTCATGTAGTGCATCTTTCTAACTTTTTCTTTTTGTTTTCCAGCAGAGAGGAAACACCCGATTGACAACATGCGAGTCTCAATTTCAACCTGTGACTGGGAAGACTACAACCATCCTGAGCAACGTCTGATCTCAGCGACTTGTGACTCTCAACCCAGAACAAGAATCCTTTTATCACCATTTTGTCTTCTACAATATGTTATCTCTTATGTGGACACATACTGTTTGTTTTGTTTTTGTTTTCCAGATCTCAGTAATACCGTGAGGAAACTGGACATAAAATAGAATCAGTTCTTTTTTTAACTTGACTTTTTAAATAGAAATTGTTTCTTTAAGTGGATTACTCGTAATCTGTATTTTTGTTTAATTAGAAATTATTTTCTTTATAACTTTCTGTATAGAAATGCTTGACAAGTTACACTTCCTTGGTTGTTGTACTATAATTTGTATGGTAAAATTCTGGTAGGAACAGAGACCAGTAATTTACCATAAGTTTTTTTTGGGGGGGAGGGTTTACAATAAAATGTCAATATATCATACAGTCTGGATGTGTTTTTCACTCATGTAGATATTATGCCTCAGTCAGCATGACCGTATTTACTACGGCAAAACCACATTTTATTTTTTTTAAAATATTTTAGGAAGTACGGTATTTTACCGTATATTAAAAATACGGTAAAATCCTGCATGTACAAAATACGGTGAAAAACTGGCAGCTGTGGTTGCCAGAATTTTACCGTATATTAAAATTACGGTAAAATCCTGCATTTACAAAATACGGTGACAAACTGGCAGCTGTGGTTGCCAGAAATTTACCGTATATTAAAAATACGGTAAAATCCTGCATTTACAAAATACGGTGACAAACTGGCAGCTGTGGTTGCCAGACTTTTACCGTATTTTAAAAATACGGTAAAATCCTGCATTTAGCAAATACGGTAAAAAACTGGCAGCTGTGGTTGCCAGAATTTTACCGTATTTCAAAAATACGGTAAAATCCTGCATTTAGCAAATACGGTAAAAAACTGGCAGCTGTGGTTGCCAGAATTTTACCGTATTTTAGAAATACGGTAAAAAACTGGCAGCTTTGGTTGCCAGAATTTTACCGTATTTTAGAAATACGGTAAAAAACTGGCAGTTTTGGTTGCCAGACTTTTACCGTATAAAGACGGTAAACTTCTGGCAACTCAGCTGCCAGTTTTTTACCGTAAAATGAGGCCGTTTTTTTTTACAGTGTACTAATAGTCGAGCAGTTGAGGAATTGTTTGAGCATTCTGCCATAAATATTTATAATCAGAAAAATCAAACGGTGCTTATTGCTTTTTATTCTGAGATGGAACAAAATGCAGTTCCATATTTACATCCTTGCTAAAAGTTTTTGATTACACTTTGAAGCCCCCATCTGAAAAAAGTGAAGTGCTGCAGACCAAAAACAACTTTAAAAATTCAAAATTTGTGTTTCTGATTGAATAGTGCATTTGAATTTGCTGCTGTAGGCGCATTGGGCTCTGGGGCTTTTTTACTTTTTCTTTGTTTTGTTTTTTTAAATTCTGTGATTGCATTATAATTGCTAAGGATTCTTTTCTAAAAGCTCATTAGGTACACTTTGAAAACCTGCAGCTTCCTGTCGTCTGAATATTCAAAGGCGTTCTAATGACCGTGCCACAGCAGCAGAGTTTACGGTCTTATGATTGCTTCCTTCCTGATTCAAGGCCATGCATTAGCAGGCAGAGATGGGCTCGAGTGCATTGCAAAGTATTACCTGATAAGGAAGGGAGACAGCGGCATTAGTGAAGGAGGTAAAAGTGAAAGTGACTGAGAGAAAGAGCAAAAACCAGCTAAGCCTGTTTATCTTTTTTTCCCCCCGCCAACTCAAAAAAGACACTCTTTATGTTTACATGCCAGCAGCACTGCATGACAGAACATGATCATTAATCTTGAATTCCCACGCTTTGAGTTTGTTAATTATTCGGGCACCAAATAAGTAGGATACTATGCTTAAAACAGCAGAATTGATAAAAGTCCAAAAGAAAGCAGAATTCTTCAACATAATCTGTACATTTTATATATAAAATAAATCATAAAAATGTCTTTACATACATAACATACAGTTTTCATATATAATGTAACAAAATACATAATTAGGAACAGTGGTGCACTATCATCAGAGCCAGTCCAAGAAGAGTTTGATTTCCAGGTGATATTATTTACCAAATAAATAGCAGTAAATAAATCGTGGAGACGAGATTCTTTTACTCCTTCACAGTCAGGAAAAGAAGCATATTGTTATCTGCATAGCTTGTGATTAGTTTGCATAACACATCAAATGTGGCTCCGGGAACAGACATCAGTGGCAAACTTGTATATTTTCCACCAACAAATATACATTGACAATTAAAACAGAGCTGACCGCTAGTCTGAAGGTCTTATGCAGCAGCTCAGTTCACTTATGCCTCCGGCTGGCACAGTATGATTGAAAACTTGTGTTTAAAATCACATAGAAATTTTAAAAAATGTACACACAGCATTTGAAGAGTCGTTCTATATGAAAATATACGACGTGTCATTATGCTAGCTCAAACAAACGTTGAGGACTTGTCCAAATGTGAACTCCTGAGTGACATCAGGCTTTTTCGACCTGGAACAGCGGGATGCGATTGCTTCTATTTTGCTTCAAGCGCCGAAGTTTCCCATGACTTGAGCGTTTTTTTGGTCCTGAAATAAAAAAAAGAAGAAAAAGTCCAGGTTCTTGTTAGTGTAGCTCACATGTCTGATGATAGCTGACTTTCTAAAACTCCAAACTAGAAAAACAGGACCTCTCAGAGATAGATTTTGTCTGGTGTTCTCTAGGTCATATGATAACAACTGGCTTTAGGATTTGATTTTGGAGGTCGAGGAGAGAATGTTTTCAGATACTGCGCATTTTTAAACCCTACTGATAGTTAGATCATCTGAGCTGACTTTTACTCTTCTTCCCTCTGACTCATTTCAAACCAGAGCATAGGTCTGAGATGCGCTGCTCTGATAAATGCTTTAAGTTGAACTGTGGCTGGTGAAACTTCCAACACACGCGACACTAATTCACCCCTTCACACCTTGAACACACACGTCCACACAGCTCTGCCGTGACACAAAGTTGTTGCTGCTTCCTCCGCAGCCCGAGTAGACAAACTCCTCGCACATCTTGGTGGCCGTGTTGTAGTAATACCGAGTTATAGAGGCCGAACACTTCCCTTTGTCCAGAGGGTCCAGACAGAGCACAGGAATAGCTGTGAAACACACACACACAAAACATAATTGAGTTGGCTGCCAATTGAGTTGGCTGCCAATATATATATATATATATATATATATATATATATTTTAAATTTATGAAATCTTACTAACTTTTTTTGGGACTGCAGTACTCCAGGCAAGAGGGGAGGTCGTTAAAGCGATTGGTGTTTCCACCACATCCCCCATAGTAAAAGGACTCACACTGCATAGTGGTCATGTTGAAGAAATAGCGGGGAAAGAGGCCACGACAATGACCCGCCTCTTTGGGAAACCTGCAGATTTGAGGAATCTCTGTAAGGAAGAGTAAGGAAAAGAAAAAAAAAGAGTTGTTTAGAATTTAAATCACAGAATATATAGGCTACACAAGTATATCAGATAACTTACTAAAAGAGTAATGTGAGGATCTCTGCAGGTTTCACTTATGGAAAGTTATAGAAAATGCAATCACAACCAAAAGTGACTTTCAAAGGCATTTGGTCCTGCTGTAATTTGTTCAGGGGTATCTGGATAAAACCAAGAACTACACATGGGGGGGTTCTTAACTTTATGAGGTTCTTTCACATTAAAATCTGAAGACATATTGAAGACTGGAGGTGTAAATTGTGATTTTGAGAGAAGCTGTTCATACACAATAGTTTTTTCATAAATTTTAACAGTTTGAAATTACGCTGTTGGTCTTACAATGAGAAGAGATCTTACTTGGAATTCTGAAGCATGCCTTTTGGCATTCCTGATAACTATTGAAGTTGTTGGCATTTCCCTGGCAACCTCCATAATAAAATATCTCGCACTTCTGGGTAACGGTGTTGTAGTAATAGCGCTCGATTTCTCCTCTGCAGGGACCATTTTCCACTTGAAGCAGACACGCGCCTAGAACAAAACAAGATGAAGTTATTATTGCGCCAATATGCAAAAAAATAAAATAAAAAGACGGAAAAGTTCGCTTTAACATAAGTCCGGTGACAGACATCGTTTTAAAACCTCAACTTTCAGGGTGAATATGTTACCTTTACTTCGTGACAACGCCAGACTGCTGGAAAATGATGCAAATAACGTAAAAAACGCGAGCAAGGCAAACTCCATTGTGCGAGCAGTTATTAGTCTTTTGCCCTCTATCAGTGCCGACCACCCCACTCAGTTCAGGCTTTATAGCCACGAAGAGCTTCCCATGGGGGGGCGGAATTTCAGGGCGGGGTCGAGGATGTTGTGACTCATTTCAACACAGGCGAAATCCGTGATTAATAAATTTGTGACATAAGAGACGTTTTGCGTCGCAATATTTGCGAATAGTGGGGTTAAAGTTGTGACTAACGCTGTATTTAACCGAACTGAGAAAAAAAATAAATATCTCTGAGTAGGTTCTAAAAGGTTTTGTCTAAGGACGCTGATGATGATAATAAGCCTAGTATTAAGATAATAAGAAATATTTATTAGCAAATATAAAAATAAATATTAATGTATTATATTCTGAGAAGTCATTTTTCACCCAAACCCTTGCCTGACCTATAGTCATTTGCTTGTCACCTGCAGCCACCTTCAACCATTCCTTCAAGGAACCATTATGTCTTGCTTTACTAATTAAACTCTAGTTATACACAACTCTATTTATTACCATTCAAAGTCAACATTAATAATAACTTGTCAAATCTGATCAATTTGCTGCTACTGTCACCTCAAACCTCATTTGCCCCCTAAATCCATTTCGAACCCATTAACAAGTAATTTTGTGCTCATGTTTTGACAAAGCAAAAGGGAAATTATTTGTACATATCCTGAGATAAACAACCATTAGGTGCTCAAAACTCTCATACGTTACTTGTATGTCATTTTTGAATGAAAACTATGTAGCCCTGTCAACTCTCAGAGACCTCCTGTTGATATTTATTACATTTCATTACAACAAATTATGAGGAGAATGTAGGAGACTACTTTAAGTCGTATGTTGTCAAAACAAAACCAACAAAACTGCAAAGGTATGAAACAGTACTAGGGCAAAATGATCAGCCTGTGATATTGCTGATGGAAGTTCAGTTTACTGTGTCCTCAAGGGAGAAGGTGGATGACTAAGGGGAAGGTGAGGTCATCACCATGAGAGATCAATAAAGTTGCTGATAACTTTCCTAGAAGAAGATTGCATTAATTGGATGAGATTGACCAAGAATGCTGAAGAAGCCACACCTTATGAGAAAGTCATGGTTGATGATGGATCTGTGTAATATCTCGGAGAGGACTATAGGTCAACACCCATAAAGTGACAACACAGGGATGTGGTCCCAACACTTCCCTGGAAAAGTACATTTTAGGATGCTGGAAAGGCGACAAACTGTTGATGTAACAGGAAAACAAGAGTGGCTCTTTTTTTTCAAGGCCATCCAACTGTTGACCAGAACTTCACCCTTGCAGAGTTGCCTTTGGGATCATGGGGGTCTGGTTTTCTGGTTCACATATGTCTTGTGAAACTGAAGAAGGATTTCAACCATGCCCTTGAGGCATTTTGCCTCAAGGGCATGGTTGAAATCCCCTGTCGGATATATTTGGGCCTCATATTTGGTCTGGAATAGTAAAGAAAAAAGATAGAATAAACGAGAAGATATAATTTCCCAGTACGTCTACAATCAAAGTCTTATCTGTGGTCATGAGATATGGATCAATACCAGATCCCAGATACAAATGACTGAAGCAAACCTTCTCCATGGCATGGTTGAACTGAACCTTAGAGATAAAATGAGTAGCTTTACCATCTGAAGAACAGGTCCTCCACTCAAACCAAGTCAGATGTGGTGGTTTCGGCATCTGATCAGGATGTCTTCTTGGCATTTGCTGTCTGAGTTTTGTATTGGCATGTTCCATTAGGAGAACAACTTGGGGACAGACTCAGAAAATCCCTCCTGAACCTGGAAACACCTTGAGAACACCAGAATGAGCTGGAGAATAATGAGATGTAACACCTATGACCCCGTATTGAACAAGTGGAAGAGAATGGATAAATGACTAACCTATTTTTTCTGGCCTTACTTATACCATTAATTTGACACAAATTTCTTGATATACTCTAGCTGTTGATAGATGTGACATGAAAAAGTGCCATGCCGTCATGTTTAGACCAGTGATGCGTCTCCACCTTGACAGGTAAAGGCTAAATACAGATTAGCCGTCTTATCAAAATGACCTAATACATAAACACCACCCACTACCCCATATATCTGACTCTGAGGAACCTTTGGTCAAACAAGCTCAAATTTTGATTCAGTCTGTAATAAACAGTTTACAGATTAAAATGCTTCCAAGTCAAGACTGGTCAAACAAACACCTGTGAGGAATCCTCTCCTTCTTTGATGCTGTTCCAGAATAACGGACATGATCATTCAGTGGGCCCTTGTTTTAATCAGATTAGCAGATTAGAAATGTCGGTGCGGATTACTTTATAACCCAGATTGAGGGAGAGGAGAGGGATTGTTCAGTAGGATTTTGGTGGTGAAGGACCGCTTCCTGTGAGCATTGGTGAGTACCCTCTTTTTCTACAGGTAGACTTGTGCTATAGTTGAAATGTTACTGAGAATCCTCAAGCCAAGATCTCGTGTTTGTCATGTTGAGTGAGCATCACGTTGGCTGACCTTTTTTTTTTTTTTTTTTTTTTACAGAGAATGCCAGTCATAAATGTGGAGGACCTGACGGACAAGGATAAGGCTGTAATGGAAGTAAACCAACTCAAAATTGAAGTAAAGCTTGAGAGGTGGTTGGTAGGTTTTTCTTACCCCTATCATTTCTACTTATAATTTCTGCATGATGATGATTTTAATCTAAACAAACAAGTTTGCAATTGATTTACTAGGAAAAATTTCCTAAACTCACATTTCCACGTACCTGTCTGATTATTTTAGACATCTAAATGCTGTGAGGAAATCAAGGAGTACATTCAGGCTGGAGTGGAGGAGGACACCCTCGTCAAAGGCATTTCAGAGGAGAAGAACCCCTTCAAGGAGAAAGGTGGCTGTGTCATCTGCTGAAATGGACCTGAGGAGCTTTTCCTATCTCAGATTAGTACCCAAGGACATTCTCCCTCCCCTCGTAAAGTGGATTTGCAGACTGAGAAGACTAGAAGGACACAGTAAAGACAGGAGTTATACAACTGCACGAGCTACCCTGTAAATGAATTCACCATTTTTTGGGGGCAGATTTGTAGCCTTACAATTTCACCCTTTGAACAGATGCAATAAATAAGAGATTTTGTTCTGCACGAGTTCCAACAACAATGCTTCCCTCTCATGTGATGTATATAGTCTGAGTAAATGGGTCTGTGTGTTGTTTCATGCACTGAAGCAACTGTCATTAAACGTGCATGTTGATAACTCAGTCTGTCTCTGTGATTACCTTTGGGGTTTTTCAAGTTCAACAGTAGGAGATGTGTAACAGATTTGTCATAACGCTATCAGCATCGTGGACATTACATACATTAACTTTGTGCAAATATACATTACAAGAAATGTATATGTCATTGTTTAGCTAATGATGGTATTATTCCTGGACAGTAAAAACATAACTAACTTGTATTTTTTTCTGTAGTGCATAATTTTTTTTAAGTTCAAATCTAAGGACACATAAATTACAGTATTCTGTGATTTATTAGATAGATAGATAGATAGATAGATAGATAGATAGATAGATAGATAGATAGATAGATAGATAGATAGATAGATAGATAGATAGATAGATAGATAGATAGATAGATAGATAGATAGATAGATAGATAGATAGATAGATAGATAGATAGATAGATAGATAAACTATTTTTAAAAAAAATCTGTTTTCTACGTATATATCGAATATAGAATATATATATGAATAAATATGAAGGAATATTTCCTTAAGTTATGAATCTCGGCACAAAGATAGATTACAAGTACTTTTTTGTTCACTGAACTCTCACCGTTTCCCACTAACAGTTTTGTACACACAAACCAGTGTGCGCATGCGCAAATTGCTGAACGTCAACAGTGATGGCGCTACGTGAAGGAGCTCTGCGCGTAAAGATGCTGTTCTGCAGCCGCAATTTGTACAAATTCGCCTCTTTTTCAGGTGCTCGCTTGCTTTCCAAGCATGTGTCCTCTCAGTCTGTATCGCCCAAGCCCGCAGAGATCGCGGATGACCATTTAATCTACACACAAGAGCACTTTGCGTTGAAGGAGGCCCTCAGGAAGGTACGCAGGTTTGCTAACATCCTCATTTTATCACAGTTAACCTAAAGGGCAGGTAGCAAGTCAACGCTGACATAATAGCGTGACTACTTTGGATGTGACCGTTAAGTGTTTAATCAACTTGTTCAACACAAAAAGCGTTAAAAGCAAATAAAACTAAAGCCAAAAACTAGGTGAGAGGTCAAAGTTAGCTTGTTTTGATTCCTCCATTGCTTGATTGTGTTCATATTTGCAGCCTCACTGTCCTTCACTGCAGAGATACAAAACTCCCTCGGCTAAATATTTTCTCATTGCTGTCTGAAGGTAGTTTAACAAGTACGTGTGCGTATTTCTGAGTTGAGGAAGGAGCAACACGGAGGCTGCACAGTTCAACAAACACGGTTACTGTACAAAAGACTGTTAATTATTTCTCTTGTATGTTTTATCGTGTGACACTATTATTTGCAGGGTTTATTATTACTATTTATGTATAGTTATTATTTACATTCTCATAGTCAGACATTAACACATTAAGTTTATTTGTGAAAGGGTTTACAGACAAATTCTCATAATTTGTATTTGTTTATCTTTATAGGAAACCACACACACACACACACACACACACACGCGCGCGCGCACACACACACACACACACACACACACACACACACGTGCCCTTATATGTATGGCTGAACCTCCAGAGCTAATTAAAAACAAGTAAAGCTCAATTCTGGACTTGGACATTCTCTTCTTTCACTAACTCAACATATATAACTGAACATATATATCAGCTGTTCTAACCCGACACCCTGGAGTGATTGTTTATCCACAACTGAACCAGCTTCAGTCTTCATTACAGTTACAGTCTGACAGCCGCTTCTCATGACCCTCGTCTTGGTTTCAGCTACGCTGCTGCTGCTGTCTTATACAATATATATCTACCTGTCCTCTAACTCCTGCATGTTTAATCTTATGTCTTTATATTTCCAGAACATGACATGAAACATGCAGGCAATCATGGGAATGGTTGAGGTCTGAATGTTGAGGGCGTCAAATATGATACCACAAACAGAATATTTATTTATATTTGGCACATCTGTGTGGTTACTCCTACACTTGGCTATTTGCCTTATATGCTAACTTGAATTGACATTTTAATTACAATTTAAAAGGCAAGCTAAGTAGTTTGGATGCAAAGAGACTTTTGTTTTTATAAAGTAAAGGTTTGAGGCCCAGTCGGATGATGTTTTGGTGTTTTTCCGTATCCAACCTTTTCAGATAAGGACGGGATGTCTTTGATAAAAGGTTTCATGTCAACAATGGATGTCATAAAATAAAGTGAATTTCTTTAATCTGATCATATTGTCTGCAAATTGGGCTTTCCAGCTATACATTTTATCCACTAATAGGAGCTCAGTTTAATAAGTTTATTTTAGTTCAACAGTTAGTCATGATTTTTTATATTTATTAGGAATCCAAACAGGAATAGAGCCACACGCAGTTCAGTGTAATTTAATTCTGCATATTGAATCAGCCTTTTGTGACTTTTATAATTGTTCAAGATGCGCCTATACTTTCTGACACATTATTATTGCTAATTATTTTTCTAAAGAAATAGGTCGACAACTAGTAATCAACGTGAGTCTTTTTAGATTTATTTTACCAGACAAAAAATGGAAATGGACTTCAATAATAGCAACAGGAGACCCAGGGGGAAGGAAGCAGAAATCTGGCATAAAGTCAAGGGAAGTTTTTTTGTCTGACTAAAGCTTTATTAGTCAGACAATAAAGGTTCATTCTTCCTCTTTCTTTTATTGAAGAATTTCAGAAGGCTGAAAATAGTCTAGCACTGGGGAATACTGGGAAGTATGTAAATGGGAAAAAAGAAATCCAGAACAATATGATGGCAATGCAGGAAGGGGACTTTGAGTAAGAATGCTTTATTTAAAAAAGTTACTATAGAGTAGTGCGTTTATAAATTACTTACGATTATTGATGTAGGAAATCCCCGGTCAATGCTGAAGGTTACAGTCAGAGTGCCAGGAAATCTGACATAAACATTAAACCATGAGCTTTCATAGCCCTGAACATGTCCAGGAACTGGGCAGAGCTGGGATTCTTAACAAAGCAGCTGCTGTGATGAAAGATGAACAACAAATTCCCCTGACATTATTCGGAAGCACTTAGTCATGTGTTGCTTTGCTTGGATGCAGCTAAAAATTTCCTGCAGCTTATCAATAAGTTCACCATTTATCACTCTAATTAGGGCAGCAGAGTTTTAAAGCTAACCTACACTGTAAAACAGCCGGCGGTAGGCTAAGTACAAAGAATATGTATATAAAAATATATATCCTGCTCATTAAGCCCTTGGAAACTACTTTGTTTTCAAGGGTTTGAAACCAAAATGATATAAAAATTGCACATTTTTTAACAGAAGAAAGTATATTTATTGGTTTTGTTTTCAATGAAAGCATTTAGGTCTCATCGTAGAATTTTGTGACAGTCATCATTGCATACCAATCCATTCTTAGTAACTAATAATAACATAATAATTGGTTAAAACATATTTGACAATATTAATATATGTGGTATATAAATATATTTAAGATAAAAATGAACGTGTTTTTAAAAAACCCCATAAAATAAGTGTTTCAGATTACTTCTAAATTATTTTGTGACAAGTATGTTCTTGCTATGCTAATTAGGATATCTTACACATATCCTCCAAAATCCCTAAATGTCCAGCCGTACTGTAAAAATATTTTTTAATGGGAAAATCCTGCCTAATTTCGTCATATCCAGAATATTTTGTCCAGTGAAAAGCATCGACTTTCCAAACAGCATGCTGAAATGCTTCGCAATGCCACGTTGATGACCACATATTACTAAGAGACAGCTCACTCATGTGAAATCTCCCAGCTATGTAGCACGAAATGAGCAAAATGACTTTTTTGAGGACATTAGGAAAGGACATCTAGGATTACTCCCTGATGACCTTTCTGTTTGGATTTCCAGCAGCTAGCCGTTCCTCCCTTTCCCTCCTCAGGATCTGAACTTTGAACATGGAGTGCAAGTTAAACGAGGGGGTTACCTGTGTTTTTCTTTTTGTTTTTTGTTTTAATATTCCCTCACAATTTGTTCTTTTCTTGTGGTCTAACTGTGATTTGCTGGTTTGGCATCTGTATGTTTTGGCAGTAATAAATGACTGTAGGCACATTTTGCAGTTTTGACAAAAATGCTGACTGCTGTCTGGAGGTGTTGATAAGGATTTATTAAAACATGGAAATAAAGTTATTTGGTTTATTTTTTACCATTTCGGATTCTAGTGGGTTAGCTAGCTTACAGGGTAAAGAATTAGTTTGATTTTTATAAGTTATTTCTTTAACAAAAAGAAATTTTTATGTTTCTCTTTTTTGTAAATGATTTTTTTTTTTTTGTCATCCGCTCAAGTACCAAGCCTACAGTCCCCTGCTTTGCCAGAAACAGTTCTATCTTTATAATTGTGATGGGTGTTCCTCCTTTGGGTTCCATACTGTAACTATCTGCATTTTTTGCAGCTGTAAATATTTCCAAACAGCCTAATTTATATTTCTTTTTAGCCAGAGAAAGTTTAGGAACCTTCTTTCAGCTAGTTGATCCACAATGTGTGGTGTAAGGCGATTTATAAAAATATTTTTCCTTATGAAATACTCTTGTTATTCTTACACGTCTGTAGCATTTAATTATGGTACAAACAAATATTTTTCCTGTTTTGAAGCCATAATTTTGGAAAATATTAATATAACATAATACTGGTATTCAAGCCAGTTTCTACATACCAATGTCATTACCTATAGTGTTCTTTATTTTCAAATAATTATTTATTACCCATCCAGATTAACTTGAACCTTTATTTTTGCTAGAATAAAATGTTAAAAAAATATGTATCACATCAAATGTTTTTTAACATTTTTTATTTGTTAAAATAAAATACTCGTCAGCATTTTATTTGTTAAAATAAAATACTCGTCAGCTTGTAGGGCTAAAAGGATAGTTGCTCCTTGATGCTTTTAGTTGCTTCTTTATTTTTCTAGAAGCTGCAACTTATGCTTTCTGGTTTCAGCAGATTCACTGTTCATGCAGATGGAATTTGACTAATATAATTTTCAATATAAATTCTTAACTGTGCGTACAAAGCTGAATTATTAAGATTACAATTGCCCCTTCTATATATAACAATTCTGTGAAAAACACATTAAAATGTTTTTTACTGTAACTGGGTGAATTCAGATCTGCTGAACGTCAAGAAAATGATTGGCCTCAGACACAATCAGCTCTAAAGTACAGATATTAGCCTTCAACGTCGCCATTTTCAAATGCCATGACATCCCCATTTTCCCAGTACTTATTTATGGTTGAAGACTCCCACAGAACCATTTCTGCAGGCAGCTTTTGCTGATATGCAGCAACTTGTCTCTGTTAGTGTTAAAAGGCAAGCTTGAGAACAGAAATATGCCACACAGAAAGCTTGATTAAAAATAACGATGCGTGTTTTTCTTGTGGTATTTTCTGTGGAGTGTCAATCACTTTTAGCTACATGGATGACATAAAACATTTTTATGCAGAAAGATCCTGCAAATTACGTACAAATAGCACTCTAGTTACTTGGAAAAACTGTTCAGACTTAATGCTTAATGTAACACA
Source organism: Xiphophorus maculatus (assembly GCF_002775205.1). Lineage (NCBI taxonomy): Eukaryota > Metazoa > Chordata > Actinopteri > Cyprinodontiformes > Poeciliidae > Xiphophorus > Xiphophorus maculatus. The sequence goes on along the minus strand of NC_036455.1, from coordinate 21,668,864 downwards.
GAGTGAAACACATGTCCAAGATTATTCTTCTGGATTGTTATTTGTGCTGCAGCTCATCGACCAGGAGATTAACCCTTATGTGGATCAGTGGGAAGCAGAAGGGACTTTTCCAGCCCACAAAGTCTTCAAGATACTGGGAAATGCAGGCTTTCTTGGAGTGAACAAACCAGTTGGTAAGTTGGCAGTAGTAGTAACACTGAGTCTTTAGAGTTCTAAAATAAATACTTGTTTTGATGCTAATATATCAAAAATGTCTTTATGAGTGTAGGATATTTTTTTATTGAAGTGTCAAAGGAAAACAGCTCTAGATCAAGAAGTTAGAAACAGGAGACGTTAAGTAATGAAGACCAATAATCAGGATTTCAAAACCACCAAAATAATAGGAATTTTTCTTATCATGGAGCATGATAAAACCTATTTACAAAATTTTTATTTTTATTTTTTTTGGAATGTGAATGGAAATTGCAGTTGTTTGATAAATATGGGTTTTAATATCATTAAAAGGTCTAAGTACAAGCTTTTAATGCTGGGTTGGGACCTGGAGCACTCAACATCGTAGCTGTTGAAGACAACCATTTTTTTTTAGGATAACTGCCATTCTTGAACATATTTCGCAGAGCTAGACAGGATGCTGAACCTTTATTAAAAAAAAGAATGTTTGATTAGTAAAAAAAAAATCCCATCTAATTCATGTCAAGTATGTAAAAGGAATCTTTGGCACAGAACTCAGTCCATTTGTATCCCTGTGAATTTAATTTGGAGAGCTCTACAAACCAGAAACCAGATTAATCATCTATGCCTCAGTCGACATGATAAATGCTCTGTACAGATTCTGTTTGTGACTCTGTTTCAAAACCTCCCTTGATAAATCCGTAACATGTCGGAAGCCTGGAAAATCCTGGTCAAAGCTCAGACGTTGCTTTGAATGATAACATCTTGAGCCCAGAAAGACAGATCGGAAAACCCATCAGTCAAAGATTATAATTTACATGCAGGTCCTCGATTCAGAAGAGTTGGATTCAGTTTTTAAAAAAAAGGTTTGTTGGCTCTAGTGGCCTTTATTTGAAAGTAGTTTGACAGGAAAAAGGGTGATGAGAGAGGGGGAAGACATGCGGCAAATGTCGCCAGGCCGGGAATTGAACCTCTGACCACCGCCACGAGGACTAAAGCCTTAATACGTGGGTCGGGCTTTGCCCCTGCGCCAATGTGGCACCCCTGGATTCAGTTTTTATCTAAATGTCTCTGTCACAATTTAAAACACCTGCTTCTGCATGCTTTATAAACCATTTCCACTTGTGTATGCAGTGTGGTTATGTCTTAGATGGAGGAGAGAATGGGATTAGGACAGTAAAAGACCACTGCTTATGATTTAGATGAATCAAAACTTCTGAATGTGTGGCTAACTATAAGCAGACTTGTTTCAGTGTTTTTTGTTTTTTTTTGTTCCTGCCGTAACAGACTGATGTCTCATAATAACTTTCACCTTTTTCTTATCCTTATGTCTGGGAGAAGATGGCAGCATAAATCACGGCCTTTGATGCAGAAAAGAACAAAGTATCTCACGGACAGTGTTGGATAGTGAGTTCTGAAGAGAAGATAGCATGGAGAGTCTGTAGGTCGGAGAGGAGGGAGGACGAAGGAATTAAAATGTGCTGAGCGCAGGAGCATTAGGCATTAGTTGAGAAGATTAGAAAGGAGGATCTGCCCAGTGGTAGACTATAGGAGAGATGTACCATATCACTGTCAATATGTTAGTGTAAAAATTAAGTTCAGGATAATCCTTTAAAACAGAACATTGAAATTTTTGTTGTTTTTAGACAATTTTTACTCAGTAAAGTTTCATAGTTCCTCAGGATGAAGATTGGAATATAGCTATTAAAAGAAGCCTACAGTTTGAGTAACATGGTGTTTATTATTGCTGCTCAGTGCAATGCTGATGACCAATCAAGCACATTTATGGAATGCTACACTGAATTAATTGATTTTGAAAGGCGGATTAATTGAGTGGGAGTAGGGATTTATGAACTGGTGTAATAGAGAAGTGATTCATGGAGTAGAATCACAAAAGCGCATGACTTACTCTGTTCAAAAGCAAGTTTGTTCAATAAATGGTAAATGAACTGGACTTTTACAAACTAGTCAAAAGACTTTTACATTAACTCACTCAGATTGATCCTATTGAGCCCAGAAAGTTTTTTATTGTTCTATTAATGTCATGACATATTAAAAGAGCATATAATGGCTCTTCCCTAATGGTGTCTACCTTCACACCAATAGATGTTCCTCATTGGTTGTCAGCTGGATCTACTCAGGTAAGGCCAAAGGCGGATATAACAATAGTACAGAAAAAAACAAATATCAGCCCTAATCTGTCTGTAGACTGATTTATTAACCCGCCTCTGCTTCTTACAGTTGGTCCCATTGGCCACCAAAAACAACCCACAATTTTCTATTGAAACTAGTTCAATAAGCAGAAACAAACAAATCATGGAGAACAGTACATATCTTCTTGATTAGGAAAAAGATTAGAAAAAACATATATAATGGACAAAAGTTATTGTACAAGTACTATTTGGTGTTATTTTATGGTTTTCTCCCATAAAATATCACCACCATTGAGAATATAATTCTGGTAACAAGTCTTACTTTAAAAGGTTAATCTGTTTTTGGAACAATGCAGTGCTGTGGACCAATCAAATTACATGCCAAGCTCATACTTCTGTGATTTCTTTAAATGTTTGAGCTTCACAGAGTATTGAATTTGCAAATCATTATGTACAAAGTTGAAATTATAAAGAACTCCTCAAATGAGACGGAGAGATCTTACTCACCCACTTGCGAAACCTCACAGTAGGTGATGGACACTTTAAAAAGATGGAACAAATTGGGGGAAAAAAGATTTTAAAAAATGTGGCTTATTTGCTCAATCATGTTTTCATAATCTTATCTTTTTTGGCATCTGTTTATAATGTTGGGAGCCTTCCAGTGTGCCTCAGTGATGAAGCTTGTACCTAGCTTTCCACTCAACACTACTGGTCAAAACACACAGGACAGGAAGTTTTTCTTACGCTCCCCACGTTGAGGGAGAAGCCAAAGATGACCCTCGGCTCTCTGCCTGTTTTCCTCTGCTTTGAGAACGAGGAAATCTGCAGATTATTGTATGGAAATGGCCATATCCTCTATTTGACAGATACGCCCTGGCAGCTTCCACATTTTCACTTTGAGTTTTTTAAAGTGCAAATGTTTAAATGAAGAACCTCTAATTGAGATTTGAGTTTTGCAAAAATCAAAATAATCTACAAAAATTCCGATCTCTACATGTGCAATTTGTGGACTCGCATCTAAATGTGTGCAAAAATCTTTTATATTTTTATTCAAGGTTAACAAAAATAAAAATAAAAAAAATATATAAACTTTTGGTCTGTACTGTATATTTAACTTTCAAAATATGACAGTTCAATTAGCTATATATACTCATGTTTCTAATGTCTGATCATTACCAGCTAAAATAAATAAAAAAAACACCTTTATATATTGTCCTTATCAGTACGATTGACTTCCTTCTATCTTATATGGAGCACCACCCTATATAAACCTATGGTGAGGAACAGCTGCTTTTCCAGAGAGACATATGTGTTTTGGGTCGACATGTGCAACAGAGCTCTGTTTGTTTTGCTTTTGCTCGCTGGCTGAACCAGACAGCCTGCTGTTTTGTTTAAAGCAGGGTAAACCTAGTGCCACCTTTGCTCACATCAGCCGCTGCAGGGCTTCCAGTGCTCAGAGACCTATCACCGCGCAGCTGCAACTGTTTCCTCTTAGTTTTGGCTACACCCAGCTCTCCCCTGTTTACTTATCTCACTTTATCTCCACTTCTTTGTGTCTCCAGTTGTTTGGCTCTATTGCTTTTATTCTCTCTCTTTAGTGGTCCACAGGATTGCTCTTTCTCTTTTTCTTATTACCAGTCTGACAGGTAATCAGAGTAGTGAGTTTCCTTTAAATTATATTCGATAAGCCCTTGCTTTTGTCGTTTATATGTAGTCAGTAAAAAACTAAGTGAAACCTTGTAACTTCCAACCACATGAAGGTTATCTGTCCAGAATGAGTAATGGTCGGCTCTCATTTGCTTGACCAGGCACAAAATCATTATTTTCACTTTCTACGGAAAGTGAAATTTCTGTGTTCAGCTGGGAACAAAAACATGTTTGAGTTTTATATCTACTCAGACTGAAAGCTGAAGTGATTTTATTTTTAGAGACTTTTTCCACTGATGAAATTGACAGCGAAATATTTAAAAAGTCATCTATCGTCTTCGCTGCAGACAGTCGGCGCTGCTCAAACTCAAAGGCTGCTAGAGAGATAAAACCTGCCCATTATCAAATAGGCTGCTTCATCTCAGCGGTGCATTTATGCAGCGCTCTCATGGAGCCATCAGTGGAAAAGTAGGCCAAACAGAAAAAGTGACAATCCCAATCGTATTGGCAGCTTATCAGAGTGTTCTGTTAGGTCCAAGGTGGTTTATTTGTATAACACATTTCAGCAACAAAAGCAGTTGAGAGTGCTTTCTATTATAAATACAGTACAGTAAAAAAGAGAAAGAAACAGCAGTAAACATTACATTTGATCAATTGCCATCATTCAGCAAATATACATCAAATGTATTTTATTTTACTTTATTTTTAAACATACAATTACATACAATCGAACATGAGGGCTAGGGCAGGTGGCATGTATTCACACTGATGGACATTACAATGTTACAGACATTTCACTGTTTAAAGTCACAAAAGGTAAGCAACAAGGAAAACTCCCAGGTGTCTGTCCGAGTGATGTGGAGTCACAAACATTATCTGTTACACACCTTTGGCAATAAAATGATCCCATTTTTCCCAAAGTTTCTCTCCTTTCTCCTTCTTGAGCCGCACATCAAATGTATTATTGATCAAAGTTATTATGGCAACTCTACACAGCTGGGGTTTTAGCCATGATTTAAAGGCTCTCGGTGTTTCAGCTGTTTTGCAGTTTTCTGGAAGTTTGTTCCAGATTAGTGGAGCAAGTGAATGCTGCTTCTCCACGTTTGGTTCTGGCTCTGGGGATGCAGAGCAGACCAGAACCAGAAGACCTGAGAGGTCTGAAAGGTTGTTTCAACAACAGCAGATCTTTAATGTATTTTGGTGTGAAGCAGTTCAGTGATTTATAAACTAACAGAACTATTTTAAAGTCTGTTCTTTGAGCTACAGAGAGTCAGTGGAAGGACATTAAAAATGGGGTGATGCTCTCTATCTTATTGGATTTACCGAGAATGTGAGCAGCAGTATTCTGGATCAGTTGCAGTTGTCCAATTGATTTAAAAAATTTTTTTTAGGAAGACCCGTGAAGACACTTGCTGTAATCTCAACCTTGCGATCATTAAATCACAGTTCTCTTGACAATTGTTTTATCCTCCTCCAATATTAATAAAGTAAACCTTCTTATCTCTCTTTGAACACGTGTTTATCTTCATATATTTAGTTTTTTAGTTTTAAATATGGATTTTCAGAAGATTTACTGCACCAGATTAAGAGAAATCCATAATGAAATTTGAGGCTATTTTCTAGTTTAAGAAGGACTGATGTTGTGGTGAGTGTTTAAAACGTAAAGTAAAGCAAACTACCAACACCTCTTGGCCAGCGCAACATTTCGTTACCATGGAAACTGAACTTTTTAGGCAACACCTTCTGCTGTTTGGACTGCTTCATCAATATCCTCCAGACCAATAACTTCATTTCAAAGTAAGTGTGGCAGCAGATGATGAAGGGCAAACAAAGGAAAAAGTAAAGAGATGGGTTTAAAATGAGAAAATTTGGGTTTAAAAAGCAATGCTCAACTCCATTAAGGACCTGAGGTCTTGGTAAATATCTCTCCACTGTCAAAACAGAAGAAGTAGACACCAGATTTTGAGGGGGTGAGTTTGGATTTTGCTGCAAATATATCGTCTAATGGATCAAATCAGGTTTCGTATACCAAGTAGAAGAGATGGAATGAGAGAAAAATTACAGTGACCCTTATCTACAGTGTGTTGCTTTTTACACGTAATTACAGAGAACACAATTAAGGATAGCATCCTGTTATTAATCTGAGTGCATGTTACTGCCGTAACAGCTCACTTCACAATGATTATGTACAGAGACCTGAGTGTGTTTTGTGTGTGATGGTTTTATCACAGAAAACACAGCAAAGATTAAAGTCGGGAATGTGATTTCAACTTTGAAGTGTTTGAAAAAGATGATTGGGATATTATTCCAAAGCAGGCAGCTCTTTCTGATTTGTTTTTCTTAATGGTAAGGTTCTACACCTGTTCAGTTTTCATAAATAAAGAAAAAAAGCAGCAATAATGCATATTATGATAAGCCAGAAATACTCAGTTTGTTTGTTTTCTTCTCTTGTGCAGAATACGGAGGCTTGGGATTGGACTTCAGCTATAGTGTTGCCGTAGCAGAGGAGCTCGGCAGCATTCGCTGCGGAGGCATTCCCATGGCCATTGGCGTGCAAAGTGACATGGCTACTCCAGCTCTGGCCAGGTAATCCTCTAATAATATCTGTTGAAATTATTATTTTGAAATGACATTGCAATCAGTCAAATGTGTCCCAAAAACTGTTCTTGCTTTTTTGCTCCCAACCTTTCACAAAATGTTTTTTTCAATAAGTTGTGTTTCAGAAGGTTTATCCAGCTCTGGAAAAATTTAAGAGCCCACTGCACTGAACCCCATTGAAAACATCGTGGTTTTTCCACGAAGTGTTGATTTCTGAACTCTCCCGAAGTTAATGAATATGAACTTGTTTTCTTTGCATCATTTGAGGTCTGAAAGCTCTGCATCTTTTTTATTTTTTTTTATTTTGACCATTTCCCATTTTTTGCAAATAAATACAAAATCTTTGCTTGGAATTTCAGAGACATGTTGTCAGTAGTTCATAGAATAAAAGAACAATGTTCATTTTACTCAACCATATACCTATAAAAAGTAAAATTAGAGAAGCTGATCATTTTAAGCGGCCTCTTAAGTTTTTTCCAGAGCTGTATTTTTATTTGTATAAAGAGGCATAGACAGCCGATTGCAGTGTAGTAAAATTTTCATTGTAATTTGAACAATGACTCATCCTTCTGAGGTGACATATGTCCTCTTCTCGTTACACACTAACAGTTTTGTCTGAAGTACATTTTGGGGATCGGTGGAACATCATGGTCAGGGGAAGTTCCACTGGGTTCCCTGGGTTCTGGATTTGCTTCCATGACAAAAGATCATAGATCATAGATCTTTTGTCGTGTGTGTTTGTTTTGTGGAAATATTCACATCTATGCAAATAGCCAGGTTGCAGGGGATTTCCTGCTGAAATGTTTCCTGTTTTACCCATCACTGACCATAGTGTTGTGTCTGAGACGAGCTGGATGCGGCATCTATCTGCCAACCAGTTAGACTTTGTTATGTGAAGTGTCCCTGCTGAGAAGCAGCTGCTGTTGACACAAAACAGAATTTGGGGGAACATACAATTAGAGTCTCAGGAGCTTAATTAAGACATAGAAGAAACCTACGCCTGAAACAAGGTTTATATATGAAGAGAGCTGCTCAATCGGGGGCAGCGGTTCCTCAGGAGACCTCCTTTCTGTCCCCCTGGAAAAGTAATTGTTTCAAACTATGTTGGCAGTCTTGTATTTGTGGATGTGTCTTACCACATTTACACAACACAGTTTGACAGTTGTTTTTTTTTACCACTTGTCTGGTCATCATTCAATGTAATATACTCATGCAACTCTACCAGGTTGTGTAGGTTTCTTATGCGTCTCTGTATTTGTTTGTGACTGCACAGGTTTGGTTCAGACGAGCTGAAGAAGGAGTTCCTGCTTCCCTCCATTATGGGGGACAAAGTGGCCTGTCTTGGTGTGAGTGAGGTTGGAGCTGGCTCCGACGTCTCAAGTACGTATTCAAAGGAATGAAAATGATCAGAACATGTTCGAAAACACCATTTCGAGTAATGGCTAAAAATAAGCATTTGGCAACACAGATTCCTAGTGTAATACTTCAACTAAATCAATGTTATATATATTCTTGAAATATTAAATAGCTTTAAAGTGTTGTAAAATTAATAACATACATATCAGTAATATATAGTCCAGTGGTTCGCAAAGTAAGTTGGTGTTACTAATCAGCAGGTGTGGGGTCTTGAGAACCTTTAAAATAAATAAAAGGTATTTTATTTACCTTTTACAGTGTTTAAATCAAGTCTTGCCCCTGCTGTTGATTCCCTTCATGTGAGGCAGTTAGCTTAAGTGCTAGGCTAATGTTAGCATGTTTACTCTCTGTTTTGATATGACTCCTTGATAATTCAGCTTGTAACGTATTTCAGTGCAGTTCCAGTGTCACTATGGGTAGACAAAATTGACAGAAAGGTTGTTCTCCTGTTCACTGTTTGACCTGTTTACCTCCACACACCTGTTTAGGGAGCACAACATGCAGAGCAAGTCACACGACACACAGGCCGTAAACTGCAGCTGCCAGTACAGTCCCTCTTTCAGTGCTCCTAAAAAGTATTTTTACTATGAGCAGATATTTAGGATCGAATCAAGATATCTTTAGAATTCATCATCTTTAATTCCTTCTTTGGTTTAGTTAGGGTTATTGTTCACACTGTCCTCACCTCTCCTTAGACTAAGCAGAATTCCCAAATTTCGATTTCTTTGACCCTTTATCCACACTCAGCTGCTCTTTTAATGCAGGTATTAAGACGAAGGCAGTGAGAAAAGGGGATGAATATGTGATAAATGGAGGAAAGATGTGGACAACCAGTGGTACACAGGCTGACTGGATGTGTCTCCTCGCCAACACCAGCGATGGACCCCCACACAAGAACAAATCTCTCATCTGTTTACCCATGAACCTGCCAGGTAGAGTCAAAGATGTCATATTCATATTCATTTTATAAATTTTGCAACACTAAAAACCTTGTATAGGTGATTAATGTAGTTTGATGATGATATACGTTAAGAACCAAACCTTAAACTTTAAATTTGGTTCATTTTTCGCCGTTGTTTTCTTAACTGGCAATAATTATTTCATAATATTTGTTTTGAGCACATATGAATTTCCTGTATTTCTTGTGTTCTCCCCCAAAAGGAGTACACGTTGCCCGGAAGATTAATAAAATCGGCATGTGGTCATCGGACACAGCCGAAGTTTTCTTCGATGATGTCCACGTACCCTGCAAGAACGTCATCGGCCAGGAAGGCATGGGCTTCACTTATCAGATGCTTCAGTTCCAGGAAGAAAGGCTCTGGGCCGTGGCCAATAGTGAGTGAAGCGTTCTTTCCCGAGTAAAAGCCAATCAAAACATTTCATCTTTCCCTAGCTTTCTGTTTCTCTTGTTTTTCCCCTTCATTCCATCGTCTTCTTTATTTTTTTGGGGGGGGTTTTAATTAGGGTTTCAAAAAAAAGGGAGTTCGGGTCACGCAGTTTAAGCTCCTAATCATTCTTAAAATAGTTTGATTTTGTGAAAGAAGTCTGACTCAGTGTTTTCCTGGCAGGATTTTTAAGAAGCTTTTTCGAAATGAAGCAAACCAGAATGCCTTTAGTGAAAAGGATGGTTGCACAGCCGTCTGTCTGACAACTTGCTCAACTCGCAGTGCTGCAAATCAGTATATCAGCAGAAAACTTTCAATTTCCCCATCATCAACGTCTTCATATATTTGGGTTGTAATATTTAGTTTCAACCATTTTCTTTTTAGGGCGCACTTAAAACAAAAGATACAATCTAAGTGTTAAAAACTTGAATCATGTAAGTTAGATTTTAATTAAAACATTTTCTAACCTACAAAATGCTCCATTTTCTACAAAAACTCACTAATATTTAAGCCTGTCGCAATAAACAATCAATTCTTCAAAGAATAAATAAAATGAACTTGATCATTTTCATTCCGATGATTATTTTTTCAATGGCGATTTTGTTTTTAGACTTAATAATCCATTTTATTTATGGTCTCAGTTGTATATGTGTTTCCCTTTTTTACTTTAGTTGTGTTTTATTTTGGATATTTAGAATATCTTCCAGTTGCAGTGTGAAATTTTCTTTAAAAAAATGTAAGCTTATTGATTTTTGAGCCGGTGTATTTGCATTATTGTGTCATTATCAATATATTACTTGAAAATTGTATCAAAACAACATTATATTGGTTCTCTGTGAGTTGCTAAGGTACATTTAACCAGAAAATAGTGGAAATGTATGGAAAATTAAACCTTGTGCTCCAAGTGCTTGCTTTAAAAGTCCCAGGAGTTGCTAGTTGCATAATCATTTCACCGTGAAAAAGGGAGAGTTCAATAAGTAATGAAAAGCCTGAAATGAATGTGACACTCAACGATGAGGAAACCAAAAACAATTCGACATCACCTTTCTTTTTTTCTCTCAATTTTCTCCAGTTGTCACCACGATGGACAGCGTCATTCAGGAAACCATCAATTACACACGGCAGAGGAAGGTCTTCCAGCAGCCCGTCCTCTATCACCAGGCAGTTCACTTCAGGCTGGCCGAGCTTCAGACGGAAGTCGAGTTGCTCCGCTCCCTCCTGTACCGCGCTACAGGTACAGTCACTTTATGAAGCCGGGGAAAAGAAGAAAAAAAAAGAAAAGGTCATTGTTCGCTCGAGGGTGTGAGTTACATCCTAACACCTCTATTCTCTCTTAGGCCTGGTTCAGGCAGTAAAGAAAAGAAAATGCTGACATGTTCTGCAGTAAAACTGAATCCGGGAAGAAAAACAACCAGTCACCTTGTCCTCTCCTCTCTTTCTCTCTCCTTCTTTTCATATACGGTCAGTGCTAATCAGTCCAAACATGAAGAATGCGACAGATGGTAGGTTTAGATGAGGAAGAGGAGGTCTGACGCACAGAAGCATCTTAAGCAGAGGTGTTTCATCAAGGAGGTGTGGTTGTGTCTCCAGCTTATTAAAAAGTAGTCACTAACAGTGTACGCTCATCGGCCACATCGTCAAAGATGATGCAGGTGTGCCACAGGTTCATCACAGGTTGATGTTAGTTTGAAATGATGGCACAGAAATAATTCATAACATTTAATTCGTCAAACTGGTCTTATTTCAATATCTTACCTACTCTGAAGAAAATCGATGTTTTATTAGAAGAACACAAAAACAATTTTCATTTCTTGATCTTTTGTTGAAAAAAAGAAGAAGAGCAAGTCCATTACGGTACGTGAACTGCTGTCAGACATGGACTCATTTCAGAAATGTTTTCTTTTGTCCAGGAAAAGAGCTGTTAGCCTGGTTTCGTTTTTTTTATTACATCAAAGACAGAATCGGCCATTTGTCCATATCTACACCCAGTACGCTCAGAATCAGGACACACCAGCAGTATGGCGCTCTTTCCTCAGAATTCTTGCAGTATTTTTATGAATATGTGGCACCTGTCACATATTTACCTCTGTGGCTCAGACACCTGTCAGGACTAAGCCACTGTCTTTGTCTACCAGTGGTCTGAAGCTTAGAATGAATGTATCACAGTGGTACCAGTTTACAATCTGCTCTCCGTGAGTCAAAGCCTCTGCACCTGTTTGGCACAAGTTGCATAATTATACACCCAACCAACCAAATAGTGAAAGAGGAAAGAACGCAGCTCACTCACAGCCTTTTCCTATGATAAAGGCATCAGTCTGTCGCTCAGGAAAAAAAGCTTGAATGAGGGGAAAAAAAATCAAGAGTCAGAGCCAATCACTGTTGACTCTGAAGCATATTTGTTTAACATCTCCTTCAATTTTATACTCTTCCACACATTTGTCTTTGATTTAAAAACTTTTTTAAAAAATATCTTTTTCAGCAATGTACATTAAAGGTAATGATGTGACCAAGCTGGCTTCTATGGCCAAGTTAAAGGGCGGCCGCCTTGCGAGAGAACTGAGCGACAGCTGTCTGCAGTACTGGGGCGGGATGGGCTTCACCAGTGATGTGCCAGTCAGCAGATTTTACAGGTTAGCAACACATCTGTGCTTATTTCTCCTTCGGTTCTCTGTTTACTTTACCTGTTTAGATACATCTTAATAAACTGAGCAGATGGAACCCGAACGAGACATCTGCAAGTTCTACTGTGGCGAAGCGACGAGTATTAATTTAATCCGCTGTGTGCATTCACTGCTAAAGATGTGTGCTAGGGTTTTAATGATGCTTGCCATCACCAGGCTTAAGGCTTAATGATTTGTAATGATTAGAAATTTTATAGCATCCTAACTTTCAGGGATGCAAAAACTGGCATTCCTAGAAACGTAAATAATTGCCAAAAAAAAAAATGTTTTATGCTTATTTAGATCTTATTTTGTGCAGGGATTCCAGGTTGATGTCGATTGGTGCAGGAGCTGATGAGGTCATGCTGGGAATCATTTGCAAATACATGGACACGCTGCCCAGGAAGTGATCTCATCGACGGTTTCTCTCGGACCGACTTCGCATCCGTCCTGAATGTGTTGCTAAATCATCAAACACTGAAGTGCAATTCTGACATATTTACAATTTTAGCAGTGGAGACTTACTTTTGTCTGCTCGTTCTCATCAGACACTTAAGCGCTCAAGTTTTCCCTTGTAATTTTAACTAATTGTAAAGATTTGCCTTATTTTTGTAGAAAAAAAGCTAATAAACATATATAAAACTTGCATTTTTACACATTGATAAATTCATGCAGATCGCCATGACAACCATTATGTGATGATGGAACACACGGAAATGTTCAGAACATAAAATGTGTTTATTTACAGTAACATTTTTACATGTATTCTGAAGCAAAGATATTGCTCTCATAAATCTCCTGATTCTTTAACATAAACTCTTTCAAATTGCGTCTTCGAGGTGTTCTTTACAATCAGAAATTACTTCTAACATGTGCTGTTTGCTATGAAATCATCTTTCCCCTAATTGCATTTTTGTTCATAACAGTGTCATTACCTGTTAAATCCTAATATCTCACTGTAGAGTAGGCAGTTCTGAGTCATAGACGAATACTAGCATGGCTTGAGGAGTACAAAATATTTCAGCTCATTTATCATTAAGTCTTTTTCACATAAATGAACCGGTTTGTACTTTCTCCAGTTAGAATCGCGTTCTTTCGCGGCTCAGACACTGAGCACATATCATCGAATCGTGTATTTTTACTCCTCGCCTCTGCATTATCACCATTGGGTCGGTCTAGTTTAGAAATGCATCAGACAGGAACTAAACAATGTGGAACCAAAGGTCCAAGTCCAAGCGGAAGCTCTTATCATCTCAACTTGATAAACCAGTAGAGAACAAAGAAGACAAAGAGGCAGAAGAGCAGCATGTAGCACAGCAGTTTGGTCTGGCTGCCTCTGGACAGCTGCTTGACTCGACCGATGGTGGCGCCGAGCAACCCGCCCGTTGAGTCAAAGTCCGAGTCCTGCAGAGGGGAACAAAGGAGTTAAAAGTTGGAATCAAACGAAAGCGCAACAGAAACAGACATTTACTACAATTTTTACCTTATAGGGATATCAAATTTTAATACACAACACCATAAAAGTAGTAACATTTTAAATCAATGCAGTAACAAACAGAGAGGCAGTGAACAAAACGGTTACAATAAAGCTGGCATACAACGTACGGACCAACCTTTTGAAATCTTTGAAACATATTGTTCCATCTTTGACAAAAGCTTAGTTTAAATTTATTCAGAATTAAAAGTCAGACTCAAGTCTTGATTTTTAGTATAATGGTCTTTTTCTCAACAGAGATTCAATGTATGAGGTTTGTTGAAATTATTACTGGGTCCAAATATAATTACATGCATTTTTCCTACCTGAAACTGGGAACATTTAAAGACCTCAAGTCTTAATGGTTACATAAGTGAAACTGTTTTTAAAGTGAATGATTCCACTTCATTGCAAATACATCTGGGTCTTGTCTATAAGATAAGACTGTATGACTGCTTTCATAGCTATGCAGCTATGACAGAAGATTGTATATTTTCTTACAATGTAGTCCACAAAATCAGAGAACAAAATTGGCCCAAGAGTGGAGCCTTGGTGAACTCCACAAAAGTGTATGTTTGCTGAGAGGTAAAGAGATGAACTTTTCTAAAGGTAAAGACCTAAATTGTTCTGGTACAAAACATGCAGTGGCAATATGTTATTAGCATATTGTGATTATGACACCAGCACTGACATTTTCACACCTTATCTCCATCCAACATGCTGACTATTGCTTCAGCATGTGAAGTATGTACTCCTGACAAGTATTGCATTATAAAATAACATTTTACTTAATGATATTGTTAGGGCAATGTATTCAAAATACACTGTGCACGTCATGTTGCACTGCTTGAGATTAAAATACAGTGAATAACATCAAAAGCAGCTGTGAGGTCTAAAGTCAGCAGTATTAAAGTCTCCTAAAGCAAAATATCATTCAAAGGTTTTATATCTGTAAAAAACACAGATATAAAACATATGATACTACAGATATAGTATCATATCTGTACTATGATATTAAAGCCAAATTGGCTCCTTTTGGGAGTCTACTGTTTATTTAATCGGAATTCGAGTTGCACATGTCCCACTGTTTCCAATACATTTGCAAGAAATGGATGTTTTGAAATAGAGCTGCTATTTCAATAGGAGGGATGGATCAAGGTTTTGTAGTCTTCACATCCCTTCAGCTTTTTCAGAAATTGAATATTGAATAAGCAAAAACCTGCAAAAAAAAAAAAAAAGCCTGGTCAACTCCCAGATGCCAGTCTGAAGCTAAACCCAGTTTACTGTGCTCTAAAATTAAAATACAGGAAGAGAAGGTGTTTTTTTTTTTTTTTTTTTTTTACCATTTTAACTTGGAAACGGGAGAAAATACTTGCTGGCTTTTATATGTAGAGGAAGCGTAAACAAAATGACAAAGTGAAACTCACCATTTCGTCCAACATTTTATTCTGGTTCTTCACTTCGTTTCCGATTTCAATTGACAGCTGTTAAGACGGTAATATTGGCAACATGTGAACAATTAAATAGTAATTCTACTAATCATTTTAGGTTCTGATTTGTGTCCATACACACTTACACTCGCCAGGGCTTTGACTTTGTTCCTCAGACCCTCCTGAAGATGCTCATTTTCCTCCTCATGCACACTGTAGCCGCTGGCTACATACTGTCCAGAGCTTCCTTCACCTGCAGGGAAAAATAAATGCCATCAATAAGGTTTACCATTAGCCCTGTGCTCCCGTTAGGTGAAAAACAAAAACCTAAAACAAGAGTTCACGACAGTAGGATTCTCTCAGATGGTAAACACGTTAGCTAATTAGCAAACATGCTAAGCGTGAACTCATAAACTGTCAGGTATAATTGTTGTTTTTTTCCTACCCAGTCCGGCGCGCCTCATCTCGACCCACTGAAATGAATAATTTCCGAAATCAATTTGAGGTGTGGATGAAAATGGTGGAGGCTAAATATGGTTGGAAGCGAAACTAAACCGTAGCCTGATAGTTATGATGCCGACTTGCCTCCGTAATAAACGCCACGACATCATACGGTGGCCGACGAGGGCGAATTTTACAAAGAAAATGAGCTTTTCGCAGAAACATGAAATGCTGTGGTTACTACGCCTACGCAATAATAATAATAATAATAATAATAATAATAATAATAATAATAATAATAATAATAGCCTGCTGTATTGTTTACCAAAAAAGTCTAAGTTCACAAATACTCTTAATCTTTGTGTTTGTGTGTGAAAAGTGAGTGTAAAGCATTACATTGTAGAGTGTAGAGGTCGTTCAGACATGACAATCCAAAGTGCTTATGTGGAAGGAAAGTGGACTTTTGCTGGTTTCTTGAATTTCCAAAAAGAAAAAAAAAACAAGTTAAGAGCACCAGAGTGTGGTGATTCTTGTTTCAAATCCAGGTATATCTACTGCTCTGTGGGAACACGTTACAGTGCCTTCCAAAAATCTTCACACCCCTTCAGCTATTTCAGTTTTTGTTGCGTTGCCATTGCATTATATCTGAACTCTTTGTGACAGATCAACACAACGTGTATGTAGATGCATAACTGTGAAGTGGAGGAAAAAGATGAACAGTTCTTGAAGCATTTGGCGAAACCTGATCCCTTTTCTCTGATACTACTACATAAAATAACTAAGTTCCCTCAGACGTTATTTGTTTAGTGAGTGCACCTGTATGTAATTTAATTTCAGTGCAAAAACTGTGAATACCTCAAAGAGATCATTAAGAAACATAAAAAATAACTAAACATAAATATGTCTTTGTTATTCTGCTCCAAAATCCATAATATTCATTTCAAATTTCATACAAATCAGAGTAGTTGTCTGAATGACAAGGTGTCAATACCACAAAGACAAACTATCTTCTTAAAACAAAAAGTCATCATCATCCATCTTTATTGACTTTCTTTCATATGTATTCTGAACTCCCAACATTTTTAAAATAGGAATTAAGAGTTAATCGTCTTACTCAGCAACAGTGAACAATGCATTGTGCTGTCCAATTTGTGTGATACTTGCCAATAATATTTTCCTTTTGCAGACATTTTATTTTATTTTTATTCTACTTGTGCCATGACATGGGAGTCTGAACATTTTGATTTCCCATTACGGTAGTTTAGTCATCCCTACATTTTGATATTATTCTGATTCAACACTGATTGTACTCTTTGTTGTGTTTGTATGTAAAGGGGTTTTAAAATAATAAATGTAGTGTGCATCCTCTGGTAAGCTGTAAAAATTGCTTGGCGAAAGGCAAATTAACAGAAAATAAAATGTATTTTTAACAGCGTCGATCCCAATGTGGGAAACATCTGAGGGTTAATCTCCCTTTGGCAGTAGATGATGTGATTATGAGAAGAAGATTTCTATATGATCCTTTCCTATGCAGGCGGATTGTTTCCTTTGAACATTTTGAAAGGTAATCACCATAAAATGCAGACGGATGTTCTTTTTGGGTTCAGTTCCAGGGCACACTGATATATCCGTCTGTGCCGCATTGGATGGAAAAGATTTTCTCAACACTTCCCAAAATCCTGTAGGTGCTTTTTAGCCGTGATTGGCTTCCTTTATCCCCTCATACGTGATCCGTCACCCAGCTTTAAGCCAATGCTGCACAGGGCCTCTAATCTGATTTGAAAGATTAAAATGACTTTTACGGCGTTAATTTATCACAGACTGATATCTTAAATAAATACACATTTAGAACTTATCTACTGTATCACATTTCAGTGCCCCATTTCCCATCTCTTTATATCTGATTGAAAAGCTTTACTGTATATGTAGCCTTGACATGAGGGTTGAAGGTACAGATGATGTTGACTGAAATGTGCGCGGCCGTCTTGGTGTGCTTTATGGATCCAAGGGGATTTTATTTAACGAAAGGGCATTCAGACTGGAGAAAGGCACTCAGATGTTTAAAACTCGGTATTTATCCCTGTGCAAAATATATGCAAATCCAGACTAGTCGGTGAGGCCATGATCGCCATACCAGCCCATACCTTCACAAGCCCAGAACCCTTCACATACAGTCTCCATCGCCTCTAACTTTCTGTTCATTTACAATATATGTGTTGTTAGGTTTTACATTCACACATTCCCTGCAGATCCACACCAACAAATTAGGCTAATATCAGTACCTCCTATTACTTTGCTGAATAAAAATAGAATACACTGTTCACCGAGATAAGTGTCTCAGTTGAACTTGCTATGTACCAACTACAGTTCACATAATTTTGTTTAACCCTTTCATGCATAGTGGTCACTACAGTGGACAGCTACCTGAAAGCAATTTTCTTGTGCTTCTTGTAGATTGTTATGTTAGAAATGCACACAGACCACTGAAGTGAATACTAATGCATCATAAAATACACTATCAACTACTGGCCATCAGCTGCAAATGCAAGAAATTATTTTTGTTAAATCCAATATGGCCGACAGACAAAAAAGCATGAGAACCGACCCGGTCCCTCCTTGTACTGTAGACGACTCTTGCAGGTAAAAAAAATATTGTGACATCGGATAACCCCTAAAGAACAATACTACTGATGTATTTTTCAAATAATAACTTTGTATTTGGAGAAAATTACAATTGATCACCTAAAAAAAAAATGTAATAAAAACATTTTTACAACATTTTTTTTCCCACCTTTTTTTATGCCTTAAGAAAATAAAAATAATTGGAAAAAAAAAATACTGACACAAAGGATCATAATTCATGCATGAAAGGGTTTTAAATAAACTCCCGCATCTTCTCAATAAGAAGTGCATCACTGCAAGAGATCAATAAGGTTTGTGTGCTACTGGTAGAGACAGAACCACAATTAACAGAAAACAGCAGCTCTGTTAAATCTCTGCTAAATCCAGGCTGATGCTTAACAACATTTTTACCGACCCTGATTAGCTCGATTCCTCCAGAGATTGCAGCAATGAATGAGTCAGATGGCAAATTAAAAGAAGGAAAAACACGCCAAGTAGGAGATAAACTACTATTGATGCAGTTTTACTTCCTCTGGATAAAAAAATCGAAAAGGGCCTCTGATGACACTTTAGCCTCAGTCGCTGTCTGGCTTGTAAAGCAGGAATCAAATGAAAATTAAAAATTTTTATTAAGTGCATGATGAAATTTAATGCAATGTGACTAAAACTATTGTGATACTTGAAGAGGTTGGGGAAAGAATACAAGGCATAAATAAGAGCTACTTAAATTAAATAATTATCTGAATAATAGATCAAAACAAGATACATCTGGAAAAACTACATTCTGTTCTTCTTACTGATCTACAATAGACTGCTTCAATATGAAACTAGTGGACTGCGAAACTTACTATCTCTGGTTTTGTTTCCGCAGAGTTGGAATCAACAGCAAATTATTATAAAATGAAAAACTGTAAGATGTATATTATATATATTAATACTGGTAGTGTTGTGTCTGAATGTAATTGAATCACACACTTTTTTTTAATCAAACTTTTGCCACCTTTTCATAAGATAACCCTTATTAGAGAGATTAGTTTACCATTTTAAATGCTGAATCTTTGTATGAATAAAACATGCAAAGCTGCAGACCTGATAGGAAGAAAAAGCTCTCAGAAGTCCCTGAGTTGAAATAGAAAATTTCTGCTGGTGTCTATCACCAGCAATAACTGAGTGACAGGCGTGATACGCTTTAGACTGTTCAACATCACATTTATACCTAGAGGCATTTTAGAGAAACTAATTAACCTAACATGCGTGTCTGTGGACTTTTTCTCCTCCTGCATGAGGAGAACATGGAAACTCCATGCAAAAAATTCAAACCAAGGACTTTAATTTTGCAAGGCAACAATGCTGACAACTTTGTTACCATACAGCTCCACCTCCATATTCACAGAGCATTTCTTGAAAGCTTGGTGTTTTGAAAAGTCCCAGTGGCTCCTATATGTGCTTGACCCGCATTCATGGCTCTGCTCAATGGTATTTTTATACTGACAAAGGCGCAGATGACAAAAACAATGCAAGTATGCGTTCACAAATTTATGTGAAGGTTTATTTAAGCAAACTTATACCTACTAATCAAACTACAGTATATTACTATCACTATGGGGGGAAAAATGTGGTGTTTGTTTACCTGTTTACATGTATTTATTTAAGATACAAACAGACAGTAGCAAATGCCTTTGCTATTGATTCTCTTGTAAGATATTTAATTTTGAAGAAATAATTGCAATTATGAATTATTCATGTTCAATAGTTAAATAGATGAAAAAAGCCTATATTGGCACATTCACTCACATGCAAAACACAGAATCTTGGTTTTTATGATGCAATACATATACAGTATGTAGAAAGAGAAAGTGTCCCTAGTAATCTTCGTGTATGCCTACTTACATTAATATTTTTAAATTATTTCTTTAAATTAATTTACAGCTTGTGAAAAAAAATCTTTATAATCATGTGAATTTGATCACACCTTCTGATCCCGCTGTTACAGAAAAGTAAAAACTGAATATTAACAGATTAAGTCTCAGTAGAAAGATGAAGGTCAGGCGCTTTCTCAAAGTCAATGATCTGAAAGCCTCCATTATAGCTTTATGGTTCTCCCACTTGGCTGAATTGCTTTAGGGAATATCCGTCTCTCCTGATGAAAAAGACTATAACTCTCACTAAAGTAAGTTGTCGCCTTTGTACCCCTGCTATTATACACCTGTCTGATGTGTGTGTCCTGGCGTTCGTACTTGACAGTGTGTTTATAGCTGCAATTTTGAGAACCCAGTGAATTTTCAAAAAATTAAGAGAAATCCATCAAACCCTGAAGTGACTTTCTCCTCTTTTTCTTGTTGAAGTAAAGCCTAAAGATCAGACTTGATATTTTCAAGTACCATTTACTGCCGAATTAGAGTCGTAAACCCCAACCTAGTGCCTAATTATGATTCAGTTTCATTTTCTGCCCTTCTTGGTGACCTTTTAATCAATAAATGCCATTGGAAGTGCCTCTAATTACAAAGCACTTCTGTTCCATGTTAGTGAAGGGAAGCATTTTATTTCAATCAACAGCAACAGCCAGGCCAACCCTGTAAATGTTAATGTCACTGACTGAGAGTTGATCTTTTCCCATTGGCATTTCCGGGCTAATAATTGCATGACAAAGTCATTCTTTGATGCTGCAGCAGATGATGATGTCTTTTTGTTCGTTGCTTGATTTGGATTCAGTCGCACATCGAATGTTTCAGATTATCACGCGTTTTTATTAACAGGTCAACCTGAACAAATCAAAAAGTAGATTTTAACTTATTCCTAGATTTGCTAAGGGTAAAAAGCTATCCATCCTGCCCCTATGAGAAAATGTAGCTTTTCTCATTGTTAAATCATAAATTACCTGTGATTGGTTCATTTTTGCCACACTCTGGGTTAGTTATTCGCTGACCTGCAAAATCAATAAATCGCTTAAACAGTTTGACAACATGAAGTAGACTTAAAGATTTAAAAAAGAAACATCTTCTGCAAAATTGTCTCTGTGCAAACAATAGAAAGTACATCTAAATTTTACCCAAAGATCACATGATCCCCAGAACTTTTGGAATATGTGGATCGATGTACCAAAAGTGGGATGTTTTGGAAGATGATGTAAAACCAACACCAGCATTTCAGGTTGAAGGATATTAAACCAATATTGAAACACCGTGATGTTAGTGGGATGGTCTTGGGTTGTTTAGCTTCTTCAAAACCTGGGTGTTTATTTGTTTGGTTGTTTTTCTCTTCTCTGAAAAAAATGAACTTACCATTTGAAAATTGCAGTTTGCATTAATTCGGTGTACTGTATATGTGATGAGTGAAAAAAAAAAAAATCAGTTTGGCAGAAAATGTTCACAGTACTTTTTTTTAAAAGTCTAAATCCATTCAGGGACTTGTAGTAATTGTATTATTATAAGATTATTCCCTCCGTTTATAATCTGATTATAATCCTATGACCACTTCATTGGTCTAGTGGAAAAGTTTTTTTTAATTATTATTATTCCTTAGCAATGTAGCCTGTTATTTCCTTCAGTCAAGCAAATATTTGCCTCAGCGTGTTTGCATATGTTACGTTCTTCATGGAAATGCAGCCAGATTCAAACTTTCCCAGACATAACAAAATTCATGTCCAAGGAGGAATGTGGTTGGCTGCTCCAAACACAGAGGGACAGATGCTCTGAGACCACAGGAGTGTTATTAAACGGCTCAAAAAGCCCAACACCTACCTACCTAAAGTGTGGTAGATTAAAAAAAAGCTCAAGAATAAAAACATAATTTGGAGAACACAGATGACAAATGCATGTTTTGCTTATTCTATCAGCGTGTGTTGAGAGATTTGTACTTCCCTAGTGCAGTAAATAATTAGATTTCCATTTCCTTGTATTTTCTTGAAGCCTTGAACCAAATTTGTCTACCTAACTCCTTTGTTTTTGACGTCAGGCATGTGTAATCCTCCAACCAGCTATTTTTGTTTCTCATTCAGAAGCAACAAGTTCATAAGCTATGACTTTAATAAGCGGTGCCAGCAGAACATACAACTCCATGTGTCACGCACAGACCGTGTCTGCTTCTTCTGCTGAAACCACGTATTTCATTTGGAGCTGCGGCATGAAGCACAATATGTAACTCACGGCTGCGCGGCCACAGTGTGCCATCGGTAATATCAACTAGTTTGCTCTGGCTGTTGGTTCTCACATTGTGTTTGCACAGCCACAGGGAGCAGCCAAGGCCAACCGAAGAGAAGGAGTTATGGGGGAATTTGGCAATTAATATGATTCTTGTAACTCCGAAGTAACGACACTGACACGGCTTCCTTTAGACGGGCTGTTTATCGAATGCCGTGAAAACTATAAAAAATAAAATACAAAGCTTTAGATATTTCACAGAGTGACAGGTAGCACGTGCTTTAACAAAAAGTTACCTCATGTCCACCTGCCTCTTCGGAGGTCCTTAACAGATACTCCTTGTGTTGTCCACTCTAAATTAAAATTTGAAATAATTAAAACACCATAACTGATGAGTTTACAAAATAGTACAAACATAATTACAAAATACCTTTACAGCTACAGAAGTCTTGAGGCTGCTGCACGTAGCTCGGTTCCAGGCTTCTGTTCGTTCTAAGTGTATTCAAGTCTCGCAGTGTTTTATATTCACGCAAATCCGCGATGACTTACAACAAAAAATTGTTCTCTGTGATGAAATAAAATACATTTATTTTACACAAAACTCAAAACGTGAACCAAACAACTTCAATCACAATATCTTAATTGTTAGAAATAAACATAGTTTTTTTTTGAAAATCATACATTTTTCCAAATCATTTTGGTGACACGATTCTTTTTGTTGTTTACAGAAACCTTTTTTGTCATTTAGCACATAACCACAAGATGGTGTGAAGTTCTTACATTAACGTTTTAGAGATTTTAGTCAGGTCTGGATATTGTCTTTTAAAGAAAATAATTCTGCTGCAGGTTGTTGTCGCATATAAAACACAACCGGCACTTGTTGAAAAACTCCTGTTGGCACCAATAGAATCCCATATTTGTCAGCTTCTTGGCAGCGACCTTGAGCAGTTAAGGTCTTGCCTTTTCATTTTTAGGAGAAATTCCCAGTTCTTTTTTTTTCAACATAATTGTTGTCCCATACTTTCTCTAATTCTTGTTGAGTACTTTTAGCGACATAATGGCATAGTAATTGATGACACCTTTGTGTAATTAGGTCCTTTTCATCTTCTCTTCTCCATCATCTTACGTCCCGTTGGACTACAGTCATTGAAAAGGATCCTGTCTTGCTAAAACTTCCTATGTATGCATAGGGAGAATGTAGGAGACTGCTCTCACATGTACTTCACAACTTGAAATTCATGCAGCTCCATTAATGTTGCTGTAGGAATCTTAACGGATTTCCTCACCAGTTTTCTTCTCATCTCTCTATCAGTTTCAGAGGGGTATCCAGTTTTTGGTAATCTCACTGTTGAACCTTGTTCTCTCCACTTCATCATGGAGAATATTCCTTCGATATTCTTTGGTGCCCTTCTCCTGACTGATGCTTTTCCACAATCAGATTGCTCTGTTGCTTTGTAAACTCTTGACAGACTTTGGCTTTTCTGTGATATGTGGCTAAGAAAATATTAGGGAAAGCCTGCCACAAGAGCTGAACATTGCTTAAGACTCATCAGACGGACTTTTAATGATTGCAACTCTAATACTGACTAAAACTTAGAGTTTGAATGTGGTGGCTAATTTTGAGGTTATTTTCAACTGCATCAGGTCAGAAGTCATTTTAAAAATGTTTTGACATGATCTTTCATTGCCATAGTCTCATTTGAATGAAAAACTCCCTGTAGTAACAGTAACTTGGCCTAATTAGGCATTACTGTGTCACCACTTGAAGGAGAAACGTTCGCAAGTCAGGAAGACGCAATTTGGCTGAGTGAGTCATAAACCAACTGGGAGCGGATTGAACATGCTGCCTTTGATCACACACATAAAAACATGTCTGTCGCCTCTTTGAATTCCTGCAGTCAACCAGGATACGTTCATATCAAG
Source organism: Xiphophorus maculatus (assembly GCF_002775205.1). Lineage (NCBI taxonomy): Eukaryota > Metazoa > Chordata > Actinopteri > Cyprinodontiformes > Poeciliidae > Xiphophorus > Xiphophorus maculatus. The sequence goes on along the minus strand of NC_036455.1, from coordinate 21,644,805 downwards.
GTAGTCAGACTGGAGCATTTTCAAGTGCAAGCTGGTTTTCGCTCTGTTCTCATTTTGTTTGGAGCCTCGCACTTTGAAATTTGATACCCAGCTCAATTATTTTCAGATTTAACAGGCCTGACAGCTCCATTAGCTGCCATGAGGGGAACCCGTTATTGATTCTAGCAAAAAGGAGTAAACAAGAACAAGTTTGATGTGAATTCCAATCGAATTGCTTCAATAAACTGGGTCGCCATGTTAAGCACCGCTGTGACATTTAAAATAAAGATTCGGTCCACTGCACATTTGTCCTCTGATTTCACTGCAGCTCATGACTGTTTCTCACTATAATTTGGTGTCACATGGGCCCATATACATGATGAGCTTTGATGAGTAATTCATAGTTTGCTGACTTGTATGATGACTTGTGTTACAATGACACCCTGAGGGACGGTGTAATGTCAAACATCCTGCCTTGTTGTGTGTGTGCGTGCGTGTGCGCGTGTGTGTGTTGAATACTCATTGTGAATAAAGCGTTGTCTGTATTCTTGTCCAGTCCGGACAGATTTTGGGTGATATTTGGAGATTGAATTCCCACTGAAGCGGTGAAGTGTCAGACACTTTCTGTGTGACATAAAAAAAAGACAATTTCGTGGACACACGGAGGGTTCTTTCACTATTTCATTCTGAAATATTCTAGGTTTTCTTCTTTCAGTGGAGTGAGATTCTGCTCCAGATGCCAGAATACTTCCCTGAACATTGCTCTTGCTTTCCTGCTTTACAATGCAGGCGATCTTACTCCTTACCTTCAACAAACTCTTTGCGTTATTCTGGTTGGAATATTTGTTGATACTTTGTGTGTGGTTGTTTGTCCTGTGTGACTTTGTTGTCCAGTCTCGCTTTCCTGTCCAGAGTGAATCCCACCTCTGGCCCCAATGTCTGTTGGAGATAAGCACCACTGAAACCCCCCAAGATCCACATGATGGATCTGTTTGTTGGGCAGTCAGTGCACCTTAGCACAAACAAAAAAAAACAATACACATACTGTTTTTATTCTGCCTGAATACACACCAGCTTTTTCTGCATTTTATGTCTTTACCAAAACAAAGCTGCAGCTTTTCTTCTTGCCAGAGTTTTCTGAAGTTTCTCAGACATGGGAATATGACACTGCAATCCATCTTCTTTTAAAAATACAATTTTGCTCAACAAAGGCACAAACTCATGTGAGATGAGCAGTCAACTCCAGTTCAGCTTTTATTATTCTATATGCCGTCCTGACCCACTTTTCAGTCTTGGAAAGTAAAGTTTGACTGTATGGATCACAATCATATTATAAAGACCCGCACAAGTCAAATTTCTGATGTATTTTCCACAGTAAATGGGAGCGAATAACTGACATTTACCAGGGCTTTCATATAGAAAGAAGCAGAGCTGCAAATGGTATAAGTGAACCCTGATTATAGCACAACTTTTATTAAGCAGTACTGTATAGGATATTTCTTTTTGTTGTTTGTTGTTTACTGTGAAAATGGGATGATATACATTTTGTAGCCCTATTAGAGCTTCAACAATGTTTCCATATTAACATCTTAATCAGTCTGGCATTGTTGGCATTTTGTTCTTGCTATTTAGATCCATTAAATCTGAAAGATGATTGATGCAAGCCTTTCTTTTCCGAACATCAGGGTAGAAGTTGGAAGCAGATCAACAGTGCCACCTAGTTTAGTGAACAAGAACACTCCTCTGTCTCTCTGGGAGAGAGAGCAACCGTCTGCGTCTCAGGGAACATTTAGTCTTAGTGGGAAGCCTTTTGTTCTAATAGTCTGTCTATTCAGACTGATTGGCATAATCAAAGTGATTGACAGAGTCAGGCTCTTTCTGGTCTGTTAGTATAATTAGAAAACAAACACAAAGTCCTGACAGGAATGTACAATAATACATCTAGAAGTAAGCACAATATTTTTGGTTTAATTTGACCAATTTTTTTTTGGCTTTTTGCCCAGTTCTGCATAATGAACTTTTTTTTTCTTTTTATCATGCAAATTATGTTTCCATAACTCCTGGTATGACTCACAACCCATGAAGGAAACTATGAAGAACCAGGACCTTTTAAAATACTGGACAGACAAATAAAAACGGATCTTTTTTTTACCATTTCCTTTAGAAAGTCTCTTAGTCCATTCTGAGTTAGTTTACTTAAGTCCCAACTGCTTCATAAAGTTTAGATCCGATGACTAAGTCCTGAATTAAAGTCACACACTTAGGATAGAGGATCAGGAATACAAAGTCCAGTCCAGAATCAAAACCAACAATTCTGGAGACAAATCCTGAATAAAAGAACATTGTGAAATACCCAATTCAAAAGCCTCAAATATCTGGTTTCTCAGTAATCCAAGACATGACAACCCAAACGGTTTAAACTGAAGACAAACAGACATTGTCTCTCGGTTTTTAAGATGTTATCTAAAGACTGGTTAGAAACACATGAGGCTTATAAAATGTAGTCAGAACAGCCACATTAATAGCAGAGTTAGGGTCACTAATGGGGAAAAGTCATATGAGTTACAGGCTCTACCCTCCATTCAGTTCAATGTTGGGGTTGTTGTCACACAACGTCATCTAACAACGATGATGAGAGCCATTTCAGTCATGTTTTAATGTTAACATATTATATCTTAGCACTGTTAAAAACAAATTCACTTCACGGGATGTTTAAGGCAGAATCAGTCCTATTTAAAACCTTCACTGGCAGAGAAAAGTCTCTTTCATTTTCTTGCAAAAAATTCTCCAGAGAGGTTTTTAAAGTGGATCTGGGAGAATGAATAAAAAGATAAGAAGATCTCAAATTCACTTGTATGACACCCACTCACTCTGTGTTGGAAGGCTTTTACAAAGGCCAGGAAGGACATTTTTCTGATGTGTTGTTTTAGCTAAGGACCATCATCTTTTATCATTATCCTTGATGTTTTTTTTGTCCTTTGTAACTTTGTATTTTTTGTCCTTTGTAACTTTGTATTTGCTTTCTTCTGCCCGTCTCGAGAAATGTTATGTATGCAGATTGGAGAGCTCTCACTGCTTACCTAGATATAAGAAAAACCCAAAGATAGATACACACATCTCTTTTGGACTTCAGTCAGTATTGTAACTTTTCCTCAGTATGAGACTTAACAAATCCACTCTGATCTTTTCAGTTAAATTATTAATGTCATCTGTAGTTTTGAACCTCTTGTTTTGCTCTTCAGAAAATCATCTGTAAGAATATTTAGAGTAACTCAAGAAAAGCTGCGCTATAAAACTTTTTCTTTTTAAAGCTGTTAAATGGAGCAGTTTCATTTGAACACTAATCCAAAGACATGATTAGCTGTTTTTCTGCTTCTTTTTCAATTGTTGGAATCAGTGAAGTTACTCAGGGCAGAATTAGATGGAGAGACATAAGCACCATGTAACTTTATGCTAGTGGTGCTGTAAACAAATTGTTTTATTTTTGTATTAAAAATGTTTTATTTTGTTGGTCTGAGGCGATGTCATGTTTTCATTACTTGTAAGTGGAAAATAATCACAATTAACATACCTAAAGGCTTGAAAACACCAGTCTTTGTGTAATTAAGCTACATAATTTTGATTCATTTTATGAATTGAGTTACTGAAATCAACAAAAGGGAAAATTCACATTCAATTCTCATTTGTGGCTCTAATTATTACTTCTTGTACATTATGCCTCTCCCGCAAAAAGGTCGCGCAACGAGTTTTCAAAAAAAATTAATTAGGGTCTGAAGGACCACTAGAAATGGATTTCTGTGTTGAATGATTCTAAATTCTGATAAAGTGTCAGCAAGAAGTGGTGGCCTGCTGTGTCGCTGCTTGAAATTATACGATCCAATCTGACCATTATCCAGCACTTTAAATCAAATCTTTAGAGTCCTAAAAAAACACTTAAGTTCTCCAGAAGGGCATAGTTCAGGTTACGAAGCCAATTACCTCATGAATAATTATCTACGTGTCCTAGTGGTCCATCTGCTTTCGGTCCGCTGATCTGCGCATGTCTCCTCCCAGGAGCTTCACTGCGTAGCTCTGACACTTAAAAAAAACCCTCATCTTTATGGATGGCTGCTCTGTCGTGAGCATCTGAAGCGATTTACAATTCTAATCTATGCAGATCAAGCTTTCCTTTTTTTTTTTTCCTCCTCACCGAGACTCTCTGTGACTCCCAAGCGACTCAACAGGACCTCTAGTAAACACAGCCGAGCGGAGAGGAGAGAAGAAAACATCGCATTAAATGTTAAAACTACTCAGGGGAGGATCAGTTCAAGAGAAATGAATGAAAATGGGATTATCTGACATGGCTGGGCTTGGTTTTGAGAAGGATGTAACATCAAATCACATGTGACATCTTTTGTATATCAGCATCACTAAAGGAAATGCCTTTGCTCTTGCGCTTAGTCATGTTTTCAGAGCCAAAAGGAGATTAGAAAGATTCTGGGAGTTTGCTGGAGAAAAAAAAAAAAAAAAACGGCAGACGAATGTTGTAACTGTTAATGGAAAAAGCTATTAGAGACAGTAAAGCGCTTTTAGAGAAGCCGCTCATGTATTGCTATGGTGAAAATGCCATTATGAGTTAATCAGTGTCATGTCACGCTGCAGAGGAGAAGAAAAGACGTGCAGTGTTCTAAGAAAAAGATTGAGACCTTCAGTAAGACGAGTCAAGGTATGAATGATTATAACCCATCTGATTATGGATAATTTTTTTTAAATAACTTTTTTTGCAAAAGTGAATATACTTACAAAAAAACAAGGTAAGCTGAAAACACCATCATGTCGCATGTTTCATCTATAAAGCACAACTCACACTTTCCAGAAAATCATGCTATGGTCTCGACACCTGAAGATAATCAGAGACCACCATTCAAACGCCCCTTTATATTTATGGAGATGCCTCTGCTTTGTGCATAGCCAAGTATGATAAAGACATAGAGGCTCTTTTTCTCACATGGTCCATGAATAATAGAAACCAAGTTCAACTACGGTTAAAAACAAAAAAACATTGTGTTGGTTTATTAGTTATGCGCTCAGCTTAGCTCACTGTTCAGTACATTTGTTAGTTCCCAATTCAGTGAGCTCAAAATGCTGCTGCAAGGTTCCTAATGAGAAATAAAAGGAGAGAGCACATTTCACAAAGCAACATTTATTAGCACCCTACAGAGAATGTACCCTACCCTGCTTTCAGTTATTCCTCCATAAACAGATCCTAACCCTAAAACATCTGGTTTACAAAGAAATATTAAGTAGAGTGTAATATATATAGTTGTTTCCTGAAGCAGATGCGTGAAATCTTTCTAAATGACACTATGATGTTAGCCTTGGCAGATTTGGTTTTGAAAATGCTATGAAGAACTTTAAGGTCTTTGGTGGCTCCTACAGAGTGGGAGTAGAAGGGAGAAGATAAACCAACAAATAGTAAAATATTAACTGTGATTAACCAGTAAAATGATTGGTTCAGTTTCACTACTTGATTTGGCTGTTTGTTGCCATACCAGTGTGATCTTTGCTATCAACTATATAATATGACATTAAATAGGCCAAAACATCTCATATCTAGAGATAAATAAAACCAATAACAGATGAGAAACAAACACATTGATCCCTATTAGCCTGGAAAAGGATACAAAACTATTTTCAAGGTTTTGAGATTCCGCCATAGCACTACGAGTGTCAATACCCACAAACAGAGAAGACATGGAGTAGTGGTGAACACTATACCCCAGTTTTAGCCAGTGTACCAAAATTAACACAAGAACACCTCATCCAGGAAGTAACCAACGGTCACCCTTGGCTCTGTTAAGGTCAGAGTTCATGATTCAGGAATATTCAAGAACTCCAAAGCTGGATCAAACCCAGCACATGTGACTGACTCAAACAAAATACAGAATAGAATCAAATCAATTTTTGTTTTTGTTTTCAGGAGGAAAAACTTTGCAGTCACTGTGACCCGGAAAACTTGTATTTATCAAATTGAGTGCTTTTAAGAGCCCTTGATGCCATTAGAGGAGTATTTGGAAAGGATGTTAAATGGGCACTAAAAGCAAACATTGTCCATTAATCTGATAAATACAGGAAAAAGAGAACAGATACCTGTCAACACACCATTGACCAAAGAGGGAGAAATGTTTCTCTACCAAAGGAGGTTTTTAAGACTTGTTCGGTTTAGGTTGTCCCCTGAGCAACTCAAAGCAGAGCCAGGAATACGCAAGAAGCATGAATGAATGCTTCAAATTCTAAACAATGAAGTTAGATGCAAGGATGACATCATCAATTTGCTCGGCAGCAGGCTGTAATTGTATCCTTTGGGGGAGAAGGGGAGATAATACTGCCCAAGAGGACATTGGATTTAAAACCTCCGAGACAAGATTAAGTGAGCTGCTCTGTGTGAGAGCTTTCAATGTATTATGCATTGCAAAAATAAAAAAAAATAAAAAATGCAGCATGCAAGTGGATCCTGCTAATGACATAAGTGGGTTCATTTAATTTAGGTCAAATTAAAGCATTTTTTCTGTTTAGGAAACACATTAACTAAAACAGACTTTGCTAAGATGCTAAAGGTACTTAATTTCTGTCTGGCCGTGAGAAGTCACTCTGAATAAATGCACTGTGTGCTTAAAGCAAAACTACCAAATTAGTTGAGATGCACATTTATTTGATGGAATAAGCTTTTAGAAACCAGCTTTTACTGGGGCATTTGCTACTCCTCGCACACTGTGGTGCAGTGGCTCCCCCTGCTGGACAACGCAGTTATCTTAAAAGTTTTCAGCAAAAGTTTGGCTTAACTGTTCCTGACTGAGGATATACATTTCTTGGAAAAATGAAAAACAAAATGAGTGTAATGTTGAGTAAAAAGCATTAATTCCACAACATGTTAAGACCCCTGATAGCAGGATCTTTGAGAGTCTCACTACTGCAAGAAAAACAAGACTGGAAACTGGAGTTGAAAAGAGGACGTCCCTTCTCTTCGGAGTTGCTCGCTGAGCAGTTTAACCAGAAGAGGTTGCTGCTCTCTCACACATGAGAGAGCAGCAACAGAGCAAACTAGACCTGGTCTCAAGTGAAAACCAAAAAAAGTAAAAGAATGGACAGTATATTTGGATGGAAACATTGGGAGAATAGCAGTGAATAGCTCTTCTCTCACATCAAATACGTGATAATTCATATTCCTTTTAATACACTTCTGTAGGATAGTATTTAAAATGAATAATCCAAAATATATATTTTTTTAAATTTACAGTAAGTTGAGCACCTTGTGTTTTTCTCAGTTTTCTTTCGACTGTGTTCTTGCGCTTATTTAGTGAGAAACCGTTAGCTTTTTTCCTCTTCTCTTCGCAGCAGATGGTCGGGGCGGGCGCTGGAAAACGGTCTGTGGGAGGTGTTTTGACCCATCACGTTTTTCTCTTTGTAGCCAGAGGAACTTCTGCTGAAATGCTGCATTTGTACGACTATTTAAGACTGGAACATACGTTGCATTAAAAAGGCTGAAAGTGTTACTTCTGCAATACATTGTTAAGGACAGTCTGCACGCAGGAAGAAGGGTAGATGTGTGGTGGTAGAAGTGTTGTGACTGAGCAAACATGGCAGAAAACACAGAGGTTAAGAAAGCTTTTAAATGTTCATACGACAAAAATTTGAAATTTGAAACAAAAATGTTGGTTTTGTTTCCTGACATAAACTGGAACACATGGAGCTCGATCCTAAAGGACATATATGTGATATATTAAATCATTCATTTAGTTTTGTCTTATTGTTTTTATGAATGCACTCATTTCTATGTTTACTTTTTAATCAAACAGTAAAATTTATGTTTTCATCTCAAAAACAGAGGAAAGCTTTGTGTAATTTGTCCATTTCATTGTGCTGAAATGTCAGCCATATCTAAAAGTCAAATTTAGTTTCTTTTGTCTTGCAAATTGTAAGGTACACTTTTCAGGAGATTCATGTTGTAATACTAGTTAAGTTTGATATTTGTTTAATCACAAAGGAGCATTTATTTAAATCTAATATTTGCATCATACTGTCTGAACTTTAATATTTCTACAGAACAATCTTCTACATAAACTAATCTACTGACCAAATCAAAGATTAAGAATTCCCACACTTTTCAACTTGAATGCATCAATCAACAAGTTCTTTGCAGCACTTTTTGTTTTAAGGTTTTTTTGTTTAAAATTGGTTCAAATTTTAATTTAATTTTCAAACAAAATTGTAATCCCTTCACCTTCTTGCCTGATTCAAAACGTTCACCTTTATCAGTGAACTTATAGAATGTTTTCACTTTTTTACATGGTATTGTGATAAAAGTACAAGAAAATAAAACAGGTTAAAAATCAGAACCTGGGAGTCAGAACCTCAAAGAAACCATGAAATCAGAGTCACTCCAGAAACAACCTGATCTGCCTCTGGACAGTCTTTAATGTGGTTCCGGATGTAATGACAAGACATTGAATAGTTTCATGCATTCACACCTTTGCTTATACAAAGATCTTATTGGAGATTGCAAATGAAAAACAAACTGGATCATTTATGTCATCTGCTCAAAACAATAAAGCATTAGAATTTTAGTAAACAGGTCCGGTGTTGTTCAGAAGTCACTAATGTCTTGCCACATGATTTTTTTTTTGCAGTTATATAAAAAGATTAGTTGTCTGTCTGCTGTTAAACTGATAGTTCATTTCGACGTAGCACATATAATACATTCAGGTGTGTAGCATGAAAATATCTATGTTAGGCATTAGCATTACATAAGCATTACTCTAGAGGGCAGCCAAGTTATTCCAATACTGTCTTCGTTGTGTGTTAAATATGCATCACCAGGGATTAATGGTAAGCACACACCACCTTGACTTTGTAGTGACAGGAGTCAAATTCTCAACAATATTTTTGCAAGGAGCTAAGTCCATTTTATTCTACTGATTTGTCACTGTTGTCACCTCTCCCCGACTCACCACTTCCCTTCCTCACCAACCCAAACCTTTCGTTTGTGCCTCTCTATCCTCGTCGTATTTGCCTCTTTATAGTTGTTGCGGCCTCTCTAATTTTCTGCCTAAACCAGATAAAAGTTCATGCTTTAATAAAGTCAACTGTGCAACAAGGGGAATTTCCCCATTTTCTCTCTCTTTTGTGTAGCAAATCTGCCAGTGACACTGCTCAGCATCCATTCCCACCTTGCCGTTTGTACGAGTTGCCAGGACAGGACATAGACTAAAACAATAAGCAGAAAAGGGACTTTTGAATTTCCCAACTAATAATAATAATAACAATTTCCTTTCATTAAGCAATCAAGACTGTTCATGTGCAAACTGGACGTGACTTAACTCATCGTTATCAAGATTCGTTTGTCAAAACGCCACGATACTTGCGGGGCTGTGTCTCTGTCTCAGAGTTTAGATAAAATGAGAGACCTGAGCTCAGTGTAAAAGGGCCTCAGAAGAGCAGCTGAACCAACTCTGAGCTCTTTACGCACCGCTGTGTGGTCAGCAAGGTGGCATTTAGGGAGCGCAGGAAGCAAGCTGACTGCACTGAACCTCCCTTCTTCAGTGCTGCAACCACATCACCCTACGAGAGAAAATGAAGAAGGAGAGCAAGAAAGAAAAGAAAGAAAAAAGACAGAAAGAAGTAAGAAAATCTCAAGTAAGGAATTGAAAGGAAAAGTGGGAAAAGCAGAGCGAGGGAATAAGGACGAGTCAAAGAGTTTGACAGAGATGAGAAGGGGGGCTGAACGCTAGCTAGAGACAACGTGGCAGGAGGTTTGCTCTGATGGGAGGCTGGGTTCATTTGAGGATGATCCCTGTGCCGCTCTTCATGAAGGTGCAGCAACTAAACACTCATTAACTTTTAAACCTCTAACTGGTGTTTGCGCTGAATCTGGTGCGATAATTATCAGTCTTTTAATGTAAATTTCACTGTCCAAATAAACTCTAATAACATGCATTTAAAGTAAATAAATCCTCAAACAAACACAGACCTCGTCTCTTATTGAATGCTTGTACATAATGTGTCTCCAAAGTCTTCCTCTATATTTCTTTCCTCCCGGCAGACTTGAATCACAATAATGTGGTTGTCCTTTTAAAAGTGAGCATCCTGTTTGCCTCCGAATAAAGACTGTTTGACTTGAATAAATCAGAGCCCTGTTTAAGGTCAGAGAAAATTGCTATACACATCAAACCCAGCAAAACAGTGGAGAACAGCTTGAATTAAGCAGCTTGGCCTTTGTTCTACGACTTGCTTAGGAGCTTCTTCTTGTTCTTAATCCATACTGACCTTATGTCAAGCAGAAAACTCATAGAGTGGATTTAAAAGGCCAGCAGGGATAAAATTTACATGCTTAAGGTGAAGGATTCAAAAAAATTTTAAGTGTTATGTAAATTATGTGGTGATATTGCCACACATTTCAACAAAATGAACTCCGTATTTTTCGCATCTGAACTGCAGAGCAGACAGCACATAATTGTAGGCTGCACTTCTCCCAGGCCCACCTTTCATTTTTCTCATTATTGCCTTGGAAATAAGGGGGGATTCACTCAACGTGCAATCATGGGCAATGTGTCGGTAACAAGCAGGTATAAGTGGCTCCCACGCACACTTTTTTACAGAGCAGACGTCGGATCTACAGCTTTGATTCCATGAACCACTGAAATCTTTGTTCTTTGCGCATTTGTAACATAGCTAAGCTTTTGTTTTATCAGTGGCACATTGTTGCTGTACAGATAAAGAAATCCAGAGTAAAAACATGTCTGTGAGCTTCAAGTTTCAGATTTGAATTGTGATTTCAAAGTTTTTCTCTTAACACTGAACATTATTCAATAATGTTCAAACATTTTCATGGGTCTTTTTTTATACAATTCTTTTGTACAAGAAAAATTTTTTTTGTATAATTCTTGTGTATTGAGTTGAAGGATGAAACATTTACAGCATGCTTTTACATCAGGACACAAAAAGATAGGTTTTGCTGTTCAGTTTGTGGTTTTCTATCCATACATCCAAGCCATCTTTAACCGAAAGTACAATGTTCTATTTACAATGTACCACCGCCCCCAGTTGGTTGGATAATTATTAGCACAATTAATAAGAAAGTAGGTTGGACAGCCTTGCTGTAGGAGCCACTTCAAACACTTAACATGTCTAGGAGAGTGAATTTTCATCAGCGCAGACAGAGAACTTGCATGGTGTATGAGATCAAGCAATGCTATTATTTCATCCATGTCTTCTATTGGTCAGTGTTTGACAACATTGACCAATGTTATGAGACATTGGTCAACATTGACCAATAGATTGATGTCTATATGTAGTGTAAAGCTACATGTAGTGTAAAGCTACATGTAGTGTAAAGTTACATGTAGTGTAAAGCTACATGTAGTGTAAAGCTACATGCAGTGTAATGCTACAAAATTTATTTGAAGTTGTTCCAAAATTTCATGGCAGGTTGGAGAATCACAGAAGTTGCTCTGCTGCTTTTGCTTTACTTTTCTTGGATAGTTGGGAATAGGTCCATGTTAAAATATACAACGTTAGGATGATTTAACTAAACAGTTAGCAAAAAATGTTGAACTCTAAAAGCTCTGTGTGACAACTTAATAAATATCTTTGCAAGCGTAAAAGTATTTAATTAAACAAATTCTCTAGTGGGTTTAGCAAGAACAGATTAACACAGTTGTAAACAATGTTATTAATATATCTTAATAAGAATGGCAAACGTTAGTGCTTCACCACCCAGACGACGATGCAAACTGGTAAGCCAATCAGAATCCAGTGAGAAAATGGGAAAATGACTCAGAAAAAACTGGTAGTGATGTTAGCACTGGAAGACGAGGCATGGGGAAGGGTGAGAATATGGCGGCGGCAAAGCAAAAGGTTCAACGAGGGAGGAGGATGAGGAGTGGCTGTAAATGCAGGTTTCTTTGTCTCCTCCTCATCTCCCCTCCCTTCAGTGAAAGTAACGGAGTCCACAAGAGAAGCCACCTGTCTTTTCCTCTGCCTGAAGGTGGGTTGTCATCTCTCCCACCAGTACCCAAGATCCACCTGAGAAGGTTGTTCCCACCTCCCACCCTTTGACCCCCAGATGAGCAGAGACAGACAGTAATGATCCATCAGCTCTTTGGCTACGCAGGATCCGACACCGGCTTCATGCCTTCTAAGTGTTTTGTTCCACTCTTCCTGACCAAACTGCAGGCTGAGATAATCCAGCAGTAGGAGCCTCAGCACAAGAAACCGGGTGGAAAGAGAGAGGGAAAAATAGAAAGGAGGGGGGGAAGGGAGACGTTTGGACCTTTTAAGTGTCTGTGGAAAATGAATCACGGGGGCCGGCATAGGGGGAGATCCAGAGAAGAAACACATCTGGCCGGGAAGAAAAAGCTAAATGAGAATAGGTCTGAGAATCCAGGAAAAGAAAGACTTGTTTTTTCATGACATAAATATGACATTTGTGACTTTTAGACATCACAGTGGCTCTTTAACGAAACAATTAATAAGAAGAAATCAGGGTGAAGATGAAGAAAGGAGACAAAAAGACATAAAGATTATAAAGGAAGCAGACAGTTTACAGAGTAAGACGGGATGAAGATGACAAAATGGAGACTTTGAATTGCCGACTTTGAGGTTAATTCCATGTTATTCTAAAGGGGAGATGCCCCGCCCTAAACACAGACCTGTCTCCATCATAGACGGGCAGAGGCAGGGAAATACGAGTCAAAGCTGCCAGCTCTGCTCTCTCTGGCCGCGAGGGCTTGTCATTATGATTTTTTTCTCCCGTTCCCTTTTAGACGAGGGTAAACGCCAAAAGTAGCAGAAAGTCTGAGTCAGCCACGTCACCTAAACAAAAAAGAAAAAAAGAAAGATCAATGTGCATGATATTGTTAATACTAAAAAAATCTCCATGTGAATTTTAAGCTAGTTGCATGCTTTTGTAACGCAGTTGTTTTTCTTTCTCTTAAAGGAACCTTAAGAAAAATATTTCTACAACCCCACTCTGAAAAAAGATGCATCCTAGAATATAATCAAAGTTACTATTGTGTGTCCTTAGATTTGTCATCCAACAACATTTGTAATACATATTGACCCATTTGGCATTCAACAGGAAATGCATGGGGTTCTTTTCAAAGTTCAGAAGTAATTATTGCCACAAAGGGCGTGATCAAAAGACCTGGAAGAGGAAAGAAGAAGAGAAGATCCTGTTGGATTCCAGACATGTTGGAAAAAGTCCAGATCTCTGAGGCTGCAGGCAGCAGACTGCAATGCAACCAGTAGTCCAAGTCCTCTTTAAGGTTTTTAACCGGTATAAAAGACAAATCTGAAACATAAGCTCTTAAAATACGAGAATCAGAAAGAAATTGTGTTTGTGAATATTTGCTCTACCTTCTTTCGTTCTCTTGTTTATTTTTTCAGGATTTCTATTTGAAAGTCGAAAGGAAAACAAAATGATTGATTTTAACTCTGCATTTCTACAGCACAACATAACACAGCTGAAACTTTCATGAAGCTTAGAGGTTACTCTGCCAAACCCACCAGGTCTTTTCTGCAGCTTTTCCAGAACTTACCGATTACTTTTTTTCTGAACTTGCCTCGTACTTTTCCAGGACGTTCACTAGCCCTAAGTAGCCAGTGAGTATCATGACAGTTCTAGTACTTAAAGATCACGTTCTAGAATTTACAAAGTACTTTCCAGAGCTCACCGGCTACTTTGATGAAACCTTTAATGAACTACGTGGTTATTTTTTTTGAAAAGTACCACTTACTCTTCAAAATCTTGCCAGGTGCTTATCTGGGACTAACTGACCACTTTCCCAAAAGTTGCTGTGTATTTTTTTTTAGCACACTTTATTGGGACTTTTATGTAACTTATATTACTTATTACTTTCCCAGAACTTAATCTGGTATTTCCTGGAACTCAGTTGTTGCTTTCTGTAACTTCCCAAATGCTAAATGGATTGTAGAGGTTACTTTCCAGAACTTTCAGGATTTTTACCAATACAGTAAGCACGGTAAGACACAGTGTGGATCTAACTAAATCCAATGTCCAAAAAAAAAAAAACACACAACTCTAACAAAATCAATAATGAGTTGAAAAAAGAATCAAAAATGAAAATGTTTGCTATTTTGAAATTTGATTGGTATCGTTTCAGAAATACTTGCAAATATTTTACAATTCTTCAGCCTCACTACTGCAATAACAGTCTCGGGGGTGCGAACTCCTCCCCCGCAGCCGAAAGGGGTGAGTTTGTATGTGTACATGTGCAAATCAGAGCATGTGCATTAGCAGAACCAACCTCATGGGAGCAGTGAGAGGAAACACCACTGAGTCCTGCTCCCTGTGGTCTCCCTGTCTGACACAGACTGAGAAAACACAGTAACATGACCGCCTGAGGGGCAGACATGCTCACCTGTGAGTGTGTGTGTGTGTGTGTGTGTATTAGTAGGTATGTGAGCAGATATTCTTGTGTGAAAAGAAGAAAACTGAGCTTAGTTTAGCTTGAAGGTTCTGATAATGAATGCCTCTGCAGTTTCAAATGGTTTCTTCATTTCTGCAGTTCTTATGAAGCTCCTCGACAGACTGAACGTCTACAGACCACCCCTCAGTGTAAATGTGTTGACTGTATTTCACAATTTATTGGACAGTGTCGTCCTTTCTGGGGTTCTTCTCTTCTGTTTAAAACCGCGACAGCTTCAAAGTGACGACAAGAACAGACTAAATCAGAGCCTCGGGAGATTTGTGATTACAGACAGGCAGTGCTTCACTGAATCAAAAGGGGGGAAAGGGGCTCGTTTTCAGAGGTTAATTCAGTCTTCTGTTTTCAATCTTACCCTTGAAGCTCAAAGTGGGGACTTCCTCAATGCAGCTCCATGTCCTTAAAATAGGGTGCAAATATTAAATTACACCGTCCAACAGTTTACAATAAACCATCTTTTTAATACATGTATCTTGATCTTGTACGAAAGGCGCAATCAGCTGTCCTGGCCCTGCTGAAGAAAAAAACGTCCCTCAGCATGAGGATGCCACTAATATATTTACAGTGGAGATGGCGTGTTGCTGTTAATTTGGAGTGTTTTGCTTAAATGCCGGGATTGATGTGACATCTGAGGCCAGGTGATTACAAAGGGTTTTATTTAGGAGTTTTAAATCAGAGGGGACTGAGCACAACACAACTTTCAGATTTTTTAGTATGAAAACAACTGAGCAATTTCTTAATTTATTTATTTTTTTATAATTACATTGATACGTTAACGATACTTCATGTATTCTAGGCCTTGGGCTAGTGAAGACAGAACTTGGTAAAGTGAATGTTTATTCACTTTATTCTTTAAAAAATGTACACTGCCCTGAAGTGGAATATAAATTATTACTAAATTATTGAAAGATGGAGAAAAAAAAATATGTTTATTAACTGCTTTGCCTGGTCCTCGTTCTCTTCATTTGAGTGTTCAGACACAAATGAAAGCAAAGTGAAAGACAAACAACATGTTAGGTTATAATTTCTAGAAATGAAAATCAAAATGAGAAGTTTGGTTTTGATTTTAACCTCCCAGGAAGAAAAAGGGGGTTAAATTTAGGCACAAGAAAAGCTTGAATAAAAAAAAAAACAGACTTGCTTCTTCCTTTCTTTCTTCCCTCCTCCATCATCCAGTTCCTGCAGAGGACACGTGGAAGAATTTTTGGGTCGTCATAAAGTTTTTGAGTCCAGCAGGGAGGGTGAAAAAAAAAAAAAGAAAAAGACAAAAAGCAGGAATGAAAAAAAGCCAGACTCCGCCTTAGCATTATGACTGGCTGCAAGAGATCGTCTGGTCAACAAACTGAGCAGCAACAAGAGCAGACACTCCCTGAAGCAAAGAGAAAAAAACCTATATGTGTGTTTATGCTGCGAGGAAAGATGGTAGGAATCCAGACAGACAGACAAGCTCTGAATATTTTTACTATACAAAGTGCTGAATTTGAAGTTTATTCTGAAAATGTTTTAATTGAACTTCATTCTTGGTTGTGAAAGTTAGAACCCACTTAAGTCACATATGAAAGTGCTGGTGAGTCAGATTACAGGTGAATAAACCCTGAAAAAGGAGTGCTTTAATAATGTGGAACCATCTATTGTAGCACATTGACTAAACTGCTCAGCAAAATTGTTTTGGTGATTTGCCACAGGTGCAGGATAAAGCCTGATTTAGCATAATCAGACACTGGGAAATATGATTCACCTGCAGCACTCTGTGATCATTTGCATTTCTTTTGGTCACCATCTGGAGGCTGCAGCAAATATTTCTTCCAAGCTGGGCCGAAATGGTTCCTTGTTGTGTTGTTTGTACTGGAGAGCTATCAGACATTATAAAGCAATAATAGCAAAAATACTGGAAACCCCAGTATAAATATGTAAAAATTCTTATATTAAATTACTTTTTTATGGGAGTATCCTTATTTAACTGAAAACAATGTACGAACATCCAGCCTTTAATATGAGTACATCTAGTCAAAGGAGGAAAAACTCACACTTTTAAAAAACTTCTTACTATTTTTTACAAAATTAGACTTACATTTCTTTGCTCAAATTAACTCCGGGAATGTGTCCATGATGTGACACAGAGGCACATTCATTTTTAATATTTCTATGAGTAAGTGTTCAAAATGGGGAAGACAAGTGAACATAGCATTCGTGGAAGTCAGATGTGTTATAATGTTCTTAAATCGGGTCACGTGAAGTGAAGAACAAAAAGGCGTTTTGATCACAATCATTGTTATTTTTGATCATTTGTTTTTCCTGTTGATTTGAATTAATTTAAGTGTGACGTGGAGACAAAGTAGCACTAAATTCAGTCCAAAGGTAATGAAAGCATTTCTTCAGGATTTTCTCCAAACTGAATGACTGAATATTGTGTGAAGCACTTTGTGGTTGTCTGAACTTGACAAAGCACTATACAAGCGCTTTACCAAGCTAACTGGTCATTTACCAGTTAGCATGACGGTTCTGTGCAGAAAGCCTTGAACAACCTAAAATCTCTTTATAATTTGCCTTTAGGGAAATTATAAAGAGAGCAAAGATCTCTGATAAATGCATAATGTTCCTGAATAATAGTCTATTCAACCATTTTATTACTTTTTGTTTATTTGATAAAAAAAAGGATAAACGTCAGATATAAACCCAAGGACCCTGCAAAGTTGAATCAGCACATATTTCCTCTACCCTTTATCTGCTATCTTCTTTGAAACAGGTCATGTTTGTCACACCACAGTTTGACAAAGTAGAGCAACACCAACACTTGAAATTCAAACCCAACTCTAAATTTTTTGCTCTCAATAAAACATCTTTAGCCTCCACCTTTGCATTACGAGTGTAACTGATGTGTAATATAAACAGCACCGACCCTGTTATGGAGCCGTACGGGCTCTCACGGGATTTTTTTTTTTTAAAGGTTTTGTTGGCTCAAGTGGCCTTTATTTGAAAGTATTTTGACAGGAAATAGGGTATTGAGAGAGAGGGAAGACATGCGGCAAATGTCTCCAGGCCAGGAATCGAACCTGCGACCACCGCCACAAGGACTAAAGCCTCAATACGTGGGTCGTGCTTTGCCCCTGCACCACCACAGCACCCCCTCACGGGATTTTCAAATGAGTTTGAATGTATAAGTTGCACAAGCAGGAATAAATTGATAATGTCGAAACAAGTTTTCTGATTGGGTATTGAAGTTTTTCCTCTGTTTCTGACATTGCGTTAGTTCATTTTCTTCCTCATGTCATTTATCTCTGAGCCTTGAATCATACAAGCAAAAACAAAATGTGTGCTCCTCTTTAAATCTGATTCAAACATTACAGAGAAAACAGGTTAAAGTATCAACTGGACTTTCTTGTCCCACCTGTTTGTCATTGTGAACTGAGAACAAAGACAACCACAAAGTTCAGTGAAGCAAAACATTAGAGATCAGTAATGAAACTGGTCTCAAAATGAAAAGATGCTAAGGTAAGTTGCAGTAAAGGTTGGCTGACAATGCAACACGAAGAGGAGGAATCAGAGAAGTGATCTGAAGGAAAGCAGAGGCAGTAACCAGACACAGAAATTTCTCAGTGGACGTCAGCCAACAGGCATGTACTAATGCTTTAGCTATGTCATGGGCTGCCTCCTCTACCTCCTCCCTTCTCTTTCTACCCCTTCTTTTTTCAACCTTCCTCTCTGACTTACCCACCCCCTCTCTGAGCTGAATCGCGCCCTGATTTCCATCACTTTCTTACTTTGCAGTCCCCCGGCAGCTTCTGACTCACACGGCCGAAACCGACGTCATCACAAACAAAAGTTGGTTACATGTAAAGCTTCTCTCTAAGAGCTTCAGGATAAAATTACTGTTCTGGGATCATTCAACTTCTGCACGGTGCCTCCAAC
The DNA here is from genome assembly GCF_002775205.1 of Xiphophorus maculatus. Classification (NCBI taxonomy): domain Eukaryota; kingdom Metazoa; phylum Chordata; class Actinopteri; order Cyprinodontiformes; family Poeciliidae; genus Xiphophorus; species Xiphophorus maculatus. The sequence goes on along the minus strand of NC_036455.1, from coordinate 21,626,434 downwards.
GTTCGTCGAAGTCTCGGCAGAAAAACAGGCTAGCAAGAGCCATGATGGTGATTTTCCGTTAAAGCCCTGAGAAGCCAGTGGGAGAGTGGGAGGGGCCAGACAAAAGAAGCTGGAAAAAAATAATACAAGCATCTGTAATTCTCTGTAGGAATTTCTTCCATCACCAGCCAGACCTCTAAATGCAGGAAGCAGATGAGGGTAGCGCTTGCTACTAACTGGCCTTCAAACACAAGACAAACCTTACTTATGGGGGATTTAGAAGAGAAAAATTAAAAAATTACATTAGTAACACTCTGAAGATTAGTTTTATTTATGCAAACTGCAAGACCAACCCGAGCGATGCTGTGAATTAAATAGCTTTACTTTTAAAGTACATTTTTGCAGTCGAAATCAACAGTTTTTGGTTGCAGTGGCTACAGTTAAAAACTTTCATGTAATAGAAAAACACATTTTTGTCAGCCTTCTCACCCAGTGTGGGATGATATCATGGGGTCGCCGAAAAGCGACCAGGTTGGTAGGGGGTGCAGACTTTACTAATGAGTGTAATGTGGGAACGGCAGCCCCTGCCACTTTAAGACTCATGTGCCTACCACATGGCTCCACCGGGATGTAATCTGTTCCAGGTGCTCAATGAGACCGTTTTTTTGTTTTTTTTTTTCAGAAATGTTGGGAACCTATAAACAAATGGTGATTGTCTTTCACATGCACAAAAGCACACATTTGCACATCTACGTGTGACGTGGGGGCACAGAAATTTGATCAAGGATTTGTGCAAAGATGAAACCTTCCTACCACGGCAACGCATATCGTTGGTTTTCATGGACTATGCAGGAAACATAAAGCACTTCACGCTGAGCTACAAGCTCATGAGGGAACTAACTCTGAGAAAAAATATTCTGTCAGCGAGTTGCATTTATTTAACATTGCTGTTATTATTACACTGGCAAATTACTATCTCCAGTAACAATTACTAAATTATAACAAAATATACTGTATATATATATATATATATATATATATATATATATATATATATATATATATATATATATATATATATATATTTTGGGGGATCCTTGGATTACCAGTATCTGTTCCTGGCCTTCTCTACACAGCAGCAGGTCCAACCACATGCCACCCTCAGGCCTGAGTAGCTTTTAGGACTCTTATTAACACACTAACTCCCAAACAAACTACATGCATGTGGTTATTGTTGCTCAACAGGAACTCACCTGGGGTTTTCCTCCAGTAAACTGTACATTTACCTATTAGTGTACTTGACACTGCTAATTAAGTACCTAATCCCATTGCTCTAAATCTAATTGCTACCCAAGAACACTCATCTGTTACAGATTATATCCTCCTAAATAGAAGTTGAAGGTTTGAAATAACCATCAATCTTATAATTGAAAACCATTTGTTGTGGTAATGGATGTGCTTATGCAGACGTGGACACATTTGCTACCCCCCAGGTAGAGTTGTCTAAACAGAATAAAAATTAATTCATCCTTTATTGCGGTTGCATGGTGATAAATTTAGGGGGGAAAAAATCAACAGATAACCTCAGAACATCAGTGGAGAGAAATCTACACGTTCAAAAATAACTGGCTTTAGTTAAGTCACAATTATTGCTACCTCTAAAAGTTATATTTTTCTAAGAAAAAAAGGAATATTTATGCTTTAACTTTTAAGTTGATCTGACTCTCTAAGAGCTTCAAGTAAGTGACTTTTGCTGGGCTATCAATATGATGTGACACAGAGGCAAGTTTTGCTCTTCAAAATGTAAAAGACATTCTCTGGATAATTTGAAACAAATCTCAGTTTGAATCTCAAGACCAGAATGTGCAACACTGCAATTAAAAGGAACTGCTTGGACACAATTTTTGTCACATTTCAAAGGCAGCAACTTCATGCTTACACCCTAATATTTGATCTGTGGGATGGATTCTCACTGATGCCCACACATAATATAAATTTTAGGGTCTAAATATTACAAGTTGATGAGAAAAAGGATAGAAAAGTTTGAGAAAAATGTTGGTTAATTGTAATCGATATTGTCATCTCCATCTTCAACACATATATCTGAATTGCGTCTTTTCCCAATATGAGGCAATCCATGTTTATTTTGCCACCATGTTTATAAGAGAGGTAAATTTAAAAAAAATCTCCTTAGCTCATTGTTGGATGCTGTGTAAATGGTTCTTTTTCAAAGACATGGAAAACTTATACAAGAAAGTTTTTAAAAAGTACGGTATATGTATGAAAATAAGAAATCACTTTGTCTTAGAGAAGTTTGATGATCCAAAGCACATACCCAAGTCTCACCACCATCTCAGCCCCGGGACAGAGATCCCATAGAAAATCTAAGATATGCACTAAATTTATTAAATTTTAAATGTTTGAGATCTAATTTGTGTGTAATTTTGCATTCAAGTATTGTTACGTATGTAAGCATCCTTATCACTTACCAGAATATAAGTGTACAGTAGGTGGTTGGTTGGAGAACGATGCTGTCGTTATTTCATATCAGTATTGGTTAAAGACAAAGCAGATATTTTGAACCAGGTACTCAGTCATACATTAACACTCCAATAACAAAACAACAAAAATAAAACTCATTTCATTTAGTTCAAGTTCAGAAATAAAGCTTTTAGGAAGTGCCACAGGACGTGACTGCTTCACGAATGAGCTTAAATGTCCCTTTTTGGGATCTCTGCATGTGTTTTCTCTGGACAGCAACCCTAACATTTGGATGCAGACAAACTGCAGTGCAGGCAGAAAGGAAAAGACAAATTGAAAAGAAGAGCTGCTCAGAGAAACAGGAGGAAGAACAGGAGATTTGGTGAAGTAGATTTTGATGTGAAGAAAGTGGAATATAATCTGAGCAACCTTTAGGGATAGAGAAAAACTTCTATTTTCATTAATCACAGAAAGGAAAAGACCAAGTAAAAAAAAAAGTATTTATGCTTCGTTTGATATTAATTTTATTATTGTAACACTCAAGATACCTTAGATATACCAAAGCGAGTCTGCTGACAGTGGCTTTATCTTGCATTGGTCTTCCTTCGGCTGTGACAGTGTCTGTTTCTCTCAGCTGAGGCTTTCCCTTGCAGCTGCCTCCCAACCCCCTTTCATAGGTTTGCGGGTGGAAAAAATGACACTGCTGCAGACTGAAATGAAAAAGATAACGGCGCTCCCAGACAGAGCAATCAAGTGCAGACAAAAGAGAAGATTTCCAAATCTGAGCTACATGCTACATACAATACAGCACTGCTGCATTTGTTCCCTCATCAAACAAAATAAAATATTAGAAAAAGAGAGACAGATTGACCTGGTCTGTGTGTCGAATCAGTATGGACTGTGTGTAAAAGGAACTGTCCCTCCAAGAACAAGTAATTCATTTGGTGGTAAGTGCTTTTTGGGGGTTTTTCAGGCTGGTATTTTAAGATGTTGCTTCAAATTTCCACATAATGTTCTTTGTTCACGGTGCCATGCATTTTGTGAAATGCGCCAGTCCTTCTTACACCAACGCACCCACACAACATGATTCTGCAACATATACATCACAGTTGGGATGATGCTCTTAGGGTTGCATTCTAACCAAAGACTTTGTTTTACTTTCATTGGACCACTGGATATATCTTTGGTGTTAATTCATAAAATACAATCAAGCTTTTGTATGTTTGTCTTGAAACAATGACTTCTTCCTTGCTCAGTGGCCCTTCAACCTTTTTTGGTACAGAATCAGCCTCTGTTTTTGAGGTTAGATCTTCAACACAGGACCCATCTTCTTTTTGAACTGTTTGACAACAGGACATCCCTGTGTGGTTTAAAGTTGTTCAAACAAATAATTGTGGCACCTTCAGGCTTCTGGAAATTGCACCCAAGGATGAACCATCTGTGGACGACCACAATTATCTTCCCGTTTGATGTAACACAAGGAAATGGTGTTTGAAGTGAACACTTAATCCAAAGCTGTGCTTCAAACCAACCATTTTTTTGATTAGTCTTTCAGCAGCTAACATGGTCATGCCATCATCATCTGGGGCTTTCACAAATTGTTTAAACGCACAGTAATCCTAATAATGCATGTGAACTTTAAGTTTGGAAAAAAGAACAAAAATCTTGCTTAATCTTTACATGCTTAACGAACAAAAATACATTTATTCTTTGCTTCAGTTTCTATAAAAAAAAAAATCTCAGCACCAGTTCACCATAACTGGGAATGGGTTTCAAAGGAAGAGGCCTGGCCTGGTTGTCTAGCTGCAGGTCATAGTTCGGATTTAGGTTTAAATTGCACATCATTTGTTTGAGGGCTGCCTCAAGGGCTCAAGTTTCAAACTGACCAAATTTCAGTGTTGACTTCCCATGTTCTGCCTCCTTCTGCATAGGTGGGGCCTGCTTTGGTTAAAAACCTAAGAAACAGAAATCATTTATGCAAAAAAAATATAATGAATTGTAATAAGTTAGTCATACAGCAGCGCGACATAGGTGGAAACCTCCACCACCCCACTTCTGCCCCTTGGTTTAACTGTTTTCTTTTCTCCCATCTGTGAGGTCCTTCAGGTCTGGAGGAGTCATTTTACTTCCTTGATGTCAGACCAGCTGCAGCAGCCATAAAGTGAAACCAGGCGCTGAGATCCTCCTTGACAAAAAAACCCACATATCTCAAGCACAGCATTAACACTGAAGCATATTTTTATCCAAAAACTTTCTTAGAAGACATTTTTCCAATCAGTTGTCTTAGTCATTGTTGAAGCTCATAGATTTTAGAAGACGTAGCAGCCATTGAGATGTTGACTCAGAAGAAACTATGGGAAACCTGTGAAAGATGGGGAAGACGTTTGTTTCCTTGTCAGCATTTATTTAAATACCTCCCATTCTTTTGGAGAAGGTAAACATGAAGTCTGGCATGAAGGGGCTGTCATATGCTAATCTTCAAGAGCTCACAGAAAGTTTGTATCCCCTCCCCTCTAACTTTGACCTCTATTCTGCAGCTCATAGGAGTCATCCATCATTCTTCCTGCAGGAACCCCTCTGCTTTTCTGTGTCGCTATTGGGATAGAATCAGAGAGCAAGATAACTTAGACAAAAAAGATTTCAAACTCATTTCTTGGTGTCTATTAGAGCTGGCTAGCATCATAGAGACTGTAATACTGTGGTACGTAGAGGTAGAACTAAATGGAAAAAACACTCTTCATACTGAAAAACGAAAATAAAAAAAGGTTTTTTCCTCTCTTGGAAGCTCCACCTCTCGACATCTATTAAACTAAAATAAAAGAGCAGAAACCAGAGTAATCTGGAAGAGGTGGAGCTAAAGGAGCAAAGTAATAGGAGGAGCCATAAAACTCACAGCTGTAGCCTACTTATTAACGTATTTTATTCCCTTACTTGCCGCACTTTTACAATCCGTCGTTTGCTTTGCTGTATGTCTTGGTGAATTAAAAGGAGCATGTATGTTTTATTTTGGTTATGGGCGAAGTCTATTGTCTCCTCTCACTCTTGTGTGTCATCCTGTGCTTTTCCCCTCCAGATGTGTAATGATATACAGCTGTGTTGAACTTACCCCAAAACAACCAGTGAGAGAGAGAGAAAGAGAGAGAGACAGAGAAAGGTTGTTCAGACAGCTGAACTCATTTCATATGTGCTGTAATGTGGAAACGATTTCAGTCTTCTCCCCTCTCACCGTAACAGAGCTCAGCTTTAACTCCTGAAGAACCAGACCACAGTAAACTCACAGAACATGATCAAGGATGCTTGTTGGTTCCCTCCCGTCACAGCTGAACATATTTACATCGTAACACAATCTCAATAAGCATCTGTAATTCCCCTTTGACATTTTGTTTAAATGTGGGCAACCATTAGAACTAGTATGGTGTCGCACTCTCACATATTAATCAACATAAAAGGTTAAATATGTAGAATCACGATTCTTGTAATAGGAAGGCACAATTTTTCAAAGTTGGTGAAATGACATAGCATTTCAACCACAAACTTCAATGTATTTTATTCTAACTACACATGTATATATAAAAAAAATTACCTGTACCTAAGCAGACCAGTCTGTAAAACTCCTGAAGTTTGTAGATGACACCACTGTATTGGTTTGATCCAGGACAAGGAAGAGTCTGCATACAGATGAGAGGTAAATCTGCTGAAGTTCAACCTGCCACAGGAGCTGTTGGGCATCTTCCACAATAAAAGTACAAAGTAGGTTTACCTCTTTGTACTTTTACTTGAGCAGTACTATTAGGAAGTGTCATTATTCATAGTTCAGTAAAATTTCTGGATCCTCTAACCACTGCGAGCAACTTCACTGAATGAATCAGATGCAAACACAGACCTACAGTTCATGTTCAAGTGAAAGTTCTTTGTGAAAATGCTTTGTTGTTCTACGACCAACTGTGAAGCCGGACAAGTGGCTGATCAGAGAAACTTTGCGTTAGCTAACAAAGGTTAGCTAACTTCTGGCTAGCTAACACATGCTTTACCTTTTGCTTAAAGCTACAACAAAGTCTATTACACAAATTTTAAAGGGAAAGTTAAGAAAGATTTCCACAGTCCAAACTTATTTTGTCACCTGGGGCTAATATTTTTACAAAATTGGATTTGTGTTCTTAAGACAGCCTGCAAGAATTGCCCTGTGCTATGAGTATCGCTCTTACACGTTCATACAGTTTCAGACAGAAGAAACACTACACATACGAACGTTCACTCGTTTCCCAGTCTCACTGGATTTTTTTCCTTCTTTCTCAAACCACGGCCCAGCTCTATCTAGCAATTAACTGCCTGCCGTGGACTCTGGTGACATTGTGTGGGGATATTTCTGTCACGTTTATTATGCGTTTGCTGACCAGACTGTGAGTCATTTAGACATAGAAGCAAATCTACCAAGGAGCTGTTTCCCTTTAAGGGAGGTGCCTTGCTCTGATTTTTGTCCTCTTCCTTTCCTTTTTTTGAGAGAGGATTTTGCTTCTTCCCATGTCTTCAGTTCACAAAATCCAGACTTTTAAAAATGTGCCTTTCATGTGAAAAGTAATTCAGTCAGATTCATGGGGTTTCAAAAGTCCAGCTTGTCTTCACTGATACATATTTACACACCTCTTGCCATCCACTCCCTGCCTACAAGAAAATCCTATCAAGGAAGTAGCATGCAGACATTTACACATCACAATCTTGGCCAAGATGTTGTATAATTTCAGGTACTTAGGCTGAATGACTGCTTCCTAAAATCCAAGCCTGTTTTTAACTGATTCCCCTTCATTTCTTCCAGTGTTGTGCAGACAGACAGCAGGGTGAACGTCACCAAAGGCCTCAGCATGCAGATATGCGCTCAGGCCTGTCTAGCCAACCAGTTATCCAAATTCTTTAACCCAGCCTGCGTTTTCCACATTAAGAGTGCCTGGAGTCTTATATAGAGCAGAGACGAAAGTTGCTGCACAACATGAATAAGATCAAAATGAAAAGTTACATTTCCAACAGAATCAGTTTGAGGTACTAATGATGTTTAAAAAAAACAAACATGTACACTAAAACAAATTTCCTAAATAAATGTCATCTGTAGATACGATTACATCCTGGTAACTGAAAGACAATATTAGCACACTTAAGAAAATTTTACATTTTTCAGTACCTTCATTGGAAGCAGAAAGATATATTTTGTCTCTTCATAACATTAGAATCCAGCAGTCAGATAGACGAAAATCCCCATCCCTGTTTTTGCTGATTTTAGCCAGCAAAATAACTCAAACTAAAATATTCAAATGGGCCACATTAGTTTTATAGAATTTAACCTTAAAACACCTGAACAATATTTAAGATGCCATTGAGATCATCAGACATAAACCAAGTCTGGAGATTTAACAATAACTGTCATTCTTCATCACTATCTTGTCACGTCTGTGAAGGACCCAAATCTAGGGCAGCCAGGTGACTGCCTGAAAGATAATGCAGTGAAGGTAATTAACAGAGAGAGCAGTCTCAAATGTTTACAATAGTTTACTTTTTTTAGGTGAGGAGATAAAACTATAGAATAAAAAAACATATCATAAAAGTTTAAAATAAGTATTTGTCTCCTTACAACAAGCCCAAATTCTGCCTCTCAAAGTTTGTCTCAACCTTTTAGATTTTCTTCTCTTTTCAATCCAGATTATTTTTAGGTAACAAGTCAATGTTATTTTAAATTTCACCTCGGCAATATGCAAGCTATGGGGTAAATGGGGCTTCAATATAAACTCATGAAAGAATGTGAAAAATGGCTTATTTTAAACAAGAAATACCAGAATAAATTCCAGTTTCCCTTTATCAAAGCCACTTTCTAAAACAGAGTGTTGCATTTTCTTTCCTATAAAGAAAGTCGATTTAAGGTTTTCATGGAGCAGCCTGAATTGAAAGAAGCGTTTGGAACATAGGCTGTAATTTAAAAACCTCATCCGCCCCTGCATGTCTGCCACTATGTGCACATGCAATGCCCTGTTTAATTAGGGCCTACCGCTGTATGAGAGCTTTTTATCTCACAATGTAAACACTGTGCATTTCTTTAAAGTTATCTTTCCTCCTCTACATAATGTTTTTTCTTTGCTTTTGTCAATTTTTCTCTTCCTGCTTCAGTTTTAAACAAAAACATGAGTTTTTAAACCCAGTGGAAGAAAGAGAACAGTTTCTGCTCTTTCAGACTCCCGTGAATAATTAATTTATTATTAAAACTTTCACAAAAGAAACTGAACAGAGAGGTTTGAATTTGCCTCTGCCCCCTTTCATAGCCGACATTCACCAAATAAAACCTTCTAAAGACATCTAATTAGTAAATGGAGTCCATTTGTGTGCTTTAAGCTCAGAATAACTACAGATAATCTGAGGAGGCTCTTTGTTGGTGCACAAAAAGCAGCAACATGACCAAGAAAGAACTCTGGTCCAATCAGACTTACATACATTTCTTGACCTCTTCCTGACTTTCTGATCTAAATGTAAAATGTCATGAATGGCGGAAAGCAAATTTATAGCAGCATCTCCACAGTGAAACAAGGTGGTGGCTGAATCATGCTGTGGGAGACCTTTTTCTTCTGGACAGGGAGGTTGAACAGTTGAAGGATGGAGCTAAGTGCAGGGCAAACCTGGATGAAAAGGATTGAAACTGCAAACAAGGTGAGACTGGGACCACTTTTCAGCCACTTTTTAAATGGAAGTGTTTTATAACAAAGTAACTTAATTCCAGTTGACTTCTTTGACTTCAAAATGATGTTGGCAGTTACTGTCTCTTCAATTCAACTGGTGTTGAGCTACTTGCAAAGAATGGTTAGACGTTGTTTGTCTCCAAGTGTAACAGCGATGGAAGGAGGTTTGGCTAGACGAGTGCGTACAAATGGATACAGCTTTCAGATCATTAATAGCAAAGCATTTTGAAATCCAATAATGCATTACTTTGCATTACTCTATTGCTAATAAAACACATAAACGTCTGTAGTAGTGATGTGATAATTATCACGATTTACTTAAGCTTTCTTGTCAATGTGGAAAACAAATATGAATACCTAAGCAGAAAACACAGGTAATATTTATTATATAATCATCTTTTATCTGTAGAAATGTGGCTCATTTTCAAAAGTGACTACCTAATATTGTATCTTCCCAAAGATAACAAGATAACATTGGACATTTTTTTTTATGTCAGGGATGAAACTGCAATTGATGTTATCATTCCATGTATGATGGAAAGTTCTCAAACTTACTGATTTTAACATGTTGTAGTGAAGCTGAATTATGGGATTAAAGTGAGCGAGGGTGGAGTTTAAACAGTGAATCCTTAGCGATCTGCATGCAGGCTCAGCTTGCAGCACTGTGAAAGACAGCAGTGGTGAAGAGCTAAACATCTTAAGATTGAAAAGTTTATCATTTCTGGTGGGAGGTTGCATGTCAAAACTCGACTAAATCAAATTCTGTGTCCATATCTACATATTTTTACACATTGCTACTTAAAACAATTTTAAGAGCAAATAGCCCCCCGTGATTATTTGAAAGTTACAGTGAAGCAGCGTTTTCCGACTGTAATCACACAGTAAAGAGCTCTTAAGGCTGATGATGTGGAGCTTTTCAGCCATCTTTAATTCCTTGCGCTGCCTGTCTGGTCTCTTCCACCCACTTCAGGGCTTCAGAGTAGCTCTGCAGCCAGTGGGAGCGCTGCCATCTTTAAATCACATTTCATCTCAATTGCTCCTCCTCTTCTTTTTTTACTGTGCTGTATCTCTCAGGGTTGACTCAGGTATGAGATTTGGGTGGAAATCTTGTAGACCGGTGTCCCTCAATGACTTTCTGTGGGTGCAAAAGTTGCAGGTAAATTTTAGTCAGCGAAAGGCTCTCTGTAAGGAGGAGGGGGGGATGTAAAAAAAAAAAGGACCACAATCACGAGTTGTTTCTACATTTTAGGGCTGCATAAACAACACCACAGTACCGAAAGAGCACCCAAATTGTGCATCATCTAAGGAAAGGGTGTTTATTCTCATAAATATATAAATAAGCATTAGTCTCTGGGATGGAATGAGTTGTGTCTATGTGATAAAATGCTGGATGTGGCCCTGGATGAATATTGTTGGAGTTGTGGTGGAGCAGATGACATGTCTGGTCATGTGGGCAGGTAAGAGCTGCACAAAGAGAGAGAGAGCAAAGGGAGGCGGAAAGTTAGATCTTCTCTCACACCTGCCTTTTTGACAGTCTGAAGGTTCCCCTAGTATTGTGCGTGAAACACTGCATTCCTCCGGTGGAGTTTTCCCAGAGAGAACGCTGCTGTGGTTCTGACTATCTTCTGAAACAGTAAAAGTTAAAGCTTGTACATAGGGACTTTATTAAAAATGCTTAGTGGATGAGTTCTGCATAATGTGTTAATGTGGGGGAGAAGTGAAGCTTTAATTTCAATCAAATCAACGCGAAAAATGAGAGATTCGCCAAATCCGCGCGCAAAGCTTTGACGCAAACGTCCAGTCCAAAATTATTTAACGCAGAATCTCAATATAAGTTGCAAAAATCCGAGTAGAGGTGAACTCAGATCTTCTCGGTGGCAAAATATCCCCACTGGCGCTCATCTTCTTGTGCGTATTATACGCACAAAAGTATCAGCGCGCAGGGCCAGACGCCCATCGCCCTGCGTGCTGACCTGATCTGCACCGACGCTCTGTAAAAAGACTCGAGTTAGGCCTTCATCTGCCTTATAAACCTCGACGCTGTCCACGTCCTCAAAAAGAATGGATCTAATTAAAACGTTGCACTCGTCATCATCGCCAGAGCCTCTGCCAAACTGTTGCTGGTGGAGAGGAAAAAGGCAGGGAGATGCCGGACCACATGACTGCCTCCAAGCTGCAGAGGGATGGGAGTCAGATTGGGTTTCTCCTCTCCCATTGGCTGACGGGCCGACTTTTGACACGCAGACCAGGGACCCTCCTGCCGTATAAATAGGCCTGATAGATCTTTATTATTCTAGCATCACGGCAGCAGGCATCTGCTAAGTTTGGAGTTATTCGTGTCACCACAACTGTATGCCTGCTTAAAGGTGGTTTAAAGACAGGGGCTCTGCGGCACAAGGAGTCTGCATGTCTGCTTAGACATGCTCAGCTTTGTGGATACTCGGATTCTGTTGCTGCTTGCAGTAACGTTATATCTAACATCATGCCAATGTAAGTTTTGATTGTCTACTCTTTCTCTGTGATGGATCTATACTTTTTCCCCCTTTGGGTCCCTACTTCTTGAGGATGTTTTCGCTTGGCTTTTGTTTGGGACCTACATGATGATGGTCAACCTGAACTCAACCGGACTGAGCTCATGCAGAGGATTCTTCACTTTATCAAAGGATACAATTATTATGTGATTAGTTTTCTTTTGTTTTTGTCTCTTTTTTAAGGGATAAGTAAGAAAAATATTTATGTGGGTGAGACCTTCATAACAAGTCTCCCCCCATCGTTTAATGCATGTTGAATTAACATTGGCACTATCCTTTAGAAAAGTTGGATGGAAAGCTTTTGTGGGGCGTTGGACACATTGTTCCATCCACACAGCCAAGAAAGGCAGCTTTGCGTTTCACGTTGCAGTGTCTCCCCCTGGTGGCCATGGAGGCTAGTACCAATTTGGCACGAATTTAGACATTCTTTTGAATTAAATCAACAAGCTACAATTTGCCTAGTAAGAAATAACATATATAGAAATAGTACTAAATTAATAAAAAATTAAAATAAAAACAATTTAGTCTTTAATTATTTTTTAAAAGTTGTCTCTCTCTCTTAAAAGTTCCTGTTTTTAAGGCTAAAAGTAGCCCCCAAATAACAGAGAATTTCAAAGAAAATACCTCATACCATTCACTTAACTTTAGTTTGAGGTGTGACCCTTTGAGGCTGAAAGGGATATGAGGCGACCAGTCTCACATTAACGCTCTAGTATGCCACCTGCTGGATCAATGTGGACATGACATGCCAGAGTTCACAGGGAGGTCCCAGCAGCTCCAATCCCAGCCATGACCACCTGATCCCAAAGCCATCCAGGGAGGAACTGGCGTTCACCTGCTTCAGAGAATGAACAAGAGAAGCAAACTGTCATCAAGACAAACTAAATACCACCTTTGTCTTTTTCAAGGAGCTCAGCAACAGAATCAAAGCACATTGCAGTATACTGGAAGTATACAGATGTCATAGGAAATTACCTACATTTGGCCCTGTTTTCAGTGGCAGGCAAAAAATATTCTAGTCCCGAAGGCATACCCTGCTAGTTCGGACCTGTTAGCAATTTGCAGCTTTAATATCTGGAATGCTGCAGGTTCCCAAGAGATGAACTTCCATTACACGGTTAAAACATCTCAGAGTGGTTACAGTGAATCACTGAGTTTGTTGAGCCTGCAGCTCCTAGTTTTGTCTGAGCTGAGACGTGTTAGGCGGCCCACAATTTGAGAGGAAACTTGCTTGTTTTATTATATACTTTATATTCTTTAAATGTCAAGGAGGGCATGAGTGAAGGAAAAGCAATCCTACTACGTTCAGGCAACACAGAAAGCCAGGTTTTACGTTTCACCAGGCACAAAATATAACCAGTATGTCTTTATTTTAATATCTTCAATCAGTACATCATGTTTTTTTAATAGATAATGTATTATCTAATTAAAATAAGGATGAATACATCAAGATTGTTTGCTCTGTACATTATGAAATTTTCTAACAGAGTATTCCCTTTTCTCCCCCTGCCCTCTCCTTTTCCTCCCTCCTCGCCCGCATCATCATCTCTACAATGCCACAGCGGTTAGTATGCATGCATGCTACCATCATAACAACATATCTAAAACATAGCTTTACCTCATCTAGTCCACCTTGTCATGTCTTCCAAATCCCTTGAAACAAGTCAGGAAAAAGCCACTGTCAGCTACTGCTGACCTGTGTGAGCTGTCTCAGTTATGGCATGAGGATTTCTTTTAGACTGAGCTGAGCTGTTTCTCTCAGCAGTTTCTCTTTCTTCCTGTCCATCGTTAGGTAAGGGTCCTATTGGCTCTAGATCGTGTCAGTGAAAGCTAAAACCGTGGTGCAGAGGCACCCATGAGAGCCTGGCACAAAGGATCCTTTCTGAGGACAGCAGAGAAGGGGCCAAAGGGAGGTTTTTCACGACTAGCTGACTTTGAGTCAGTTTGGAATCTATATTTGCCTCTCGTTTCAGATAGATGCAAAGACCAAGGTCTGATCTCAGGCCTGTGAGCTGGAGAATAGAAAGAAAAGGCCATTTCTGTCTGATGCGCTCTGCTTTGATGGAGATTGAGGTTTGGCAGTTGGAGCTTTAGCAGCAGTAGCATCTTAAGGTGTACACTGCGTGGTTTTGGTAGCATTTTAGAATATTACTTGCCTTTAGAGCAAGAAATACTGTGAATTGTTTCTTTATTCTCAAGAAACGATTGAGCTCAACTTTGTTGTGCACTATGTTGAACACTTATATTATATACGCATTACACTGTTGAGGCCTTATCTTATTCTGATATTTTTGAAAGCAGTATTCAGAGTTTGTCTTTCATTGACTGAGAATAATCACAGGTTCCCACAAAGTAAGACAACAGCATGCTGAAATATCAATACATGTATTTATTTCCATTATATACAAGATTGTGTTTAGATAACTGCATGGTATAGGACGGATCTATTGGCCTAGAACTTGGAATGTTAGACCCACAAAGCACAAGGTTGACTAGAATATAGATTTGCCATTTCCAGTAAGATCATTTAAGATGGCCTTTAGCTTGTGTCTACCCCCAACTAATGAATCAGATTGTTCAGTGCATGTTTAGCGTTTTGACAATATAGCTCTCACTCATGCAATGAGGCCTAAGTCTCCTACTTGATTCCTGGTAGGAATACTTGCATCTTAAAGCTGTCTAATCTGTGTTGTGGTCTAACCAAGTGATTTCTGCGCTCCAGGGTCCCAGAGGAGACAAAGGACCTCGAGGTGACAGGGTAAGCTGAAATAAAACTCTGCTAACTTTGATCTGCCAAGTGAATTCACATATGCATTATTTGATGTGTGCGTTCTTTATGAAGCATGATTGGTGAAGTTTCTTGGTGCTGTCTGACCTGTCAGGCCCAGTTTGCCACTCCCCTTTGTTTATCGTGCATATGATCCCCTTGATGGGAATTTTAATATAAAGGTTTACAGGACAAAAATTTCGGGTTTTTGCTTGTATCAGGCGTGTCTTGCTACGTTACAGTCACTGAAAATGTTTCACAATGACAAGCATTTATGGTTTTTTTACAACAAATTTGCAGCATGTAGTTTTGTAGTAGTTTTGTCCGATGGCAAACATGCTTTGTTTGTTAAATCCGTAACACGTCATCACTCGGATTGTCTTCTTTTCTCCAGGGTTTTCCTGGCCCTAATGGAAAAGATGGCAAACCCGGACTGCCTGGCCCCGCTGGCCCTCCAGGCCCCCCTGGACTCGGAGGAGTACGTCTCCCTTTTACACTCAAGAAATACGCAGTTTTTCGAAAAACTTTCATGTATCTTCGAAAATAGTCTCAAGAAACGTTGATGTCACAAAATCGTGTCTTCATTTGAGTTGTATGACAGACGCATGTATGATTTTAGTCATTGACTCCTGACCTTTGCCCTTTTGAACTTTTCTAAGACAAGACATGCATGCTGCCAAATTAGGTCACTGGTGGGCAACTGGAATGTAAAGTAGGTTTACAAACGCTAAAAATGTCTTAGTCAGTAATATTTTAGGTAAAAACTAGTATTATTATTTTGTCAGAGAATTTCTTTATAATATTAGATTGTCTTTTATGTAAAGACTGAATTTACTGTGGCCCTGGTGAGGCCAATGTTAACCCTGGCAGTAGCATCGTAAGGTTTACTCATGAATTAAATTGAATTAATTATTGTTCTGTTTTTTACCTACTCAACAGAACTTTGCTGCTCAATATGATGGTTCGAAAGCCCCCGATCCTGGACCCGGACCCCCAGTAAGTTTCCTACCCTACCTCAATAAGTCCTATTTTGTCTCAAATCAATAACGCCAAATATTAATTTGTATAAACATCTAAAAGCAATCCAGATAAGCACAATTTATCTGCATTGCTTTCCAGATTAAATCCATCACAGCGTGACTTGGAATTAATAATTTCATATTTCTTCTTATCAGGGACTGATGGGACCCAGAGGTTCCCCTGGAATGCCTGGACCCCAGGTAAGGGCATAGTTCAAAATTTACCTTGAAATTCAAAATCTATTCAAATCCATAAAGACTTTAATAATCCGAAAAGACAATTAAAAAGACACATTGTTGAAAGAGCCCAGAGAGGCAAAGCAGAAATGTTCTTACATCAATTCTTAGCGATGTGTGTGTTATTCAACAGGGACCTCAAGGACAGACTGGACACGCTGGTGAACCCGGACAGCCTGGAAACGACGTAAGTGTACTCCCTCAAATCTTCCTACTAGCTTGAGTTGCCATTGCAATCTTTAAGTATTTAATGCTTGATTTCTGTTTTCCAGGGCCCTGTTGGAGCCCGTGGACCCCCTGGACCACCTGGCAAATCTGGAGAAGATGTATGTTTGTGACCTTTTTTCACCACTTCTTTCGATTTAATTTGAGTAGCTTCGGCAGTTGTTTTTTTTTTTTATCCATAAGCAGCTAATGGTGAGTTCTCTTCTATTGATTTATAGGGAAACAATGGCAGACCTGGCAAGCCCGGAGACAGAGGTGCCGCCGGCCCTCAGGTAAGTGGTTCTTACCGGGACACGGAGTTGTGACTTAAATTGAGATTCAGTATCTTTATTCCTTCTTAACCTTCTTTACTTTGGAATTGTAGGGTGCTCGTGGATTCCCAGGAACTCCTGGACTTCCAGGGATGAAGGGACACAGAGTGAGTGATTTACCTTCTTTTAACCTTTTCACCCTCGGCCTGTTTGCCGGAACTGGAACTTGGAATAGAAATTTATTGTGGCTCATCATTCATTATCTGACCCTTCTCTTTTTACCCCCCAAAAATTCCTGGATAATTTGAACATTTAAATTTTAATAGTGGTGCCTTTCATATTGACGCCTAGTGAAGGCCTCCTGTTAAAATTAATTGAGTTAAGTCTTCACTTGAACTTTGGCCATTGGGACAGAGAAATAAAGACACATTTTCACTTCACTCCATCTCCCTTCGAGGACTTTCCTATAACAGATCCTTAAAAAATAACACCTACTATATTAGATTTTTTTTTCTTAAGTGTTGACCTTAAGTTTGTCCTCTTAGTAACAGCTTTAATCATCTCTACTCTTCTGTGTTATAGGGTTACACTGGTATTGATGGACGTAAGGGAGAACCCGGTTCTGCTGGCGCCAAGGTACGGCACCATTCAACACGTAGATCACTTTCTCACTTTCTGCTCATCTTTTTATTTTTATTTTAAGCCTGTCTCTTTATTTGTGCTTATCTACTTCATATGTTAGCATATAATTACATATATAATGGGGATTTGTTTTTTTCCTAACTCTCCCATAGGGTGAGTCTGGTGCCTCTGGATCTCCTGGAAGTTCTGGACTGGCTGTAAGTTCACAATAAAACTAAATGTTCTTCATCTTATATTCCTGTAAGTGTTTCCATCAGCTGTGGTCTTGACTAACTCTGTTGGATGTTCGGTCTTCAGGGACAACGTGGTCAGCCCGGTGAGAGAGGTCGCCCCGGCCCTGCTGGTCCTGCTGGTTCTCGTGGTTCTGATGGCAATGTTGGACCTTCTGGCCCAGCTGTGAGTAAACCCTCTTTATTTCCAATCAAAGGAACAAACGAGAGACACTGTGGATGTCAGAAAACTCCTTACACCATGATTGTTCTTCCTCTTTTATCCAGGGTCCTTTGGGTGCTGCTGGCCCCCCAGGCTTCCCAGGCGGTCCTGGACCCAAGGTACATGTCTTGTCACTTCCTGTTAAACAGCCAAAAATCTTGTCACAAAAAAGTTAGAAAACAACATAGTCACACATATACCTTGCAGTCTTTTTTTTTTTTACTAAATCTCCAAATGAGAAGCACAAGTATTGTATATTTTCAGCAATATATACATTTTTGAACACACACTTCTTCAAATAACATTTAATTCTTCTCTCTACCTCCAATAAATGAAAAATAATTCAAATATTGTCATTAACAGGGAGAACTTGGAGCCGCTGGAGGCACTGGCCCATCTGGACCTCAGGGATCTAGAGGAGAGCCCGGATCCAACGGTGTTGTTGGCCCAATTGGTCCCCCTGTAAGTAAAAAAAACAAGAAATAGTCAACTGGCATATTTTTAAAACTATTTTTTGTCTGGGAGATGACTCTAAGTCCTTGATATACTACTGAACACCGGAAAGAGGCTTGTTTTGTAGTTTCTCTTTGAAAATAAGGGGTAACTTCTATTATATTTAAAAAAAAATCATTCTTGTTTTGGCATGTTCATGTTCTAACATGTACTTCTGTGTACTGATTTTTATGACTCACTTGATATATAGAAATAATAGTTCATATAATTTTTAAAACCGAGAGAGGAATAGTGCATCTATGTTATGTAATTATATTGTACTGTTAGGGGATTCAGGCACTTGTGTAAACATTTCATTTGAAAATATTCAAACATCATAAAGATTTATTAGACTTTTTAGATAATCTTCATGTACTAATTAGGTTTTCATAGTACTGTATGTAATTAGAC
Organism: Xiphophorus maculatus; assembly: GCF_002775205.1. Lineage (NCBI taxonomy): Eukaryota > Metazoa > Chordata > Actinopteri > Cyprinodontiformes > Poeciliidae > Xiphophorus > Xiphophorus maculatus. The sequence continues at coordinate 21,608,254 of NC_036455.1, read as the reverse complement.
TGAAATCAACTGTATGACCACATTGTACTAGAATTAAATTTGAAACTCACTGCATTCTATAGAGCTGTATTTTAACTGAGATTGCTTGTAAATTGCCTTTTGATAAGTTAGATTAGTTGTAATTTGGGGCTATATAAACATAAATAATTAAATCAAATTAATTTTTCTCTACTTTTCCCATAGGGCAACCCTGGTGCTAATGGTCTGAATGGAGCCAAGGGAGCTGCTGTGAGTATCCACTCTCTTACTGAATCAGTTTTTGGTGTGTTCTATGATTTGCATACATGTAAATCATTTTTGCAGTAGGTTCTCAGGCCTACCTTAAGAATGTAGAAAGCTTTATACACCAAATACACTCAGTCTATACAGTCCCTAAAAGAAAAGTGTGTACTTCCTTTAGTTGTTGAGCTGGACTGCACCCTATATGAGATTTTAGTTGCATACCTGTCAGCTTCTGTCTATGTATACTCAATAAGTTGGATGCATTAAAAAATAATCTCGCTTTGTAACACCTGACACACACAAACTCAACCGTTTTTGTATTCCTGTTGATGATCAGTTGGACGTCAAAACCAAAAGAGGGCATTATGTTGAACTCTGGCTCTGAAAGATTGATCAATGCTGACCTGTCACCCTTCCTACTGTAAAGGGAACCCCCGGTTCTGGTGGAGCTCCTGGTTTCCCCGGACCAAGAGGAGGACCTGGACCTCAGGGACCTCAGGGTGCTGCTGGACCAAGAGGACTTTCTGTGAGTATAAAACTCTCTGGAAAGATGAATCCACTGGATCAACTGTTCCATCATAACATCCATATATCAGCCTCACACATCTCAGCCTTCGCTGATTCTGACTTCTTATTTCAACTGGTCTCAAGTTCCAACATGTTATCTCTTAACTTTTTTTATTAATATAGATATATATATTAATACACGTTTATAGCACTTTCCGTATGCACTACTACAATAATAATGGAGTAGAAGCAGTGCTTGTACTGCACAAGCTTTACAAAAGAAAGCCTTTTGCTTTGCAGGTCCAAATGCAGACACAATGCTACTGTTTAGCAATGCACACTAATCACAAATGATGCTTTACTGGTAAATGTTAAGAAAACACTTATAACATATATAATTTATCTTTGGTTGAATTGCATTTCTATTTCTCTGTATGTTTTAGGGTGATCCTGGTCCTCAGGGTGTCAAGGGAGACACTGGTGGCAAAGGAGAGCCTGTAAGTTTAAAAGATGATTTATTCAAAATGCAAAGCAAATCTGTTCAAGACGCTAAACTTCATTACTGCCTCCCTCAGGGTAACGCTGGCCCTCAGGGACCTCCTGGAACTCAAGGTGAGGAGGGCAAGAGAGGACCCACTGGTGAGATTGGTGCTAATGGGCCTGCTGGCAGCCGTGGTGCTAGAGTAAGTGTCCTACCATAATCTGTTATGGTAATGTTTGACCTCTGACCTAGCTTCAGTAGCTGATAGCCATGTGTCACCCTCAGGGTGCTCCCGGAAGCCGTGGTCTGCCTGGTTCCGATGGAAGAACTGGCCCAATTGTGAGCATTACGCGAAAGACACTCAAACATCTGTCCATTCAGTGAGCTACTATTTCTAATTTTGACCACTTTTTGACCACAACAGGGTATGCCTGGTGCCCGTGGTGCTTCTGGTGCTGCTGGACCTCGTGGACCCCCTGGAGATGCCGGTCGTGCTGGCGAGCCTGGCCCTGCCGGTCTCAGAGTGAGTGTTTTTAATCATTTCTTCATGTAGAGCAGTGGTCCCCAAACTACGGCCCGCGGGCCAGATGCGGCCCGCCTCCACATTTGGTCCGGCCCCCTGAACAATACCAGAGTATTTTCATATATGTGCATTTTTATTTGACAAGTTGGACTTTTGCAATAAAATAAATGTTCCTTAGTAATGAACTTTATTTATTATTAACTACTAGTTAGTAACTGTTTTATACATGCATATAATTGACCCTAACCCTTTTTTTTATGTGGAGAACCCAGTGTTATTTGGTTATTATTTATTTCATAAATAGTGTTATTTCCTGACTTTTGTTCTCTGAAGAATCCAGAAAAGGTTATTTGATTGTGCTTTCTGAAAAACAATACATTTTTATGTTTAGCACTCTTACAATCGTCACACTTTTTCTGTTACAAACTGACCCCGGGCCCCCATCAGAGAAGGGACAAGTTATGTGGCCCTCACAGGAGAAAGTTTGGGGACCCCTGATGTAGAGGAAGAATAGACCATCCTAGAGTGACAATGAACTTGATTTATAAAGGGACAATGCACAACTCAAACATAAATGTCATCAACCGATGCACTGTACCAGATTATAGCAAAAGCTAATTCGCTTCTGCGGTCCCCCTGAAAATGTGGACTCTTCATAACTTCTCCATGTTTGTTTTCTAAAGGGTCTCCCAGGAAGCCCTGGAAGCTCTGGACCCCCAGGAAAGGAGGGACCTTCTGTGAGTAAACCTTAGTTCTACTCTCTCTAGAGAGTTGCTGCTGGTCTCATGACTGTTTCTCCAATGGATTGAGGTGACACTTCTTCGTCTTCCAGGGTCCTGCTGGACAAGATGGCCGTTCTGGACCTCCCGGCCCAACTGGACCTAGAGGCCAGCCAGGAAACATTGGTTTCCCTGGACCCAAAGGACCCTCTGTGAGTGGGCATTATGCAGGACCTGAAGAAAAAAAAGAGCAGTTCAAATTGTACGCATTTGTTTCAGCTCCGTCTTACCTATAAATCCCGTTTTCCCTCAGGGAGAGCCGGGCAAACCTGGAGAGAAGGGACCTAGTGGCCCCACTGGTCTGAGAGTATGTCAGAGAATATAATGTTATGAAAGCATAAACATTTGCATAATTTCTGTTTCAGTTGTTCAGTGTTGCTGTATGCTTAGTTGCTATCTCTGTTATCAGGGACCCCCTGGACCTGACGGCAACAACGGAGCCACTGGCCCCATGGGAGCTGCTGTAAGTGTCTCTGCATAAAAGGCTTACTGTAATATCCGTTCTTGCAAATGAACCATGCAAAATATGATTTCAGCATCCATTTTCAAGAATGTTTTCTCCTTGATGTAGGGCGGTGCTGGTGAGAAGGGAGAGCAGGGACCAGCTGGAGCTCCTGGCTTCCAGGTTTGAACATTTCCCTTCTCTGATTACCAAAATGGAGGCAATACAAGGAGATAAAAGCATTTCTGATGGCTACATATCGTCTTAGCATTGAATGTTTATGGACATCTTTCTTCATGGCCACTTAAGACTGGCCTGCCCTGATCTTAATAGCTTCAATAATCTATAAGTTCCATCCAGATTTAGCAAGTTAACCTTTAGCATTTTCATGTTGTTTACACTGAGGGCAACATCACCATTTTTGTCTGTTTAGTGAGAAATATTCTGAGGGTTTGAGTTTTAGGTAATAATTTGACAGTAAAGAGCACTTTGATATTAATTTCTGTATTGTTTTTTGTTTTGTTTTTAAATTATACTCAATTTACCATTTTCTTGTTTGACGCTGTTGGATCTTGTGTTGACACTTGGTGTTTGTAGGGTCTGCCTGGACCTGCTGGATCTGTCGGTGAGGCTGGCAAGCCTGGAGAAAGAGTAAGTAAATGAACTCAAAACAAGTTTCGCGGATGAAACACAAATATTGGTGCAGTCTAACCAAATCTAACCAAAACGATGTGGTGCTCTAGGGTATCCCAGGAGAGCAGGGAGCCGCTGGACCAGCTGGTGGCAAGGTGAGGTCACTTTGCTTTCACGTGCATGTACAAGAACCAGGAGATCAGAAATTAAATAAGCGTCTATACTCTGCAGGGAGAGCGTGGTAACCCAGGTGCTGCTGGCGCTTCTGGAGCTCAGGGACCAATTGGACCCCGTGGACCAGCTGGAGCCCCTGGACCTGATGGTGGCAAGGTAATCCAAAGGAAGAAAAAATTGTCAAAAACCTATTATGATTTTTAAAAAATGTAAGGAAGATAAACAGATTTTTTTTCCTTTTCTGCTGCTAGGGAGAGCCAGGAGCTGCTGGAGCTGCTGGGGCTGCCGGACATCAAGGATCTGCTGGCATCCCCGGTGAGCGTGGTGTAGCTGGTGGTCCAGGAGGCAAGGGAGAGAAGGTAAATTTAAGAGAGAAAAAAATCTACCACATCCACATATTTTACTATATTCTGTTTGAAAGTTACAGCCCGTCTAACTACTGCTTTCATTCTCAGGGAGAGACCGGACACAGAGGCCCTGATGGAAATTCTGGCAGAGATGGCTCTCGTGTAGGTTAAACTCTCCTGTTCTTTTAGGATACACCTAAAAACAAAATATTGGAGCCTGTACCCCTTATTGACTATCCCCTTTAATCTCCTACCAGGGCCCTGCTGGACCTCCTGGCCCTCCTGGACCCACTGGAGCCAACGGTGATAAGGTCAGTTGGTGTATTAGTTGTGAGAAATAGATAACTGACAAATCTTGGCAAATATCACCAGCGCAGGACTATTCCTCCCAAACAAACAAATATCAACAAAAATAAATGTAAGCTATGAATGACTCCTGCCAACACTTACCTGCCAACACTCAAGGTAGACTTCTTAAACCAAAGCTTTGCAACAATAAGCTATCAGGAGAAGCCGTTGGGATTACAGAAGTGTAAAAATATGAATTCTGAACAAACCTGTACTTCGTTTTCAAATCCTTTGCTTTTCTCTGCGGTAAAATCCAAATTAAACCTGCAGCAAATTGCTATATTTATAGCAACAGTCTCACTGCTGCCATCTGGTGGCTGTTTTATAAACTGCAGCAACATTCCAGCTGCTAACCTAGCAAAAGATGGCAGTGGATATGATTCAATAAAACAACGTCCATACATATTTTTTTTTCTTCTTCCATATCTGTAATTATTTATAATCCATTTTGTTAATTTAAAAAAAAATAATAACGTGACTATTTTAATATGCACATACAGCATTTACATATATTACAGAACATATGCAAGGAACATATTTTCTGCTTGGTATCTATTCATATAAAAAGATTGTATAATTCAGGACTGTCAGGCTCATTTTCACTTTGGGACACATCAAGATCAGGAATATTCCCAGAGGGCCAGTTTTGACCAAATATACTGCTAAAATCCATTAATAAGCTTTAAAAATATTAATACAAAAGCTGTGTCTGCATTCGATAATACTTTTTCTTTTCACATTAATGTTATTTGGCAGAATATGGATAAAAAGTGCTTTGACTTTATTGATTAAAATAATATTTAAGCACACACCTGTTATCTTGAAGACTCTATTTATGTGGCCCTGTAGAGTTCAGACGGCCACATTAAAAGGCATTGAGTCTAATGCATATGTTGCAGTTGATTAAGCGTTAGAGTAATTCTTATCCTGTCTTTTGTCTCTTCTAGGGTGAGGTTGGTTCCTTTGGACCCTCTGGCCCTGCTGGACCTCGTGGACCCTCTGTAAGATAGATTTCCTATTATTTACATACCTTAACTACATCATATGTCATTATAAAACAAGGTCTTAGGGAGCCTTTTTTGACAAAGTTCTTCTTATCTACAGGGTGAGCGTGGAGAGGTTGGACCTGCCGGATCCCCCGGATTTGCTGGACCCCCTGTAAGCCTGATTCTTTCATAGGTTAAAATTACAAAGAGATTTGGGTTAACGCATATACTGAAGATTTGCTTAACAAGCACAAAAAGCTTGTCCGGACGTTTACATCCTTTGGTTCTCCCACAGGGTCTTGATGGTCAGGCCGGAGCCAGAGGAGAGCGTGGACCTGCCGGGGGAAAGGGAGAGTCTGGATCCGCTGGCCCTGCTGGACCCGCTGGACAGTCTGGACCTGCTGTAAGCACACTCACAATCTCGCTTTCTTACTCTTGTTACGATTGCAGTTCAAATAGTGTCATAGGGTATGGTGAGATTTGAAGAGATGAAGAGATTTTTCTTGTTTGTTTTTTTTTGCTATCTAGGGCCCAGCTGGCTCTGCTGGACCTCCTGGTGCTCGTGGAGAAACTGGCCCTCCAGTGAGTACTCGATTAAAAGCTCAAATGCAGTACCATATGTTGTATATCCACCTGCAACACACATGCTTTCTATCATCGCTTTTCAGTTCAGTTTTGTGGCGTACCTCCTTATTCCAAATAATAATTGTGATACAGCATCGGTATCTGCTAAATTCAGGGATATAACACACGTTTAGCTTTTATAAATATCACACTCCTCTTCAAAAAATACACATAAAGCTTAAAGACTCTTACTGGATAAGATATATTGTATTAATTCCTTGTGTTTGGTTCAGTTTTTTTTTTATTTAAAAAGCACACGCACACCTATAAGACCTCTGTTTCTAACCTCTGTATGTGTTTTTGTTCAGGGTCTGACTGGTTTGCCTGGTGCTGCTGGCAGAGTTGGTGCTCCTGGCCCTGCTGTGAGTACTTTCATTGTGCAATTCTCCATAAAACCAAACACACACACAAATAAGCCACACATTACACAATGTACTCCTCTCTCCTTTTTCCCCAGGGTATTGTGGGACCTCCTGGCCCCTCCGGTAACGCTGGAAAAGACGGACCTCGTGGTCTCCGTGGTGACTCTGGTCCTGCTGGTCCTTCTGGTGAGCAGGGAATGGTTGGACCACCTGGTCCTCCTGGAGAGAAGGGACCCTCCGGAGAGTCTGGCCCCGCTGTAAGTACTACAAAATCACATAAAAGAAATATGGAGAGGGAAGAAAAAAATGATGAGAATTTAATGAAATGTCCCTACACATCGCCTCAAATTGTTATGGTGATTAATCATGAGTGTTTGTGCATATCGTCAGGGACTTCCTGGTGCTCCTGGACCCACTGGCCCTCTGGGAATTACAGGATTCGTTGGTCTGCCTGGTGCTAGAGGAGATCGTGGTACACCTGGTGGTGCTGGTGCTGTGGTAAGTGCAAGTTAGTACCTAGACACCCCCCTGCCTAAGGACAGGGTAAAAAGCCATCTTATCAATCCCATGTTATATCTCAGTAGCACAGAAATGTAATAAAACTGTTCAAACAAAGGATCACGGATCTTTAAACAGCCCCAGTGATAAACTGGAATATACTTCAACTGATAATTAGCATCATATCTGCTTCAACATGTGTTTTGGTCCATGTCTCATTTTCTGTTTTATAATATTCCAGGGAGAGCCTGGTAGACCTGGACCCGCTGGTCCATCTGGAGCCCGTGGTCCCCCTGGTAACATTGGCATGCCTGGTATGACCGGACCTCAAGGAGAGGCTGGACGCGAGGTAACACTTAGTCAGAAATTTAGCCAGTTAGCTAGTTAGTTCTTGTTCAAAATGTTGAAAGGAATGATTGCTTAAAAGAAATAGCTGATAGCTCCTAGTGTAGTTATTTTGAAATATATTTAAACTCTATCAACTTATTTCTCAACCAATGCAGACTCATTTTACACAGAACAAGCAACACAACTAGCCTAAATGAAACAGAAAGTCAAGTAACTGTAACCAAACCAAATGGAAAAAAGTATGGAAAGTCGCTGGTATAAGGAAGCATCCTATAATTTCCAGGTTCCACACAGCACCATTTTGCTTTACCTGATGACATGTATTCATATTTTTAATAAAAACTACATTATTTGATCAACTAACAAGACAATGCAGACAAAAGTTTAAGAAGTCCATCATTCACAATAGTTCAAGCCGTAACATTCAACTCATCATTATAATTTTTTGTGTGTACTATGAGGCAGATTGATTTCTCCGTCAATAATTAAGTATGAATCCACTTTTAGAAGCAGTAGACTGACTAGTTCACCTCCTTAAGGGGTAGGTGAAATGTTTTCCCATTTTCTGACAACTTCAACAAAGCCGCATGGTTAGCCTGGATATGTTGCTAGGCTATTTCCTTGTTCTTATTCTCTGTATGCATTCCTGTCTCATGGGCAGATAAAACCTCATTTGCTTCTCCCAGATAAATCAGATTATGAGCACATTTTAGCAACAACAACAATGACATACTTCTTACTTCTGATTCTAGTAACAGGATGAATTATGCTTTTTGTCAAATGAGAATTTGTGTCTAACTATGATTTTAAAAAAGTCTAAATACAATCCAAATGCACAAGACTTATGTTATTTACAGATAGAAAATGGTTAAAAAGATTTCAGAATTGTAGAAAAATATTTACAACCCTACTTGCCAAATGTGGGTCATCTGTAAAAAATAATAATTTTTAATGTAGGCTATTTGATTGGCTGAGCTAATGACAGATAACATCTTTGGTAACTTTTATTGCGGTTTGTGCTTAAATGTGTAACTATGCTGCAGTTTCTTCATAGTATCAAACACCAGCAGGAATATTCTGAATGAGAAATTTTAGAAGGCAAATTTCAGCTTTTAAAAGTCAAACCTTGAAGTGTACTTCGAGGTTTGAGACAGTCATATTACAGCTACTGTAAGATGAAGAAAAGTGGATAAAACTCTCAATGCTTCAATAAATTTCAAGTTAATACATCATTTATTGAATTGGCATACTTATTCACAAAATAGTTGTAGAAAGAAATGGGTTATATGTTGATCTAGATACTACTTTTCTTCATTAGTCCATGACTTAACAAGTATAAATTATGTCCGAAATGCAGATAGTAAGCCTACCTGCCTATGGTCAAAATTAAGGAGATTATAAATTTCAAGCTTCCTTCAAATGATGCTATTGATGTTTTGTCTCTGTATATACCCAATCAATATATTGGATATACTGATTTCATTCCTTTTACTAACATGAAAAACAGAAATAATTACATTAGCAGTGGGTTTCATTATTGTAAAGTAGACCACTACAACTGTATACACAGAGAAACTGGAGCTAATCAAGAAGAGTTAAGGACAACATCACTTGCTTTAGCATCTCATATGTATATTTCACAAAGTTTGTTAATGAATGTTTTTGCCTTTATACCCACTCTTTCTCCGAAACAGGGTAGCCCTGGTAACGACGGACCCCCCGGTCGTCCAGGTGCCTCTGGATTCAAGGTAATGTCCTGAGGGTACATTTAAACATGATTGTTTTCAGGAGAAAAACACAGTACGCTCTGAGCTGCCTGTTCTCTTGTTTGTCATGCTTAGGGAGATCGTGGTGAGCCTGGATCTCCTGGTGCCTTGGGACTTGCTGGTGCTCCCGGACCTGCCGGACCAACTGGAGCTGCTGGTAGACCTGGAAACCGTGGAGAGGCTGTAATTATTGTTCTTCCTTGTCTATTCAAATTGTTTACCTTTAAATATATCAGCTTGTCTCATTCATATATTTGTTGATGTGTCCCTAGGGCCCATCAGGTCCTTCTGGACCCGCTGGACCTGCTGGAGCCAGAGGCGCTCCAGTAAGTACAATAAATATGCCACACAATTTGGTTCCATGAAACATGACTTCAACACATTTCTATGACCTTGTGTGACGACTGAAATAAAGGCTGATATCTGTGTGTTGTAGGGACCTTCTGGACCCCGTGGTGAGAAGGGAGTTGCTGGAGAGAAGGGAGACAGAGGCATGAAGGGTCTTCGTGGACATCCTGGTCTCCAGGGAATGCCTGGACCTTCTGTGAGTATCATTTTATTGACTCTGGTGTTAATTTTGGAAGATGGAGGGCATATAGAATGTGTATGATTTGGGACTTTCCTTTTCCCACAGGGACCTCCTGGTGAGAGCGGTCCTGCTGGAGCCCTTGGACATGCTGGACCCAGAGTGAGTTTAATCCTAAATTAGAGACTATTCTTTATTTGTTCTTGGGGTGATCATAAGTGTGAAGCCACTGTCTTACCTAAAACTTAGTTCAAAGTTGTCCAACATAGTGGTGTGTTTTAATTAAATGTGGATTTTTTAACTTCCCATTCATAAATGCAGCAATAATCTTCTTGAAACTCTTAGAGGGAAAGTCTCAAAGAACCCCCCACGTTAATGCAGGACAACCTCTATTTGCAATCATGGTGCTTTAGAAAAAAAATGTTGCTATTAGCGTGCACTGCTGCTTGAACTTAGCATCACAACAAGCAGCAACTACTACAGATTTTCTGGCTTGCAACTTGAAGGAGCTTATCTGGGGTATTGACTTCACTCCCAGGACTTTAGCTCTGACTTTCTTGATAAATCAAATGCAGCATTTCTTCACATTAGCAGATTTCTTTCACACAACATTGCAAAAAAGAAAAAAGAAGAAATGAAGAAAAAAAGAAAGAAAAAAGAAATGAAAAGACTTCTTTGACACGGGGGCTCCAAGTTCCATGCATGCTGTAATTGTTAGCTGTACATTATTCTAATAGCTGTAAACAATCATCTCTTCTTTAGGGACCTTCTGGACCCAATGGACCCCCTGGTAAAGATGGTAGAGCTGGCACACATGGTCCTATGGGTCCTCCTGGTTCCCGTGGACCTCCTGGATATGTTGGACCAGTTGTAAGTTTGACTTTCCTTCACCTATGTATCAGTATTTTAGACAGATTTGTGTGCTACGATTTGTGTTCTATGTCTAAAGTAGAAGATTCAGATAGGTTTGCAGCCTATTGATCAACTGTCATATCCATTGTAGGGCCCTGCTGGATCTCCTGGTCTGCCCGGACCTCCTGGCCCATCTGGTGGTGGATACGACGTCTCTGGATACGATGAATACAGAGCTGATCAGCCAGCTCTCAGAGCCAAGGACTACGAAGTCGATGCCACCATCAAGTCTCTCAACACTCAGATTGACAACCTGCTTACCCCCGAGGGATCCAGAAAGAACCCTGCCCGCACCTGCCGCGACATCAAGCTCAGTCACCCCGACTGGAGCAGCGGTAAGCAGCTTATAGGCCCTGATTTAGTATGATGCATTTATATTAGCTTTCCACCCTCCTCCAAACCCAAAACATTCGACTGATGCCTTCTCCTCCTCAGGATTCTACTGGATTGACCCCAACCAGGGCTGCATCAATGATGCCATCAAGGTCTTCTGCGACTTTACCACCCGTGAGACCTGCATCTATGCCCACCCAGAGAGCATTGCACGCAAGAACTGGTACAGAAGCACAGACAACAGGAAGCACGTGTGGTTCGGAGAGACCATCAACGGCGGTACCGAGGTGCGAGGGGGACGCAGTCAAATAAGAATGCCTACCCTGAATTTGGCAGTCCTTTGAAATCCTAACTTTTCTGCTTGGTTCTGTCCTGCAGTTTACCTACAACGACGAGACCCTCAGCCCACAGAGCATGGCCACGCAGCTGGCTTTCATGCGCCTGCTTTCCAACCAGGCTAGCCAGAACATCACCTACCACTGCAAGAACAGCGTTGCCTACATGGATGGTGAGAGCGGCAACCTGAAGAAGGCCGTTGTGCTCCAGGGCTCCAACGACGTGGAGCTCAGGGCCGAGGGCAACAGCCGCTTCACCTTCTCCGTGCTGGAGGATGGCTGCACTGTAAGTACAGTTTTTGCTTTTTTAGGCTCTTTGTAGACATTGAACTCCACCGTTTTTCAATGTCTAATTTCCATTTTGTTTTTCTTCACCTTTTGCAGACACACACTGGTGAGTGGAGCAAGACAGTGATTGAGTACAGAACAAATAAACCAACTCGCCTCCCCATCCTCGACATTGCACCTTTGGACATTGGTGGACCTGATCAGGAGTTTGGTTTGGACATTGGCCCAGTCTGTTTCAAATAAATAGACTCATGATAAATTAACACCAAAAAGAGAGAAAGAACAAAAAAAAAAGAAATCTCTGCCCTTCTCTGTTTTTTTTTGTACTGAATGCTGACTTCTCTGCACATCCACTTGCTTAAGATGGGCAACTATCGGAGAGGACCGAACGGACTGAACGGAGATTTTGTGCAATGCAAATTAATACAGCCAAACCCAAAGGGACGCGGGATAACACCTTGTTGTGGAACATCATGGCATCTTTTTTTGTAAAAAATAAAAGAAGTGTAATAAAAATGCTGAAAGTATGCATCACTTTTTGTGGTCTTTGTATATCTTCCAAAGAAGAGGTTTAAAACCACAATTTCCAAGAACAAAAAAGGTTTGAACTACCTCATGCCTGTACTCAAAGAAAATAGTATTGACAAAAACCTGAGTCCACAACCGAGATGTTAAGACTTCTAATGCTTCAAGCTTTGTCCTGCTTGGAAGGTGCTCAGTTACTTGAAGCAGAGACCTATGGTGCTAAAATGCAGCTGTGGAACGAACCACTTTTTACTGTATTACTTTGTATTGACCTATGAGGAGTCTAACATCAATCCCGCTGATACTCCCCCACTTTAAGCAGGTGGAATGTTCCTAAACTCTTATGTCTAATGTCTGTTTTCTGTTTTATATTTTTTTTAATTTTCTGACTTTTCTTGTCCTTCAAAGTTTTTTCAGGCTTTTCTTATGTACTGCCCCAGTTCCACTCGCAGTGTTCACATTGACAGCACACTTTTCCTCCAGTCCCAAATGGTTTTCAGGCGGCCTTTCTCTCTCTCTCTCAAACAATGACACCACAAAGTCTATTGTACCTATTTTGTATATGTGAGATGTTTAAATAAATTGTGAAAAGTTCTGAAATAAAGCATGTCCAATGTTCCAAAACCCACAAACCATGCAGTGACTTTTATGTTTTAATGACATCATTGAAGGTGTGTCACTGTAATGTATTATTATTATTATTTTTTTTTTTAGTTTCTTTTATATATAATTTCATCTGGTCTTAGTTGTGCTGACGATTTATGTATCAGCATTGACTTAAACATCTTCCTATTGTGGAAGCAGAACACTATCATGAGTCACATCCCCCTTTATGTTGCCTCTCATCAGAACATCCAACTTTAATGTATAGTAAACTTCTGTTTACACTCTCCATGTCATTGTGTGATTTCTAATGTGCATTTTCTTGTAAATATGCATTCTCCAATGTAGCTTTTTTTCCTTGCATAAAACAGCTTTTGCATCCAAATAAACCTCTGAGTTTGGATCAAGGCTTAAACTGTATTGATGCATGACTATAGACATTAGCTTCTTTATATGACCCAGCACTGCAGACATTTTAGTTGTTTACTTGACTTAGAAGCACTGGGGACAGGTATTTAAAGACCCTTTGGAGACTTATTAGTGGTGCCAATACTGCTGAGATAGGCTTCAGTACCACGAACGGTACAGGAAATAGGCGGGGAAATGCCTCGAAAGAAGGGCGCGACGGATTTGTAAAAGCTGCAACTCACGTCACTGCTATATGTAGACAGCTGCAATACCAATTATAACCACAGGATGGCAGTGAGGTATAAATGTTTCTTACACTGCAAGAGCTGCCAAAAAGAAACACGTTGAGCACTTAATTTTAATACAACTGGCATTAGATTTATAAGTGTCAATGAGTCGGAGTAAAAGCTAATTTATATTTAGAAATGTAAAAAATAGCAGTTGATGCAAAAACACAGACAATTATTGATAATACAAACACTGAAGGGAACATATGACAACAAATATCTGGGTGCAATGGTACCGCAGAATCTGCTTGAAAATTCAAGGAAGACATGCAAAAATGAAAATAGTGCTACAGCTTTGGGGAAAATTCAGATAATAGATTCATGAATATTCTATATAATTCACTTGAAGTGTCATGTATTATTCAGTGTGTGGAGGTCTAGGGTAACACCTATTCAAAAATCTACAACCCTTACACATACCACAAAAATGAGAAATTACAAATTAACTGTATTTAATGTTACACGTGTTAAAACTTGCCGGTTTGATCAAATCCAAAGTTACAATAATTATGTCCAATTTACTGAAAAGCAATATCCTAGAAGTGTTTACAGAAAAGGCAGTTTATAATTTAAGGTGCAAAGAGAATGTGTGGGTACAACAAAAAGGAGTTTGTGTATTTCAATTTGGGTAATGGCTTAGAACAAAGTCAAAATATGAATGAAATTTTTTTTAAATTACAATAAAAAATACTTAGGAGAGACATAAAGCTGAGGATGTATGAGTTTTAGTGATCACTAAAACCCTTCAAATGTTATACTTTGCAAAACCTTTTCATACAGAAATGGGATGTTTTAGATTTTATGTTTTGTTGGTATATGCAAAATATTTAGGCAGCTTGCAAAACTAGTTTGTGCAATTTTATGCACAACTAAATTGACCCTTGTATCTTCATCAAAATGGATGGCACACCCTAATGAATTTAGAACATATCACAGTTTCTATGGCAGTCTATATCCATAAAAAAGTCAGCCACACCTGTACAAAGTAACCATTGGAATCCTATTCCTGTAGGGCAGATTGCACAGTGACACTTGTATTGTGCGTTGTGCTGCCGACCATGAGTGTTTTGTTCTGTTCTAGTGGGGATTAGTGTTGATTTTGTCAAGGGTTTGTACAACCTTAGCCTTTTTTCTCTAGAGTATGACTATGTGGTCAGACCAGTATTTTCTGGGGTTTTTTGCAGGCATATGGGTGCAGTTGTTTTCCAGATTTTCTGGCTTTTTTAACATTGCCTCAGAAAAAAAAGAAACAGGCCAATTATTTTTCAACCTAATAGTACTAGTTTGCTTTTTCCTTACTATATCCTGAGCAACGATACAATGTAATTAGTTTAGCTTCTCTAAACTTTACCTTAATATGGATCTTAGTAGAGATCTTAGTACAGTATTTTCACCAGATGACCAATGGTTTTATTACATATGGACATAGTGGTCAGGAGTTTACACACTGATCGTGGATACAGAAGGTTAAACATTACACTTTAACAAGATTTGAGTGCTGTTTGTTTGTTTAATGTATAAATACATCCACACTAATGTGCTTAATAAAAAATATCTTTAAGACACTTTTTGTAAATTCTTATTTTAAAGACCCTATCCTCCCTTGTTGACAGAAATGTTGTTCATCTAATCTGTTTGGTTTCACTGCTCTGGCTTGTAAGCATATGTAATGCATTGGTAACCGTGCTGAGGTTTGGATTTTGTGTAAAAATGAACCAGTTAAAGCTTAGGACAATTTGTGGCAAACACCGCCTTGTTTGAGAACATCTGCCACGATGAGCTAAATCGATAAAGAGCCAAGTAGAGGTCTGTTTGGCCAAATGAGCAGCAAAATGGCCAAATGGCCCACACCCATGTTTTCACATTGGTTTTTAGCCCTTCCTCCAGGAGTGAAGGTGTGTGAGCGAACCAGCTGGAAAAGCAGAGTCAATGTTTGTCCTATTAAAATCACATGATCGTCATCAATGTGTTTGGTTAAGGTGGTTACAGCACACGGCACACAGAACTTGTAAAATACTGAGGTGTGTTCTTCTGTTTTCATCCAACCATAATGTTAATAGTGTTTCACTGGTAAAACCTCAGACTGTGTGCTATAATTTAACATGTGAGGAAAACAAGTAACTTATCAAAGAACTACAGACTGACAGAAAAGTCATACAGTCACCCACTTTAAAGTATGAAGCACTCAGAGGAAATATTCAAGTAGTGGAGTCCTAGCAGAGAAGCTGGGCTGTAGGGCGAGCAGATAGAGCATCCATGGGAGCAGCCAAGAGTCCCATGGTAACTCTGGAGGAGACCCAGGTCACAGAATCTGTCAACGTGATTTTCGTGCTTTCCACTTATTTGCTGCTAATTGAACATTGGCATAAAGAAAGAAACAGAATGGACAAAAATATCAGCCTCTAGACATAATCCAAAACACTTGCAGCTGCAATTGCACTGAGAGATGGTTATTAATTTACTTGACATTACCTGACTATTACTCAAATTATTAAGTGTAAAAATAACATTTTAGCACTTTGTATAATTTTTCTTCCGTTTCAGAATGATCGACTACTTTGAGTTGGATTATTGTATGAAACTTATATAAAACACAGTAAAGTTTGTGATTCTGAATCATCAAAATGTAAGGCTGAAGGGGTACAGAAACCTTTGCGAGGCAAATTTACCCAGACTTCACCGCTCAAGGTTTTAGTATTGGACTTTGCCCAGTAGATTGTACGTGGTTTATAACAGACAAAAAGGTATGCTCCGCCCAACATAGCATTTTCAAAAACTCGAACAATCCTTTCTAGTACTATTAATAACAACAACAATGTTTAGCCCTAGACTTTACTAGCTCCAATCCCTATATTTTTGAAACCTAAAGACAGAAGGTATGCAAGACTCTGCACATTGTTCAGGACAATCCGGTCTATCCAGCTCGAACGCTAAGAAAGATTCACAGTATTTTTAAATGCCACTGTCCCCAAAAGGAGAAGGCGCGCTATATTTACTGGAAACACGGGAGTTTTAAAAATTGCACTCGAGGCACTTGAAAACTTTTCTTGTTTTCAAGACTGAAAGGGGGCACGGTTTTACATAAGCTTGGGAAAAAGTTAAATCGTTAGGAATATAAACAGCCATCCTGAACAGTCGCAGCGAGTCTGCTGAGGCGGTGATGGAGACCGAAGAGGAGGCAGTGCTGCATGAGCCGAAGCGGACAGGTGGTGTTGCGCCGCCGCCGCTGCTGGACGACACAGCTGCCTGTTGTCATGGAGGAGCAAAGATGGCGGTCCTGGCCTATAGCCGGGGCAAACGCGAAATAAATCAATATTTTACAATCAAGAATGCTAAATTGATATCACTGGCGGCGGTGCTTTTGCTGCTCTTGTTCCACACGGCTTTGCGGCATTACGGAGGTAAGTGGAGCGCCGCTATTTGAACTGACTGTTGATGCTCCCCACACTTGACACATGCTAACAGCAGCTAGCTCACTGTTTGGGTCTGGGAGCGCTTCGGCTCGCCGGTACAGCGCAGTGTTAGTTTCATGGTAGGTGGGTAAAAAGATTGGAAATGGCATAAAATGCATGTAATGTTGAAACTAAACCAGGCAAGGCTCGCAGCGGAAGCGTGGATGCTAGTTAAACGTGCTAGCTAAATACGAAGCTAGCATGCTGTAAACTCTACTGACTTGTGTCAAAACCTGCTTTAACATTCGTAAGATTGAAATGTTCATGACGCAAACGCCGGATAAATAGAACCAGTAAACTAGTTACTCGTAGCTTTCGTGTTTTTCTTGTTGGCTTAGTGTTGGGCAAAGTCTTGTAAAACGCATAGAAAACTTGAGAAATAACCCTTAAATATTGTCATTACAAATGTAGAATTCTAAAGGTGCATTTCTTTTTCTGAATATTAATAATAATAATAATAATAATAATAATAATAAGAGGAATAAGAATAGTAAATAATTATTATTTAATTTTGTTAGTAAAGTGACTATTTAAAAAAAATCTGAAACGACAAAGTGTAGTGTTTTTTTAATCATTGTCTTTAGCTAAGCTTTTTTTTTTTTTAAATATAGATTTTTGAACCGGAACACAGCCTCTAAAATGTATTTGAATTACGTAATAGGTCGTGGGGAAATGTAAAACTATAAAGTGTAGTCATAGTGTAAAAAAAATCCTTTTTAATATGTGTGTCCTGCTACCAGTCTAAAGAGACTTATACGCTAAGCAGCTGCTCTGAATAGGTGGTGACAGTAAAGCCTGTGTCAGTCACCAGCTTCCGTCAGTCTTTCATGTTTTGTCAGTTTCAGCAGACAGGGTCAGTTGCAGCTGCATTCATTTTGCACATAAATGAATAGCCAGAGTGAATTACACTCAAGCCAAATTGCTCACGGCTTTGTTTTGTACAAAGCCACCCAACCGGAGCTGTGTATTGTATTGTCCTGTGCTGAATGAAATGACACAGTACTGTTTGCACATCAGTGAAAAGTGAGTTATTTGCTGTTCACACTTAGATTCTGTGTGTGTCTTTAGGTGGAGACTCATGTGAATGGCTGCTGTCCAAAGGACGCTACTTGGGGGAGAATGCATGGCAGCCTTATGGCTGTATGATGCACAAATACAAAAGCATGTGAGTCATACGAATAGCTGTTCCTCTGTGTGTTTGTTTGTCTGCAAGAATGGATGGGCAATAGTTACATTTAGTGAATTAAATGGAAATGTTTGCGTCGTTCCTACCTCAAAGGTTTGCACAATATGCAAAGATGAATGAAACATAAAGTAAAATGTTCCGACATAATTGGAATCAACATGCAAGTGAATGAAATATTTCAAGCAACTGCGAATATGATCTATTTGTTTTAAATCAGATTTTTATCGTTGTGAAACAAAAACAAAAAAACTTTGACTTCAACTTTTTAAATGAAATTGACTAAATGTTTTGCACCACATTCTCTTTAGTTTCCTTCAGATTTCTTTGATATGAGTGCATGATGTTTAGGCCTGAATGCTGAAAATATGAGGATGATACTACCACTACCTTATTTCTCATTAGGACTACAGCCGCTACCATAATTTGGCTTTTTGCTCATCATTATTACATTTTTTTTTATGGTTTTTAAGCTGATAAGACTATAATTTTCCACATTACCTCAATTTTTTCTGGTTGAAACATGTTGCATAGATCAGACTTTGGTGGAGATTCTTTACATAAACCCGGACGTTCAGTCACTCCTGATTGTCAAAGCAAAATATTAGCTCTGATTTAATCTTTTAAATTGAACTGATGTTCTTAAAATGTTCACACAGTGTTGCCACTTACTGCTAATTTGGTAACATCCAGTTGCTACTAAGAGGTTTTCACATTTATACTTCTGATTTACACATTCCTCACTGATGTTTTTGTCTTGCAGTGAAGCCAAAACATGCCTTTCCAAGAAAAGGGTGGTCTTTGCCGGTGACTCACGAATCAGGCAGCTATTTTACTCCTTCGTCAAAATTATCGAACCTGAGAGGACAGAAGATGGAAACAAGGTATAATCGCTAGACATGGCATGTTTCACACTCGGGGGGCTATTAGAAATATTTCCATTCCGGTTTAACAGGATACATTCTACCTGAATCCCCCTCGGCAAATATATGTTGGTTGTTTAGCTCTAAAGCCCTATAATTAGATCTCAGACTCTTCCTGAAAGATAAAAGGATTGTTTTCCCATACCCTACGAAGTTGAGCCGTTTCTGCTAGAAACTTAAAGCCTTCCTGCTTGCTTAAAAGCGAGATTTCTATTATCTGTTTCAGCCTAAATGTTGATAAATTACTGTGCTTGTTCTATTTTTGGTAAATGACTCAAACTCCTGATATGTGCAGCAGAGTGACAGACTAGTTTTATTCTGAGCTGAAGCAAGCTGGTGAGAGGAGAGTGAGAAAGGAGAGGTCATTTTCCAACAGACCCTCTCTTTGTCTGCTTGCATGTAACGCCTGCAGCATGAGGACATCTTCTTTCAAGATGAGAAGTCCTCTCTTAATGTGGTGAGCTTTCTATAGAGTCACTGTTATCTTTCCTGTTAAGAAGAACCTTTGATAAAAAAAAACAAAACAACTTCTTTTCTTGTTTTTATTTCTAGAACTTCCTTTGGTATCCAGAGGCAAATAACTCGATGAAGGACCGCGTGGTGTCATGGACGCATGTGAGCACTGACAGCATCAAGTTCTATTTTCCAACACCACTTGAACGATTCTATGATAGATCCATTTTCTATCCTCAAAGCAGATCACTTTTTCTCTGTCTTGATTGCTTGGGGCAGATTTTCCTCGATCCTCTTCATATGTCACGCAACACCATGCTGTGTCATATCTGACTGTAGATATTACTCAATCTTTACGTCTGTATTTTCGTGTCATGAGCACAGCAGGCTGGTTAAGGAGGAAGTTGTTGAAATGTTTAAAACAGTGTTAAGTTATGAAGCAGTATTGCAAGTTTTGGATGTCTCATGGATGAGTTTTTCTTTTTGTTTGTTTTCTAAATACTACAAAGACATGGCCGTTCTCCTGAACTGACAAGCCGGAAAACAAGAAAAAGTCGCTAAGATGAGAGGATAATGAAACCTTTTGGCCAATGTCTAAAATCCTATCTAGCAGTAAAGTTATACTGCATATTATCCTGAAAAGCCAATCCATATGGTGAAACAAGGTAGAGACAGGGTTTACAGTGGAAAATCTTTATTTTTTTATTGGGGGCCAGGAAGCTGTTTAGAATTGATAGGAAGATGGATGGAGCTAAGTATATGGCAGAGGAAAATATATCACAGGAACAAACACTTGACACTGTAAATTCAGTCACAGTCCAGGTCTAAAACATACATCTTTGGCAAGACTTGATAACTGTTTCTTGCAGTCATGCATCATTGCATCTGAAATTGAGTCATTTTGCAACAAACACTTGGCAAAAGTCTCTCTGCGGAGTTGGTAAATGTTTGCAGATATGATTGCAGCAACTGGTGGTTCTCCATATTGATTCAGTGGAGCTAAATGCAAATGTCTGAAACAATTTCTGGCTTTTTGTCAAGGAAAAACTCCCAATTAAAACAATGTATAAAACCTTCACATTTCCTTTTTATTGTTGACTTAATATGAAAACAAATGAGGTTGTCTTCCTCTCATGTAAATCTGTCAATACTCTTAACCTTTGTGTTGCAGGAGACCGCTGCGAAACCTGATGTTGTTGTCCTCGGAGCGGCAACTGTAAGATGTCTAAAAGAATGCCTGTCAATATTTGCAGATCAAGTAGTGCATAGAGCAGCAAGGTGTTTGCCAAATACCGTCTGTCTTACTCTCACTTGTTTTGTCACTTATCACAGTGGTCCATCAAGTTGCACAGTGGCAGCAGCGAAACCCTGCAGCAGTACAAAGCAAATCTGACAGCAATTGCTGTGCATCTGGATAAACTGGCTGAGCATGCGGAGATCTACTGGGTCCTGCAAGGTGAGCTCCGCTCCAAGCAGATTACCCGCTTGGAAACATGATGATGATTAACTTTTACGTCAGTCAGCCTGGTCACTATTACTGTCTGATGGCTTCGCTGCAGCAATAAATCTCATGTGCATTCTTGTAAAATGAGATTACCGTACTTTAAGTGGGTGTAAACATCTGAACACTATTAGTGTTTCTGTTTTGTCCTTTGCTTTCTACATTGACCAACACTATCATTTGAAACCACATAGATAGGAAAACTAGGAACTAGACTATCAGTATTGTTCCTGGAAATTGCTGTTGAATTTTTTGACAAACCAACAAACAATATGCACTATATCAGTTGTGATTAAATGACATTTTCCTCAATACCTCATTTCCCTTCCAGAATTTGCGTATTCGTGTAGCTATTCAAAAGGAGGAAGAAAGTGGTACAAACAACTCTAATGTGAAAGCACGGTTTTTACTTTAGAGTGAAAACTTAAAAACTGAGAGCTGGTTATTCCTGTTTGAATTAATGTAGCTCTACCTAACTTTTATGTTCTTGGCCATAAAGTCCTATATCAGCCGAGAGTTCAACAGTGAAAGTGTTTCTAAGTCCCTGAATTGGCCAGCAGAGTTTTGACGTGTTGCCAAGGGTGTAACTTTGTGTTGCAAGTTGGTGGGGATGCGTTGTGGGCAAGAGGAGGGCGTTGTTGTGCCCACAGTTATGCGATTGGAAGGCTTTCTTTAAATGTGAATGCCATACATTCTTATTCAATAAATGAGGATGTACGTCCTGATGAGGCTTGTCAAATTAATAGTACCTTTTTAAAATAAAAACCTTTTAGCAGCAATTAAACATACTAAAGGATATAAAGATGTTAAAACATTAGTTGTCTTATTAATCTATATAATGTCTTTCACTTGGTGACGGAATTACTAAAAAATTAATTTTTCAGTCATATTCCAAATTATGGAATGAGCCTGTATGCTTGCTCAGTTCTTGCCTACAGTTGAAAAGTTACAAAATTCACTAATATTTTCTGTAAAGAATGATCACAATGATGTAGTTGCCTATATCATTGTAGGCAACTGCAATATAGTTGCCTACAATATCAGGCAACTATATTGTAGTTGTACAGGCAACTACAAAATTAGGTGCTGTTTTTGAGCACCTGATTTTGTCAAGTGCTCAAAAACAGAGACAAGAGAGGACAGTTGGGGAGTAGAGTGACCATCGATGTTACTGGATTGGACGACGTCTATTAGCCGCTACAGCTAGTGACGTTTACCTGTGGACGCCATTGCTATGCATTGAGTGATGTCCACAAAACCATACTGTTCTAATGCAAGAAGAGCAGGGATCTGTCACTTAAAATGGTGGGAGCCCCAATATTTCTTATCCACTTGATCAGTTTTACAACAGAAAGTGGTCAGTAGTCAAATGTGTACCATGTGACGTACTGCCATGCTGTTCTGTTTTGCAGATCCGGTATACGAGGACACGTTGAGTGAGAACAGGAAGATGATCACCAACCAACAGCTTGACCTGTACAATCAAGCGGCGATGGAGGTGCTCAACAGCAGCAAGTACAGCAGGAGGTCTCGGGTCAAGCTGCTGGCGGCGGCCCGTGAGGCTGCTCTGGAAACGATCATAAACTCAGTCGATGGTTTACACCTACCAGAGGGCACCAGGAATGTGGTAGGCAGGGCATTTTTTTGGGGGGGGGGTTATTTTTAATGAGATTTTTTAATATTTCTCCTGTTAGTTTTTTTTTTGACGTGTGAAATCATCCCTCCAGGGAGCCATGGTCCTCATGAACTCCCTTTGCAACAAGCTGCTGAGGCCCATCGACGGCTCCTGCTGCCAGCCCATTTCCCCGCCAAACCTCATCCAGAAACTGTCAGCTTGTTTCTTCCTGGGAGCAGCCGTCGTCTTCGTGGTCCTCCACGTCCTCGGCTGCAACCGCCATCGCCGGCATGCCACTCCCGACGTGGAGAGCCTCGAGGAGAAGAAGCCTGCCACTGCGGCCGCGCCCCTCGGACCAAAGGCTCCTTTCCAGGCTCTCTGCAGGATGGGCGTCATAATGTTGTACTTCTACCTGTGCGACCGAGCTGATGTGTTCATGAAGGAGCAGAAGTTCTACACACACTCGGCGTTCTTCATCCCTCTCATCTACATATTTGTGCTGGGAGTGTTTTACAGTGAGAACACCAAGGAGGTGAGGAGACGCTTTACTGCAAAAAACACCCATTTTTAAGTATTTATAGTGCAAATATCTTAGTTTTATCTTATTTCAAGTGTACTAACAAGTAACTTTTCGGAGCTTGTCTTGAATCAATAGTTCCTTAATATCGATGGAGAAAAAAAAGTACTAATTATAGGTGAAATAATGTGCCACAAGACATATTGGCATATAACATGAGGGAAAATGTCTTGTTCCCCAGCCACTATATTTCACTTATAACTAGTACTTTTTCATCAATATTAATAAATTGACCCAAAACAAGCTCCTATGTTAAACTGAAAAGTTGCTTGCAAGTTAGTTTTTGTCTTATTTCAAGTGTACCAAGATATTTGCAATAGAGACTAGACCAAAAATACTTGGTAAGATTTTGTGTTTGCAGTGTTCACTGTAGAGGTTTCTTGTCTTAATTCTTTGAAATGCGTAAACACGGTTCCCACAGTCCGGAAAACTCTAGGGGAAAAAAAATCTAGCATAGAAAAATGTTTGTGCTTTCAGGCTTTAGAGTTTTTATAATTAACAAGAAAAAGCCCACAAATCTATATAGGATGTTTACGAGCCTAAACGGCCTTTCAGACCTATGTTGAAGGGGAGCCTAGAACATACACATAGATGTGGTTTAAATGAGTAAATGGGTCAAACTTTACCAAAGACTGCTCCTTTTTCAGTTTGATATTTTTGCACTGATTACGAATCTCGTTAGTTGAAATGTAAACTTGCTCTGCAGCCGTCTGCTGTTGCCTCACTGGCTTAAAAAAAGTGCACCCATTCAGGATTGTGATGATTCAGCACTTTTCATTCAAGTTGAGTGTCAGATCTGACTGAAAGATCAATTTTTTTTTTTTTGTTTAATCATCTTCTTTTCTTTGGATTACAGGCCAAGTTGCTCAACCGAGAGCAAACGGATGAATGGAAAGGCTGGATGCAGTTGGTTATTCTTATCTACCATGTTTCGGGAGCAAGTGCTGTGAGTCCCAAATGTGTTCCCTTTACATGCAAGCTGTTCTTTGAGTCTGATGCGGATGTTTAATAAATAACAAAAATGTTTGTCTTGTATTACAGTTTGTTCCTGTGTACATGCACGTGCGTGTATTGGTAGCAGCATACCTGTTTCAGACTGGCTATGGACACTTTTCCTTTTTCTGGCTCAAAGGAGACTTTGGACTTTATAGAGTGTGTCAGGTAAGATTACACTCAGTTATTCTTTAACCTTTTTTAGGAATCCCCAACTTGAATGACATGTGTGTGCCTATGAGTGTTATTTCTTTTTATGTGTATGCTTACAGGTGTTGTTCCGGCTAAACTTCCTTGTGGTGGTACTTTGCATTGTAATGGACAGACCATACCAGTTCTACTACTTTGTCCCCTTGGTCACATTCTGGTTTGTTCTCATCTACGCCACAATGGCCATTTGGCCTCAGATCCTTCAAAAGAGGACTAACAGTAGGTGTCAAATATGAGATTATTATTCATTTCACCACCAAATTTGTATACTTTTTTTTTATCATTTTAAAAATTACAAGTTTTCAATGAAAAGTTTACATATGCCCGTAACCGGCATGACTGTTATTCATTTTGGGATTTCAAAGTAGGGTTTGGACCATTTTTCAACTTCAGTTTGCGTGAGCAAGTTTGAAATGATTTTCTTTAGAGCTAAAAGTAATGACAATATTGCCCAAAACGAGTGCATGTAAACATTTCACCAAAACTCTATTTGCATTTGGTTAACAGTACAAATATTGCATTGTGTGTAGTTTTAGAGATGAGTGTCTTTTTAAAGAAATCATGTTGTCTGGACAGGTAGTGGTATCTGGCATCTTGGCATTCTGGCCAAGTTACTGGGCCTGTTGCTGATTATCTGCTTCTTTGCCTTCTCACAGGTGGGTTCATTTACTCAGCTTTACTTAATTTTATAGTTACAAATTGGTACAAGTCTTCTGTATTTTGGCATGATGTGCAGCACTTTTAGTTTGATCTTCATCTCAAATCTTGCCTCCAGAGTCTGTTCATGAGCGTGTTCTCAGTGTGGCCCGTCTCTAAGCTGTTTGAGCTGAACGGAAGTGTCCATGAGTGGTGGTTCAGATGGCAGCTGGACCGATTTGTAAGTCAAATGTGGCGACCAGCGTACTTTTAACCAGTTTCAGTTTTACTGTAATCTGAGACGGCTTCAACTTGTTGGCACGCAGGCTGTGATTCATGGCATGGTGTTTGCCTTCATCTACCTGGTGCTGCAGAAGCGTCAGGTGTTGTCTGAGGGGAAAGGAGAAGCTCTTTTCCCTGCAAAGATTTCCAACTTGCTCCTTTTCTTCTCGGTGGTTTCCTTCATAGTAAGACCTCTTCACATTTTGTTTCTCAGTCGACCTATGTTGCAGAAATGTGCCTAACCCCTCTTCCTCACTTTCAAGACATACTCAATATGGGCGAGCAACTGCAAAACCAAAACGGAGTGCAATGAGATGCACCCTTACATCTCTGTGGTCCAGGTACAGTCTTACATTGTTACATTTGGAATTTTCTTAAGTTACTTGTTGCAGAGGTATCAACTCAGCATGGCAACCTTGTTCCCAATAAGAAAAAACGTCTTAAGCTGATGTTAAAAGCATCAGATTAACTTTTCTGGCGTGTGATTAATGCATCTGTGTACATAGGGTTATGTGACTTGGCAGGAGTTGTCTTGCTAACTGTTATGAACTCATTTAGCATTCCCTGTTCAGGCGAACCACAGCAAACCTGCTCACATACTTGCCGGTAGCTTTGTGTTTCCTTTCAAAATACAAAATGATGAGATAATTTCAGGTGCATGGGGAGTTGTCTGTTTTTCAAGATAAAAGAGTTGCCTAAAACAAATGTAGACATAGATCTACAAATAGCTACCAGCTGGATCTCATTCCTTTCAAAATGGCTTTCAGGTCTTTACACAATATGACAGTCATAACTTTGTGATGCGATAACTTATGTTTGAACATAATTATTTCAGGATAGAGTGATCAATTGTATTTTTAAAGCTATGAATTTGATGCTCAAGTTTGCTCTAAAACACACTGGGAACAGGCTGGGATATGGAGTCAATCTAGCACATTGGAAAAGCCTCCCTAAAAACCTGATGTTTGCCCAAACCGGTTATGTAGCAGCTAAACAGACCCATAACATAATATCACCACCACCATGCTTGGTGCAGTAGAGGTCAGGTGTAAAAACCTCATTTTGACTCCTTCCAAACACTTCTTGTCAATTCTGTAATACCAGTTGGTTCAGTTCTCGTCTTGCCTGGACATAAATGTTTCCTCCAGCAACATGGGCTTCTCCACGGGGGCAGCTGCGCTTTTCAATCGAGCCGTTTTGGAGCAAGGGGGTTTTTTTGGGTCAAGGTCCTCTTAATCCACTATAAATGACACAATTTTTCACTTTGAAACAGCTTGTACACCAGTGCTGCAGGTCAATGACATGGCACCCTTGAGCCTTGGTAGTCTTATCTCCATACCAAAGCAAGACACTTTCTCCAATCTGATTATTTTGAAGTTTCCTTTTTTAGAACCCTCAATGATTTCTTTGAACTTTCATCTATCAATCAGATCATTTCTTGCTGGCAAGGAGAAACTACTAGCAGCCAAACAATCTTAATCATTCAGCAGTTATCATGCCTTGACCTTATCGACTGAAGACAGTTGTTTTGATTTTGCACCAAGTAACTCCCAGGCCAGCACCATTAGGAGAACTTTTTTTTTAATGTATTCAAATGTTAACTTACATTTGAAATAATGAATGTAATAAATTACATTTATGCCCATGCTGAATGTTTTTACTCTACCTAATACCTACTTCCAAAACTTGAAGTTTCATAAACAACACACCGGTGTTTTCCTGACTTGACTTAGAAATGTTTCCATTTTGTGTGTTGACAGATTTTGGCCTTCATTCTTATCAGGAACATTCCTGGCTACGCTCGCTCTGTTTACAGCTCGTTCTTTTCATGGTTCGGAAAGATCTCCCTGGAGGTAAGATGGTCCCGTCTGCACAGGCAGGTACATGTAATAATTCAGAGTTGCATAATACATTGTAAATAGTGCATTAAAACAGTAAGTGATGGCAATCTTTAGGTGACTCTCAATTCAGTAAGATGTAAATAACTGCAGTAGTTAAATATAAGTGTTTCTTGTATAAGGTACAGTCATATATTTCAAATATTTTTAATTTTATTTGGTTCACCACTATTGCAAACTCCAAGTTTCTGATTGTCATATTAAAGATATAAAAAATAACATCCAGTGTTTATTTCTTATATTCATACAGAACAATAGAAAGTAGTTTACATTAGGTAAGAGGAGTAGATAACATGACCAGTATAGTCCATTTCTGGATTCGAACTATTTTTATTTTCTTGCATAAATTTTACTTTCCAAAAAATATATATTTCGGGGTTTTCATTAGTAATGTCATAGCTGAATAAAAAGACCTGAAATGCTTAATATGTCCTTCTGTCTAACAAAACTGAATGTTTCACTTGTTGAATTTAAAATGTTCAGCGCTATTCAAATTTGAGTTCCTTTGTCAACTTGGGAAAAAAAAAAAAAAATACAGATCTTAACTAATTGAGTTGGACTTAAAGGTCTGAACATGTTGTAAATCTTAAGATGGACCTGAAAATATGTGCTTTGACTTTGTCGCCCCCAGCTGTTCATATGTCAGTACCATATCTGGCTTGCGGCAGACACCAAGGGAATCCTGGTCCTGATCCCGGGCAACCCTTCGCTCAACATCTTGGTGAGCACCTTCATCTTCGTTTGTGTAGCTCATGAGGTTTCTGTCATCACCAACGACCTGGCTCAGGTGGTGATCCCCAAAGACAGCATGGCCCTGCTGAAGAGACTGGGAGCTATGGGGGTCCTGAGTTTATTTGTTCTGATGTCCCAGCTCCTCACACCTGGAACTTAAAGGATACTTTGAGAGGACTGGGTTACAGTCTGGGGGCCTGCTATGACTGAAGTGGCAGATAAAAATCAAACTGAATTTTTTTCTTTCATGCTGCTGGTGGCCAGATGAGACTCGGTAATGTTATTGGCTGCTGTAAAATGAGAAATCTCGGCAAGAGGAATATTTAAAAGGACAGAAACACTGAAATGTTTACATTACCTTCATGTTAGACTTGGAGACCCAAAACCACTTTCTCTGGGCTCAGGACCTCATGCTTGCTGTGAACTTCGCAGCACTTCTTCTGCTTAGCCAAACTTGTTTGATATGAAGTTTGTTCCTCGTTTCCTCCGAGGATCTCTCCGTCCACGTGGCAGTAGGACCACCAGCATATTTGGAACTTTTTCTCTTTTTTTCTTTTCCAAATAAGCTGATCTGCATAACGTCTCGTCATTGACCTTCTATATTGCTGGTGTGAGATATTTACACAAGGAACAAAGTGGATCAATGTGGACTGATAACAAACCTGCCGAGTGTATAGTAAAAAAAAATGTCAGTGCAATTGTTAAAATTTTAGGGACTTTTTTTAATTTTTTTCATTTAAAGCAATGTTTGAGATTATTGCGTTTGCAGAAAGTCGCTGTAGCTCAGAAATGACATGTGACATGTACAGTATTTAATGACTTAAATTAAGCTTATATTTTATACAGTTTTGGCTTTGTTTTGTACTTTGCGTCCATAACTGCTGTTTGTGAAGTATCGCATTAAGAATTTTGTACCCAAAATACCCTTGTAGACAAGGTTGAGCCTTTCAGTCAAATAGTTGTGTCCTATTAGCACCACATGCTGTGTAAATATATGTATATTTGTATGATACAACAGATTTATTTTGTACAGCTGTTCATGTCCTGTCCTTCAAAACATGCCTCATACTAGCTGTGGTGGAAAATGCACAATATTGCACATATTGTTCTACTATAGAAGAAACAAACGTCCTTCCTCAGACCGACCCCCCCTCCCAAAAAAAAGATTTGTTTTTTTAAATAATTAGGTGAAGGCTTTTTGATATTTTTTTCTTTTTTAACTCCAGACGGTTCTGTAAACAGCACATATTCAAGTGTGTTGTTTAAGCACTTGAAATCAGGGCCACTTCAGCATTATAACCACTTTGTAATGCACTGACAGACCTAAAAGGATACTTTTATCCTGCATAGATGAAAATATTGTTTAATATGTCTGTTGCCAGGTGGATAATTGGTTCTTTGCCTGTTTCTACTCATTTGAGAGGAAGCACTTTTATTTTGAACCTGCTTTTTATTTTCCACTTTCATCTTTAAGATGAAACCCAGATTTTAGTACATTCTTGTTTGGCATATTTATTTCTTTTTTTTTGCTTAAAGAAAACGGTTATATTAAACTTGGTGTTTAATTGCATCTACCGTTGGGTAGTAAAACATTGCGTGTCAATCATTTTGTATTTATGTTTGTTTTGGGGTTTTTTTTCCCAGGAAAATTAGGGGACACATTTCTGTTTTTGTTACAATCTGCAACTTTTGAGGCTGTTCACACTCTCAAAGTGAAACAAAGCCAAGTTGACCTCAAAATTTCTACTAATAATCAGAACCTTGTATAACTTTCAATAATATGGTATTTACCTGCTATCATTTTCCTTTGATATATGTATAAAGTTTACTGACCTCTTTTATTGATCAACAGCAAAGCGGTACATTTGGCAGTTGTTTCATGCCTTAATTGATCTGTGTGATCACGTAAAAGCAACAAATATTACACCCGTTTTTAGGGCCTAGTCAAATATTTACATGTTTGTTTGTGGTGTCTGACAATGTGTGGAATTGTCTTCATATTTATAAATGCCTTTATTCTGTTGTACATTGTTTTAAAAAAAATCCCTTGATTAAAAAAAAATGTTTTGGGGTTTGTTTTTCTTTTTTTTTTTTTGGACATGTGTATTGGTCAAAACCATAAAATATTTTATAAAGAATTTATTACCAACTTAGACATTACATAAAATTGACACATTACAAACTCCATTTTCTCTGAGGTCCATATGTTTAACATATACACATCTTATGGATCTGCTACTCCTCTGTTACAGATTCTCACCAACCAGGAATGATATGTGACCGAAACCTTCCATGTGAGACATGCAGGTTGATGACCGGGAATGCAAAATAGTTCAAATATTGTGTGCGATGTTCTCACAATGCCCATGTGTCGTGAATTAACACTTTGCATGCCAGCAACCCACTCATCTGTTGGATGGAGTGTCGCTGAAGTAGACATCAACACCTGACATAGAGGGTTGTGCCTAAGATGCTAAAGGTTACACAGTTGGAAGCATCATGAGTGGAAAAAGAGATGCATTAACCGCCACTGACATCACTGTTGCAGTATTCGGCAATAATATGGCAGATACATGACTTGTTAATATCATGCAGCCCTAGTTTGGCACAAATGTTAGAAAACACACACACAAAAAAAACCCAGACAGATTGAAGGCAGTTTCTACACTGGCGGTTCTGGTCATAGGTTAAGGGCTTCAGCCACCTTCCTTTCCTCAGGGATACCATTTACCTGGGATAGATATCAGAAAAATGTTGTTACATCCTGCTGCACTCTTAAGAGATCAATCAGATTATGTATGGGTGGGTTATCACAGTATGGCCCAGGTTAAACAGTTTTTAAAAATGCTAAAATTCACATTTCGGTAATTTTAAATCCTTTCAGTGAAATGTCAGAAAAAGTATAAATTTTCTCTTAATTAAAAGCATACTGTTCCACTTCTCTAAAGAGAAGAACAGCTCAATTCTACGACTATAAAATTTGGTACATTTTGTGCAAAATCTTACCGGTGATATATCAGGTTATCATACCATGACAATTTCATACTGGCCCATAACTAGGTGGAAAAAAAATCCTGTACAATCCAAGGAAAACTATTAAAATGACACAATCATCTCAACATAATTGCACCTACCTCCAGTCTTCGAAATGTTGACATGACATAATTATCTCCTTTGTTAGCAGTAAACAGAGAGCAGTTGGTTAGTGCATCATGCAGCTGATTGTCATGCTCACTAGAGGGCGCTCACACACCGTCATCATAAGGGTGACAAACTGAGGATTCTTCTCCAAAATGTGTTTTGTTTCTTTGTTTAGGAAATATTCTAAGTACATCCACTGACCCATACGTATCTAGGAAGCAGATATAACGTGATTATTTAAATAATCTTAAGGAAATCAAATGAAGTGGCTTTTATTTGCTGCTAAAGAGAAACACTGTGGCAGTGTGTGTGTAAGATTAAATTTGAATGCTTAGACTTGTCTAGTCAGAATTCAGAAAAATCTTTTACTGTTTCAGTTTTCCTCATTTTATTTTTAGCTACTTTTTACACCTTAAACATTTGATGTCTCACTCGATATAAGTACATTCAAACAGTGCCACTTTTGCTAGAGATGTTTGGTAAAACCCTCAATTTGGGACATTAGTTATTTGTAAAGTTTCTGGTAGAGTGTTGTCACTTTTGTTACATTTTCAAATAAGGTTGACGAGTTTTGACATGGTGTGATTAGGGATGCTCAAACAGCACAACAAACATGCAGTTGCATGCAGAATGAGCCGTGTGTAGTTTGCTGTTATGTCTGTCTGAGTAACAGACTGCATTTTATGACGCCTATGAGCATACTAACCTGATGGCCTCTGCTGTGGTATTGTAATCTGATTCTGCAGATTCCTGAAGACAAAAACAGACAATAGGGTAAATCATGCAATTTTTTCCAGTGATTATGTTTTTTGGGGGTTTTTTCACACTTTATACTATTATTGTCTACAAAATGCATCACAGCCTTTTCTCTTTTTGTCGGATTACAAAGACAAATTTAAGTAGTGCATAATTATGAATTGGAAAGAAAAGGACTTTGTGCTTGACAATCGCATAAAATACATCTAAGCATGTAAAAATATGTAAAGCTTTAGTATGACTCCTATAAACTTGACGTCTGTGTAGTGACTGAACAAGCACGACTCCAAGCACATCCCTTCACTCACGCCTGTGTCTGCATGAGAGGCATGCTGGTGGTCTCGTAGTTGTCGGGGTGAATGGGGGGCACCACCTCCCCGCTGACCGGGTTGAAGACGGGCAGGGTGGACAGAGGCCAGGAGATCTCACGGTTCTTGGACATCCCCCGCAGCTCCTTGGTGGACTTCTGGATGGAGCTGTGGTGAACCAGCTGGATGCTGGAGAACAGAGAAGCGGTGAATATTTGTTGCAGTGTGTTACTTTGTGTATGGCATGGTGAAAGTTTTCTCATCCTGCACTTCATTTGTGTTCATGCACAAAATAAACAGAACGCCCACCCTAATCTGGAGAATGCAGAGGAGGATTTTATTTTGTTTGACAAAATTGCTCGTGTTGAATTATTGAAGTCTTACTACCCCTAACTCCCTACAGCGGGTCATTAATTTTCAGCAGCCCATTAAATGAATGGATGGCAACACACAGATGAGCATATGAATGGAAATGAACAGCCATAAGTGACAACAGAAATAACAAAACAATAACTAAAGAGAGGGAACAGAAACAGCCCAAAAACATAAAGGGGAAAAAAAAACCACAGGAGAGGTAAAACACTTACGCTGGTGTTTGCATGTTTCTTTTTTCCCTAGAAACAAAACAAAATGGATGAATTAAATACTAATATTAATAGTTGAAGCAACATCTAGACACAAGTGAATGAAGTGTTGCATTAAGTCAGAGTGGAAGTGGAAATGGAGTGGAACACTGAGTGAACAAACGGGGCGCTTCTCTTCCAGCCTGTAAATGATGAAACAACACGAATAAATGACTTTCAATGGATTGAGAAGCAACAACAACAAAAATCACATAAAGTAATGAGAAACTTAATATAAATGGATCACAATATCAGATGGTAATGACAAGCTGCAGCTTTCAGTCAAGATTTGATTTTTGTCTAATCAACCTGCCCCTATCTGGACCCTTCATTCCCATTTCTCATTTGACTCTAGGATTTTTCAGAAACCCGATCGCGACTTTTTTTTGAACGTCTTTGGGACGGTATTAGTGCAAAAACAAATGCAAGGCCGTGCACACTTACACCCCCTCCCGCCTGCAGCACATAGTGTAGCCGAGGATGAAGAAGAGGACGAGGGCCACGGCGGACGGAACGGCCAGCGTCACCAGGAAGTCAAAGAAGTAGTCTGGGCTCCTCAGAGACTCCGACGGGGGGTTGTACTCTCCGAACTCGGGCAGGATTCCTGTGCCCGGATCTGGGCGGGAAACGTACACTGGAACCACTTTGTTGATATCGACCTAGAACAGAAACTCAGCGGTAAGTTTTAGTTGATACAGTGTGGCTGATGTGATGAATTACAGCGGTTTCCACAGATACTGGAATGTCTGATCATATATTTTTCTGTTTTTCAAACAGCATTTTGAAAAGTCAAACTTTTTAATTTGAGTGTATATATTCAGTAGGGGGGGGGGGGAGAATTAAACATGACAAACAACCAGTCCCCACATCTCTGGTAACACATCCTTCCCAAGGATGTGGCGAGTGGCAAAACTCTGCAAAAACACAAAATCCTGCCAAGTATTTTTGATCTAGTTTTCTAGTAAAAAATATCTTCTTATATTTTAAACAACAATAAAACAAACTTACAAGTAACTTTTCAGCAAGAGATAAGAGCTTGTTGCAAGTCATTAATTCTTAATATTGATGAAAAAGTACTTGTTTACTTATAATAGTGGAAAATGCCTTGTTCCATTTATAATTAGTACTTTTTATCAATATTAAGTAATCATTGACTTAAAACATTAAGTCCTATATCCTGCTGAAAAATTACTTGTAAGTTAGTTTTGTCCTATTTCAAGTGTAATAACATATTTGCACTAGAAACTAAGCCAAAAATATTTAGTGGGATTTTGTGTTTTTGCAGCCTGTTATCGTTTTGTTAGGTGGCATTTTGGTGTCATGGCAGATTAACGCCGGTGTGTCCTCACCAGGGAGATCTTACACCAGTCGATGTGAAACTGAGCTCTGAATTTCTTGTCACAGCTGATGACAGGCTCCATCTCCTGGCTGCAGCGCAGCTGGTTATGTGGGTTCTCCACCTCCCGCAGGCACGACGAGAAGGGAACGTCAGCGCCGACCATCACATACACACTGAGGAGGGGAGGAGAGAAGAAAGGAGAAGGGAAGAAACGAGAAGACAAGACTTATTTTCTATGTTTATAAGGAGGCTTGTAATAAAGCACTCCTGCTCCTCTGAGTTTTCTCCTACATGCTTTCATCTTCCGACACATTAGCATCAATCTTTGATGTACAGCTCACAGCAGGTCATGTGGGCTTCCCTCCCAACTTAACAAGCTGAGTGTCTTGACAGTGCAGATGGTGAGGTGTTTTTATCTGATTCACAGGGAACTGAGCGATCCTCAAAGCCCCAATTAAATAAAATGTCAAAGAGGAGCGAGTGGGCTGAGAATTTGTTGGCTTAGACAGGATAAGAGGCTGCTGGGGAAAAGTATCTTCTGAAGAATTAAACCTCGTAGACATGGAGCGCATCTCAAAGTTAATGATGCAAATCCAAGTTCAGATCCTCACCCTTCCTTTAGGTTGTTGATAGGCAGGGGCACCCGGCCGCCGCGGTCCAGCGCCGACGTGATGTTGATAGCGTTGAGCCGCTCGGGCTGCCACACGTTCTTCACGGCGCCCAGAAAGTCTCCCAGCACCTCGCTGGCCAGCATCTCCTCCACGTTCATGTTTTTGATGTAAAACTCAGCCTGGTAAGGCAGCGGGAACTCTGAACACAAACACAGGGAGGAGGACAAGCAAGAGGCGGGCTCAATGAAACGCCGGCGATGCAGATTAGACCCTGGAGCTCCTGGTGAGTTTTCAGGTTTTGGACTCCTTCTGGCGCCAGATGGCAGATGACATCACGCTGCACAAAGAGTGATGTCACACCAAGGCAGCAAACAGCTGCTGAATGTAACCCCCTTCATTGGTTTACAATTTAATGCATGCGCCGCGGCCGGGCAACAAGCCGGGCAACACACAGATGTGCTCCCAGAGGAGCATCTGCTGCCTTCCAATGGACCGCATTTCGCTTGAAACCGAACGTTATTATTCCTTTGCATAATGAGCTGCATAGTAAGAAGCAAATAGCATCACTTTTGTAGACCTTTGGATTGAAAACCATTCAGTTATAAAATGATCTTTGCAAGTCATTTGTATTTCCTATTAAAACTACTACTAAAATAAATGGGACAAGCATCATTACAGGAAGTTATTGCATCATTTCAGGCAAATTAGGAGATCCAGCAGAGCAGAAAAATATGTTGTACTACCTGCATAAGTAAAACAAGTTTCTGGACAATAAGCAATAACAGAACAGTTAGTCCCAGAAATGTAACTGTCAGACCAAGAGAGCTGAAACAATTAAGCACGATTAATCGATTGAAATAATCGCCAACCAGTAATCATTTAATCATTAGCTGGAATATAAAGACTCTTAAAAACAGCCATTTGTTGAAGGAACAACAACCTCAGAAAAGTAATTAAGCCAAAACTGTTCAAAAATATATACACATTTTGCATGTAAGATAAAAAAAAAAAACAACCTTCTTTGTCTATAAATATGTTCTACACAGAACTTCTCGAGTGGCATAGATTTAGCTTTTTATGGTTCAAATTCTGAAAAGAAGGGAAAAAAATCCTCTCAGAAGCACCTTTTGCTCTCCGATTATTAAAACAAAAAATAAAATAAGATTACTATTCTTTAAAGAGAGATTTGATATCTGTAGGCAATGAAAATGTTCAAAGGCCTTCTTTTTCATCCTGTTTTATAATACCAAATGTGCCATTAATTAATTAGCAAAACTTTTAAGTCTCACCTCTACTAGCTCTAATCATTCATAGTGGCGCCTCTTACCTTCTGTTGCCATGATGTTGATGACCAGGTTGTGCCGCGCCGTCTCAAACGTGCGTCTGTTATAGGCGGTAATCTGCAACACAGAGGTGAAAGTTTAAGCCCAGATCAGTGTAGCTTAGATGGCTGGAGCTCCCAGGACGGAGCTGAGCTCGATGCAGGATGTAAGGCGCCGTATAGAGACGTACATGAGCCGTGCTCGACACGCTAAGCCTTTTGGGAATGGAAATTCAACGTTAGCTTATGGGCCGACAAGACTGATCAGAAAACACATAAAAGAATTCAGGTCTGAAAACGGCACGCGTAGTATTAGAGAAACTCTGAGTCGCTCACCTCTATCACAGTAGGCTTGCCAACGTGCTCTGCAGTGGGGGAACCATAGAGCACGCCGTCGCCGTGAGGAGTCCTCTGGATGTAGCGCAGCCAGCCGGGTCTGTCGGGGAAGCCCTTCAGGTTGGTGTTGAAGGTGATCGGATCATTGCTGGCATCACCTGGGAAGAAGTCTGTTTAATGATGACTGCTGCTGCTGGGATTTGCTTTGGGTCAGAGCCAATTCCATAATGAGCATTTAGACCGACCAGACGAATAGCAGACATGTGGCTGAAGCCAGCAGAGAATCCCTCTCTAGTGAAACTGGAGATAAAAACCCAAACATTTCAGCTGTAATCAGCTGATGTACCAATTGGAATACAAAAAGAAATAAAAACAGTACTCGTGATTCTCTTTTCGACGCCATCTGTCATTAGCGGTTGTTGGAATCACGTTTGTCTGAGCAAGTAGTCGCTACAAAACAAGGTTTCGCTAATATATTAAAGCAACCACAAAATAAGGAGCTCATATTTTAGTTTTGGTATCATATTAAAGATGCAGATAAAATGGCAAACCTTGAGTCTTCTTCGCTTAGTAACAGCATCTACATCAAAGAGTGTTGCTGCTGTGTTCATTGATCTGGAACCCCAAACTGTGCTCTACACAGTTTGGGGTTCAATTCCCAACCTTTGGTGCTTCTGCATCATATTTCCCCGTCTTTTTTCTCTATCAGTGTGCTGTCTGATTACTGTGTTCACAACCGTTTGTTCCGATCAAGATGAAAATCAACAGATTCTCATCACTGGCTGACATTTTTGGTGCATCTCTAGGTTGTGAATGTTTGTGTTGTACCTGATTTGGGGTAAGGAGGAAACTCTCCTTTGAAGTGCTCTCTCTCCAGCACGTGGACAAACAACACTCCAGCTGATGGATAGACATTACGGTCTGCGTGGGATCTTGACAAGATGGTGACGACTGAAAAACACATTTCAAAGAACATGGAGGTTAGTTCCTCTTAGCCGAGCAAATTGTTAACGCTTCTTCTCTGCATGCATACTAGGGAATTTATAGAAAGGGAAAGTAAGTGAAGAAAACTACTAAAAAGCAGCAATAAGAATCCATCCAGAGTGCACTGGATCATTTTATGCTTTGAGATTAGACCCACAAAACTTAAAAAAAAACTACTTATTAGTCAGCACATTAAAAAAAAGTATTACATTTGAAGGATTTCTGAGTATGCTAATTGTTGTTTTTCTCCTCAGCAGCCTTCCTTTTGGCTCAACCTTTTAACCTTTTGCCGCATGATTTTCATAATCTCACTTTTTTTTCTTCTCCTCTGTACCACAGCAGGTGGAAACTCAATTTTTAATCACCATGGGAGACTGAGTGGAGAGCTAAGAAGAGGAGGAGGATGAGGAAGGAGCTGGGGGACCGGAGAAATGTGCTGTAAAGTGAAGGTTAGGGGCCACAAACCAGATTTGAGCTTCTCTAGCTTCCAGACAGACAAATTCAAGATGCACTGCACAGCTGGAAAAAAGCTCCTTATTAATTCCCACTGGCGAAATGCTGCATATTTAAATTTTTTTAGGCTCTTATTTAAGAAATCCTTTTGTAGATTCAAACCACAACTTGCATTTTGAAGTGATCAGTGTAGCAACCAGGCACGTGTAGAGGGAGGGGGGCAAAGAGAGGTTTAGGGCCTGCCCTTTTTATCCTTGATGCCCTAGTGCCCTTTTTGAGTTTTTGGGGGGGGTTTCAAAAAAGATTTTTTTTAATTTTTTTATTTTTAATCTGTATGTCAGATGGCCTGTTTATGCCCCTCAGCAATAATATTTAGCTAAATATAATAATTTAGTAAAAATAAACTAGTCTGGCTGCCCTCAGTCTAATAATGACTCTCAGAGCCTCCATGTTATTCCGACTCCGGGTCCATGGTGAGGAGGAGGAGGGCGGATCTGTGTCCTCTAACTATCAAATTATGGGCAAGAATATTTTTTCATACACTGGTTTGTGAGTAAAAACGTAGGTCTGATGCTGACGTTAGAAAAACTGTTTCTATTTATATTTTTATAATTGTCCTTGCAATAGCAGGACAACCCTCGCCTCACCCCTAAACACAGAAATGTTTCAGCTGCAGAGAAACTTCTGACTTTAACTTCATCATTCTGCTAGAAGACCGGTTCGCTACAGGCAGCTTGAGTCGGTCCACCGACAGATATAAAGAATATCTGTCTTTATATCAGACATCCTGATATAAGACACGGTACCTACTGTCACCGCGAGTCGCAACACAGCTCAAAGCCCCGGTACCATCTGGTACCGGGTGGTACCACCTACTGACTGTTCGCTCTGCTTCTCCTTAACGTTTCTACCAGGCAGGTTAAAGTCTCTGCTGACAGGATCTGGGCTGGAAATAAATATATATATATATAAATCTATATCAATCTATCTAGATAGATAGATCTAGATTGATATAGATTGATAAATCTATATCAATCTATATCGATAGATTGATATAGATTTATATATACATATATACAATATATATAAATCTATGTATCTATCTATAGCTAGATAGACAGATCTATAGATCTCTATCTATCTATCTATCTAGATATATGGGTAACAATTTACATAAATTGTAAATTGATCTTAAAAGCCATACATAGGTATATATATATATATATATATATATATATATATATATATATATATATATATATATATATATATACATAAATAAATATATATATAAATCTATCTATCTAGATACATAGATTTATATATATATATATATATGAATGTATAAATCTATATAAATCTATCTATCTAGATAGGTAGATTTATATAGACTTATATATATATATATATATATATATATATATATATATATATTTATTTATTTATTTATGTTTATAAGAACAATTTACAATTTATGTAAATTGTTCACCATATATCTAGATAGATAGATAGATAGATAGATAGATAGATAGATAGATAGATAGATAGATAGATAGATAGATAGATAGATAGATAGATAGATAGATAGATAGATAGATAGATAGATAGATATTTACACATCTGTAGATATCTATATATCTATATAGATGGATAGATCAGAGGAAACAATCCTTTGGATCCTCTTCGAGCTTCCTAGTGCCCCTAGTGACCCTTTGTCGCTCCCTAGTGACCCTTTGTCGCCACCTAGTGTTCCCTCGTCCCCTAGTGGTCCCTGTGTTCCTTTGTCGTCTCCTAGTGCTTCCTCCGAGTCCCCTAGTGCTCCCAGTGTTCCTTCGTCGCACTCTAGTGATTCTTTGTTTCCCCCCAGTGTTGCCTCATCTCCTTCTAGTGTTCTCAGTGTTTCTCAAGAGTTTCTTCCCCCTCGTGGTCCCCGTGTTCCCTCGTCATCCCCTAGAAGTCCCAGTGATCCCTCTGAGTCTTCCCCTAGAGCTCCTCCCGAATCCTTGCCTGTGGTTGCTCCTCCCTAGTCCCCGGCGGCACCAGAGACTCCTCTCCGCCGCCTCTGTCCGGCACCAGACTCCTCGCCGCCACCTCCTAGCGGCACCAGAGATTCCTCGCCGCCGCCTCCGGGCAGCACCAGAGACTAATCGCCGCCGTCTCCCGGCGGCACCAGAGACTCCTCGGAGCAGCACCAGAGACTCCTTGCCGCCTCCAGGCAGAAACCAGAGACTCCTCTCCTCTGACTCCGGGCGGCACCAGGGAATCCTCGCCACCTCTGGGCGGCACCAGAGAATCCTCGCTGCCGCCTCCGGCCGACACCAGAGACTCCTCGCTGCCGCCTCCAGGCGGCACCAGATACTCCTCTCCGCTGCCTCCATCTGGCACCAGGGACTCCTCACCGCCGCCTCCGTACGGCACCAGAGACTCCTATCCGCAGCTTCCGTACGGCACCAGAGACTCCTCGCCGTCGCCTCCGGGCGGCACCAGGGACTCCTCACCGCCGCCTCCGTACGGCACCAGAGAGTCCTCTCCGCAGCTTCCGTATGGCACCAGAGACTCCTCACCATCGCCTCCGGGTGGCACCAGGGACTCCTCTCCACCGCCTCCGAGCGACCGGCCTCAGCGCAGTGAACGGCCGCTGGATCTCCTCCGTGGGTCCCGCCTTCAGCGCCGCCGGACCTCCTACGACGGCCCTCCTCCTGCATCTCCGCCCACACTGTTGGGTTGCTTTCTGGTTTTGTGTTTGGACTCTTGCCTCCGCCCACTCTGGTGGGTCGTTTTGTGTTGATTTTTGGATTCTGCCCCCCCCCCATCCAGCGCCCCTCCTCCCACCATTGTTGTGCTTTTCGTTTCAGATTTGTTTTGGGCGTCTGGTAGCCGCCCTTGAAGGGGGTGGTACTGTTGTGATTTGAGTTCTTTGTGTGTTTATGTTGTGTTTCTGTGTCTTTGAGTGGCTGTGCTGTCCTGTCCTCAATTTGATTGTTCCCAGGTGTGTCTCGTTCCCTGATTAACTCTGGTGTATTTAGTGTCACCTGTGTCTCTGTCGGGTCCTTGTCAGATGTGTTCCTGACACAGAGGGACTCAGATACAGGTCCCGACTCAGAGGACGGTCACGAGTCAGAGGCAGGTCCTGACTCAGAGGCGGGTCCCAACTCGGAGGCAGGTTCCGACTCAGGGGCAGGTCCTGAGTCGGAGTTTTGTCCTGACTCAGAAGCCGGTCCTGACTCTGAGGCCGGTCCCGACTCGGAGGCAGGTCCGGACTCGGAGGCAGGTCCGGACTCTGAGGCCGGTCCAGACTCGGCGGTTGGTCCTGACTCAGAAGTCGGTCCTGACTCTGAGGCCAGTCCTGACTCAGAGCTCGGTAGTGACCCTGAGGCAGCTCCTGATTCGGAGACAGGTCCGGACTTGGAGACAGGTCCGAACTCTGAGGCAGGTCCTGACTCTGAGGCCGGTCCTGACTCTGAGGTCGGTCCAGACTCGGCGGTCGGTCCTGACTCGGAGACAGGTCCGGACTCTGAGGCCGGTCCTGACTCGGAGCTCGGTCCTGACTCGGAGACAGGTCCGGACTCTGAGGCCGGTCCTGACTCGGAGCTCGGTCCTGACTCGGAGACAGGTCCGGACTCTGAGGCCGGTCCTGACTCGGAGCTCGGTCCTGACTCGGAGACAGGTCCGGACTCTGAGGCAGGTCCAGACTCTGAGGCAGGTCCA
The DNA here is from genome assembly GCF_002775205.1 of Xiphophorus maculatus. NCBI lineage: Eukaryota > Metazoa > Chordata > Actinopteri > Cyprinodontiformes > Poeciliidae > Xiphophorus > Xiphophorus maculatus. Next base: position 21,566,962 of record NC_036455.1, on the reverse strand, counting down.
GACTCTGAGGCAGGTCCAGACTCGGAGGTCGGTCCTGACTCAGAGCTCGGTCCTGACTCAGAGCTCGGTCTTGACTCGGAGCTCGGTCCAGACTCGGAGGTCGGTCCTGACTCAGAGCTCGGTCCTGACTCAGAGCTCGGTCTTGACTCAGAGGTCGGTAGTGGCTCAGAGGTAGGTCCTGACTCTGAGGCCGGTCCTGACTCTGAGGCCGGTCCTGACTCTGAGGCCGGTCCTGACTCTGAGGTTGGTCCTGACTCTGAGGCCGGTCCTGACTCTGAGGCCGGTCCTGACTCTGAGGCAGGTCCAGACTCTGAGGCAGGTCCAGACTCGGAGGTCGGTCCTGACTCAGAGCTCGGTCCTGACTCAGAGCTCGGTCTTGACTCAGAGGTCGGTAGTGGCTCAGAGGCCGGTCCTGACTCTGAGGCCGGTCCTGACTCTGAGGTTGGTCCTGACTCTGAGGCCGGTCCTGACTCTGAGGTTGGTCCTGACTCTGATGCCGGTCCTGACTCTGATGCCGGTCCTGACTCTGAGGTCTTCTCTACGTCTGGTCCACTGTAAAAGGGTTCTTGAGTTTGAACAATGTCCGAATCGTCTCCACAGCAGACAGCATGTTGAATCCATTTCCAAGCCTTTCTGAGATAGTCTTTCTGAAAATGAATTTTTCTAGGAGTGGCCAGGGTGCTTCTAAAACACTGTATAAGTTTGTGAATAACTATCGGGTTGTCACTTTTGATCATCTTGAACAGCAGTTCTTTAACCACATCGTCATTGCCGCTGAGAAGTTGAATGATGTCTCTGCAGATTTTTTTTTCCATGTCATCAAAAAAGACAAAATCTATATCCTTTACTTCCTCCCAGAGTCTAGGGGCAAGCCTTCTGTGGACAGGCTCGGTGTGCTTCTTTTTGTAAGCCCCATAAGTAGATCTGTAACTCGTCTTATAAATCAATCGCCAAAGAATTAAATACACCATATGTCTCCTTTCATTTTCGGTTCCCCGTTTGAAACCCATCTCGTTTGCGTCCCTCAAAAATCGTTCAGGATCCATGCCTGCCTGACTATAATCCTCACTCAAGCAATTTTCAGCAGAATACAAGTCCTCATTAGGAAAAAATGTCTTTCTGATCTTTTGTTTTGTAGATGCAAACATTTTCTTTGGAGGAACAGGATTCTCCAGGTGGCGTTTGAATTTTTCCACAATAAATTCGTGTCCTTCTGGGTAATCAAGAAGCGCAATCAAATTGAGTTCAGAAGCGAAGTGGAATGCATCTCTCGCAATGCTCTGGAAAATCCTCTCACTTAGTTCCTCTGACACTTCTGAAAGAACATCCACATTTACTTTTCCTGTTCTTCTATAAACTAAAAGCAAAAGTTTGCGATGTTGTTCGCAAAACGTTTCTCTGACAAGATGCATTGTTGGACCATCTGCCACTTTCTCAATGATTTGCCACAGAAGATCACTAAGGAATTTTCTCTTTTGGTAATCTGGCGTTGTATGGCCAGGATGAACTTTATTGGAGCAAGTCTTCTTAACTTTATTCCAAAAGGAGACCTTGGGTCTCACGAAAACGTCACTCTCTGAGCTTTGGTCAGCCATCTTTATCGGTCCAAAACGTCCAAATGAATTTTGTGTTGACTGACCAGAGAATTAACTGATCAGTTGGTCATGATATGGACTTTATGACATCACAGAGGCATCCTTAGAAGGGGCCTCATGACAGACATAATTTGAAGTCATGCTGCTAACAATGATGTCATCAGCATGACAACTGTTGCTAGGAGTAATAATAGCACACAGTGAGCATGCGCTATGAAAAAAAAAGAGAATCTGTGGGCACTATATACATTTTTCCCACAAGTCTGAACTGGAAGTGACCTGCGCAGCTTCGCCGGAACAGGGGGAGCCAGGGAACCATTGGTCCCTCCACTTTACCGCCCTACACATTTTTTTTTATATTAAGTTCCACTTTTCTGGTTGCTCCATAAATTTCGCCGCGCTTCTTCTCCTGCATACTTTGCGCTATTTTCACCATTCAACTTTTATATTATTCAGCTTGCTCTCCTAATCCCGGCTACATCTCTTGGTATTCATAACCTTCATACATTTTATAATATTCAGCTTTTTATTAATTTTTCGACCCGGGGGGGAAACCACTCCATCCTGTGGCAGAATTGAGAATTACAATATAAAATGTCGTGTTTCACAGTGGATGTTTTAGGTCCTGCCCATCAATGGCAATCTGTCACTGTCACTTTTTGTAGTCACCGTGCTAAACAATGCCTCCAAATAAATGTTGATATCTCAGGAACCATAAAAGGTATGGACTTCATTAACCCACCATTTTTATCAGAAGGAATAGGGGAACGGTTCTGTCTTTTTCTAATTCTAGGTTTTACATGAGTTTTTTACATTGCATAGAATATATTACTGTAACTCTACATGCAAGTGGAAGCCTAGATGCAACCATTAGTATTTTAGCTACTTTTAACCTTTTGTATAATTGTATCTAATAAACTGCAGTGACCCTATGGTTTAGGTCTTTAGCAATTTCTAATACTGTTTAGGTGGACTTTTTCCTTTATTCAAAAGCTTTTACTCCTCTTCAACAGTTTTTCTGTTATAATAATCCCATTTAGCACCTGTAGCATCATTCTCTATAAATGATGCGACAGGTTTAGATCTATGGTCTGTGTTACAATTAAACCATTTCTAGGGGCCCCTGAGTGTCTGGAGGCCCCTGAATGTCTGGAGGCCCCTGAGTGTTTGGAGGCCCCTGAATGTTTGGAGGCCCCTGAATGGCCCCTGAATGGCCCCTACCAGCAGCTATTGAGTTTTCTTTGCCTTGATATCTCAGTCTTATAATTCTAGGTCTCAGAGCTTCTAACATCAAACTATTATATAGAGTTAACCCCTTTGAGCTTTTTGGATCTATAAATCAGTCTGCAGCCAGGTTGTTCTAGAGGTTAAATAGATATTATTAGGGCTTAATTAGTAAAATGGCAGCAATTTTACTTATTTCATAACTTTATAACCTTTGACCTTCTCTCCTCTGATCTGTTTAACAGCTACAGTCTCAGATCAGCTCAGCCCTCCAGGACTGTCAGCAGCAGAAACAGAAACTTTATACGTGTTGGGGAAAATATAGACTATATTTGCTTTGCATTTCCCCACATGATGGCAATGATACAGTAGGATCCAATTAGATTCTTGATTAATATGGGTTGTTGCTATGTTGTAGTATGGAGTTTTTGTTCAATGTGCCCCTTTTTTAAATTTGAGCCCCTGCCCCTCCATAGGTCTCTGCACGCCCCTGGTAGCAACAGTCATTGTTCTGCCTTTGAACCGAGATGCCGCTTTTTGATTAGGAATTAATTTTCACACACAAAAAGCAAGCAAACAGGGTAACCTTTATGATACTCTTAACAAGTATCATAATGCTAATGATGTGTTAAAATCTTTACACAAATGTACTGTATGTCTTATTGCAACAGCATCATCTCACAATAAAAAATGTTCTCATTTTTAATTGATTTTTTTCTTCAGCTCACACCCTTTTAGACTAGCTTAGCTTAGCTTTTTAGACTGAAGGTGGTGATGAAGGTTGATTCAGTGTCTGGTGAATCATTTCTCTTTTGAGTTAGCCATATTTATTTATTTATTGGTCATTATTCTGCTGAAACAGCCAAACATGACATGTTTTCAATTTCCTGGCAGAATATATTAAATATTATATATTTTTAAACTGTTCATAATCCCCCTGCAGTCCCATAGAGGCTGGAAGTCAAATAAGACCCACAGCATCATTTGTGTGAATTGTTACAGAATTACTCTGAGTAATTCAGGCACTGCTAATTTATAAAAGCAATTATTTGTTGACGTGGGATATCCCCCCGTCCCCTCAATTAGTAAATGTACTCAGATTTTTTTAATTCCTTTTTTAAAAGGATTTTATCAAAATTCATTTTTACCAAGTATCCCACTGACTTAGAAGGCCGCTGTCCATTTTGATCTGTCTCTATGAAAATAGTACTGAGCCAAAAAAAAAAAAAGAAAACATTGATGCACACAGAATGGGACATTTACAATTCAAAATCACAGCAACACAGACGCTGACCCAGCCATATGTCTGGTGTCCCGAGGGGCGCAGTCACAGCTTGATACAATCAATAGCATTTAGCGGCCTCTAAATCTAAACCTGAGGTTCTGTCCACCACATCTCTTTTGAAGCAATCACCTGAGCATGACTAATCCACACAATAGCTCATCTGGCTGCAGCTATTGCGCCCAGGCCAGCAGGATCTGGGTTAGCTGAAGACCAAAAACAAAACCTCATTTAATTTCATCAGACCGGTTCCTAAGTAAGAATCCAGTATGAATGGGGGCGATTTATTTCTATTACCTGACCATGTGGGCCACGGCAACTATCCCAACATACAAAGAACCTCTTTCCGACACTCCGGAAAGAGTATGCTCCTGGAGGCTGGATGGATGTGGTGTAAAAATTTGTGAAAGGCAGAGAACATAAGTGAAAATTTAGCAAACCCATATCACCTCTCAATAGGATTAAAAGATAACCAAACATAAATCTTTCACTATACAGGAATGACTAAGGAGAAAATACACTCCTACCAAACCAATGGTAATGAGTCGAACGTATTGTCTCCTTTGGATTGTGTTTCACCTCCTTTCTTAAGCCAGCATAAATAAAGATCAGTGACTTTAGCCTCACTGGGGATCTGCTTATAGCGCTCAATCTGCTTATTTGTGGCCAGGGTGAGCCTGCCAAGCGTTCTCGAGATGATGAATCGCAGCGCGTCACCCAGGTGTATAATACATCACCAATTAAAGGTTAATGCTAAACTGTACACTGAAATCTGTACCTGCTGGCTTCAATTCTGGGAAGAAAAAAAACGAGAGAAAGAACAAGTTGGACATTACTTTTAATACGGCACAGATTCCAAAAAAACTCTGTCCCCAAAAATAATAATGAAAAATGTTCAAAAAATTTGAACAGAAGGTTAAAAAAAAAAAGACGTATTTGACAGTAATATAACCTGGTAGATCACTTACAGACCTTGAGAGTGATGGAAATAGGTAACCAGATTTAATGCATTTCTTAGCCAACCTTGCACCAGCTCATAGCATGCCTCTCAGGAACTCTGAGCTTCCATGACGGTTTTAGCCAGCAGAGCTCTCTAACTAGCTGACGGCTGAGGTAGAGGAAAGGAAAAGCGCGCCTGTCCTTCTGTCCTGCTGAAATGAGCCTCATATGCACACGTCTGCCGAATCAGGAGGAGTTCATGTGCTTCTTTGGTGCTTAGCAAGAAAGCAGAACCAACAAGGATTGCCACTGTTTGCGACTGACGCCCTGGCATGCCCCTGACGACCAGTTTGAACTTGTTATTCTGAAGTCACCCATGGAAGTGAAACTTGCTGCTTTCGCAACAAGCAGAAGGACAGGGCTGTGGACAACAGTGGACACGAAGCAAAAAGACCAGTCCTCTAGAGCGCTAAAAAAAAAAGAAGGTAAAAGCAGATTTTTTTCTAAAATTATTCGTTTTCGATTATTTAAAGCAACGAGTAAATGTAGGTATATTTTTAATCACAATTAGAATGAAATTTCTAGCAAGGACAACATTTAAAAAGAACAAAGAAGAAGCAGGAAGGTAAAAACAATGATGCAGCTATTAGGGGAGCTGGCTGAACTTGTCACTGTGTTATGACAGGGAGGGATGAGACAGCGGCTCAAGTGAAGTGCACCACCGCACAAACCCACTCACCGTCTTTGTACAAGGTTCGTCTTTGCAGCAAAGCCGCGGCCTGCTCCGAATGGACATTTCCTTCATGAAACTCTCTGAGTGTCACTTCTTGGGCATGCACAATGTAAGCTACTGGATCAATAAAATAGAAGCACGTATAAAACAAAGGGGCTTTTCTCAGCAGATTCTGGAATAATGTTCCTCCCACCTACACATAACAGCTTGTAAGATACAAGAAGAAAAAGCAGTTTTGCAAGAAATCCTAAATTTAGTGTTTTGTTATTGTTACCCCTGCTTAAGTTATGGTTGGAATGAGCCCGGCTTAACTGCGGATACATTTACGTTTTTCTGTACTTATAATGTAAATCGCGCACAAAATGAAAAAGTCCCTCCAGAAAAGCAGTACGAAGCTGCTAAATTGCTGCAGTTTGCATCTGAACACTGTTTTCATGTAGAACAATGGTTTTATTGTTACAGCACTATTATAAGTCAACACAGACACAGCCAATGTTTACAATCTGTGCCTTAGACTATCGCAACAAGTAATCATCTTTTAATGAGACCTTCTGCTTGACAGCCTTTACATTAAATTTTCCTTTATGTTTATCCACTGTGGTTTTGATCTGAGATCTCGCAGCTTTTGCAAGAATTGATTAACTTTTTATGTATTGGTTTCTATATTATACGACTGGACGGAAGTAAAAGGGGAACAGACGCTCACCAGGCTAACTTCTAGTAGCAATACAAGTTAATAACAATGGATTTACCTGCATTTTGTACTTAGAACTGTAACATACTCACTAAAAATGTGTGTGAAAGACCTACTGGATCACAGACAATCAGAAACCCCCCCCCCCCGTTTTTTATGCCGCTTTCGTTAAGTATAAGCACCCATATTGAATTTTGAGGTCAAAGGTGGTGGGAAACCACTCACTTTTCCATTCAAAATTGCACATTTTAGCACCTTTATATGCATTTTGCAACTTTGAACAAGAAACTTTCACCTCTTGGACACATATTTAAACCATATGATTCAACTAATCAGTGCCAGTCAACATACTGTATATGTTTACATATTTCTTTATTGTGCCTGTTTCTTTTTTCCTGTCAAAATTGTGGTACTGGAAAATCTTTGTATTCACCTAAGCAGTACCAGTATAAAAGGTACAAGCGGTCATGACTAATTTTAAGCCAGGTGCATCTCAGAAAATACTGGTTCTAATTTAATTTCAGCATAAGACATTAACCTCAATGTACACATGGTATTATATTGGCTTTATATTGCCTGTCTTTTGTCTCTCACCTTCCTCTCAAGACTTTGATTATTCTTGTTTAAACACCTGTATCCAACATATTTTTTCCTTCCACTTAACTTTCCATCAAAATGCTAAGCACTCTGTGAGCAGCCACCATTAGCAATTACCTTTTATGGCTTGTGGACGGTGACAAGCAACTTTCCCCGTGATTTCGTAGAACTTCAATGGCCATAAGAAAAGCCATTTTTGTTTGCCAATATTCTACCCAATATTCGGTGTTAATGAGCCGTAAGCCAAAATAAAAAACGAATGTGTCAATATACGTCATGTGAGTTTCATATTTTAATAGAGAAACTAAATAACTCTCGTCTGATAATTTACTGAGATGCACCTGTAAGTATAACTCGAGGAGCTGAACTACTATTAATCAAAAACATGAACATTTAGAATTATTGGTTAAGCGACTGAAACGATGTAACAGCATTATTATCGACTTCATAAAAAATGTCCTGCATACTACTTAATATTTTCTGGTTCTGTTTGTGTTCTGATGCATAAGAGCCCCGCTTTAACGGTCTAGCTGTCAGCTGGTAGCCATTTTTCCACGTCTCCTCCTCAGTCAGCCTTTTTGGAAAAAATGACCGAAGCAGCTAAAACGGGAGCGGGCTAACTAGCCAGCTAACTAGCATCGACGACGAAACGTGAACGACACATGATTGTCGGGTTAAATCGACACCTACCCGTTCCGAGCAACACCGTGGCAGCTGCAGCGAGCATGGTGTCAATCCTCCACGTCAACCTCGCATGGAAAGATATGCTTGGGGTTTTGTTTTTTTTAATCCTGTCGTCACTGAGGTTTGACAGCCATGATAATGTGCATCCTGCAGCATTCCTCCCTCCGCCTCCTTCCTTCGCTGGAATCAGCGCCGCTTCTTATTGGCTGAACATCTGGATGGAAATAGATGGTTGTCGCGTGAGTAGTGGACTAACAACGTGTTGTGCATAGCAAAAAGAAACGCCACGCCTTTACTTAAAAGACCCTTAGGAAGAGTTTCAGTTGCATTATGCCTGCTCGTTCTACTCTGTTGTATAAAGCACATCTCGTGAGACACACCCTCACTTTTAAATGCACTGGGTTTTTCCTCCAAATTCACAAAAGGTCATTTGAAGGCAGAGCCAGCCAGTCTCCAACACCTCCACACAGCTTGACCCCCCCAAGCACAGCTGAGGGCAAAAGGTTGTTTTGAAAGTCTACTTCAATCTGTCCCAGCCTCCTGCAGTGGCCGCCTTAGCAGACAGATGGTCGTGTTTTGGGCCGTGCTGGATCCCGGTCATGGTTTCCTAATGTGCTTTGGGACCCTTAATTTACCCCACATGCTCCCCTGTTGTCAGTCACCGCTAAGACTGCTCTTTGAAAGCAGCGATAAACATCTTCTGTTTGATAAATTCTTATTTGATACTAAATCCTTGGCTTTCGCAGCGAAAGCTCTGTGGTGATTTGCTGCTTTCTCCCATCTATCCCCTTAAGATTATTTTTAGGTTGCTTAGCAACATCTTACACAGCCGGTGTTTATACAAGTATGAATGCATCACAAGAATCATTGTATTTGTAAAGGAGGCGTTACACAGCCACCCGATCAAGGGGAGTGAGCCTACCGCATGTTTGGGCTGGAAAAAAGCTTGATTTGGGATTTTAATGTATAAATTCAACTTTCCTACACATAGGGGAAAAATGTATCTACTGTATCTCTCTAGACACTAGAGGCAGGTCTTGAAAATATAAAAATCTGGATGATTTTACATTTTGCGCTTTTAAATTCGGACTGGATAGAAGTTGTCATCTTAGGTTCTTGATCTTTGAAAAAGAAACTATTTAGTCTGTCACTTACACAGGACGGCATTATATTGTTCTTTGGTAATAAAGCAGAAAAACAACCTTGGTCTCATATTTGATGAGGATGTGTCATTAAAATTTTATAATAGAAATTATGTTCTAATTTCAGATCCAAAATACTTCCAAAAATAAACCTATCCTGTCCAAGAGTGATGTAGAAAAACTAATCTAATGCTGGGTTATTTATATTTTTTATATAATTCTTTATTGTCAAAAAGTCTCTGCCTGATCCAAGATGCTACATATATCAGAAATCTGACTATCCATCTGTTCCCAACAGAGCACTTCCCTCTCATACTGCAGGTTTAATGGTCTAAAAGTATAATGAGAGACAGATCTTTAACTGATCAGGATCCTCTCAAGTGGGACCAGCTCTCAGCCTATGTGCAGGCAAGTGGGTTAAATTATCCTGAGTTTTCTCTGTGTTTCTGCTGTTATAGGCTTAGGCTGGTGGAGGACATACTTCTCCTAACTCTACTACACTTTCCTATTACTCTCAATTTTTTTATTATCTGACATTGTTTCTCCTAATAACTTTATTTTCGGTTTTTTTCCCCCTTGGCTGGCATTCTGTATTGTTGTCATACTTTTCTAGAACAACATCTGAAGTGTTGCTGTTAAGTTCATGTTCTCATTCTAGAGATGATGCACTGGATCCTGGCGTTCTTCCTTTAACTGCTTCACTCTTCTAGAGAAAGAAACTGAATGAACTATTTCTGTGACTAACTGTGTGTACTGTCTTACATCCTATAAATTTTACAGCCGGTTTACAGTTGTGTTTCTCACCTAAATGAAGCCAATAAATGTAATGGGCTTTGCATAATGGGACTGAATTATGTGGTTGCTTTTCACAAAGTAACTTGTGCTGACATTTGCTGCGATTTGATGCTGTATAAACAAACCGAACTGGATTGAATTTAAATGGTGAAAGCTATTTCAAAAACATAAAACATAACGTCAACATTTTTTGTTTTTTTTTAATTCGTATCCAATGTGATAGACCGGCACTGTTAACGGAAAATATCTAATTGTCTAAATTGTTTAGAGTAAAACCTAAAATCAGTGATAAGCACTTGTTACGTTGTTAGATTGTCTGTACATGTGAAATTAACAGTGGTCTCTATTTTATCGCAACAGAATCACTGAAGTAAATCTGGACCGTCTGTAAAAGTAATCACACATTTCAGTGTTGACAAAGCTTCCCTGTTTCCTCGTGATTAATCACATGATTTTCTGCGTTAGGTGGTGTGTCTGTGAACTGCTGTGTGACCCAACCAGCTGGAAGGTCTGACTTGCATAGATCCCGCTAAGCATGAATGAGGAAAAACAATATTCATATTCCTAAATTATTTGGAAACTAAATTCTTAAACATTGCTTGTTAGAGTTAAGAAATCCAGACCTAGTGAAATAATGAGATTTGAGTGAATTAATGTCAGAGATTACTTTATATTTAGTTTTTATCCCAAACAAATTTGAACTGTCTAGTCATTTCCAATACAATCAAGGCATACATAGGCAGATGTTTGTTGTTAGTTCAGGACTAAACTCTAACTATATGAAATCATGTCACAGTGGGCGTATACGGTTTCATTTTACAGTTAGTGACCCAAAAATATATAAAAATTTCATGGGCATAAACAAAAAAGCAGCTTGTTAGCTATATTGGACTTTAATTGTTGACTCATGTCAATAAAACATACTTTTAAATCCTAAAAATGCAGAATTTATGATTATCTCAACTCAAAACACGCCTCTTTTAAATCTTAGAGTTTAGAGCCAGTTATTTAAAAGACTAGTTAAAACAAAAACAATTTGATATTTTATGAGTTTATTAATATGTGGCTATTGAAGGAGCAAATTAAGAGTAGCGAAGGTATTTTTAAAACTGAACGTTTGTCTCTAAAACATGATGTTGTAGTGGAAGAAACTAGTAATATGATGTGAACGTGCAACAGTTTTGAGCATTTGAAGTAAGTTCCTGTAAAGTTGTTATTTTGCAAGTAATAACCTTATGTGGGTTCTGCAGGTATCTAAATCTGGATAAAGAGAAAGACGTTTTGACTGAAGATTCAAGCTAATGACAAATCAGACCAGGGATAGTTTCAGAGTAAGGTTATGCCTAGGATCTCTTCAATAAATTAAACACACCTTGGCATACAACACAAGAACATTCATTCATTTATTTATGTCAGTCATAGCAACCCTTTAGGGGTGTCTGCCCCCGCCTGTTGCTAGAGGCTGCGGCCCAGAAATGTCTTTTTCCACCGTTCTATTTTCAAGCATTATCAATCCTGCTAAAACTTTCTACGGCTGATTCAGATCGCTGAATCAGCAATTAGTGCAACACTTGTGTTTGTTACGTCTGTCAAATGACTCACACAATTCAGAGCATTTCCATCACCAAAGTTCAAAATCTTTGGTGATTTTGAAAAGTAAAATTCTGCTGGAATTTTACTTTTAGTAACGAGAACAAGCGGGTCTGATCACATTCAGTCTGACTTAAACAAAATATGCCCTTCTTTGTGACGGAAATGCCTCATGACGGAAAAAAAATACACACTCGTGTTTGCTGGGATAACGTTGAACACAACGGTCATTTTTCATATCGCACGTTTTGTCCTGTTACCCTCGCAATGTGAGTTTGTTTTGCGAAACAAATTGTGCTCATTTCAGTATGGCAGAAAAACTGATCCAGTCTAGTTGACAATTAAACTTGTGTGTTTCTTTGAACTATCAAAAACACACACTGTAATGTACTGCAGGTAAGACCCTGACTACTTAACACAACCCCTTAGAACCCACATAATAATAATAATAATAATAATAATAATAATAATAATAATAATAATAATAATAATAATAATAATAATAATAATAATAATAATAATAATAATAATAATAATAATAATAAAATCCAAACTATCCCTTTAAGTTTAAATTTAAAGTTCTGGCAGTTGAACTGCAGCATGACATAACAGCTGTAAACTTCCCCGGCACCACTTCCTGGCCCCGGCACCGCCGTTTGGGAACCCTCTCATATGGACCACCAGCATCAGTGTGGTCCTTGACCCCACGCCACCCAGAGCGTCTACCGAGCACTCATCCTCCAGCGAAGTTACAGTCGCTGTGTGTTGGTATTTATGCCAGACTGCAGGCTCACTGAACTCCCCCCACCCCCTAGATTATCGGACCGAACCATTGCCGCAGTTTAGGTTTGAGCACCTGTCACATGACGCTTTCTATTTCCACGCCGCTCTTCATCGGCGCGGCGAGTTCGTGCGCTTGGACGCGACGTGGATGTGGATCGGACGCTGCCCTCCGGCGAATGCTGCGAGAGAGCAAGCTCTGAGTGAGACGGGCTGCCAAATTGCCCCGACACCCCTATTGTGCAACTGGCAGCATCACCCACTGCCTGCAATGGCGTTGAAGCGGCTTCAGTGTGTCTAAGCGGTTTCTGTAGTGGCGATTCCGTCCTGGACCACTTACGAGCGTGGGAGAGAAATGTTATTTTTGGGAAGCTTTTCCAGCGAGAGCATCCATATTTCCCCCCGCATTTGCCCTCTGGATTACATTTCGTGCCTGTTAGGAGCGTTGAATGTAAGTCTTTTGTTTTTTGTTTTTTTGTTTGTTTTTTTTTCTTCTTCTTCCTTGCAGTGGAGCCAGATCGCAGTGGTTTTGTGGCGAACAGTTAGAACTTCGCCGTCTTGAAAACACCGAGAACATTTGAGCGCATGTGTTCCGCCTGTTTTCAGAAAGGTAGATAAATGTAAGTAAATGCACGTTAAAGGGCTCCGGGGAGGGAGGGCAGCCTGAGCTGTCATGTTCTGCGCGGTGTGGCTGATGTGCGCTTGTTTGTCTGATTCAACCGAGTCAGTGCTAAAGCCTCACTTTTTTTTCCTCCTCCCAAACAACATTATGATCTTCTTTTCCCCCTCCACGGTGGTGCTGGAGATCAAGCCAATCAATATATTGCTTTACAAATTCACAGAAGTGAATTTCTAAAGAGTCCAGCTTGGTGAACAATGAATAGTGAACCAGGACATGTAGGTTTCAGACCTTGCTTCTGTTACTCTTACATCTATACCATTCAGGCTGTGGGTTAATGGATTTTTCATGTACCGGATGGTTGCTCCTGTGTTCTTTTTTTTTATTTCAGTATTTCCTGATGTTTCACCTCTCACAGTGTGGTATGCATTTCCGAACCAGATTAAATATTAATGGCTGTAGATATGGAATATTTGTCTGCTTTAATCCAGTATTACGGCGTCTGGAAGCAGAGAAATATTGCCAAAAGTGCCACATGTCTGCAGCAAAACATTAAAGCTCATAGTAAAGATTATACAGTCAGTGAGTGATGGCTGACATTTTGGAAAAAAACAACAAGCAAACAAAACACATAAGGCATGTGACGGCTTGAGAAGATAAAAGTGTTACTGTTCTTAATAGAGGCGGTTATCAAATGAAAAGAAAAAATTAGAAACTAAAATAAGTATATTTTGTACAGCTTTGAACACAAATGTAAGATTCTTAACATGAAGTATAGATTTGTAAATATCAAAGGGTGTGACCTAAAGACACTAACAGTGTAATTGAGGTAAAACCGCACAAAATTGTACGTCAAAACATTCCTGCAGTTAAAGCTTTTTAAATTAGAAGCACCGATGTTGACCTTCTCCAACATATTGCTGTTATTGCCGGTTGGCTGGCTGAATCAAGGCTAATGCATGTTTTACTTAATTATTTTTAAAAAATTGTTAGTTTTTTTTTTTCTGGTAAAAAATGATGGTTGCTTATCAGTGCGCTCATGTACCCTTTTTAAAACATTTTTATATGTACCATGAATCTGTGGTATTCTTATGCTTGCTTATACCTTGCATACAATAACATCAAGCAGTATATTTGTTCTACTTGTCCTTTGAAGAGTATGTAAATATGTAATTGATAACATAATGTATATGTTCTAGATTTTATCTATAATTGTTAACAAAGTTAAAAGTTAGCTACGTATGATTGTTTATGTGTCTGGAAGTACATCATGAAGTGTCAGGAGGAAGAGTGAGTTGGGCAGTACACAGAAAGATACAATACCTGCTTTTTCATTCAACATCCTCAGGCAGGACTCTTCATCCCAAAGTTGCCTCTGGTGCTTTTACTGATGTGTGTTTATCTCTGAGAAAACACTGTGGGTAGAATAAAGAAGTTCTGCATTGACTGTTGTTAAGATCAGAATATAAATTCAGTCTACTTACATCTCTTTTCCTCTCTGCAGGTGTGACTAGGCCTAAAGCACTGGAGTAGGCCCAACTAGACTTTGGACTCTTAATGAGGTCACAGCAATGCTGACATTGCCTCTAAACCCAAAGACATCATCATGCTGAAGACGGAGGCTTCGGGGGAGAGGACCAGCCTCCGCAGTGCCTCCCCCCACCGTAATGCCTACCGGGCTGAGTTTCAGGCACTTAAGAGGGCCTTTGACCAGCCTCGGATTGATGGGGACTCGAAGCCAAAAGACCTCGAGCGGGTGAAACAACCGAGGGGTCGCCAGTATGGCGCTCACGTCAGTCGCATTAAGGACATGTTCATGCAGATGGGCTCAGAAAATACAACCAGTAAAGCCAGGGGTCGGGATGAATCCTCGCTGCAAAAACTAGTGAAGCCCACCAACTTTATCAACAAAACTGATGGATCAGTCATCAAACTTCAACATTCTTCATCTGCTGAGAGGATTGGGGGTGCAGGGGCAAAGTTTTCCGAAACCAGGAAACTATTTGAACAACAGTCACGTGACCAATCCCAATCACCAGTCTTTCCCTACGGACGCGATAAGAGGGGCTCTCATGAACACCTTGACGACTGGAGAGGAGCGAGGTCCAACAGAGGCAGCACAGACTCTCTGGACTCTCTGTGCTCCAGAACCGAGGCATCATCGCCAACCGTTAGTCAGCTCAGTGCTGTTTTTGAAAATGCTGACCAACACAATCAAGGGGGGTCCTATAGAGGAGTCAGTAGGCGAGCCCTCTACTCACCTGATGGATCCTACCGCCAAGGAGGAGATCTCAGCGAGGATGAGTCACAACAATCTCCAATCCGCGGAAACTACCGGAACAAAATCGGGGGCAAGTTTCCTGCGTCTTCATCCACTGAGGACTTCCTGAGCCCCAGTCCTGGAGCAGATACTTCTGAAGCCAAAAAAGAGAGTTCACGAGATAAAGAGATCCAGGACAAAACCGGGGAAGCTTCTAGAAGAGACAGGCAAAATTTGTACAATGCTACCACCAATGGAAGCCAAGTTAATGGCTCTTGTGAAGAAGAAGAAAACCCCTCAGACTCACTGACATTTTTTGAGGACCAAGAAGTCATCAAAGCCTCAAAATTTACACATAGTACTGTGATTACTAATAAAACTTTTGAAGATGTTACGCATGAGCTGCTGCCCTCCACAACCCCGCAAACTGGAGAAAGCAAAGATGACGTGGATGCTTTGAAGCAGGAAACATCCCCTGAATCACCCAAGGACCAAATTGAAGTACCGGAGGAGGAATATACAGGAAATGAGAGGGTGATTTTCAACGCAGATGGGGACGCCTGTTACCAGGGATGGGGGGAAAGCTGCACCGATCCCGATGATGACCTGTATGGTGATGACGAGGATATTGTCTACGACCCAGGCTCCGATGTGACGGAGATCCCTGGTCTGCCGGAAGAAAACAAGGAGGACATCCCACCAAAGAG
Source organism: Xiphophorus maculatus (assembly GCF_002775205.1). Lineage (NCBI taxonomy): Eukaryota > Metazoa > Chordata > Actinopteri > Cyprinodontiformes > Poeciliidae > Xiphophorus > Xiphophorus maculatus. The sequence goes on along the minus strand of NC_036455.1, from coordinate 21,551,321 downwards.
GAAGATTTGCTTCAGCACGTCTCCCATCACAGTAAGCTGGATGTAGTTTAAAAATGTTGTGCTAACGCACTGAGCTCAATTACACCCACAAACAGTAGACTATACAGTAGACAAACAAATAGTGGAATAAAACAACAATATACTCCATTCAAGAGTTTTTTAAAAAACAATCTATTATTTCAGCTTGAAACTTAAACCACAGTGAATTATTGCAAGTTCTTCATTGTGTTCCTTTCTTACATGTTTGTATAGTTTAATATCTTACGTGCTAATATGGTGGCAGATGAAACATTGCTCTCGGGGACTTTGACGTGTTTATGAGCACATCTGTGCATGTGTTAGTCATGCTGGTTCAACTCCCACGCAATTATAACACAAGACACTGTGTTTGTGTTTTCTCCTGCAGTGTTTTGTTTCATTTATTCAAATGGCAAATTCATCATGATATTGTTTGCATCACCCAGGCAGAATCCATGTAAACATTTTTCTGCATTTTGGCATTTGGCATTAAAGGGCATTTGGGGGCCCTTTAATACAAGTATTTGGTAGAGGCTTACACTAGCTTTGGAAAGGTGGTAATTACAAGGCAGTGGTGCTTGTTCCATCTGTCTTTTACTTTATTTCAATACTGTATTTAACGCTCCACTTCACATAATGCAGCAAGTGTTTCAAGAGATGGATTTGGAAGATTATGCAAAATATTTGCCCCGCTTTTGTCCTCCAAGTACTCAGCTTAACATTTGTAGGAGCAAACAACATGCCCTTTTCTTCTCTATTTTTGGTTATGCGGTCTGTCTGTGAAATCTAGTTTCTCTGCCTGAGACTTTCAACCGGTGCTTGGCAATGGGGTGAGATACTGCTTATGATGTGAAGCAGAATCTTGAGAAATGTAGGTTATTGTAGAAGAGCTGTAAGTGGAGCTGTAACAAACGACCAGGGTGGTTGTCACCAAACCCTTTTAACACATAGTATTGAAGCAGAACAATTAGCCCAGTTATGCTGAGGCAAAAACCTTCACGTTGGCTAACTAATTACCCTGAGCTTTCTCTGCAAAGTGTGTCATTTTGCCCTGTTTTTCTTCTCCTTTAGAAAAACACACAGAGAAAAACAGGTTTAGAGTCAATGTTGCCTAGTACTAATGTTTTGCTGTTTTATAAATAAAATAATATTGAATATTTTTGTACATCACTTATAAAACCATCTTAAATACATGTATCTATATTATAAAAATGCTTGTACATTAATTAAGAAAGTTAGAATACCTCATTAAATATTTGGTTTTTCTAAAAGAAAAGTTTCCATATTAATGGTTTATCTTTTTAATTTAAGGTTAATGGAACTTTCATTGCATGCAAAGACCAGACAGGCCCATTGTTTTATGCATTGTTCATAAAAGTTTACAAAAATGTGTCTATTACGGTAACTGGTTCAGGGGTGTACCCTAATAGCTAGTGGACCTCCTTAGGTTAAAAAAATATATATTTTGTGAGACAATTCTTGTAGTCAGTAACCTTTCTTTGATATCAATTTAAGGAAAGTTTGTCACTTTCAGCTGTGAGATGTGTATCTTATTCATCTGTCTGACTTTAGAGAAGTCCTTGTCTTTGCCTTTTGTCCCCTTCGGCTAAAGTCCTGCCTTCACATTTTTCTTGGAGAGTAACGGTTTTCTCCATCCGTGAAAGTTAAATGTGAGCAGTCTCTTTCTGATAGCTCAGGTATGCACCTCTTGTTGACAATGTAATGACATTTTTGGATTTTTTGATGCTACATTTAGCAGTCTGCTTTCAGGGTGAACATGCCTTCATGGGTAAGTTGTTTTGAGCATCTTCCACACGTAGACTATTTTGTGTGCAGTGTAATGATTAATATCAGATTAATTTGAGAGCTTTTTAAATAATTTTTCAGGCTCAGAAGCTGCTTCCGATGGCCTCAGACAGCTCTTTCGATGTCCCTGTGGTTTTCACTCTCACCTCCAACACTTGCACATAACAGCAAGTTTCTAAAGTTTACGGCAGCTCAAACCTCTATCAAAATGCTGAGTTGTGACTTGCGATGCTTTTCACCTGATGTGAAATGCCCGTTTGATTTCACGTTTGTCTTCAGTTTTTGTTGTTTATTTGCTTGATTTTTTTCAAGATGTCAGAAAAACAGCCAGACTGTGCCTTTTGGGAGAGTATTAACACAGTGAATCTGAATACTACAGCTCTTGTTGCCCCATTTAGCGTGCAGTTTTTTTGTTGTGGTGTTGCGTTTCAAGGCTTCTGTTTTCTATGAAAAGCCCTGACGCTCATTCATCATATTGAATATTCAATAGGGTTGCTGCCCCATCCCCACACGCAAACTCACCACCAATTAGACATGCACCCCTCCCACCTCTTCATTACACTCCCCCTCTGCTCTCAGCACATGAGGAACAAACAGGGTTCTGTCTTTTGTTCATCTTTATGGTGAAAGACACAAAGCTATTTTCTCAGCCCCCAGCACGAGTCCAGCTTGACCCCAGTGGGTAGAGACTGTAGATGGTTTCGAAATTCTGTTACATAATTCTGATGAAGTCTTAGTACTTATGCAATGTATTTCTCCTCCTTTGTAAAATGATGAAATTATTGGAAACTCAATTAATCACAAAGCTTTTAAGTTAGGTGTAGGAAGAAGGTGATACCATTTGAGAACGCCTACTTTGTTTTCTCTTTTCTAAGATTATCTGCTATCAAGAAGAAGATTTTCTGTAGTAGGTTTTTTTGTCTTCTTGAGTCTGGCAACACTGTTTAAGCAGAAACTGAAAATATTCGCTCTAACCCCTCCATTTACACAGTGCTGTTCATTAGTGAAACAGCAATGTTTTTTTTGTTGCGGTCCAGCTGCTTGTTTACATCTCTCCAGTTATCATTGTCTCCAACGGCGGCACTTTCTCAAACCAGGTCTTATGGTGAAGCATTTCGGGAACACGAATGCAGAACGCTCACCTGCATGCATGGGCAGAGAACAACAAAAACAGTGGCAGATAGCATTGTGCTGTCTGTGCTTAACACATCTTCTGATAAAAATACATTGTATGTGTCACATGAGATCTTGGTACATTGAAGACGAAGACGGGCTACTGTTTTCTTAAATTAGGTCAAAGCTAAGGGTCAAAAGCTCATGTGTGTTTCCACACCATAATAAGATCACAGTGCCACGCAGTGGCTGGGCATGACAATTACAGTGGATTCAAAGAGTCTTCGCTGTTTCATCTAAATGTGGAACTTTTCCCCAATCAGCATCCGAAAATAGTTTCCAAACAGCCTTCTTGCCCAAACTTGGCCTAAAATAAAATACCACAGATGTTCCTTTGACTTAACTCTCCACGGGGGCAAATTCTGGCCAGCTGCTTCAACATCAGATTTTCTGAGCTCTTGACAGACACGTCACTTTGAACATGACAAATACCATATCTGGTAAACATCAGACTATTTGCACCATCTGGGTCAAAGTTGGCCTCGTTCTCTGTAAATACAGGCTCGCTGAGCTGCTTTGTTGGATGTAAATCACAGCTTTTAACGTCCTCGCTGACCCACTAAGAAGTGACCGCTTTGAGCCAGCAGACGCAGCGGTTGTCTGCCATACCAAGCGGCACCAACCAACGGAGAAGAGTCGGGTCTCATACTAATTGAAACTGCAGAGTTTATCCCCGACATCCGTTCACTTGTTCAGTGTGTGGCCAACAGATTAAAGCGCGGGCATTAAAGTCGATTTGGTCCTCTATCACACATTTGATGTGCTGTTGTCAGGGCGCGTTGTGTTCAGCTTATCCGATGCAGAGAACCTAATGTGTGATCTGAATTTATCACGCACATCTCTTCCAGTTTGAATTTCCCGACCTTGGCTGTGTCTATAACCTAAAAGCTGCAACCGTCACTTGTTGCTGCCTTGCCTCTTGTCTTTTGCTGTACATCAGACGGACATCTTGGGTCTCTGCCTCTCTGCTGTGTCAATCAACTGTTGGGTTCTCTCCTTCTGCACGAGTGGTTTTCACTTTTTTCATAACTGTTTTGTGCCTGTAGAGCCACTGTGGTTTCATTAGTTGCGATACTGCAGCATCTTAATAGCATTAAATAGATGTGATGAGTGGAGCAGCAGCTAAATGGCCGCTGAAGTGGCTCTGTAATCGCCCCGCTCCACTCTGATGTCAATGATCATGCACACAGAGGCCGACGTCCATTAGTTTCTGCTGCTGCATCGTCACTGCAATCCTGAGTCGGATGGATCTGAGGTCAGAGCCGTGATCAAAGTGATATTTAACCGTCACCCCTACGTAGCAAAGGTTTCCTGAATGCAGACGGGTGTTTGTTCTGCCAAATGGATTTGAGGCATAAAAGGGTTTTGTTGACTATCCATATTTATTCATCTATCTATTGTTTTCCACTTCTCTTTGGGTGTAACAGGACCATGAGGGAAACACAAAAAGTTATAACGACTGTATTTGGTAAAGGATCAAAGAGAGTCGCTCATGCCAACACAACAGACACAATCCCAGCTCACATTCACTCAGTCCCACTCCACAGACTTGTCAGGCATTAAGAGGCGGTTATTTCTCTTGAGGATTTGGAAACTCTTTTATGTGCCTTCGGTTCAGGACGTGGCAGAGAAGCCCCCTGGCTGAACCAGTGTCTGTTCTTCCTTTTGCTCTTGTGTACAACAGTTCATTCTACAGATTTTTTATTTATTTATTTTTTTTGATGTGCGATCATGTGGGACTCCAAAGCATCCTTATGTGGAGCGTGACTTAATACAGTCATATAAAGGCCAGCTCAGATTAGATGAGCTGTGGCCAGCAACTTTGGCCTCCAACTTTGTTTTCTGGTGGACGGGATTATTCCACTTTAGGACAGCCTGCGTTTCTGGATGCAGATATATGGAATTACACACGACGTGGATTACAAACTATGAAATATTTTGAAATATCTTCTGGAGGAAACAAAATCAATGGACCCTTAGCTGGTTGCAGTGTTTGTGGAGCCTGTGAGCCAGAACGTATCAGTCAGTTCTGTCAGCAAGTCTGCATGTTTTCCCTCTGGGTCTGGGGTCTGTCTCCACTAGTCTTTAGGTGACAGGCAATGTACAATCTGGATAGGTCACCAGTCTATTGCAGGGCAGTACATACACACACAAAACAAGCACCCATGCATACAAATACACACACCCCTGGGCACTTTAGAGTAACCAATTAACCATAACATTTTGACCTGAATAGAATAGAAACAACCTTTACATGTGTAAAGGTTCACACAAAAAAGTTATTTTATTAGTATATAATAACAATAATAATAATAATAATAATAATAATAATAATAATAATAATAATCATAATAATAATATACTCTATAAGACTGTAACAGAAAATATTGTGCAGTTGTTAATGTTGTGAATGTTTTTATTAGTATTAATCATCACCTTCATTGGATCTTTGGTCTGCTTTAATAAGTGCTGGACTCTTATCACTAAATTCATTTTAATGTCGATATCCTGCACATTTACATTAATTGGTGTCTTATGTCTTAGTTATTTTCTATTAATTTAAAATAACACTGTTTTTACAGTGCTATAAAGTTGCCTATGTGAAAAATTGAAAAATCTTTGGCGGAGAAGTATTTTATTATCCAGCAGTAAAACTCAGCGGTGATGAAAGGTTTATTAAAAACAATCTATTAGATATTGGAGTTTTTTTCTATAACGATCCTGCTTTCAGATGCAGGAAAAGGAAGAGCTACAGCTCTGAAGCATTTTTATTTTTCCTTTATTTTTTCTCTGATGGATACAACTTTTGACTCAGATATTAATGACTGTGTTTGTACATGTATCCTGCTCACTCTAATTTTATTTCATTTTTTTTCTCCGAAGAGTTTTTGCGGCGCTAGTGGCTTGTATTTTTTCCACAGTACGCAGACAGGAAGGAGGGTGAAGAGAGGGGGGAAGACATGCGGCAAAGGTCGTCGGGACCGGGAGTCGAACCTGCGACGTCCGCGTTGAGGACTAAGACCTCCAAACGTGGGGCGTGCTAACCCCCTGCGCCACAACAGCACGCCCCCTCACTCTAATTTTAATGCAGTTGTGTTTTTGTTTTCTTGTTTCGGGGCCACCCGATCCTCCACGGGACATACATTTTTAATCATCCAGGAAAGACGAGATGGACGTTGTGCTTTTTGTGGCTGGTCAGGTGTTGTACAGCAGCCTCTGACATGACCAATCTTCCAGTGTCCACCTACCCAAATACCTAATAGTCCTACCTATGGTGAATAATATAAAAAAGCACACTAGGCTTCTGCTGTTCTGTCATTTTTAACAGTGAATCAAAAATAAAATAATTTGGAATTTAAGATTTTGTTAGAATTCAACAGGTTTTCCTTGGATATAAAGAGAATTGAATAATAATAAAAAAAGAATTCACTAAAACATACAAATATTTGTAGAATAGTTTCAATCAGACAAAGTTATTAAGCTTTTTGGGGTAGGCCTCTACCAGGCAGTGCTACATTGCATATAAAAGGCCAAACTTTCTTTCGTATTCCTACTAAAATGGGAAAGAAATTCCCATTTTCTGGCAAAAAAATGGCTCAGTCAGACCGAACTGA